>NC_091677.1:11287500-11912500 GCF_042453785.1 Malus domestica | reverse complement strand
TGGTGTCGAAGAGACTCCTTTTTCAAAATAGTTTTCTGTCGTTTTTAGCCGACACCATTGGTTGGATTATTTGAAATACTTAGGCAGGAATTTTCCCGCTTGTATCTCTTAATTCGACGTCATGTGAGTAGTGTCGGTTAAAAGCGACGTAAAGTGAATTGGGAAGAGAAATTCAATCAGTCACTTGGGAAGTGGACCGTCAGTCAGTGTGTCAGATATGCTGTCGTTTTTAACCGACGTTGAATCCATTTAAATCGACGTTACCTGTATTTAATAAAGTTTTTCAGAATCTAGTGTCGGTTTTAACCGACGCCAACTCAGTATACATATTTAAACCCTTTCTCCCCCATTTCATCCGTGGCTTCATTTCTGTCTTTCTCCTTCTCCATCCCCATTTCATCCATGCTCCATCTTCCCCGTGCGTCCCTTTCTTCCCCCGTGCTCCAAGTTCCGGTGGCAGTGAGCCAATCCCCACAGAATCTACCGGCTGAAGTCTCTCACAGTGTCCCTCCTTAAGCCGCCAGGTCATGCGACTCGAAAATGACATCGTAGCTGTCTTTCTTACGCACGTCGTCCTTCAGATGAAGGATGTGCTCATATAGAGGGATTTGGCGGCAAATGAAGACCTCTTTCTCAACCGACAGTTTACCATCAGTGTCGCAGAGTTTGGACCGCTTAAGCGTGACAGCGGCACCGGTGACGGTGTTTTTGGCAGAGTAGGCTCTGCTCTCATGATCTCTGAACACCTAAGCTCCGACGTGGTACTTCTCCTTGGGTGCTTCTCTTATCACTCACCTCAGACTTCCTCTGATTCCGCCAGCTTCGCGCCTTCGTAAGAGCGATGGTCCGCCGCTTCCTCGGCCGAATCGGAACCCCCTATGCTTTTCCCAGATCCCAACATCTTCCACTACGGTCCACAAATGATCTGATTTTTTATTTGTTTCTTGTATTATTATTATTATTATTATTATTATACTCTGCGAGAATGCGATGTTCTCGTACATTCTATTCCGATTCATGCGACTTCTGTTCTTCTTTCTTACCTTTTTTTGTTGGTTTCGTTGCCAATTCTGGAATAAGGGTATAAAATATTTTTTATTTTTTTACTTGAAGATTGTAGAATAAGTCAATGATAAACCAGTCGAGTTTGTTATGGCGGATGAGTTTTTGTATGTTATGTGTGATATAAAATGTTTGTTATGGTAGATAACTATTATTAATTTTTATTAATGTTTGCTTTGGCCTAAAATATGTTGGGAATTATTTTTTTATATAAATTTTATTATTATTAATTAATTTAGATTTTATTATTATTAAAATATTTGGTGTCGCTTATGGACGACAGCACAAGAAATATTTTATGTATCAAGATGTTAGGTAATGTCAGTTAGAACCGACAGTAGGTTTGATTAATTTATTATTTTAACTGTTGATGTCGGTTAGGACCGACAGTAGGTTTGATATTTTATTTCTTTAATTGTTGCTTGACATCGCTTAGAACCGTCATCATGTCAAAACTTAACGTCGCTTTTAACCAACGTAATGTTGGATGTCACTTTTAAGTGACGCTATTGTTCTTTTTTATTTTATATTACTTTGCTTCTTGATGGTGGATTAAAGGGACTAACCAACATCAATACCCTTTTGGTGACGGTAGCAATGGTGTCGCTTCACATATCCGACATTGCACGACTTTATGTCGGATTTAAAAATCCGACAGTAATTGGGTTTTATTGTCGGTTTTTACACCGCCAATGATAGCCTCTTTTGTAGTAGTGAAATTTCCAAACTACATCAATGCATGAAAAAACCTAACGGTTATTTGTATGTAAAAAGTGATTGCTACAAGTGAGACGTAAAGTAAAAAAAGGGTAAAAAGGTAATACGCACAAATAAAACCGGTAACAAATTTTTAATCAAAAGAAGAACTTGGGGACGCTCAGTACGGCGAGTCTAGGGAAAAATCACATGCTCTTGATCAAACCTTCCTACTTCCAAGAGGAGATGGAGATTTACGAAAGAAAGCTCCAGTGGTAAATGACTCCACTCAGGACCCTCTTGTCCTACAGCTCCTTAAGGAAGTAAATAAGTTGAAGGCCGAACGACAAGCTAAGATACCTAATTGGAACCAACCTAGGCCTAACCCTCTTACAAGGAGGATCATCGACACCCCCTTCGAAGCAAAGACAAAGCAGAAGCTTGGCTTGTAACTCTATACTGGAAATGAGGACCCGATTGAACACCTTAACCTCTTTGAGTCCACCATGGCATACCAGATGCACACCGACGAAGAGCAATGTCTTCTCTTTCCCTCCACCCTCTCTGACGGAGCTGTAAACTGGTATTGCCGTATTCCACCTGAGACGGTATACTCATTTAAGGAATTGAGGAAACTGTTTGTTTCTCAACACATTTTCCAAACCGATTGCTTGCACTCTGCGGATGACTTTTACACTATTCGTCAGAAGCCAGACGAGTCATTACGTATGTATGCTAGTCGCTTCAGCCAGAAGTATTCCCGTTGTGCCGAGGCAGACGACAAGACTGCCCTCAAAGCCTTCACGGCAGGCCTACGTGACTGTTTCTTTAAGTACATGATTAATGCCAACACTTGGAAGACTTACTCTGAGGTGATGGCGCATGCTTATAACCATGCCTCCACCGAAGCAAGGACATACTAAGAGAAACCCCCAACAACCATCCCTTATTAGCAAGTGGGAAGTGGAAGCCAGACCCACCCAAATGAGAAGACCTCAACCTTCTAAACGGCAGCGGTGCCTCCCCCAGCCTTACTTAATACTTTGCCAAGTCAACAGACATTTCAATATCAAGGCAAAAGGAAAGATTTCCATCCTTATCAGTCTCATTTTAGTAAAAGAAGTAAGGGACACTACCGCGATAACCAAGGGTATCACCATGATAATCCCCGACCCCAAGCAGTCAACATAGTGGGTTAAACACGTGTCAGGACAGGCCCTACCCCGAGGTATGAGGCATACACACCTTTGAACGCCACATGTGTGGCCATTTACCCTAGTATAGCACACCTGATACTGAAGCCAAAGTCGAGGCACTCGGATTACAAGCCCACCAAGAACACGGGCACGTTTTGCTGCTACCACGAGTATAACGGCCATGACGGCAAGAATTGTATCACCCTTCATGATCATATTGAAGCTTTGGCACGTGAAGGAAAAATTGATCAATTCCTCCTTCACCCTCCAAGGGGTAACCGTAACCAACGCCAGGTGAATGTGATATATTCCATAAGTGGCGACACACCCATATCTAAATCTTCCAACAAGGCTAATAAAAACAGCGAACAAGCTTTAAGGCTTGGCCACCAAGTGTTTCACGTGGAAGACATCAAGGGAGGCAAGTATCAAAAGCCTAACTGGGTTCCAATATGTTTCTACCATGAGGAAGAAAGATGTATCATCTACCCTTATAACGACCCACCGATTGTGGAAGCTCACATAGCTAACTTTGAAGTACGACGAATCCTGGTAGACACGGGGGCTTCAGTCAATATCATGTTTGCTGAAGCTTTCAGGGCACTTAATGTAGCTGAACACTTGCTCGATCGCTCAATTTCTCCTCTAATAAGCTTCTCCGGTGATATCGTGCAACCTTTAAGGAGCATATACTTACCCTTCACCATTGGTACATGCCCTTACACAGCTACCATTACCACTAACTTCCTGGTGGTTGATTGCTCAACGGCATACAATGTCATATTGGGACGCACATGCATCAATGATCTCAAGGCCATGGTATCCACACATATGTTGTTAATGAAATTTCCAACCCCCTATGGAAATGGTTACATCAGAGGAGATCAACTTAGTGCACAATCATGTTACAACACTTCGATCAAGCAATAACATCTGCCTGTGCCCAAGGAAACCCTTTCTATACATGACTAAGTCATAAAGACCAGCCTAGATGAAGCCAACTTGGATCTTCACGGTGGCAACAATCAACCTGACGATCCTCGAGACCACTCTTTCACCCAGCAAGCACAACCCGCTGAAGAGTTGGAGAAGGTTTCTATCTCAAAAGATTATCCAGATCGCATGGTGAAGATTGGCACCACCTTGTCACCACCAATTCGGTTGACATTGATCTATTTTTTACAAAAGAACACTGAGGTCTTCGCCTAGTCATACGAGGACATGCCAAACATCTCTCCTGATATTATATAGCATCGCTTGAGTATTGACCCCAAGACTAAGCTAATGAGACAGAAGCGAAGATCTTATGACGCTGAACAATACAAAGCAATGAAGGTAGAAGTTGAAAAATTCAAAGGCATAGGCTTCGTCTGCGAAGTCAATTACCCAACATGGGTAGCAAATGTGGTCATTGCTAAGAAAAATCAGACCAAAGAAAGTCTCCTGCTCCAAAAGGTCTTGTGGAGATTGTGTGTCGATTACACCGACCTAAACAAAGGATGCCCGAATGATAGCTTTCCTCATCCTCTCATTGACAGACTTATAGACTCTATGGCAGGGTGTGAACTCTTAAGCTTCATGGATGCTTACTCAGGATACAACCAAATCCTCATGAACCCTCCGGACCAAGAACACACAGCCTTCACTACTGACAGAGGACTATATTGCTATAAAGTCATACCCTACGACCTAAAGAATGCAGGAGCGACTTATCAGAGACTAGTCAATTCAACGTTCATCGAACAGAGTGGGAAGAGCATGAAAGTTTACGTTGATGACATGCTAGTCAAGAGCAAACATGCTGACTAACACATCACTAACCTATCTGAAACTTTCACCATTCTGAAGAGGTATCGAATGAGGTTGAACCCCAACAAATCTGCCTTCGGTGTAGGCTCTGGCAAATTCTTAGGCTTCATGATAAGCCAACGAGGCATTGAGGCTAATCTCGAGAAGATCAAAGCAATCCTCGACATGAAGGAACCGGTAACTTCAAAAAAATCCAGAGCCTTAGTGGCAAGGTGGCAGCCTTAACTAGGTTAATCTCTAAGGCCACAAACAGATGTGCTCCTTTTTTCAAAGCACTTAAGGGAAGTAAGAAGTACATTACATGGACTGATGAATGTTCCGAGGCATTCAAGAACCTCAAGGACTACATGAGTAAAGCCCATCTACTCTCTAAACCTGAGGTTGGTGACACTTTCATTATCTATCTATCGGTATCGGCTTCAATAGTAAGTTTCGTTCTCATTCGAAAGGATGGTAATGTCGAACGGCCTGTCTACTACGCTAGCAAGGCCTTACAAGATGCAGAGACACGATATTCCAACATTGAGAAATTGGCTATAGCATTGGTCATGTCTGCTCGAAAACTTCGCCCTTACTTCCAAGCACACTTCATCATCGTGCTTACCAATCATCATCTTCGACAGATAATCTAAAGTCCTGACACTTCGGGGAGAATGATCAAATGGGCAATAGCATTGGGTGAGTTTGACATCTCCTACCAACCAAAGCCAGCTGAGAAGGGCCAAGCAGTGGCAGACCTTATCGCCGACTTCACATATCATGTTGACATTGTTTCTACGCCTAAAGAAATGGTTTTATTACCCTCGGAAGCTCAAAAAATAGAACCAACAACCCCATCATGGAGTCTATATGTTGATGGCTTGTCCAACCAACAAGGTTGTGGAGTAAGACTAGTCCTTATGACCCCTGACAAAGTGGTAATTGAGTATGGTCTTCTTTTCAAATTCAAGGCATCGAATAATGAGGCCGAATATGAAGCCCTTCTAGCAGATTTACGTTTGGCCAAACACCTTGAGGTTAAATGAATTGATATCTTCAGTGACTCCCAATTGGTGGTTAACCAGGTCACCAACAACTTTGATGCTAATGATAGCTCCATGGCAACATATCTAGCACAAACACAATTGTTGCACAAGTACTTCCACTACCAGATCACCTAAATTCCTCGAGTAGCAAACAGTCATGCAGACGCTTTGGCTCGCCTTACCTACGCAGTGGAAGACAAAATTGGGAGAAAAATTCAGGTCGAATTGTTGGCAGCACCAAGCACAATGGTTGCGGAAGTGTGCAACTTACAACAGGGGGATAATTAGATTACCCCGATTTATAAATTCCTTGCGCATGGTACCCTCCCAGACGATAAAGTCCAGGCTAAGTAGATTTGATACAAGGCTACTCGTTACTTGATCATTAATGACCAACTCTACAAACGGGGTTTTAACTTACCATACCTAAGATGCCTTACGCTCGCGGAAGCGGAAATTGTCCTTCAGGAAATACATGAAGAAGTCTGCGGAGATCATGTTGGATCTCGATCCCTAGTATACAAGGCTTTTCACCAAGGATATTATTGGCCAACATTCCACCAAGATGCCATCAGAATATCGCGCTCATGTGATAAGTGTCAACGCTACGTAACTATTCCTCACTCCCCTCCCGAGCTGCTCACTCCTATGATCAGCCCTTGGCCCTTCGCCCAATGGGGACTTCATTTGATCGGCCCAATGCCTGCAGGGAAGGGTAAGATCCGCTATGCAATCGTTGCAATTGACTACTTCACAAAGTGGGCTGAAGTAGAACCTCTGGCAACCATTACTGAGGCAAAAATAGAAGACTTCGTATGGAAGAACATCCTTTGCAGATTCAGCATTCCTAATGCGATAGTCACTGACAACGGGCGACAGTTCGACAACAATAAGTTCAGTATATTCTGCTCTAAGTTCAACATCAACGTATGTTTTGCCTCCCCAGCTCATCCCTAGTCTAATGGACAAGTCGAAGCCATCAACAAAATAATCAAGCGAACTTTGAAAACCAGCTTGGGGAATGTCGCCTAAAAGCAGCGCATCTCCAACTACTATGACTCAAGGGTCAAACCTCGTTCTTTCAAGGTGGGGGACTGGGTATTGAAGAAAAGATTACTCTATGACAGAGTCCCGAGTGAAGGAACACTTAGTCTAAACTGGGATGGATCGTTTGAAGTTGTTGGCATCAGTCGCCTTGGCTCCTACAAGCGTAGAAGCTCCGATGGCAAGACCCTTGGCCATCCATGGAACGCTGATCACTTGAAGTATTATTACAAGTAAACTCACATTGTACAAGTGTTAAGCTTCAGCCGTTCGGCATTCTATGTAAGGAAAACTATTTGGCATGAATTCAATAAAGAGGTGATTTAGACAACTCGGTCCTAATCCTCTTACATTCCTAGCAATGAAACACTCGGGTTCAAAGCTTCAACATGAATGCTTCCAACATGAAACAAAGTCTAAGTATATGTCAACAAGATTATACAAATAAATAAACAGCTTCACAGTATATTCGTTCAATCATACATTCCAACACATTCATACATAAGCCAACTATGCTTAAAAAGGGTTCAACATACTTTGTGTCATTCGACACTCGCTACAATGTGCCTCGACACCTTGCCCTTATCCTCACCAACCAGGTGATGAAATGTGAAGAAGGAACTTATCTTCATGCCATCAACCAGGTGATGAAATGTACAACCCGTACTCTAATATCATTTGGCAACTTGCTACTCATGCCACCAACCAGGTGAATAAGGAACTCATCTTCATACCACTAACTAGGTGATGAAATGTACAAACCGTACTCTTATTCATGCCACCAACCAGGTGATGAAATGTACAACTCGTACTCTCATTCATGCTACCAACCAGGTGATGAAATGTACAACCCGTACTCTAATATCATTTGTCAACTTGCCATTCATGCCACCAACCAGGTGAAGAAGGAACTTATCTTTGTGTCACCAACCAGGTGATGAAATGTGATGAAAGGTGATGAAGGAACTCACCTTCAAGCTATTCAGCCCTCTTGCATCTGCTTTAGACATTTCTCATTTGTAACAATGTAAACATTACAACTCGTAGAAAGCTTCACACACTCTTGATCAAAACAGTGTGAAGCAAAACCAATTTATGGTGCCAACAAGAGCTTTATCAAAGGAGTTCAACCATAATTATCAAAAGCTTCACACACTCTTGATCAAGACAGTGTGAAGCAAAATCAATTTATGGTGCCAACAAGAGCTTCATCAATGGAGGGCAACCACAATTCTCAAAAGCTTCACACACTCTTGATTAAGACAGTGTGAAGCAAACCCAATTTATGGTGCCAACAAGAGCTTCATCAATGAAAGGCAACCACAATTCTTAAAAGCTTAACACATTCTTGATCAAGACAGTGTGAAGCAAAACCAATTTATGGTGCCAACAAGAGCTTCATCAAAGGAGTTCAACCACAATTCTCAAAAGCTTCCCACACTCTTGATCAAGACAGTGTGAAGCAAAATCAATTTATGGTGCCAACAAGAGCTTCATCAATGGAGGGCAACCATAATTCTCAAAAGCTTCACACACTCTTGATCAAGACAGTGTGAAGCAAAACCAATTTATGGTGCCAACAAGAGCTTCATCAAAGAAGTTCAACCACAATTCTCAAAAGCTTCACACACTCTTGATCAAGACAGTGTGAAGCAAAACCAATTTATGGTGCCAACAAGAGCTTCATCAATGGAGGGCAACCATAATTCTCAAAAGCTTCAAACACTCTTGATCAAGACAGTGTGAAGTAAAACCAATTTATGGTGCTAACAAGAGCTTCATCAAAGGAGTTCAACCACAAGTCTCAAAAGCTTCACACATTCTTGATCAAGATAGTGTGAAGCAAAACTAATTTATGGTGCCAAAAAAAGCTTCATCAATGAAGGGCAACTACAACTCGTAGAAAGCTTCAAACACTCTTGATCAAGACTGTTCGAAACAAATTCAATTTATATGGTTCATCCAAACCTTCAACTACTACAAGGTGTGGCTTGCATCATAATCTCTTACTCAACAGTGTGGAAGCAAAATTTGTATATGTTGTCTCTCCCACATTTTCAAGTTTCTAATTTTCCGAAAAATAAAAAGAAAAAAAGAAAAGAAAAGGAAATTGGGAAATTCAACAACTTCCACAAATGGAAGGCAACTACAATTCCCAAAAGCTTCACACACTATTGATCAAGATAGTGTGAAGCAAAATCAATTCATGGTACCCAACAAAGCTTCACCACAAAAGTTTCACCAACAAAAGCTTCATCAATGGAGGACAACTACAAATTCTCAAAAGATTCACACTATCTTGATCAAGATAGTGTGAAGCAAAATCAATTCATGGTACCTAACAAAAAGCTTCAACTTCAAAGCTTCACCTACAAAGCTTCAACTCCAAAGCTCCACCTACAAAAGCTTCCACACCAAAGCTTCACTTACAAAGCTTCAACACCAAAGCTTCACCTACAAAGCTTCAACTTCAAAGCTTCACCTACAAAAGCATCAACTTCAAAGCTTCACCTACAAAAGCATCACCTCCAAAGCTTCACTTACAAAGCCTCAACTCAAAAGCTTCACCTACAAAGCTTCAACTCAAAAGCTTCACCTACAAAGTTTCAACTCCAAAGCTTCACCTACAAAGCTTCAACACAAAAGCTTCACCTACAAAAGCTTCACCCACAAAAGCTTCACTCACAAAAGCTTCATCCACCACAAAAGCTTCACCCATAAAAGCTTCACCCACCACAAAAGCTTCACCACAAAAGCTTCACCTACAAAAGTTTCACCCACAAA
Organism: Malus domestica; assembly: GCF_042453785.1. Lineage (NCBI taxonomy): Eukaryota > Viridiplantae > Streptophyta > Magnoliopsida > Rosales > Rosaceae > Malus > Malus domestica. The sequence continues at coordinate 11,902,884 of NC_091677.1, read as the reverse complement.
AGCTTCACCCACAAAAGCTTCACACACTCGTGATCAAGATAGTATGAATCAAAATCAATTCATGGTACCTGTTGAAAACTAAAATAGAAATGAACAAAGTTACCTGAAAATGTAGAAGCCTTGAGTGGTGAATGATTCTTAGGATGAGTCGTGGACTAAGTCGCTCTCTTTAAGACGTTTCGCGGCTCTGCCCAAAGTGTGCAAGCAGTTCACAAACACCATGTCGTCCCCAGGATAAAACAGCCCAAAACCTTCTTTTGATAAAGTTCTTCCTTGCACAATGGAAAAACCTTCGAACTCACACCCTTTCGATATATTGCTATTAACTCAATATTTGTAAAACTTGTCTTTTTTTCTTGTTCTCCTTTTTTTGATCCTACGGATTTATATATATATATATATATATATATATATATATATATATATATATAGACACACACACATCTATAATAAAAGAGACTTTGGGGGATGTAAATGATTTAAGGTAAAGAAAACTACAAGTAATCAATGCAGAAGAAAACAAAACGGACTAAATCAAAACGTCCAAATCACAACGGAATAAAAAATTATGTAAAAATAGATTTGATCTTTTTTATATTCAGAGAAAGAATCCCATCTTTAAGGTGAGAAGCTTTCTCAGTTTCTAGTGAATTAATGATCCTGATCAGATAATAAAGTTAATGACAATTTATAAAGTTAATAACAATTTACGTTTTATATTCAATGTTTGTAATAAAACAAATCATAAATATATTTAAAATATTTAAATAAAAACATAACTGCTCTAACAATCCCCCACTTGTTTTTGTTTAAAGCCATATATCAAGCAACATATCATAAAGCTATGCATAAGTAAATGTGTTTCTCAACTTGAACCTGTACATAGTGTTAGTGATCCAGATTATATTAGAGTACCTTATAGTTTTGAACTCTATCTCTGACAACACCACACACATAACTTTATTAAGGTGAAGTTTAAAAAGCCAGCACATTACGGCCATGTGCTTGTATCCCAGTATAGTGAACGCTCTAGAAACTTGCCCAAGATTTCATAGGAAGCAGCCTCACTTCCGTATTCACATAGGTAAAACTATCAAGGATATTCCTGTAGCTGGATATCCCACTCAACATAGAGTATAGACCTTACTAAGAGAAAAAAAAAATCTCAACCTAAAAACGCTTCAGGATGTCATGCTTCTTAGGGATGGACATGGAATAATATTCCAAATTAAAATTAGCAAGACTTCACTCATATCACTTGTGACTTGTTATTACCCTTTGAACCTATTTCTTGGGATCTCCAGTCTATAAGTTGGGTATCACAAATGACTCAATTTTCTAAAGGCTTTAGTCCCATCCCTTTCGAGGTTTTCCAAACCTTTTCTCGTGCTAGTCTTTTTCGTCAAAGGATCAACCAAGTTTTCCTCTGACCGTATATGATCCACTCTTATAGCTCCATTAGAGAGATAATCTCTTACAGTGCTATGCTTACGACGTATTTGTTGCATTTTCCCATTATAATAACGGTTTTGCACTTTAGCTATTGCCGCTATGCTATCACAATGGATCAAAACTGCTGGAATCGGTTTCTCCCATAAAGGGGTATCTGACAGTAGGTTTCTCAACCATCCTGTTTCTTCTCCCATAAAGGGGTATCTGACAGTAGGTTCATAAATTTTAGAAGAATTAGAACCCCCACTATTTTGAAGATTAAAAAGAAATTTATTCTCATAAAAATCAGCATCAAATGACTCAATTATGACATGGTTTTTCAAATCATAAAATCTATATGCTTTGCTATTACATGGATAACCAATAAAAACACATTCATATGCTCTACTAGCCAATTTCGATGTTTTTGGATCAGGTTTACGAACATAAGCTAAACAACCCCAAGTTCTGAAATACAACACATTTGGTTTCTTATTTTTTCAAATTTCATAAGGACAAATATTCGTTTTGAGTTAGGAATTCTATTTAACACATTACATACAGTCAACACAATTTCATGGCAGATTGATGTGTCTTAAAATTGTTGAAAACTGAAATAGAAATGAACGAAGTTACCTGAAAATGTAGAAGTCTTGAGTGGTGAATGATTCTTGGGATGAGTCGCAGACTAAGTCGCTCTCTTTAAGACGTTTTGCGGCTCTGCCCAAAGTGTGCAAGCAGTTCATAAACACCACGTCGTCCCCAGGATAAAACAGCCCAAAACCTTCTTCTGATAAGGTTCTTCCTTGCACAACGGAAAAACCTTCGAACTCACACCCTTTCGATATGTTGCTATTAACTCAATATTTGTAAAACTTATCTTTTTTTTCTTGTTCTCCTTTTTTTGATCCTACGGACTTATATATATATATATACATCTATAATAAAAGAGACGTTGGGAGATGTAAATGATTTAAGGGAAAGAAAACTGCAAGTAATCAATGCAGAAGAAAACAAAACGGACTAAATCAAAACCTCCAAATCACAACGGAATAAAAAATTATGTAAAAATAGATTTGATCTTTTTTTCTATTCAGAGAAAGAATCCCATCTTTAAGGTGAGAAGTTTTCACACTGAACACTGAGAGCCAGAGAATTCTTAACAGCCAACTCATCAGACCGTTTGGAAAGTAGTCTGTTATCTTTGGGAGTAAGAATGTTCAATGTTCCTGGCCACCACCTCAGCGATCATATCATTTTTCATCACAGAGTCCCCAACAGTAAGAGGACCAGTATGAGATAAGAAGGATGGGCGCCATATGTTGTCTTGAGGAGGCATGGCTGCCTCTTCACCAAAGTTCAAGTCAAAACGACGGTCGGATGGGCTAGACATTTTTAGAAATGATGAAGGAGAAATGAGGTCCAATAAATCTCTGAAGTACGAAAATAAGGGGAAAATTCTTACAAGCAATAACTTTCTGAATGTACTTCTTGCACACAATTGGTGCCCCTATAAAAGAAAAGGCAGCATGGCCGTTTGTTCAAAAATTGAAGAGGCACCACTCTCCGGATTTCGAGAAGCAGATTTTCCTAAGTAAAATATGTCGATAATCCCCACACGCAACATCAGCTCCTCGGGTACCACGGATAAATTTTGAAGGTCCAGCTACCTTACTATTACCCACAAGGGTAAAGGAACAACACCACTGCTTGATAACTGGAAAGTCCATATTTGTGTCAACCTCTGTGCTTCGTGGCAAGGCAAACTAGCAAAAATGCCCAACCTTTACTCACCTTCGAGAAAACACTCCCAACAAGATTGCTTGCTCAAAAATCGAAGAGGCACCGCTCTTCGAATCTCGAGAGCCAGACTCCCAACATGATTACTTGCTCAAAAATCGAAAAGGCACCGCCCTTCGAATCTCGAGAGCCAGACTCCCAACAGGATTAGTTCCTCAAAAATTGAAGAGGCACCACTCTCCGAATCTTAAGAGCCAGACTCCCACCAGGATTGTTTTCTCAAAAATCGAAGAGGCACCGTTATCTGAATCTCGAGAGCCAGATCCCTGACAGGATTGCTTGTTTGAAAACTGAAAAGGCACCGCTCTCTGAACTTCGAGAGCCAGATTTCCTTGGATAAATCTTGTCTGCAAGCTTCACACACAACATTAGCTTTCCAGATACCACAGACCACTTTTTCAAAGTGCTCTGACAAAGTTAAAACACGTGAATCTTGCAGCTCCCATTACATTTCTATGACCGAGAAGGGTAAAGGAACAGCGTTACCACTCGCTGTTGGGACAATTCCTATATATGTCGACATTCAATCTCTACAGCCAGGCAGACCTACAAATAAAAAAAATGCTAAACTTTTCTTCACATCCGAGAGGGCACTCTCAGCAAAGTCTCTCAAAATACTCAGCTTCTTTTCCCCCCGATAATACCTCTGCAAACAAGCCACACCAGAACAAGAGTATCTCATATCATCAGGGTTAAAAGCAAAAGTATCCTATATCATGTTTTTTCCCTGTCTTTTCCTTTGACCTTGTTCTTACCTGCAAGACAATGAGAAAGAGAGCAATCAATCAGCACTTGGAATCAAGCTTCCAGTCCGGAACTGACTGCCTGAAACTCCTTGCCTGATTACTTACTTAGCATTGCTCTCGAGTACTCATCTTCAACATCTTATGCTTCCAGAAAAGATATCACATCTGCCTGGGGAACATATAGGGCAAGTGAGAAGGATACAAGGAAGCATGTGGAGACAAGCGCAACAGAACATGTGTCGATTCATCTATTACTTTGTCAACATCAAAAGTATCCCATATCATCAAGGTCGAGTGCACTCTTGATTTGATAGACTTGTTTTGACCTTCAAATTCTTGAGTCGGCTTTATACTCTGGAGGAAACCAGAAAACCCTCTAGCCTAGTTCAAGAATAAGCCTGTGGAAAGTTACTTTTTCAAAAGCAAAAGTATCTCATATCATATCTTCTCATTTTTCTTCTCGTTATCATTCCTGCTGCCTGCAATATAGGAAGAATGAGAACAATCAGCCGGAACTCGAAATCAAACTTCTGATCTGGGACTGATTGCTAGGAGCTCTGATTGCTTACCTTGTATGTCACCTCTTTTGGCAGATCTCTTAGCTCGGCAACTTAGGGGACTCCTACTACATGGTTTGTATCGCGCTTGACCAAGCCTGAAACTACAAGTAAGCTTCAAGTGAAATTGATACATTACCTTGTGCATCTCCACTGGTTAAAGATACCACCCTTGGATGGAGGAAAAGTGTTTTCAGAGAAGATGCCACATCTACCTATGAGACAAATAAGGCAAGTGAAAACGATACAACACTTCAGTACTTAGAATTTTCGTGATTACTCAGCGGCTTGGATCTTGCAAGTCCCTAACCGAGGAGGTTCCCTCACTCGGGAACTTAGGGGAGCACTGTTTGTACCATACTTGACCAATCCCGAAACTACTGAGCACCGGTCAACGTTATACCGTCAAGGACCCAGAAGAGTTTCCTTCTAACCAGGAGGCCAATCACAGCGCAACACGTGTTGACATCAGAAGCCAATCATAGCGCGACACATGTCAACATCAGAAGCCAATCACAACACGACACGTGTCAATGTCAGAACAAAGCTAGAAACTCTCTTCTATAAAAGGAGATCATTCTCCCACAATATTTCCTAATGTCATTTATACTAAATCATTCACTTGTACTCACTAAAGGAGAGCTTGAACTTATATACTTGTGTAAACCCTTCACAATTAATGAGAACTTCTCTACTCCGTGGACGTAGCCAATTTGGGTGAACCACGTACATCTTGTGTTTGCTTCCTTGTTTCTATCCATTTACATGCTTATCCACACTAGTGACTGGAGGAATCTAGCGAAGGTCACAAACTTAACACTTTCTGTTGTACCAAAGTCCTCACTGATTTTTTGCATCAACAAAAAATATGAATAAAGATGAATAAATCAAGAAATCTAATTTAAAAAAATTAATTAAGGTAGAAAAATTGGACACTGGACTAAATCCAATAACAACTTAAATTTTTTAGACCTAAATAAAAGTACCCCTGAAATTAAAGTCTCCTTTTACATGCACAACATAAAGACTAAGTCACATAAAAATATGCATGACCCAGTTTTTTTAACAAACGGTATTATCTACACCAATGATGAGGGGGATGACTTAGCCTTCTAATGGGATAACATTAAGGTGGTTCAAGTTCGCCTTTGGCGACAATCGAACCTAAGACCTCTCACTTACAAGTAAAGAGAAATACCACTAGACCATTGTACTAAGTGGCCATGACTCAGGTTTTTAGAAGAAGAAAAAACATCAATTAACCAACACTAACACCTGGTTTCATTATCCACAACAACGAAACTGGGCCGCTTCTTTTATACTTTCAATTATTCCAAAAAAAAAATCTATATGCACGACAAACTTATTTGAGTGAGTGTCTCTGAGATGCTTGATAGTTTTTGTGACCGTGAGACAATAAGAGACAAACTTAAACTAAAATAATGCAACCAAAAATATGTACTATTCTAAGACATACTTAAACGTTTTGTTAAAAATTTCCAATTTTACTCTAACACATATTTGTGGATGCAAATTTCCGCCGTCTTGAGTCTTGATGAAAATGCACCTGCAAGACAATCAAGACCCTTGCTGCACCTCCTGTAGCCCGTGGCCTCCCTGCCACGCCATTCATGCATCCTTGGCATCTTCCAAGCCAATCTTTCAAGCCCCCAAGGCTCCCAAAAATTCAAGAAGAAAAAATTCAAATTTTTCTTACCTTGGTGCAGCATGGAGAAGAAGGACAACGAGAAACGACTCTTCGCAAGGGCAAGAAAAGAAGAACGCTAGGGGAGGGGGAAGAAAAAATATCCTCCGGCTTCTCTTTCTTGTTGGAATAATGATTGTTCTCGAAATTTATTTAATCCCCTGCTTAAGGCATAATTAAATAGGTATTGGGGGCAATTATTTTCCTTTTCCTAGAAGAAGTCTATCTCCCAATCAAGGAAGAAGATCAAGTTCAAATTGGGCAACAACTCTACAAACCCAAGCAGCTTGAGATTTCTACACCTACTTCCCTATCCATGCGTGCAACACAATAGGTGTGGGGGCATTTGTGGAGCAAAAAATAATCCCAAAAAATTCTAGTGGCAACACGTGAACTTTTATTCAAGAAGGACAAGATTGCCCTTAATAAATGGGCAGACTTCTTAGATTCTCCCACGCGCAACTCACATCCCTGGAGGACTCAGTAGCTGAACACAACTGCCCACAGCTCACCTGCCCATGGCAAGGAATTAAAGATAAGGATTAATTACCCAAATCCTATCTTTAATACATTCCAAATTGAAGATTGACTCCAATCAAGTAAGTAATCCTAATTTAAACCAATTAAGGATTATTACCCTATTATCACAAGATATTATCTCCTATTAAATATCTTGGGAATATTTAGAGAATATTTTCTCCATTAAAACCCTAAATGGCCGGCCCTAGCCCTATAAATGCTCCATATTCTACCAATTTCTTAGAGCTTTTGACAACCCTAAAAAACCTCAAAACACTTTACTCTCTGAGAGAAACTAACTTAGGCATCAGAGATCCGTTGACCTAACCCCCCCCCTTCGCACCTCGTGGGCGCGAGGCTTAGGTCTTTGATCAAAAGCGTTAATTGTTTTGTAGATGCATTTTCGTCAAGACTGAAGACGACGGAAATTTGCATCCACAATATTCTTCAAACTATCCTTAGTCCTTGGAGGCTACGTAAAACTTTATCATTAAGGTTTTTTTTTTCTCCCATTTTTTTTTTTTTATAAAGGGGGATAACTGGTGGCAAGCCACGGTTATCCACTCCTTTCAGGGCCCGAGAAGACTAACAGAGGCATTTCAGCCTCCTCCTGGCAACAAGTCTGGCTTCCACACTAGCAACGGGTTTCAAATTCGAGACCTCCAGTTTTTAGTTTGAAGGAAGTCTCGCTATCCGCCCTTACCATTGGACCACCTGCTCGTGATTTATCATTAAGGTTTCTAGTAGCAATCCTTTTTTATTTTTGTGGACACACCAATACTAAAAATAAAAACTATATATTACTCAAATTCTAGCAGCCATATTTGACAAATTAAAAATATTTCAGTGACTTGGTAATGAAAGGCTGAGTTATTGTTAGGATGATTTTATAAGGTAGCAATCAATCATGTTATAGTAAAAAATTGAAATAAAGTGCTACAACATAAATCAATAAATGACTCACAAAAAGAAATTTCATCAGGACTTGCAGAAGGGAGCAAGCTAGCTAGGTGAGAGGTGAATGTCTTTCCGTTTTAGAAGCATTTTGTAGTTTTATTTAGGAAACCTGAAAAAAAAATGGACTGGAATGACTTCTCCATTGTCATAACAAAAGAAATGATTTCCACACAACCTAATTCTCCTTTTCTACACGGCAATTTTATTTGTTTCAATCGATTTGAAGGTCAGAAGTGTTCATGAGAAGTAAAATGCATGGTATGCAGAAATCATTTTCCTAATGAAAAAAATTGTCAAACTTAGACACCATATTTCGTCATCCTCTGCTATGACTTCTCAATTTTGTCGATGAATATGCCAAAAAACACTGCTCTTCGCTATTTGATTACATCATGAAGAATAGGCAGCTTTAGAGGGGAATCAAAAGATGCAATTGCACAATACCCTTGATATATTAAAAAATTGCTTTATTAGCACTTTAAAATCACAATCTGCAATTCTTATAAGTGTTTTTGTTTTTTGTTTTTTTTTTTTCTAAATATAAAAATTTGGAGTACACAATAATATATTTGGAGTGCCAATATATAATAATGCTATATATTCAAGTGCAAAATTAAAATTAGAGTTTGAAGTTTTTTTTTTCTTGTTTGGTTGTTTAAGATTGAATTTGTTTTGATTATTTATGTTTGTAACTCTTTTACTTATTTAATGACATTTGTAAACTTAGAATTAGTGAGTCCTAAACTTTGTTTTGATTTAAGTTATTGAAACTTTGTTTTGATTTAAGTTATTGCTTTATAGCATTAATACATTGTCCTACTTTTTTTTGGAAAACTATTTAAGTTATTGCTTTTGAGCATTAATACATTGTCCTACTTTATTTGGAAAACTATCTTGAGAAGGGGCCCATTTATATATTTTGCACAGGACGTCCAAAATCTAAGAGACGGCCCTGTCATGAAGGTTGAGAATATTTGTAAGACCTTGATCATACAGGTGAGTTTGGATAAAGCTGTAGTTTTAAAATAAAATCAAACTCGGGAAATCCAATGCGAAAATGATTGTCTGTGCATTTTAACCCAATTTGAAGGATATCAGGCCTTCATTAATGCCTTATGCTATTAGTGGAATGACGAGACTTCATCACAGTTGTTTAATGTGAACCAATGAGCCACCTCCAAGTCGCCTTCTTTGAACGATTCAGACGAAGGTCCTTCACCGGATGGGCATGCAGGTTGAGCAAGGACATATAGTTTTCCACCCATGGGGTGATATGCATGAGATGGGATAAGAACAGAAAACCATTTTAGGATTAAATTTAGGGAACTTTAACGAAAAGCACCCGGTACTGTTCACTTTAACGAAAAACCACATTTTTACACTAAAAAGTCAATCCTGATACTATTCACTTTACCCTTTATTTTGTCCTTATCATTAAAACTCAAAGTTTTCAAACCCTTTTCATTAGTTTTCCTTTAAATTTAAGAATTAAATGTTGTTTCTCCTGCTCCCAATCTATATTCCAATTATTTCTTCTGCCTCCATCACAAGTTAATTGTGTTAACTAATCTATGTTGCAGTTATTACACACACACACTAATATGAATTTTTAAATTATGAAGATTAAATTTCTTTGAATTATTTTCATAGATGATAGGTAGATTAAGCTTTATTTATTTTCTTATATTCTACATCCTCTGTCACAGGTTGAAAGTTGTTTGTACCATACTTGACCAATCCCGAAACTACCGAGCACCGGCCAACGCTATACTGTCAAGGACCCAGAAGAGTTCCCCTCCGACCAGGAGGCCAATCACTACTCGACACGTGTCAAGATTAGAAGCCAATCAGAGCGCAGCACGTGTCAACATCAAGAACCAATCATAACATGACACATGTCAATGTGACAAAGCTACAAGTTTTTCTATAAATAGGGGTCATCCCCCCACAATATTGCCTAATGCCATTTGTGTTAAATCATTCACAAGAACTCACTAAATTGAGAGCTTGATCCTTTGTACTTGTGTAAGCCCTTCACTACTAATAAGAACTCCTCTACTCCGTGGACGTAGCCAATCTGGGTGAACCACGTACATCCTGTGTTTGCTTCTCTGTCTCTATTCATTTACGTACTTATCCTCACTAGTGACCGAAGCAACCAAGCGAAGGTCACAAAACCTGACACTTTCTGTTGTACCAAAGTCTTCGCTGATTTTGTGCATCAACATTTGGCGCCGTCTGTGGGAAACGACACTTATTCCTACTCTCTTCAGCTGTGTCAAGCTGGTTTCTATCATTCGTACACTTTCTTTTGACCAGGCATCCCTCTCCAACATGGGAAGCGAAGGAAGCCATAGCACACAGAATGACACCCCCCTTGCACATAGTGCGAAACAACGAAAGAAGGAAGGAAAACGAGTTCTTCTTCAAGCTAAAGTCGATGAGTTGGAAGCTCAGAACAACAAGATAGCAATGAGGAATGAGGTCCTCCAGGAGCAATATGAGAAGCTCTTCGAGACACTCCACGAAGCTAGGCAAGCTCAGACACGCGAGCTTGTTGCCCCCGTGGAAGTCAACCATCAACTGGGTGCCCTCCAACATGGAGGGTCACATGCATTCGACATAGATATCCCTGATAGGGAACAGATTACCCCTCGACTTGATAATCAACATGAGGCTTCTCTTAACCTAGTTGCTTCGACCCGAACCATGAGAAGTGGAGGGAGACACCTCTTTGCTGAAGGGGCAGAAGGATCGAAAGCCGTCTTTCGCGATTGTCGGGATTTCCTGAAGCAACGTCGAGAGAATTCCATCCATATAAGCTCAAAGATTAATGACCCAAGGATTTCTGAGAGACTCGGTCCCCTACCACGGCCCAAACCGGCCACCAATTTGGGGAAGGGGCAACAAGTCCTAGAGAGACATGAGGGTACAGGGGACTCAGAGGTGTTCCGACAGACATACCCTGGAAGCCAGTACAGCGAGTCCAGGGAAAAATCACATGCCCTTGATCAAACCTTCCTAATTCCAAGAGGAGATGGAGATTTACGAAAGAAAGCTCCAGTGACACATAACTCCGCTCAGGACCCCCTTGTCCTACAACTTCTTGAGGAAGTAAACAAGTTGAAGGCTGAACGTCAGGCTGAAATACCTGACTGGAACCAACCCAGGCCTGGCCCTCTTACAAGGAGGATCCTCAACACCCCCCTTCAAGCAAAGACAAAGCAAAAGCTTGGCTTGCAACTTTATACTGGAAAAGAGGACCCGATTGAGCACCTTAACCTCTTTGAGTCCACCATGGCATACCGGATGCACACCGACGAAGAGCGATGTCTTCTCTTCCCCTCCACCCTCTCTGGTGGAGCTCTAAATTGGTATTGTCGTCTTACACCTGAGACGGTAGACTCATTTGAGGAATTGAGGAAACTATTTGTTTCCCAACACATTTTCCAAACCGATCGCTTGCACTCTGCAGATGACTTGTACACTATCCGCCAGAAGCCAGACGAGTCATTACGTATGTATGCTGGCCGCTTCAGCCATGAATACTCCCGGTGTGCCGAGGCAGACGACAAGACTGCCCTCAAAGCCTTCACGGCAGGCCTACGTGATTGTTTCTTTAAATACATGATCAATGCCAATACTTGGAAGACTTACTCTGAGGTGATGGCACAGGCTTATAACCATGCCTCCGCCGAGGCAAAGACATATCAGGAGAAACCCCCTACAACCATCCTTTATCAACAAGTGGGAGGTGGAAGCCAGACTCACCTAAATGAGAAGACCTCGACTTTCCAAACAGCAGTGGCACCTCCCCATGCCTTGCATAATGCTTCACCGAATCAACAGACATATCAATTTCAAGGCAAGAGGAAGGATTTCCATCCTCACCACTCTCCTTTCAGTAAAAAGAGTAAGGGACACTATCCCGATAACCAAGGGTATCGCCACAATAACGCTCGCCCCCAGGCAGTCAATGCAGTGGGTCAAACCAGCGTCAAGATACCCCCTACCCCAAGGTATAAGACATACACGCCCTTGAATGCCACATGCGCGGCCATTTACCCCAACATAGCTCACCTGATACCAAAGCCAAAGCCGAGGCACCCAGATTACACGCCCCCGAATAACGCGGGCATGTTTTGTTGCTACCATGAGTATAACGGCCATGATAGCGAGAAATGTATCATCTTCCGTGATCGTATTGAAGCTTTGGCACGAGAAGGAAAAATTGATCAATTCCTTCTTCACCCTCAAAGGGATAACCGTAACCAACGCCAGGTGAATGTCATATATTCCATAAGCGGCGGCACACCCATATCTGAATCTTCCAATAGGGCCATGAAAAACAGTGAACGAAGTCTGAGGCCTGGTCACCAAGTGTTTCACGTGGAAGACATCAGGGGAGGGAAGTATCAAAAACCTAACTGGGATCCGATATGTTTCTACCCTGAGGAAGAAAGAGGCATCATCTACCCTCATAACGACCCATTGATCGTGGAGGCTCACATAGCCAACTTTGATGTTCGACGAATCCTCGTAGACACAGGGGCTTCGGTCAATATCATGTTTGCCGAAGCTTTCAGGGCACTCAGTGTAGCTGAACACTTGCTCGATCGCTCGATTTCTCCTCTGATAAGCTTCTCCGGTGATATCGTGCAACCCTTAGGGAGCATACATTTACCCTTTACTATTGGTACAGGCCCTTACACGGCTACCATTACCACTAACTTCCTAGTGGTTGACTGCCCAACGGCATACAATGTCATCTTTGGGCGCACAGGCATCAATGATCTCAAGGCTATGGTATCCACGCATATGCTGTTGATGAAATTTCCAACCCCCCATGGCAACGGCTACATCAGAGGAGATCAGCTTAGTGCACGATCATGTTACAACACTTCAGTTAAGCAACAACACTTGCCCGGACCCAAGGAAACCCTGTCTGTACATGACCAAGTCACAAAGACCAGCCTAGATGAAGCGAACTTGGATCTTCCTGATAGCAACAATCAACCCGATGATCCTCGAGATGACTCTTTCACCCAGCAAGCCCAACCTGCTGAAGAGTTGGAGAAGGTACCTATCTCAAGAGATTATCCAGATCGCATGGTGAAGATTGGCACCACATTGTCACCACCCCTTCGGTTAGCATTGATATCTTTTTTGAAAGAGAACACTGAAGTCTTCGCCTGGTCATACGAGGACATGCCAGGCATCTCTCCCGATGTCATCTGTCATCGTTTGAGTATTGACCCCAAGATCAAGCCGGTGAGACAGAAGCGAAGATCTTATGACGCTGAACGATACGAGGCAATGAAAGCAGAAGTTGAAAAACTCAAAGGCATAGGCTTTGTCCGCGAAGTCAATTACCCGACATGGGTAGCAAATGTGGTCCTTGTTAAGAAAAATCCGACCAAAGAAAGTCTTTTGCTTCAAAAGGTCTTGTGGAGAATGTGTGTTGACTACACCGACCTAAACAAAGGGTGTCCGAAAGATAGCTTCCCTCTTCCTCTTATTGACAGACTTATAGACTCTACGGCCGGGTGTGAACTCCTGAGCTTCATGGATGCTTACTCAGGATACAACCAAATCCTCATGAACCCTTCGGATCAAGAACACACAGCCTTCACTACCGACAGAGGACTATACTGCTATAAAGTCATGCCTTTCGGCCTAAAGAATGCAGGAGCGACTTATCAGAGACTAGTCAACTCAATGTTCGCCGAGCAGATTGGGAAGAGCATGGAAGTTTACGTTGATGATATGTTAGTCAAGAGCAAACATGCTGACCAACACATCACCAACCTATCTGAAACTTTCACTATTTTGAAGAGGTATCGAATAAGGTTAAACCCCAACAAATGTGCCTTCGGCGTAGGCTCTGGCAAATTCTTAGGTTTCATGATTAGCCAACGAGGCATTGAAGCTAATCCCGAGAAGATCAAAGCAATCCTCGACATGAAGGAACCGGTAACTTCAAAGGACATCCAGAGCCTTACTGGCAAGGTGGCAGCCTTAACCAGGTTCATTTCTAAGGCCACAGACAAATGTGCTCCCTTTTTTAAAGCACTTAAGGGAAGTAGGAAGTACATTACATGGACTGATGAATGTGCCGAGGCATTCAAAAACCTCAAGGAGTACATGAGTAAAGCCCCTCTACTCTCCAAGCCCGAGGTAGGAGACATTCTCATTATCTACCTATCGGTATCAGCTTCAGCCATAAGTTCCGTTCTCATTCGAAAGGATGGGAATATTGAGCGACCTGTCTACTACGCTAGCAAAGCCTTACAAGATGCGGAGACACGGTACTCTAACATTGAGAAATTGGCTCTGGCATTGGTCATGTCTGCTCGAAAACTCCGCCCTTACTTCCAAGCGCACTCCATCATCGTGCTTACCAATTATCCTCTTCGACAGATACTCCAAAGTCCTGACACTTCAGGGCGAATGATCAAATGGGCAATAGCATTGGGTGAGTTTGACATCTCCTACTAACCAAAGCCAGCTGAGAAGGGCCAAGCAGTGGCAGACTTCATTGCCGACTTCACATATCCGGTTGACATTGCTTCTACACCTGAAGCAGTGGCTTCATTACCCCCGGAAGCTCAGAAGATAGAACCAACAACCCCAGCATGGAGTCTCTATGTTGATGGCTCATCCAACCAACAGGGCTGTGGAGCGGGACTAGTCTTGACTACACCCGACAAAGTCGCAATGGAGTATGCTCTTCGTTTCAAATTCAAGGCATCAAACAATGAGGCCGAGTATGAAGCCCTTCTAGCAGGATTACGTTTGGCCAAACACCTCGGGGTTAAACAAATTGATATTTTTAGTGACTCCCAATTGGTGGTCAACCAGGTTACCATCAACTTTGATGCTAAGGACAGCTCCATGGCAGCATATCTTGCGCAAACACAACTTTTGCTCAAGCACTTCCACTACCAGATCACCCAAGTTCCTCGAGCGGCAAACAGTCATGCAGACGCCCTGGCTCGCCTCGCCTCGGCTGTGGAAGACAAGATTGGAAGAAAAATTCATGTCGAACTGTTGGCAACACCAAGCACCATGGCCGCAGAAGTATGCAACTTACAACAGGGGGATAGTTGGATCACCCCGATCTATAATTTCCTTGCTCATGGCACCCTCCCAAATGATAAAGTCCAGGCTAAGCAAATTCGATACAAGTCTACCCGCTACCTGATCATCAATGATCAACTCTATAAGCGAGGTTTTAGCCTGCCATACTTAAGGTGTCTTACGCCTGCCGAGGCGGAAATCGTCCTTCGGGAAATACATGAGGGAGTCTGTGGAGATCATGCTGGATCTCGGTCCTTAGCCCACAAGACTTTTCGCCAAGGATATTACTGGCCAACACTCCACCAGGATGCCATCAAAGTATCCCGCTCATGTGACAAATGTCAACGATATGCGGCTATTCCTCATTCCTCTCCAGAGCCTCTTACTCCTATGATCAGCCCTTGGCCCTTCGCCCAGTGGGGACTTGATTTGATCGGCCCAATGCCGGCAGGGAAGGGCAAAGTCTGTTACGCAGTCGTTGCAGTGGACTACTTCATAAAGTGGGCCGAAGTAGAACCCTTGGCAACCATTACTGAGGCAAAGATAGAAGACTTCGTGTGGAAGAACATCCTTTGTAGATTCGGCATTCCCAATGCGATAGTCACTGACAATGGGCGACAGTTCGACAACAAGAAGTTCAGGTTGTTCTGCTCTAAGTTCAACATCAACTTATGCTTTGCCTCTCCAGCTCATCCCCAGTCTAATGGACAAGTTGAGGCCATCAACAAAATAATCAAGCGCACTTTGAAAACCAGCTTGGACAAAGCTAAAGGCTGTTGGCCAGAATTTGTACCCCAAGTTCTTTGGTCATATCGCACTTCATATCGGACTTCAACAGGAGAAACTCCATTCTCACTTGCCTTTGGCACAGAGGCGGTTGTCCCTGTTGAGCTCAAGCAAGCAACATTCCGAGTCCAGAACTACATTCAAAGTGAAAATGACAAACAACTCACCCTCAACTTGGATTTAGTCGAGGAACACAGAAACCAAGCTCACTTGAGGAATGTCGCCTACAAGCAGCGCATCTCCAACTATTATGACTCTAGGGTCAAGCCTCGTTCTTTCAAAATAGGAGACTGGGTCTTAAAGAAAAGATTACTCTGCGACAGAGTCCCGAGTGAAGGCACACTTAGTCCAAACTGGGATGGACCGTATGAAGTCATTGGCATCAGTCGCCCTGGCTCTTACACACTTAGAAGCTCCGATGGCAAGACCCTTAGCCATCCATGGAACGCTGATCACTTGAAGTACTACTACAAATAGACTCACGATGTACAAGTGTTGAGCTATAGCCGTTCGGCATCCTATGTAATGAAGGCCATTTGGCAATGAATTCAATAAGGAGGTAATTTAGCCAACTCAGCCCTCACTCTTTTACATTCATAGCAAGCGATGCCGGAACCCTTCTCAATCAGAAAGCAATCCGTCTTCCACAGTCACTACAAAACAAGCAAATGAAGACCGTGTCAAGCGCCAAAAAAAAAAAAAAAAAAAAAAAAAAACAGCTTCATCCAAAAAGCTTCACCCGAAAAGCTTCACCTCCAAAGCTTCACCCACAAAGCTTCACCTAAAAAGCTTCACCCAAAAAGCTTCACCCGAAAAGCTTCACCTCCAAAGCTTCACCCACAAAGCTTCACCTAAAAAGCTTCACCCACAAAGCTTCACCCAAAAAAAAACTTCACCCGAAAAGCTTCACTTAAAAAAGCTTCACCTACAAAGCTTCACCTAAAAAAGCTTCACCTAGAAAGCTCCCTCTACATACTTTCACCATCAAAGCTTCACCATCAAAGCTTCACCTAGAAAGCTTCATCTACAAAGCTTCATCTACAAAGCTTCACCATCAAAACTTCACCTAGAAAGCTTCAACACCAAAGCTTCATCTACAAAGCTTCACCATCAAAGCTTCACCTAGAAAGCTTCAACACCAAAGCTTCACCTACAAAGCTTCAACACAAAACCTTGCTCCAAATAAACAAATTTTGTTCACAAAACCCAAGATGCCCTTGAACTTGTACAAAAACACTTGGGTAAACATAAACATTTTTTGTTTTACACCCACAAGGGCCCAAAATTTTCCTTCTTATTTATTCACTTATATATGTTCCCAAACATATTATAATAGATCCAACAACAAGCCAAAGTCCCAAGTTTCATAATGGACAAAAGTACAAGCAATTCATCAATAATGAAGGTGCTACAAAAATTGGAATCTGCCCCAAAATAGAAATCCAACCCAAGAGACTTTTTCTCTCTCTCCCTCTTCCGCCTCCTTTCATCTATCAAATTTCTGCAACCTCTGCTCTTCTCCAATGGAGCTGAATTTTAGACACCCTATAGTTCTTGAGCATATGAACAACTTTCAAGAAGGAACCATTTCTGTTTGAGCGACGGAAATTACAGTGTTGAAGCTCCAAACATGATAGTCGGCTTCTTGCAGATTTCGAAGCTGTTGTGATGTTTCGAAGATCTGGAAATATTTAACCGTTAGTTCATCCTGAATTGTTGATATGTTATGAAAGAGTCGATGACGAACAACTTCAATGAAGAAAGCATACCGATCTGAACAAGAGAAAATGGAGTTTCGAAGCTCACAACAAATCTGACGGGTTGACAGAAAAATAATAACCAGTCATTCATCATACCTGGATTTCTGGAGTTATACTGCTCCGAGGGATCTCAAATTTGGATATGTTGTAGTTCACAAGCTGAGGAACAATTTCAATGAAGAAAGCATGCTGATCTGAGCAAGAGAAAATAGAGTTTCAAAGCTCACAACAAATCTGACGGGTTGACAGACAAATGATAAACAGTCACTCATCATACCTGGATTTCTGGAGTTATACTGCTCCGAGGGACCTCAAATTTGGATATGTTGTAGTTCACAAGTTAAGGAACAACTTCGATGAAGAAAGTATGTTGATCTGAACAAGAGAAAATGGAGTTTCGAAGCTCACAACAAGTCTGACGGATTAACAGAACATTGATGAACAGTTACTCATCATACTTGAATTTCTGAAGTTGTACTACTCCGATGGATCTCAAATTTGGATATGTTGTAGTTCACAAGATAAGGAAAAACTTTCATGAAGATGACTTTGCAATCTGAGCTATAGAGAAAGGTGTTATCTTGCATCCACTCAGGCTGATTAGTGGAAACGAAAAGCAATTCCACCAAAGAAAAGATGAAAAAGAGAGAAAAGCTACTAATTGCACTTGATCTTGTCTAGTCAATAGCATGCAGCATCAAACACACAAAAGTTGGAAATATTTTTAGATAAAGCATATACGAATGTGTGACATCGAAACAAGGATTCGTTACTTTGACAAATTAGTAACACGCGAGACACCTCATTCGGCAACTCTCTTCGCCTGAAGACTTGGGGGACTCCCACCATATGCTACTGCACCTTGATACTCGGCAGTCTCACAACCACTCAGTGACTTGGATTTTTCAAGTCTCCAACCGAGAAGTTTTCCTCACTCGGGAAATTAAGGGAACACTACCTCAAACTACATGCTTCACTCACAAAGCTCCAACAATACAGGTTTCAACAAAAGCAAAAATTCAAAGAACTTTATGAAGAAGGCTTTGGTGTATTTAACACAATATGTTGAAATGAAGCAAAGCTTATTTATTAATATTTTCGATAAGCCACAAATATGTACATATACATGAGTCAAAATAAACAAACAAAAGGGAGCCTTCACAAAGGTTGCTTAGGGGAAGTCTTAGCAGTCGGTAAAGCCCCAGAAAGAGAAAGCACCGGAGGGTGGTTATCCGGAGCCTCAGTACTTGACAAAACCCCAGAAGGAGGAGGCATTGGAGGTTCATCATTTGAAGCTTCATTACCAGGTACAACCCTAGAGGACGAAGGCAATAAATGCCTTTGGAACAAACCCACAAACCGCTGATGATCAAGTAAAACCTTACCATCAGATTCCTTCATCTGGTCAAGCTTCCTCTTCATGTTTGTAGCATAGTCATGGGCGAGCCGGTGCAACTGCTTATTCTCATGCTTGAGCCCTCTAATCTCCTGTTTGAGACTCATCACTTCAGCAGCCAATGATTCAACTTGGCGGGTTCTAGCAAATAGGCGTTGGGCCATATTAGACACAGAACCTGCACACTGAACACTAAGAGCCAGAGAGTCCTTAACAGCCAACTCATCAGACCGTTTGGAAAGTAGTCTGTTATCTTTGGGAGTGAGAAGGTTCCTGGCCACCACTGCAGCGGTCATATCATTCTTCATCACAGAATCCCCAACGGTAAGAGGACCAGTAGGGGATATGAAGGATGGGCGCCATATGTTGTCTGGAGAAGGCGTGGCTGTCTCTTCTCCAAGGTTCAAGTCAAAACGACGGTCGGAGGGTCCAGACATTTTCAAATGTGTTGAAGAAGGAAGAGGTCAGACAAATCAAGATCTTAGAAGTGCAAGAAATGAGCTTCTACTGGTAGAGATTCAAGTGTGCTGTGGAACTTAATGCCAGCCTCTATAAAAATCTGCACTCGACGGAGCTTCAGAAATCGAAGAGGCGTTTGCTTTCTCAAAAGCTGGGCTGCTCAGAGACCACGAGGGCCGATCTCAGAAATCGAAGAGGCGTTTGCTTTCTCAAAAGCTGGGCTGCTCAGAGACCACGAGGGCCGATCTCAGAAATCGAAGAAGCACATGCTTTTTCAGCCTCGTCAGCACCTGTCACATGCACACTCAGCTTTGCGGAAATTACGGGCAATCTGTCGAAGATTTCTGGTGAAGTAGAAAGCACGTGAATCTTACTTTTCAATCACCGCTCTCCATATGCACCATCAACTCCTCGGGTACCACATATAACTTTGTCAAAGATCTCTGACAAAGTTTAGGCACGAGAATTTCAAAGTTCCAGCTACCCTACTATTACCCATAAGGGTAAAGGAACAGCACCACTGCTTGACAACTGGAAAGTCCCTATGTGTGTCGACCTCCGTGTTTTGCGGCAAGACAGGTTGGCAAGAACGTCCAACCTTTACTCACATTCGAGAAAAGACTCCCAACATAATTACTTTCTCAAAAACCGGAGTAGCACCGCTTTCCGAATCTCGAGAGTCAGATCCTCGACGGGATTGCTTGTTCGAAAACCGAAGAGGCACAACTCTCAGAACTTCGAGAGCCAGATTTCCTTAGATAAAGCTTGTCTGTAATCTTCACACGTAATATCAGCTTTCCAGATACCACATACCACTTTTTCAAAGTGCTCTGACAAAATTAAAACACGTGAAGCTGGCAGCTCCCACTACATTGCTGTGACCAAGAAGGGTAAAGGAATAACATTACTACTTGTTATTGGGAAATCCCTATATACATTGACCTCCCTCCTCAACGGACAGGCAAACCTGCAAAAATGCTCAACCCTTTCTCGCATTCGAAAAGGCACCCTCAACATAACCTCTCGAAATACTCAGCTTTATTTCCCCCCGATAATACCTCAGCAAATAAGCCACACCAAGAACAAGAGTATCTCATATCATCAGGGTCGAAAGCAAGAGTATCCCATATCATGCTTTCTCCCTGTCTTTGTCTTTGTCCTTGTCCACACCTGCAGGACAAGGAGAAAGAGAGCAGTCAGTCGGAACCTGAAATCAAACCTCCAATTTGGAACTGACTGCCTGGAGCCTTTGCCTGGTTGCTTACTTAGCATTGCTCTCGAGTACTCATCCTCAACTGCTGTCAAGGTCACGAATTCCACCGGCAAATACCTCATGACAGTTGATCAGATATTGGCTCTTTACACTGAAGCTGCCAAGTGTGGATGAGTCACTATGAAGGAATGTTCTGAAGGACCATTTAAATGCAAAGGTTGCACACCACTTCTGCCATGCAAAAGATTGAAGCAGAAGGTTCAACGGTGAGCTGAAACAGATCACTACAGCACGACACCTTTCCATACCACATTCATTATTCCGTCAACAGCAAAAGTATCCCATATCATCAAGGTCGAACGTACTCTAGATTTGATGGACTTGTTTTGACCCTCAAATTTTTGAGTCGGCCTTATACTCTGAAGGGCACCAGAAAACCCTCCAGCACAGTTCAAGAATAAGCCTGTGGAAAGTTACTTCTTCAAAAGCAAAAGTATCTCATATCATCTCTTATCCATTTGCTTCTCCTTATCCTGGCAGTTGAATGAGAGACAAGGAGAAGGAGAACAATCAACCGGAAGCCGAAGTCAAACCTCTGATCCTGGGTTGCTTACTTGGAAGTTTGACTGCTTACCTTGTCTGTCACCTCTTTCGGCAGATCTCCTAGCTCGGCGACTTGGGGGACTCCTACTATAGGGTTTGTATCACACTTGACTAAGCCCGAAACTACAACTAAGCTTCAAGTGAAATTGATACATTACCTTGTGCGTCAACATCAGCTAAATACACCATTCCCGGATGGAGGAAAGGTACTTCCAGAGAAGGGCAGATGAAGATCAGACCACACTTCGGTACTTAGAAGTTTCGTGATTACTCAAGGGATTGGATCTTGCAAGTCCCCAACCGAGGAGTTTCCCTCACTCGGGAACTTAGGGGAGCACTGTTTGTACCATACTTGACCAATCCCGAAACTACCGAGCACCGGCCAACGCTATACTGTCAAGGACCCAGAAGAGTTCCCCTCCGACCAGGAGGCCAATCACTACTCGACACGTGTCAAGATTAGAAGCCAATCAGAGCGCAGCACGTGTCAACATCAAGAACCAATCATAACATGACACATGTCAATGTGACAAAGCTACAAGTTTTTCTATAAATAGGGGTCATCCCCCCACAATATTGCCTAATGCCATTTGTGTTAAATCATTCACAAGAACTCACTAAATTGAGAGCTTGATCCTTTGTACTTGTGTAAGCCCTTCACTACTAATAAGAACTCCTCTACTCCGTGGACGTAGCCAATCTGGGTGAACCACGTACATCCTGTGTTTGCTTCTCTGTCTCTATTCATTTACGTACTTATCCTCACTAGTGCCCGAAGCAACCAAGCGAAGGTCACAAAACCTGACACTTTCTGTTGTACCAAAGTCTTCGCTGATTTTGTGCATCAACAAAAGTATCTAATCAACCTATGGTGGTTAGATAATCATACTTTAATATTCAAATTAAAAATGTGAATAAAGGTGACTAAATCAAGAAGTTTGATTAGAAAAAAATTAATTAAAGTAGAAAAATCAGACACTGGACTAAATTCAATAACTACCCAAATTTGTAGACCTAAATCAAAGTACCCCTGAAATTAAGGTCTGATTTTACATGCACAGCATAAAGACTATGTCACATACAAATATGCATGACCTGGGTATTATGGCTGACAAGGCTTAAGAAAAAACATTAATTAACCAACATTAACACCTGATTTCATTAAGCCACGGAGACAAAAATGGGCTGCTTCTTTTATGCTTTCAATTAGTCCAAAGAACAATCCATATAACAAATTAAAGTGAATACTACCTGCATAAATGCATATGCACGATAAACTTATTTGAGTGGGTGTTTCTGATATGCTTGATATTTTTGACACATCCCGATCGAGATCGAGGCATGCTGGCCATCACATGAGGGTGACGTAGCTATGTGCACAGTGCGGAAGCAATTAAGATAAGAAATATACGAGTAAATAAAAAAAACCGAAGCTACTAATGTTCACTAATAAACGGGAAATGCTAAGAGTGAGATACAAGTGTAAATACTCCTAATCAGAGCATAGTAAGTCTAGGTGCAGTTCAGTAGGACAAGTACTAATTATACAATACCAGAAGATGTCCTACTAAATATATAATTTGTCAGAACAGCCGAAATCCTCAAACGCCACCAACAACAAGTCAACCTAAAACTTGGAGGGGCGCAAAACAGAAAATGTGAGTGGGCAAAAACAAATGTTTTTCAAAACCATTTCATCATTAAAATGCTCTAACCCCTCGCCATAAAACATGTATAAACTTTCCTAGAAATAGATTATAAACATATGAATATATATATATATATATATATATATATATAATTATCTCAATTCAATTCACGCATCACATAACCATATTCATAAGTATGTCATGCCAAGATATAAACATAATAAGTAATTCAGGTGAGAATAAATTCATGGAAAATAACATATTAGCCGGAACTCCTGCATAAGTCTATATGGCTGAATTCATAGCTCATTAGTCAACCTAGCCGGAGTCACTACAATGACCTATACGGCACTACATTGCACACGAGTCAGAACCACTAAAAGGGTCTGTATGACAAGACTGAGTGTAATATAATTATGCTCAATACTACGCTCTCATGATAGTTGAGTGATAAATCGCTAGTCACCTACGAGTTAGAACCACCTATGATGGTCTGTATGACAAGACTGTGCACCTAAATTAAATCCAATATGAGCATATGGTGAGGGAGGTGACATTATAAACATGCATGTGCCATATATCTGGCTAAATCACAATCACCATAGGTGTAGGTTTATGAGCTCAACGTTTCTCAATCACAACTTTAATCACAATCACAATTCATAACTCACCTGGGCTTACCTGAGCGTCCACAGCACCACAATTATATATTATGCATCATATACTAATTCATATACAAAATATAAATTTATACGCATGGCATTCAAGGCATACTTTCATTTAAATGCATTTTCTGGGAAAATATTAAGCATATAAATATATACTGAAAACCAAAAGCCCACTCACTGGTATGTCGAAGGGTCGAAGCCCCCGAGTCGCCCTTGACTGCGCTCGTCCTTGGGATAAGTCTCCCCTATATGCAAAACAACTATAAAAACGTTATTTAAAGCACATAGACAAAACTAGCTAATAACTTCTCATGCATTGCTCAAATGGGATGTTTGAATAAACCAACGTGATCTACACAACCTTACGAACATCTCCATATTTTTAGAAAAATTCTCCGACATCCTACGCGCCGCCACGCGCCGGCAAAGGCACGGCAACACGCGCAGGGACCCTAACGGAATCCCCTAACCCCGTTAGGAATATTTCATTAAATAGTAATGGAATCCGTTAAACTAACTAACGTCGCTAGGAATATTCTGTCAAAGTTGACGGAATATTCCGTCATCCTCTACCTCAGAACTCCGGCGACTATCGCCGTCGCCCTAAAACTGAAAATTTTTCAAACCTTCATTTCTCTTCCATTTCTTAGTCAAATTTCATGAAACTTAAACCGATTTGAAGCTTGACACGAATAGAACACAACCATACCTTTCAAGAGCCCTAAAATCCACGGAACTCGCCGGAAAATCCCTCAATAATTCGGCTAAACCTGCAACTCGTCGAAACTCAACTTTCTGACGTCCAAATCACTTAATTTTTCTTCTTCGAGCTTCGTGAGGATGATTCAAAGCTTCCTATGCCCTTAAAAACTCCTAAAAACCTCACAATAAGTAGTGCATGAACAGTACCTAAATCGGAGTTCATGAGAAACTAGGGTTTTCGAAGGTTTCAAGTTCTAAAAATAGTACGAATTGACTCAGGAGCTTGTAGGGAACAAGAACATTACCTTTTGAACGTCGATCCGTGCGTGAAAGCTTGGGTTCAAAGTTTGTCCGTACAGGGTTGATGGAAACATAAGAAAATTGAGAAGGAGGAGAGAGAGAGTGCACGGGAAGGAGAGAGAAAGAGTTTGTGTGTGTGTGTGAGTGGTCCACATGGGTCATCAACCAAAACCACAAAAACTAAGTTCCAATTTGGTCCAAAAATTAAGGAAAAATACAAGTTTGGACCACCACTAACATGCTTAATACACACCACAACACTCACGTCCAGGGGTAAAATGGTCAACTCACGTCATCGATAATGTATTTCGGGACATGCTGTGACAATTTTTGTGACTGAGAGTATGAGACAAATTTAGACTAAAATAAATTACAACTTAAAACATGTACTAATTTAAGGCATACAGACTAAGACATTTTGCTAAAAAATCTCAATTTTACTCTAATACATGTATTCTTCAAACTTCCTTAGTCCTTGGAGGCTAAGTCAAACTTTATCATTCAGGTTCCTAGTAGCAACCCTTTTTTTTTTTTGGTGAACACCATACCTTTTTAAAAATATAAACCACTAATCAAATTCTAGGAGCCACATTTGACAAATTGAAAATATTTCGGTGACTTGGTAATAAAGGCTGAATTATTGTTATCCACAGGATGATTTTGTAAGGCAGCAAATCATTCATGATATAGTCAAAAGTGAAATAGAGTGCTACAACATATCAATAAATGACTCACAAGAAGAAAATTCATAGTGGAGCAAGCTAGGTGAGGGGTGAATTTCTCTGTTTTACTTTTAGAAGCATTTTGTAGTTTTGTTTAGGAAACCTGAAAAAAAAAATGGAATGGAATGGAATGACTTCTCCAATGTTATAACAAGGGAAATAATTTATGCACACCCTAATTCTCCTTTTATACACCCTAATTTTATATGTTTCAATTGATTTGAAGGTCAGCAGTGTGCATGAAAAGTAAAGCGCATGGTATGCAGAAATCAATATTTTCCTAATGAAAAAAATTGTCGAAGTTAAGACACCAAATTCATCATCCTCTGCTATGACTTCTCAATTTTGTCGATGAATATGCTAAAAACAATGCTTTTTGTTGTTTGATTACATCAGGAAGCTGAGGCGGTTTTATGAGAAGCGAAAGGTGCAATCACACATGATCCTAAATATATTTAAAAAAATATTTTTATTTGCACCCTAAATCTCATCATGCAGTTTTTATAAGTGTAATTTTTCTTTTCTTTTGAAATATAAAAATTTGGAGTGCACAATGAGATATTTGGAGTAGCAATAATAACACCCTAAAAACGATTTTTTTTTTTCAATTTCAAGTGCAACTTTAAAATTAGAGCTTTGAAGTTTTTTTTTTTCTTTTTTAGTTGTTTAAGATTGAACCATTTTTTATTATTTATGCTTGTAGTTCTTTTGCTTATTATTTAATAGCATTTGTAAACTTAGAATCAGTGAGTTCTAAACTTTGTTTTGAAAAACTATCTTAAGGAGAAGCCGTTTCATAAATTTTGAAAATCTCATAAACGACCCTGTCATGTAGGATGAGGATACTTGTATGACCTTGATCATTTAGGTGAGTCTGGATAACTGTAGTTTTAAAATCAAATCAAACTCGGGGAAACAAATTCAAAATTAAGGATTTATTTTTATGTATATAACCAAGAAAAGCTAAAAAACATTACAGATGAGGTAACAAATTACAACTGTAAGAACATATACAACAAAGTATTTTAAGTAGAAAAATTGTGGTTGGACATCAAATGAAGACCGGTACACCATTGCATACAAAATCCTGTTGATGCACAAGCAACATCCCACCTCCCATCTCTAGCTTTTGCCTTCACAAATCACAGTGTCGAAAGGCTAGACAGTAATTGACATGGTTACTGTTTCACTACAACTTTTTCCCTTTAGAATTGCATTCCAATTCACTAAACGAAAACCTGCTTAAATGAGGTTTGAACACTTTCATGGCCTTGGGCTTACGCGGAGACCAAGTCTGAGTTTCCTTCATTTGCAGATTTGTCCAAGCGATCAGCAGCCTTTAGAACCTACAGAAAACCATGATAAAATCCATTGGTAACGTGGCCAAATGCGATTCATGCCTACTATATAAGTTCACGAGTTACTTTCATCAAAGTTAATTCACCTCGGCATCCCAATTTGTTCTAGCGGTGAGAACAATTAGAACTACTGTTTGTAAAAAAACTCCGATAAGCATCCCCCACCAAATCCCCTGAAAAAAGTCCAAAACGCATCATTTTCTATCGGTATTCCTCACGAAGAAACAACTGTACGGAATGAGAGTGGGAGCGAGTTAACTTACCGCGACTCCCATACTAGCTTTGAAGCCAAGAAGACATCCAACTGGAAAACCAATTATATAGTAACAAACGAGGTTGACATAAGCCACGACATCTTGCCATCCACTACCAATTGCCACACCTGAAAGTCCACGCATATTTGAAATTAGAAATGGTTGTAAACATTGGTATGACGACCTGGTTTGCTCGTCTGCACTGCAGCTTCTATCATATATCAATACCTGAAAGTATGGGTTGAATCCCATT
The DNA here is from genome assembly GCF_042453785.1 of Malus domestica. NCBI lineage: Eukaryota > Viridiplantae > Streptophyta > Magnoliopsida > Rosales > Rosaceae > Malus > Malus domestica. Next base: position 11,875,966 of record NC_091677.1, on the reverse strand, counting down.
CAAGAAAACGGAAACAACTAGCAATGGAGTTAAATCCAACACCGCCTCAACAACATCAGTATCACTTGTAAATAGCTTGCTAAGTCCAACTCGGAATATTAATATAATCGCACTGAAGATTATACTAATCAGGATGCTCGTTCCGTTGACTACAAACACTGAAAATTTTGCCACCCTTGGATTACCAGCCCCTAACTCATTACTGACTCGGACACTGCATAAGCCAAGTCATCTTATTATGATTAGATCACTTCCAATAATAGAACATGTAAAGGAATAATTTGATTTCTTATAAGCTTCTTTTTTTTTTTGTCACAAACCTGGCCACTGCGCTTAGGCCTAACATAAATTGCAAACTGAAGTTCCAGTAGTTCATGCTGGAATTGTTCATCACATACGGACATGTAAAAGTTAGATATAATAATAGCAATCATGGTTAAATAACTCATGGAGTAAACTGGTAATGAAAAGTTTAAATGGATTAACAAATCCATACTTACCAAATAGAAATGGAGTCTAGTGAGATTGTAGGATTGGGGAGGAGCCCTGATATTAGTGTTAGCCCTTGGTTGTACCATATCTCCAAACTACATTCATTCACAAAAGGAAAAAGATATTAGCATGTGATAGTTTTAGAAAAGATGGGGGACTAAGGGTTTAATTTGTTGGTAATGCTATTTTAGACACACTCTCTAGTAGAGGTAGGTTGTACTGTTATATCAAGGACCAACCTATGTTAGAGAGTGTGTGTTAACAAAGTAGTTAACTTTGTGTCTAAATAGCTTTAATCAAAATTTACACACGAGTAATGATATAGATACTACATTTTTTTAAACCACATTAGCAAACCGCCTTATTTGCTGAGTAATTGACACATAAGCTCTACGTAAGGTTGTTGACTAACGAGGTCTAAGAAAGCCAAAGTGGTCGCTTTTGCAATTTTGAATTATTTTTCACCTACCAGAGCATGGTAGCAGAGGCAACAGTCAACTTAAAATAAGGCCACATTCCTTTGAAGGCTTTCCAAGAGAAGCCAGTCCAAGTCTTTTTGCACTTGGGACTCAGAAGAATGTAAAGCCCATATATAATGACAAGAAGCCACCAAGAGAAGCTCAGTGTAAGAGCAGCCCCAATTAGGCCATAATCCACAACAAAAACCACCACCCAATTGAGAAGAATGTGAAGGATGAAAACTCCAACAGACATGTAAGCCAAAGGGTTGACTATGTTTTGAGCTTGAAGGAACCTCTGCTGGGGGCAGTTTATGGCAAATGCAAAAAGCTGAGGAATAATTCCTCTTGCAAAGATTTGGCCTTGCTCGGCTATTTCTTCTGATTGGCCGATCGCTACGAGGATAGGACCTGACCACCAATACACAAATGAGAGGAGGATTGCTGCTCCCAAGTGCAAGATGATTGCTCTTTGGCATATGATTCCCATTGCTGGCAATTGTTTGGCTCCATATGCTTGCCCACACACAGTTTGCACAGCACTTGCCATCCCCAACTTTGAATCCGAACCGGGAATAAGAAACAAGATCAAAAAAGTATTAGCTCAACCAACAAAATAGAAAAATGGAAGAAAACATAAAGATGACATTGCGTACATGAATAATTTAGGGAGGAGTGACAATTCAGAATAGTTATCATGAACCCTTACGTGAAAAAAACGAAGAAGGAATGCATGATAACTATTTTGGAGTAATGGTTCACATTTTTTATTATAGGCACATTAGTTGGGGTACAAACCATAATCCCATAAGCAAGACCCTGAATTCCCACACTAGCGATAGAGGCTCCGGCAAGCTCCAACGCACTCAAATGCCCACAAAACATAAGGGTGACAAAGCTGAGCATGTAGTTGAATATGGAAACAATGATGGATGAACCAGATAAAATCCATAGGAGTCTTGACTCCCAAGCCACCAGCCTAGGCCACCATCGGAGTGCCACTGGCGGGTGCTCTAGAAACTCTTCAATTGCGCGGGATGACAAGTCAGTAAGCCTAGAATGCGTGTCAAGTCCAACTAACAGCGGCTGCTGGTTCTCCTCCACCGTTCTCATGGTTGGTTTTCCGTGACACCACTACTTGAGGATTTCAAAAGTGTGTGTTACTTGGAAGAGGCTAGGGCGGACGTATTTGTACTATGATGTCTGACCAAACAAAGTGAATAAAAAATACTTGAAACCGTTAGGTTTAACTACCATTCACGGAGGTTAGATAATTTACAGCTAGTCTATTTCAAAAAAAAATAAATTATATATATATAATATTATTAAAAGAAAGAAAAAGAGAATTTCATTCTTGAAATACATAAATAGAAATTCAGCACTCCCTCTACTAAAATATTAAATCACACTAGTCTATTCACAATGCATAAATCACACTAGTCTCTTTACAGGAGGCTGATTATCTGATCTCCTATTTCTCGTGTCTTTTTGTATCTTCCTGTTTTATGTGGCGACGGTTAAATCACGTCAATTTATTATATTATTTTTTTGTACAAAGATAATAAAACAAAAAGAAATAGTGATATAAAATGTTGACGTGACTTAACCATAACTACACAAATAAAAAAGCACGGGAAGTAGGAGCGCAGAGAATCTGCCTCCCTCTTCACAATGCATGGCCAGTCTATTCATATGAAACTCTGCAGTTGTACTTTTTAATATTTATTCAGACGTACCTTAGTGGCGGCTCTCTCTTTTCTAAGCGAAAGCATTCCAACAGGTTTAACGAATCTGCTTCTGTTTGTGGTTGGTTTGAAAAACACGTGGGTATCTATAGGTCAGCTGAATATAAAAAAATTAAAATAAAAAATAAAAAAACGTTTAACCAAAATGCTCTCTAATATTGATATAACTTTTTATTTTAATTCTTAAGATTTGAAATCGATAGAAGTAGTTCTTGAATTTGTTAATCTTCAATTATTTTAGTTCTTGTGTAAAAGATTTTGTTAAATAAGAATCAAAATAATAAAAATACCCTCAATAAAATAACAACCAACAGTGACTTGACAAAAATTTAGGGTACTTTTGTTATTTATCTTTATTTTAGTGGATTTTTTTTATAAAATGACCAAAATAATTGATGGTGAACAAATTCAGAATCACTTTTATTGATTTCAAATCTTTAATCTAGTATTATTCATCTTCATTTGTAAGTGAGAAGTCTTAGGTTTGATTCTCGTCAAATGTGAATTTGAACCACATTATTATGCTAACTCAGTGTAAGGCTTAGCCTACACCCCCATTCCTTAGTGTAGATAATATCGATTGTTCACAAACAAACAAACAAAAAACTCAGGTACCAAGTGAGAAGTTATGTCAATTTCAAAGACTATTTTGGCTAAAAAATAGAAAAAATAGAAGTTAGCTTAATTACTTTTAGGTAAAATTTTGGTGTATTAATTAAAAATTGTGATCGGTTTATGATGTAATATGATATTCTGTATAGTTCTTCAAAGGACGGCTACTGGTTTACCCGAAAAACATAAAAAAAAGGACGGCTACTGTTTTGAAGAATTATATTGCTAATTATTTGTCTTTAGTGCTTTAAATTGTGGTCCATTGTTTGGCCTAACTTGGCTCTCATTTTCTTTGGCCTAACGTGAGCAAGGTTTATTTTGTTAGTTAGAAGGTCCGAAGGTGAGTTTAAGAATTATTATGATTTTGTTAGTTAGAAGAAGGCCCATTTGTTTCCAAACAAGAAATCTCAGCCCTACAATGAAAATTATTATGATGAATGAGAGACATGTTACGGCTTATTAGTAGAAGAACGTTGTTTGATTTTGATGATGTATTATTCATCTAACATTGAGGTATATATACATGATTTACAAATATAATCCCACAATTACAGGACTAGTTATAGGTTACAACTTATCAGGACTATACTAGGAAACCCAATAATACAAGTAATTACACAAACGTCAACACCCCTATTCAAATTGGTGCATAAATATCACATATACCTAACTTGTCCAAGAACCTAGAATGCACTTGGTCTGATATTGCCTTTGTAAGCATATCGGCTAACTGTTCCTCTGTCCTAATTGTTGGTACCTCAATAATTTTATCTTCAAGCTTCTTCTTTATGAAGAACCGATCAATCTCAACATGTTTCGTTTTATCTTGTTTGTATCAAATTTTGAGCAATATTATGCGCAACTTGATCATCACGAAATAGTTTCATTGGCTGATTTGGCCCAAAATTCAAATCCCTTAATAATCACTGAATCCATAAAATATCGCAAATTCCCAAAGCCATTCCTCTAACCTATATTCTGCATTAAAACGAGCAACTACATTCTGCTTTTTGCTTCTCCACATGACAAGGTTTCCCCTTACAAAGGTAAAATAACCCGATGTCGAACGCCTATCATCAACTGATCATGCCCAACTTGCATCAGTATAGTCTTCAACTCTGAGATGTCTGTTTTTTGCAAACAATATACTTTTTCTTGGACTCCCTTTTAAATCCCACAATACCCTCATAACAACATTCATATATTGTTCTCCAAGATTATGCATAACCTGACTAACCATACTTAGGGGTATACAAGATCATGCCTAGTGTGTGCCAGATTCATTAACCTCTCAACAACTCTCTAATATAGGCCTTTATCAACCAGTATTTAATTCAGACCAATTCCAAGTTTCAGTGCTTCCTCTAATGGTGTAGTGGCAGGCTACAGAAGGACATGCCAGTTTCTTTTAGCAAGTCTATCATATGCTTCCTTTGTGACAAAAAGATTCCAAAACTTGGATCGAGATACTTCGATACCAAGAAAGTATTTCAAAGGACCAAGGTCCTTCTTCAGGAATCCGTCCTTCATCAAGAATTCTTCAAGACAAATAATGATGTAATGCTTTTAATTCATCTGGATCATTTCTTGTTACAACCATATCATCGACATACACAATAAGCAATGTGATCTGAATTTCTTTGCTTGTAACTGAAATCTCTTATGGGTTTTGAAATTCGGTGATTGCTTCAATCTATACAAAAACTTCTTAAGTTGAAAATCTCGAAACCCACCCAACCCTAACCAATATCGGGTAAATTTATCTTGGAATCAATTTGATTACATTCTAGGTTCTGTTTTTATCTTGAACCAACTGGTTCGAAAGTTGATGCCTAGGAGACTCGAACCCCTTATATATCATTTAAGGGATCAAAAAGTCTTAACCAGTGAACCAACTTTCAATTTGTGATACTGTAATGCAACAAATATATTTATTTTATCTAATATCTATTTGTTACTCAACTTAACATCTTCCTAAACCTTAGCCACAAGTGATAGGAACTTAAAATAAGTGATTATTCTTGATCACTAAGAATTAGTTATTTAGCTAATTTTGCTTATTTTGTCTTTTCTGTAAGGGGTTGTTAGTGGATTGTTGAGTTGGCTCTCTTGGACGGTCTAGGCCTTTAAAGGGAACAATAGTCTCCTTTCTTTTGTAACGGTTATTTGATAAAAAAAATATTAAAAAATGCAAGCACGCTCCTGTGTTTCGTCTTCCTCCATCCTCCATCCATTGTTATACTTGTTGAGGTCGAATTCTCAGTGCAAGAAATTGGTAACTAACATTGGTATAGTCCTTCCGATCCTGGAATTATCCTTCCTTGTATGACATGCCACAACCATAACACAAGACTCAACATTATTCTACCTTGGAAGTTTCCTTTGCTGCTTTCGTTGAATCCATGGATGCTCGATTCGCCTCCTCTTTTGAGCAATTCCAACGCAAACAAGCCTTTGTGAGTGGAGGAAACGGTTCTTCTTCTTTTGAAGATCCAATTCCACCTCTGATCCTCGCCGATCACCTAGATCCTCATGAAAACGAGCTCAATCGTACCCCCTGGCGCGATTTGCTCGACGATGGTGGTGTACATCATGCTCAGTGGCATCATCGCATTGATTTTCCACGATTTGTGCTTGGCGATGACCCTTTTGCTTGGATTTACAATTTGAGCAATTTTTCAACTACTACTGAATTCCTAAGCACTAGAAAGTCGTCATGGTTTCTTTCCACCTCGATGGCGAAGCTCTTCAATAGTTCAGATGGATGGACTGTTTACAAACAACTCCTCGATGAGAGGATTTCACTCGTGCTTTTTGCTGGGACTTTGGTCCCAGCGAATTTAAGGATAGCACTAAAGCTCTCTTCATGTTGCACCAAACAGGTACTCTTAAAGATTATGTGCTTAAATTTCAAAGGTTGGCTAATCGTACTTCTGATTTGGGTCCAATTCTTCTCAAGAGTTGTTTCTTAGGTGATCTTAAGAGAGAATTGAAATATGATGTCAAATTACTGTGTCTTAATATTGTACATGAAGCCATTTCTTTAGATGCTCAATTGGATGCTAAGTTTGCTAATCTCAAGATCGGTTATACCAAACCCACCCTTACTTTTAGATCTCCTACAAACCAATTCAGTGCAACCTCTCAGCCTGCTAGGACCTCTGATTTTCCTGTTAAGAGGTTTATACCTGAAGAGATTCAGAAAAAAAAAAGAAAAAAAAGGAGATGATAAATGGCCTCGGGGCCACAAGTGTGCTAACAAACAGTTACTCATGGTTGATTTGTTAACTTCTGAGGAGGAATTCAATGTTGATTCTGTAGAAGAGTCACTATTACTCTCCAACACATGGAGCTCAGTGAGTGCGCCTTTTATGGCACCATTGTAAGGCAAACTGTTCATACCATGAAAGTTAATGGCAACCTGAATAGACAGCATGTCATTATTCTCTTAGACTCGGGAAGTACGCACAATTTTTTAGATTCCAGGCTTCTCAAACACTTTGGGTGGCAATCTTAGGCTACCAAACCTTTTGAGGTTATGATTGCAAATAAGGGCACAATTAGGAGTTCTGGATGTTGTACTAGCACACCTTTAGCTTTAGGAGGTATAATTATGCGGTGGATCTTTATGCACTTCCTTTAGGTGGTTGTGATGCTGTGTTAGGGGTACAATGGTTGTCATCCATCGGTCATGTCTTATGGAATTTTCAACTCATGACTTTGGAGTTCTCCAAAGGAAATTCTCAATATAAGCTCACTCATTGTCATTCTAGTTTACCTCTCATGACTTTGCAATAGCTTGATAAGGAGATTTATAGCTCTAATTTGGAATTTTCAACTCATTGTCATCCATCAGACATGACTTTGCAACTCACTATCATCCATCAGTCATGTCTTATGGAATTTTCAACTCATGACTTTGCAACAGCTTGATAAGGAGATTTATAGCTCTAATCTGAGGCTTTTCCTATACTACATAGAGAATAAGAAACTGGAGGCTTGTGATTAACTTTAATTAGCTCAATGAATTACAAGTTCTATTAGGCAGTTTTGAGTCATTACTTGTCTTTCTTACCCAACAGCCTCCTTCCAGGTCTCATGATCATCACATTCCTCTCATACCAGGTGCTAAGCCTTCTAACATTTGGCTTTACCACTATGGGCCACTTCAAAAAGCTGAAATTGAACATGCTGTGAAAGAACTTATGGATGCAGGTTTCATAAGAATTGTTCTAAGCATCTTGCAGTGACATGTTATGTATACGTCCATGATTCTGCTGTCGTCCACCATGACCTCTGTTAGCATGAACACCACGTCATTGTCTTGGCTTACTAGACTGCCTCGAAGATCCTGCACTGCTAGCAGCAATCTCTACCTGCTGGGGCTCTCCCATTGATACCACTAGGATCCACCGGCTGAATGTGGCTGATAAGGCATAGAACCTCCCTGATAATGAGGGTAACCACCCTGATAATGAGGATCCTGAGAGTACTAATACTGTCTTGAAGTATAAGGAGTGGTGTCGCCCTTATAATGATAAGCACCCCCTCGTCCAGTCTGGGCATAACCACTAGATCCTGAAGCTTGCTGGGTCGGCACAGGTGGTGGTAAAGAAGGTTGTTGGGGCCTCTGCTGATTCTGAGGGCAATGAGTAGCCTTATGCCCCATCTGTCCACAAGTATAGCATGCACTACTGCCTTTCCTACACTTCCCAAAATGCCTATTATTACACCTGCGGCATAAAGGAGCACCTGATCCACCTGAACCACCAAAATCCCTTTGCCTCTGAAATCTCTGGCCTCTAGAAAATCTACCACCTCTCCTCTGCATATTAGAGCTCAAACCTCCACCAAAAAAACTGGAACTGCCACTGCTTCTCTTAAAACTCTGTGTCTTACGAGGTCCCTGAGATGATTGACCTTTACCTTTATCATCTCGCCTCTAGTTCCCATTATTTTCTTCTTCATCTTCACTTTCACTGGGCATGTTCTTTAAGTCCTCAATCCTCAGTAAAACTTCATAAAACTCCTGGTAAGTGGCATAGGGAGTCGATGTCACTATAGAACGCCATTTCTTCTTAGTACCCAACCTGAAGCGACGGAGCCTCTCGACCGGATTAGCAGCAACCTTTGGATCATATCGAGACAAATCAGTGAACTTCTTGTAATACTCATTGGCTGACATTTTTCCTTGCTTCAAATGGGCAAACTCTTGTTTCTTGTGATCAATGTACTTAGGAGGAATGAACCTCTTCCGAAACAGCTGTTTAAACACTTCCCAATCCGCCACAACATCTGGTGTCATCTGATATGACTCATGTCTCCACCATGATGCAGGCTTCTGACCCAAAAACCAGGTAGTCGTCTCAACCCACTTATCAGGAGGAAGATTCCCTTGACTCTGAATCACAAGGAAAGTCTTCTCGACATAATTAAGCCACTTATCCGCTCCCTCATGTCTTTCATTTCCTATGAAGTGATTCAGCTTCAAATTATACACAGTCTCAAGAGGTGTCCATTGAGGAGGATGAAGCGAAGACTAAATGACATCAGCTATAGCTTCACCTAATTGAGCAATATCAGGGAAACTAGGCTCAACTGAGTGACGGGGCTCTCTACGAGGCGGCATAGTTCTGACAGAAGACATCAAACGGATTAGAATATTCATGAACTATATATGACTGCTAAACTTAGGCTTTGATACCAAACTGACACACCCTAACCGAGATCGAGGCATGCTGGCCATCATGTGAGGGTGACGTAGCCATGTGCACAGTACGGAAGCAATAAGGATAAGAAATATACGAATAAATAAAAACCGAAAGCTACTAAAGTGCACTAATAAACAAGAAGTGTTAGGAGTGAGATACAAAAGTAAATACTCCTAATCAAAGCATAGAAAGTCTAGGTGCAGTCCAGTAGGACAAGTACTAATTATACAGTACGAGATGATGTCCTACTAAATATAAAATTTGTCAGAACAACCGAATTCCTCAAACGCCACCAACAGCAAGCCAACCTAAAACCTGGAGGGGTGCAAAACAGAAAACGTGAGTGGGCAAAAAAAACTGTTTTACAAAACCATTTCATTTCTCAACAGTTTTAACTCCTAGCCGTAAAACATGTATAATTTTCCCAGTAATAGAATATAAACATATGCATAAATGTATATAAATATCTCAATTCAAATCATGCTTCACATAATCATATTCATAAGTATGCCATGCCAAGATATAAACAGAATAAGTAATTCAGGTGAGAATAAATTCATGGAAAATAACATATTAGCCGGAATCCCTGCATAAGTCTATACAGCTGAATTCATAGCTCATTAGTCAATCTAGCTGGAGTCACTACAATGACCTATATGGCACTACACTACACACGAGTCGGAACCACTAAAAGGGTCTGTACGACAATACTGGGTGTAATATAATTATGCTCAATATTACGCTCTCATGATAGCTAGGCGATAACTCGCTAGTCACCTACGAGTCGGAACCACCTATGATGGTCTGTACGACAGGATTGTGCACCTAAATTGGATCCAATATGAGCATATGGTGCGGGAGGTGACATTATAGATAGGCCTGTGTCATATCTTTGGCTAAATCACAATCACCCTAGGTACATGTTTATGAGCTCAATGCTTCTCAAATAATCACAACTGTTATTCACATTCACAATTCATAACTCACATGTGCTTACCTGGGCATCCACAACACCACAATTATATATATGCATCAAATACTAATTCATATGTTGAATATAAATTTATATGCATGGCATTTCAAAGCATACTTTCATTTAAACGCATTTTCTGGGAAAATATCAAGTATATAAGTATATACTGAAAACCAAAAGCCTACTCACTGGTATGTCGAAGGGTCGTAACCCCCGAGTCACCCTTGACCGCGCTCGTCCTCGGGATAAGTCTCCCTTATATGCGAAATAACTTTAAAAACGTTAATTTAAAGTACATAGACAAAACTAGTTAATAACTTATCATACAATGCTCAAATGGGGTGTTTGAATATACCAACGTGATCTACACAACTCCACGAACATCCCCATATTTTTAGAATAATTTTCTGACCACCCACGCGCCAGCCAAGGCACGGCAACATGTGCGGCCACGTGCAGGGAACCCTAACAGAAACCCTAACTGCCGTTAGGAATATTTCGTGGAATATTTCGTTAAATAGTAACAGAATCCGTTAAACTAACCAAGGCCGTTAGGAATATTCCGTCAAAGTTGACAGAATATTCTATCATCCCCTACCTCAGAACTCCAGCGACCGTCGCCGTCCCCGGAAAACTAGGAATTTTTCAAACTTCCATTTCTCAGTCAAATTTCATGAAACTTAAACCAATTTGAAGCTTGACACGAATATAACACAACCATACCTTTTAAAAGCCCTAAAACCCAGGGGATTCGCCGGAAAACTCCTCGACACTCCGACCAAACCTGCAACTTGTCTAATCTCACTATTCCGACGTCTAAAATCTTCCAACGAACCACTCCTAGCCTCGTGAGGACCTCTTTAAGCTACCTATAAGCTTGAAATCCCCAAAACATGAGATTTTACGTTAAACTAGGGTTTTCGAATGAGTTCTTACCTAAATATGGTACTATTCAACTCGTATGAATCTCAGGGACACAATGGTGTGTACTTTAAACCCTCGATCTGCAACTTTCCATTCGTGTTGTTGTTGGTCCGTACGTGAGAGAAGGAGAGAGAGTGAGTCCGAGGGAGAGAGAGCACGGGAGAGAAGAGAGAAGAAGGGTTTGTGTGTGTGTGTGAGTGGTCCACGTGGTCACCAACCAAAACCACAAAAACTAAGTGCTACTTTGGTCCAAAAATTAAGGAAAAACATAAGTTTGGATCACCCCTAACATGCATAACACACACCATGACACTCACGTCCAAGGATAAAATAGTCAATTCACGTCATCAATAATTTATTTCGAGACAGGCTGTGATAGATGCCACTTTCCAATTTTCTCTCAAAAGACACTTATCATCATAATCAGAATTGATGACCAAACAAAACATTGGTTTAAGCAAAACAAACCAATACATCTTTAAATCAAAATTTAATCAATGTTGTCTAATAAGAGTCATTAGCATTAAGAATTTGCATTAAATAAGGCCATATTGGAACCATAAACTTGTATAATAATCGGTACCATATATGTGCACAACTAAGTGAAAACAATATCACATAACAAAATTAGTTTTGAAGTACCAAACTTCAGCAATACTACTTTAGTTTGCAAATTCACTAAAAACTCAATTCTCTTTAGATTGTCATGAAATTTTTTAGTATGTACTAGATATATATGGCTACTATTTCACAAAATTTCATGATTTTTAACATTTTTAAGCTAGCAAAAAATGAATTCGAAAAGAGAGGTGCTTCAGAAACTGCAGAAAATGTTCAGTACAGACCTGAGATTACAAATTCACCAAATATTCATTGTTCCTCCGATATGCATGAAAATTTTCAGACATAAAGTAAACTTACAAATCTGCTAATTCCAAGAATTTCATAATTTTTGAGACTTTACAAATCTGTAAACTTAGAAATGGGATGTGCTGCAGAAACGGTAAAAAAATTCTGCAGTACATACTGGAGACTAATTCACCAAAAATTCAATTTTTCTCCAATATGCAAAAATATTTTCCGAAATGAAGTAGACATATAAATTTACTGTCATCCAAAGTTCCATAATTTTTGCAATCTTAAAAGTGGGCTAAAAATAAAATCGAAATGAAGGTGCTGTAGAAACCGCATAAATTCTGCAGTATTGTCCAGAGATTAAAAATTCACCAATAATTCACTCTCAAACCAATGCTAGTGAAAACTTTGAGATTTGACATAAACATCTCAATGTATATCATACTAAAATTTCTTGAATTTATGAGTTGCATAAATATATCAAAATAATATCACAAACAGACTATTCTGCAGAAGTCTGTAGAATTCCAGCAACATGGTATCACTCTTAAAAATTTACCACAAATCCATTTCTTGTCCAAAAAACGTGAAAAAATTTAGCATGATTAATTTTGACAATGAATGATTTTCTTATTAAAATTACATCAGTTACATAAAACACTTAAGTAGTATTTATTCTTTACCATACCATAATAGAAACCAACTGTCAATTTCATAGAGAAATAACCAAGAACCAGAACTTATTCTTTCCCCCTTTTTTTTAATTCCTTTTAATGAGACTTTAATGGAGACACGACTTTGGCTTTTGGTGACAAGATTATAATCACACCCCATAATAATTATAGTTTGAAAAGACTATAATTTAGCATGATTAATTTTGACAAAATTTTAGACAAAAATAATTCACATCACAATTGAATCAATTTATCTATTTCTTAAAAATTGAAAAAACCCCCAAACGAACCGACTACGAACCACTGCAAGCAATCCTTCATAATACAATAATTTGTTTATATATACATAAGTTGGCAAATAGTTTCACCAGTATCGGTTCATCGAAAACAAACAGATTGGGATTGCCTTTTATAACATATTAATTAACAGTAGTAACTCAAAATTTTCAAGCATGAAAGCCGATAAAATCATGTATGATGGCTCACCCAGGAAACCAGTATCCATAAGACTATGTTTGGATGAAGAAATTTAAAATTACTAAGAAATTTTAAAATAATGGAAATTGAAACGACGAAATTTTATTTTCTAGAATTTGCGAATTTCCTTGTTTGGTAAACCTAAAATAACAATAGAATTGAATACGGAATTTTTTATTTTTAAACTCTTATTTATAGAAATTGGGAATGACACCTATTTACATGGAATTTAAACTTGGGAATTGGAGGTCCCAAATTCCAAGTTTTTTTTCCACGCTGAAATTCTAAATTTCTATGTTTATTATGAATCCAAACAAGGGAATTGGTGCATATCAATTTATAAATTCTGATTTTTACCCAAATTCCAAGTTTATTTCTCTCATCCAAACATAGTGTAAGGTTAATTTGATCCATCAACTCAAAATAATATGAATACAAGCAAACTTACCAAATTTAAAAATTTCAAGGCTAATTTATATGGCAATAAGCGGAAACAAGAAAAAACACGAGGATCATATCAACTAGTCGAACGAATAAATAAAAAAATAAATAAATATATATATATATATATATATATATATATATATAATTTTAGGGTTTATAGGAGACAAAGAAACCTGTGAAAACTCACTTCTTTATGCCTTATCCATGAAAGCAAAACAAACCCATCCCTAATAATTAAGCAAGAGCCAAAAGGAAAAATAAAATTTCATGAATACTACTTAGCGGCAGCAATATCCATAGTCACCACCCAGACCAGTCCATATATTATAGTCAATAGGAATCATACCAAATAGAATTATATCACGGCTCTCTTTCATCCAAAACCTAAGCTTGTTGTGTGGCTCTGATACCGCATGTAAGATATATTCTGAAATCATAAGAGCAACAACAAGACATTAGGATCATAGGATCATGAATACAATAACGAAATCGACATGAAAAGGAAATAAACTTATCTGTAGAATTCGGAGACATGGTTATGAAGATGAAGCCATTGATGAACTCTAGGTTGTCTTCTCCTTCCAATACTCCAAAATATCCCACTACTATATGCATAGGTTTTTAGTATTCTGAGGAATTCTACGTATGGAAGCAGGGACTTAACCTAGTATTTATATACCATTAGGGTTCCTTATTAGCCGGCCTATTAACAGCTAAAAAGGTCAACCCTATCAACTTGATTGAGTTCTATCATGATGCAATATCTTTGTATTTGAACCTCTAGATGATTCTCCTAGATTAGCTGCAATGATTTAAGACTCCACAATTCTTACCTAACTAGGACTCTTAATTTACTCGAATTGCACATCACTGAATAATCAAGTGATTTGTTCCTTAAGTAAACCAATTGTCACACATTACCATTCATAGAACTTTACAATACGGTGCCCTCCCCAAGAACAGGGACGACATTACCTTTGCAATGGAGACATCTGACTAGGTGAAGGGTTTTAAGGTTTGTACTTGACTAGAATAAAAAAGTCATATGTTATGTAGCACTAGAGGCAACTATTCATGTACTATTGGAAATAGATATAGAAACTTTTAAGACCATCTTCAAAGGAAATGTAAAAAATGTCACATAAACATATAATGGTAAAAAATGACGTATCATTTACTTCAACTGAGATGTCAAAGATTACATGGAAAAGAAGGCTAAGCTGATATGAACAAAGAGAGTCAATTATGAAGCTGTCTTCAAATTTGATTTTTGTTATTTCCAAAGGTATTCCACTTGCCTTACCTTAAATGGTAGCATATTTAAGTATTATTTTATTATTTTTAAACCAACAACAACCCAACTTTTTTTTTGTTTAAAAAAATATTAATGAAGCAGTAAATTTTGACATACCAAGTGAAAGAAAAATATTAACAATGTGTCAAATTACCAAATTAACCATCAAATTTAAATTTAATGTTTCGAATTTGACGTTTCCTTTGAAAATATTCTAATACCTTACCATGGTTACTTCTGGCGCTAACGAAGGCAGACGCAGTTTCGGCCATAGTGTGGAATCATCCTTGGTTACAGCAATTGAGGTACGAGACTTGTTAAACCTAGGATCTCGAGTCTTGCCCCACCTATCAGGCCATAGCCAACAATTAATTAATAGCATCGATTCTTGGAATGCCTAATCTATGAGAACGACCAACCATTCGGTTGGAGCGACCAAAGCTTCCTGCGCTATTTTTTGGTAGCACGAGTGGTCAAAGTTTCCTACGCCATTCCCTGACTGGATAGATGCTGGGTCGCAAGTACTTGTGGGTTGTCGAGGTTTAATGCTACAGATTCAGCGGTACGAGTTTGTTGCGTTTGGTTTACACACACATACACACATACATCCATACATACACATACAAACATAGTCTCACAATCACGACTAGGACACCCAATATTACAAGTAATTACTCAAAAGTCAACAATTAGAGGGGACTTAAATTTTAAATCTCTGAACCCTAAACAAAACCTAAACCCTTGAAGGGTTTGAACTTTCAAAGGCAGCACATTGTTTTGCTCGGGTCGATTTATTTTGGCGTGACGAGAAGGAAAAGATCATTTTTTAGTGTACCTAAAATACAAGTCATACATTACGTGTCACATTATCAGTGGAAGGATATTGAAAATAGATTTTCGCTCCAAATTCCATTTATATTATGTCATATAGGGTATCAACATGTGTTTCAGTTGTATGAAAAAAATCTCTCTTGAATTTAAGGAAGTCACCAGGGATGCATGCATGCAACCTCTTCTTCCAGTTGATTATTAAGAGCCGGCTGCAATAATTCTATTGTATAGGTAAAGAACAATAAAATCAAGAAATAATATATTGGAGGATTTTACTTAAAGAGTTATGCTGAATATTTATAGAAGGGCAGTTGGGCACAAATAGAGGACTCACCTAACAAAGCTGTTCTCTCCCTAAATTTCCTTTATTCCTTGCTACTAAATGTCAATCCTTTTTAACACTTTAGCATTTAATATTGTTAATTGCTTCAGTATATGCTTTGTGAACATGACTGCTAAAGACTCTAGCTAGATTTCTTGTTGAAAAATTTACTTGATGTCATTGTCTCAAAAGCCACTACTTCATTAATTAATGTAACGTTGGCTATACATGATGCCATAAGCTTTTTCATTACTTTCAACTTTCCTAGAACATTAAAAAAATAAGGGGATTCTGAAAAGAGATATATACATATAGTTTGTTAGTTTTAAGGAAGGGTTGTCTCCTAGGGGAAGAGATCCCATCCGGATCTCTCCCACCATATCTCACCAATCAATTAATTCAAGCCTTTAAATTTTGTTCCAACGGCTAAAATTATGATGATTTTTTAAGGAGCTTCCTATTTGTAGCCGTTTTATCAAATTTTAAGGACCCGGATTAATTGATTAGTGAGCTTTAGTGGGAGAGATCCGGAGGGGATCTCTTCGCGTCTCCTATATAGGTTGGAGTTCGGTGTCTCTCTCTTTCTCTGATCGAGACCATTCCTACAAGATTAATTATATTATTTGTGCATAGATTTTCAAAGGGCGCCTACTGTTTTGAAGAATTGTATTGCTAATTATTTGTGATTATTAGTGCTCCAAAGGTGGTCCATTGTTAGGCCTAAATTGGCTATATTTCTTTGGCCAATGATAGGATTTTTGTTTCCTGTTCACATAGGGTTAAAATTACACAAAACACTTGCAAGAGCATAAAATAGTCGTAGTATAAATGCTCATTCAAGATTATTCTCTACAAAAATTGAATAAATAATTTGTACTTAATTAATCCTTAATTAACTATTTAAAAACTTATTTTAGAAAAGGATTTGAATTGTGAATTAAACTAATGAATATAGAAAATTAAATCAAATAATTAAAATTGGTTTTGTAAATTAAATCGGCAGCAGGAAAAAAACAATTTGAGAAAGTTCGTTCTAAAATGCACTAAGGTTTAGTCGTCACCGTTAACAATTCTATGTAATTTTACTATTTACGTATGAATTACATATGCAACTTTGAAGGTTAGGTTTTTCTAATGCATGTTGTACTTGTGACATTTATGTTAATGCTTGTGGGCTCGCCCTAATAAAAAGAATGAATTACACACAATTAAAATAAAAAAGAAAAATATTATTAAGAAGAAAAGATAGAAAACACCCTCGAAACAAATCATCAAAAGCGCTCTAAACCAAGGTCTAATCCCCCAAAAATGTTATTGCCGTAAAAAAGTCCAATTAAGCCTGAAACATCACTCTGCTAGCTTTGCGTGTTGGTCTTTTATTTATTTGTCATACATTAACGACTTGGCACAAAAATCTGAAACTTTGACACTAATAAGTTGAAAAACTTGCAAACGTCCTCCTATTGATATCATTCCAAAATTCATCTATTTGATCATTTTTTACTCAAGAGAAAATCGCATGTCCTACACAGTTGTGCTAATTAATTTGTAGAAGGACAGTTGGGCACACAAAGAGGACTCACCTTAAAAAGTTGTTCTCTCCCTAAATTTCCTTTTTTGCTACTAAATATTTAATCCTTTTTAACACTTTAGCATTTAATATTATTAATTGCTTCGGTATATGCTTTGTGCAAATGACTGCTAAGGATTCTTGTTGAAAAAGTTACTATTAGGCAGTGTCTCATAAGCCACCACTTGACTAATAATATTGGATATACATCGTCATAAGTTTCTTCATTACTTTCAACTTTCTTAGAACATTAAAAAATTAAGGGGTGAATGAAAAGAGATATGTACATGTAAATAATCTCTACATTATTTTCTATTAGTAAGTTTTGAGGAAGGATTGTCTCCATGAAGGATACTAAACATTGTAATCTTGAAACTCTCCTGGAAAGGTTAGTAAAAATCTATCATTCACATTTCTACACACACGTAAAGAAAGTTAAGATTCTATCATAAAATTAATTGCGGTATAAGGAGTAGCTTAACTGCTTAAAAACACATATAAAATCATTTTTTACTTGATGTGAGATTCATACCCTAAAAATAAGTACATTTTAGCAGCCCTCATACTCAACAAATATTAGGTGACTTTTATGTCTATTTTCGTCTTTATACAAAATTATAGTACTTTAACATTAAAATACATTTTTTTTCCACTGATTTGTTACTCACAACACTTTTCAAAATAAAGTTTATCAAATCGTCAATTGTTTTATTTTACAAATGATTATTCTCAACGCACACCAGAAGTCTCTTTTTTCTAAGTAGCACAACAATCTCAAACTAATCCTACATCTAATACATAGAGAATATTACAATGAAAACAACATTTTTTTTTCACTCTGTCCTGATAAACAAAACCGGATCTACGTCAAATGGAGAAGAAAATAATGTGCTAGGTTCATGTGTTGATGCCGAACCAACATCCCAAACCTCGTTTACTCGAGTTTGGACATAATCAACGTTAAAATTTTGTTGGACATCAAATCTTTCACTGACAATTGATTTCCCTGCAGCTCCGCTTCTATTTCTTTCATAGTAGGACGCTTTTTTCCATTCAGATTCAAGCAACGTCTTGCAAGATTAGCAACTTCCATAATCTCTTCCTTCCTGGCATCTTTCACAACTCGGGCATCAAGAATATCGAACAAACGATACTCGTCCATGGAAAGAAGAAAATAATGTGATAGGCTCATGGGTTCTTGTGACTCTGTCTTAAAAATTGGTTTTTTTTCCTGTCAATAGCTCAACAAACGTCACTCTTGTCCGTAAATTGGCTAGTCTGAAAGTACTCCGGGTCCAAATAACCGAATGTTCCATTTACCTGTGTCATGGTAAGGTGTGTTTTGTCAATGGCGACAGATGTTGATGTCCCAAAGTCTGCCACTTTGGCTCTGTATTTATCATCCAACAGTATGTTCGAAGACTTGATGTCTCGGTGGTAAATAGGACAGGAAACTGCCGAGTGTAAGTATGATAGTGCTCCTGCAACTTCGGTTGCAACTTGTAACCGCATTTCCCATGTAAGAGGAAACTCCTCGTTCGGGTGCTGAATATAATGAGAGAGCGTTCCATTGTTTATAAACTCGTAAACCAAAAGGGGTACTTCAGTCTCCAAACAGCAACCCAGTAATTTAACCCCATTCCTGTCAATAACTTGTGACAGAATACAATTTCATTGATGAATTGTCTCACTTCGTCTCCAATAACTACACTTTTCGACTTATTTACAGCAACAGTTCTCCCATTTGCTAACATTCCTTTGTATACGGTACCCTGGCCTCCCTGACCAAGAATTCTCTCTACGCTGAAATGGTCCCTGGTGTTTTCTAGCTCCTCCTTACTGAACAATTTATTTTTATCAACGTTAGCTTCAGCGGAAGATAATTGCTGCCCCAACAAGAAAACGCCATTTCGTTTAGAAAACTTCTGCTTGCGGTTGGTGTCTTTCCTTTTCATCTTGACTTTGTGAGACCATCATGCGCCAGTGTGTATAAACAGTAGGCCAACAATGCAGCTGGTAACTGAATAGCTCAATTGGAAGAAAAAAATTCAGTTGGTCAGATATTATTGTTCCTTCTTATATATAATCTAAGTAATGCAGGGATGGTTTGAAACAAAAAAAGTTTTGTGTAATGGAGGAGCAACACTAGAAATGCTAATACCAGCTGCCATAATCACGGGTTATCTTTTCTTTTTTTTTTTTGGATTTGAAGAGAGCAACACAGTGACGGCCACATTAACCCGTGATGGTCATGCAGGTGAAGGGGTTCAAACGACACAATCGTATATTGTTACAGATGTTGCCGAAACCGCATCTATTTGGATCTTTGCATTCATCAATATCTGCATTTCAATGACAGAGGAACATAAAACATCGATTGTCACTAACTTTTTTTGGCATGATGTAGAATTTAGGTTGACAATGATCATTTTGGAGATAGTGTCTATGAATTGATTCGCGATAATTAGGTGGTTAATTAAGCATTCAACATCTATGCCTAGGGTCTGCAGAAAGACTAGTCAATATTTCATTCAATCTCATTTTGTTGTGAACTACGTACCCCGAATATTCGAAGAAGGACTACCTTGAATATTCAAAGGATCACTACCCAGAATATTTGAAGGAAGATTTAAGAATTGTTTCTCATAGTATCGTTTCATTAAATAACTGTATAATGAGAAGAAAAAGTTTTAGACTCTTAATCCTAGAGTAGAGTATACTATATGACTAATAACAAATTAAACCAACAATTTAATTAATCAATACCAATAATTATATAAGTTATCCAATAAACAAAAATTCAATTAATCAATATAACTAATTATATAAATAATTCAATAATCAAGAATCAAGAATTCAATTCATCAATAATCAACAATTCTATTCATCAATTCATATCAATAAAATTATGTTTTTTTCATAAAAATTTAATTTCTTTTGTTCTTTTTATTAAAATTTAAGAGTTTTTCATTAAAATTTAAATCTTTTCATTAAAAAAAATTATAGCATGATTTTTTGTTAAAATACACTTAGCACAAACCATTTTTATAAAAATTCCCTTAAGAGAATTAATTATGTTTTAAAAATCATGGATCAAAAACCTTAGAAAACAGGTGAGATCACGCTTTTAAAACGAGCGCTTTTTTTGGGAGGTGACGGAGTGAATAGTGCGCATTAATGAAACTTTCTAAACGACAACTCTACCCTCCTTTTTCTTCCTATTGTCTTTGTTCTTTGTCCTCGCGAAACGAATCAGCCCTAATTTTGCACCATTCACAACTCGCACTCTTGTATCCAGCTAGCTCTCTCCCTTCCAGCTCGTAGACAAGGCAGCAGAAATCTCCTGTATTATACCAAATGGCTGCATAGGTCGAATATGATTTTCTCGACTCAGACTATGCATTTATTAGCCTTCAAATCTCCAATACTCTTTGTAACAGATTGGATTGATTTCAGTCATTTGTTTAATTTAAATTGGAATGATGGATGTAAGGTGATGGGGGCAAGGCAGAGATCGGTGTTGGGATAGAATGGTCAACACTTTTTCCTGGGCATGGGATTGGTCTGGATTTTATGAAATTTAATGGTGGTGTTGTGTGAGTGTGGGGGACGAGAGGCCATCATTGTTGCAGAAGGAATCAGGGATGAGCAAACAGTTTCTCCTTTTTTTTTTTTTTTAATATTAAAGGAAAAAAAACTCGTAAGAAAGTATAAATTAGCACCAGAGACTAGCTGGGAATTGAAAAAAGAAATTAACTGGTAAATGTAAACACCCTAATGCATACTTGGGTGATGTTTGTGCAAATTTCTCTAATAATTATTTATAATTTGAGTTATCTCTACAATTATTTTGTCAAATTATAAAATCAACAGCATACCTAACATCGTTGTCCTTTTCAGTCATTTTACGTAGTCAAAGTACTTGTAATAAAAGTTTACCAAACACTCACACTGTTTTTTTTGGAAATTTATCAATAATAGCAAAAAATTAGCTTTTAATTTCTAAAATATCATTTTTTTTATATTAAAAAAATATTCAATTATATCCAAAATCTCACTTAAATAGTCAGAAATACCCTCAATTTATACAAATAACCAGTTGTTGATTAAAATATTCTTTGTACTATAAGCTATGGTGGACGATACCTGCGTATTCGCATATATATATATTACTAGAACAAAAGAAGAACTGAAAAATAATAAACCCCCCCCCCCCCCGCAAAATAAA
Organism: Malus domestica; assembly: GCF_042453785.1. NCBI lineage: Eukaryota > Viridiplantae > Streptophyta > Magnoliopsida > Rosales > Rosaceae > Malus > Malus domestica. The sequence continues at coordinate 11,854,356 of NC_091677.1, read as the reverse complement.
AAATAAAATAAAACTACAAAGCAATTTGCAAATAATGATTTGTAGGAGAAGTGGACACTGATTCAGTTAGAACTACTACAACTGCGGCATAATTACAAGGGCAAACTACATAAGCAATTATGTCAAGCTACAGAAGCAAAATATTTGATTTAATATTGCACAGATTATTAATACAATTAATTGACAATTCCCACCTTGATCGTTCAGGCGAGTCTGGATAAAACTGTGTAGTTTTAAACTAAAATCAAACTAGGGAAAAAAAATTAAAAATTATGGATTTATTATTACGTATATAACCAAGAAAAACTAAGAAATTCAAAAGTTGTCGTTGAACATCAAATGAAGCAACATCCCACTGCCCATCTCCAGCTTTTGCCTTCACAATGTCGAAAGGTTAGACTGTAATAGAGATGGTTGCTATTTGATGACACCTTTTTTTTCCTTTAGAGTTGCATTCCAATTCACCACTTGAAAACCTGCTTAATTAAATGAGTTTGACACACTTTCATGGCCTTGGGCTTACGCGCTCGGAGACCACCATGTCTGTGTTTTCTTCATTTGCAGACTTGTCCAAGCGATCAGCGGCTTTTAGAACCTACAAAAAACCATGATAAAATTCATTGATAACGACCTGACCAAATGCGATTCATGCCTGCTATGTATAGTTACTTTCATCAAAGTTAAATCACCTCGGCATCCCAATTTGTTCTGGCAGTTAGAACAATTAGAACTACTGTTTGTAAAAAAACTCCGATAAGCATCCCCCACCAAATCCCCTGAAAAAAAGGCCAAAATGCATCAGGTTCCATCAGCATTCCTCACAAAGTAACAACTGTACGGAATGAGTGGGGGAGCAAGTGAACTTACCGCGACTCCCATACTAGCTTTGAAGCCAAGAAGACATCCAACTGGAAAACCAATTATATAGTAACAAACGAGGTTGACATAAGCCACGACATCTTGCCATCCGCTTCCAATTGCCACACCTAAATTCCACACATATGAAATTAGAAATGATTGTAAACATTTGTATGAGAGGACCTGGTTTGTTCATCTGCACTGCTCTTCTATCATATATCAATACCTGAGAGTATTGGTTGAATGCCATTCAAGAAAACGGAAACAACTAGTAATGGAGTTAAATCCAACACCGCCTCAACAACATCAGCATCACTTGTAAATAGCTTGCTAAGTCCAACTCGGAATATTAATATAATCGCACTGAAGATTATACTAATCAGGATGCTTGTTCCGTTCACTACAAACACTGAAAATTTCGCCACCCTTGGATGACCAGCCCCTAACTCGTTACTGACTCGGACACTGCATAAGCCAAGTCATCTTATTATGATTAGATCACTTCCAATTATTGGACCTGTAAAGGAAAATTTTGAATTCTTATGAGCTGCTTTTTTTTTTGTCACAAACCTGGCCGCTGCGCTTAGGCCTAACATAAATTGCAAACTGAAGTTCCAGTAGTTCATGCTGGAATTGTTCATCATATAAGAACATGTAAAAGTTAGATATAATAATAGCAATCATGGTTAAATAACTCATGAAATAATTAAACTGGTAATGAAGTTCTCAGTTAACCAAAAAAAAAAAAAAAAAAAAAAAAAAGAAAATCCATACTAACCAAATAGAAATGGAGTCTAGTGAGATTGTAGGGTTGGGGAGGAGCCCTGATATTAGTGTTAGCCCTTGGTTGTACCATATCTCCAAACTACATTCATTCACAAAAGGAAAAAGATATTAGCATGTGAAGGTTTCAGAAAAGATAGGGGACTAAGGTTTTAAACATTTAGTAATGCTATTTTATACACATTCTCCAATAGAGATAGGCCGAACTGTTATATATAGGACTACATTAGAGAGTGTGTTAACAACGTAGTCAACTTTGTGTGTCTAAATAGTTTTTGTTAAAATTTACACACGAGTAATTATATAGACACCACATTTTTTAGACCACATTAGCAAACCGCCTTATTTGCTGAGCAACTGATACATCAGCTTCTACATAATTAAGATCGTTAACTAATGTGGTCTAAAAAACCCAATGTGGTCGCATTTGTAATTTTGCATTATTGTTTCACCTACCAGAGCATGGTAGCAGAGGCAACAGTCAACTTGAAATAAGGCCACATCCCTTTGAAGGCTTTCCAAGAGAAGCCAGTCCAAGTCTCCTTGCACTTGGGACTCAAAAGAATGTAAAGCCCATATATAATGACAAGAAGCCACCAAGAGAAGCTTAGTGTAAGAGCAGCCCCAGTTAGGCCATAATCCACAACAAAAACCACCACCCAATTGAGAAGAATGTGAAGGATGAAAACTCCAACCGACATGTAAGCCAAAGGGTTGACTATGTTTTGAGCTTGAAGGAACCTCTGCTGGGGGCAGTTTATGGCAAATGCAAAAAGCTGAGGAATAATTCCTCTTGCAAAGATTTGGCCTTGCTCTGCTATTTCTTCTGATTGCCCGATGGCTACGAGGATAGGACCTGACCACCAATACACAAATGAGAGGAGGATTGCTGCTCCCAAGTGCAAGATGATTGCTCTTTGGCATATGATTCCCATTGCTGGCAATTGTTTGGCCCCATACGCTTGCCCACACACAGTTTGCACAGCACTTGCCATTCCCAACTTTGATTCCGAACCGAGAATTAAGAAACAAGAACCAGAATGTATTAACTCAACCACCAAAAAGAAAAATAGATATGAAATTGCACAACATGAATTATTGAGAGAGTTATTGACACTTCAAAATAATCATCATGCACCCCTTAAGGTAAAAAAAAAACAAAGGAGGAATTCATTATGACTATTTTGGAATGTTAATACGGTTCCCATTTTTTATTAAGTAGGTATATTATTTAGCTACAAACCATAATCCCATAAGCAAGACCCTGAATTCCCACACTAGCGATAGAGGCTCCGGCAAGCTCCAAGGCACTCAAATGCCCACAAAACATGAGGGTGACAAAGCTTAGCATATAGTTGAATACGGAAACAATAATAGATGAACCAGATAAAATCCATAGGAGTCTTGACTCCCAAACCACCAGCCTAGGCCACCACCAGAGTGCCACTGGCCGGTGCCCTAGAAACTCTTCAACAGCAGGGGATGACAAATCAGCAAGCCGAGAATGCGTGTCAAATCCGAGCAGCAGCGGCTGCTGGATCTCCTCCACCGATCCCATGGTTGATTCGCTGTGCCACCACTGCTTGGGGATTCTAGAAGTGTGTGTTACTTGGAAGAGGCAAGGGCCGACTTTCTTGTACTAAGTCTGGCCAGACAAATTGGATATATAATAGTACATGAAACTGTGAGGTTTAACTACCATTCACAGAAATTAGGTACTTTACAGACTTTCTATTCATGTGCTACCTTGCAAGAGAATAACCACAATCGCAAGAGAATGAGAACAACTTTCCTTGATTACAAATTCCAAAGTCGGTGTCTCTCCTTGTCAGATCGAAATCATACCAACAAGATTATGTGTCTCCTCTTCTCAAACACGTTTGTAGCTACAGGTCAACAGAATTTTGGTATATTAATTACTTTTAGGTAGAATTTTGGTGTAGTAATTAAAAATTGGGATCGGATTATGATATCATATTGTATTATTTGTGTATAGTCTTTCAACGGACGGCTACTCTTTTGAAAAATTGTATTGCTAATTATTTGGGACTAGTGCTCCAAACGTGGTCCATTATTTGGTTGACCTGACGTGATCAGCAAGTTTTTTTTTTTTTTTTTTTGTTAGTTTTTTTTATTAAAACAATAAAATTTCACTTTCACTCTAGCGTTGTTATCATGAGAAAGAAATTATTGTGAATATATTGAAAAAGAAGAAATAAAGATACAATAACCTTGAAAGGAATTGTTTTGTTAGTTAGAAGAAGGTCCGAAGGTGAGTTTAAGAATTGTATTGCGAATCATTTGTAATTATTATTTCAAAGGAGCCCCATTTGCTTTCTAACAAAGATATCTCGATGGAGATTTTATTGATGAATGAGAAAAAGAAGTTACCACTGATTAGAGGGAATATAAATTTAAAATCCATGAATCCTAAACCCTAAACAAAACCTAAACTCCCGAAGGGTTTGAACTTTCAAAAGAAGCACAATGTTTGGGTCGGGTTGTTGAGATTGAATTCCACATTTATGAGATGGGGGACTTTGTATGTGCTTATAAGTAAGTTGGGTTACTCCCCATATTGCCAATTGGTTTTATGATAGAACCTCAACTTTCTTCATGGTATCAGAGTAGGTTGTCCCACGTGTGAAGCCCAACGGCCACACGTGCTCCACGCTATCCCGTTGTGTTGTCCACAAGTTTGGCTTGAAAATCCGTCACACGTGAAGGGTCATGTTAAAAATGAATCTCACATTGATGAGAGAAGAGACCTTGCATGTGCTTATAAGTAAGTTGGGTTACTCTCTATATTATCAATAGATTTTATGGTGGAACCTTAACTTTATTTGGCGTGACGAGAGGGAGGTTTGTTTTGTTGTTCAGAGGGAAGAGAGATTTTCATTTTTCAATTTACTTGGAACACAAGCCAGTACATACGTTACTTGTCATATTACAAGTTAAGGGCACTTAATAATATAATCTTATCTCTATTTATATTATAACATGCGATGTACTAGTTTATATTTTAGGTACATGAAAAATAATCTCTATAGAAGGAGGTCACCAGGGATGCATGCAAACCTCTTCTTCCGGTTGATTATTTAAGAGGCGGCTGCAATAATTCTATATTATATAGGTAAACAGTTATGCTGATTAATTTGTAGAAGGACGGTTGGGCACACAGAGAGAGGAATCACCTAAAAATGCTTCAGTATATTTAATCCTAAACATTTAATCCTTTTTAACACTTTAGAATTTAATATTGTTAACTGCTTCAGTATATGCTTGGTGAACATGACTGCTAAAGATTCTAGCTAGAATTCTTGTTGAAAAATTTACTTGATGTCATTGTCTTAAAAGCCACTACTTGATTAATTAATATTGGCTATACATGATGCCACAAGCTTTTTCATTACTTTTAACTTTCTTGGAACATTAAAAAAATAAGGGGATACTGAACCGAGATATATACATGTAGTTTGTAAGTTTTAAGGAAGGGTTGTCTCCTAGATAGGTTGGAGTTCGGTGTCTCTCTCTTTTTCTGATCGAGACCATGCCAACAAGATTAATTATATTATTTGTGCATAGTTTTTCAAGGGGCGCCTACTCTTTAGAAGAATTGTATTGCTAATTATTTGTGATTATTAGTGCTCCAAAGGTGGTCCATTGTTAGGCCTAAATTGGCTCTATTTGTTTGGCCAATGATGAATTTTTATTGCTAGTTCAAATAGGGTTAAAATTACCGAAAATACTTGCAAGAGCATAAAATAGTCGTAGTATAAATGCTCATGCAAAATTGTTTTCCATAAAAATTGAATAAATAATTTGTACTTTGTTGTAGCCCTATTTGGCTGAACTATTCTAAGGGAATAAAGAGGGGAAGGCCGGCGACAATAAGAGAGAGGAGAAAAATTTAATTGTGAGGTGTGTGTTGTATCACCCTATTGTGCCTTATTTATAGTATTAGGATAGGTTAAATCCTTACCCTCTTAGGATTACAACTCTAATAGAATATTAGCTACTAAAGGGAATATTCAAAGATATCCCTAGATACACTAAGATTTACACAATGACATTCATATTCTAAATATGACAGCAACACTCCCCCTGAGTATGTAAATACTTTAACAAATTAGGGTGGTGAACCCTTAGCTTAATAATTTGTGCTAGGAGTTTCACAAATGCAGCGTTGCATGTGGACAATAGGCAAACATGTGACCATCATGTCGATGCATCAATCAACACCATAAAGTATCTAAATGGTCCGCATGTTGGTTGGATAGGTCCACAAATATCCCCTTGAATCCTGTGAAGAAACTTAGGAGGGTTATGAATAATCTTTGTAATTGAGGGTTGAGTATTCAACTTCCCCAAAGAACACACTTTGCATGGCAAGAATCTAACGTAGGGAGGTAAATAATACCCATGTGATGATTTGAGGATACGGCGCATCATGTCACATCCGGGATGTCCCATACGGTCATGCTAAAGCATCAAAGTGCTCTGGAACTCAGGCACATGGCCGACCACATGGTAGGGTTTTATGCCACGAATGGTTGTTACGTACAACTCACTCGGGAGACGTTCCAACTTCTCATGAATATGGTTCTGGCCATACTCGTAAGAAGTGATACAAAGAAATTCAAAATCATTCTCTTCAGTGATTTCAATATGATATTGATTATCTCGAATATCTCTAAAACTCAGCAATGTTCTTCCGAAACATGGAGAATAGAGGGCCTCTTTAATGGTTAAGACAGTACCATTGGACAACATGATACGGGCCTTTCCATATCTTTCAATTAGGTTGGATGAAACTGAGAGAGTTGTCAGAGGTGCGTTCTTACGTACGAAGTTAGTAAAATAGTATCGCTCACACAATATGGTGTGTGTGGTAACACTATCAGTCAGACAACTAATTTCCCCGCTAGACATACCTAGAAATAAATTGATTGAATTGGTCACATGCATAAATATAATTCCCTTCATTCAATTAATCAATTCAAGAAATAATATCCATAAAATAATAGTCCATAATTCAAAACAAACCAAAACCAAACAAATTATTCCAAATACTTAGAAAAATTGTCCAAAAATTAAACCATAAACCTACAAATTTAAAGGGGTGGTCTAGCCACTCCTAGTGGGTTTGGCAACTAGGGGTAAAAACACCCTAAAAACATGTCTAGAAGAATAAAACTTATTTGTCCATAGGAGCTAATGCCTCTTGAAAATATGATATCTCCATGGATGTAGTAGCATCTTCGAGATGTTACACATGGGCAAAATTAGACTCACGACGAGAATGATACTTGGTAATGGCCTCAGGGGTAGCTCAACATACGTGTGACCAATGATCCATTGATCCATAGTGGTAGCACATGTCAATTTTAGTGGAAGCTGATTGAACGGTAGCTTTTCCCTTGTTCTTGAAGCCTGGGGCCTTAGGGGTAAGGGGTTGGTGCTTTTGGGTCAAATTTCCTCCCTTAGGTGGGCCTTGATTCTATTGACCTTGGACCCGTGGTTAGGCTTGCTGCCCATTACCATGGCGACAATGATTTTTTCGTCGTTTATGGCTACTAAAATTGGTCGCATGCACTTCAGACGCGACGTTCGAGCTAGTGGGTCGAGCTTGATGATTTTTTTATCAAAAGATGGTTCTTCTTTTCAGGGAGAAGTAAAACAAAGATCAAATCCGAAAATTTGGTGAACTTATGTGCCCTATATTGTTACTACAGAACAATATTGGTGGCATGAAAGGTCGAATAGGTCTTTTCTAGGAAATCTGATTCGGTTAAGTTCACTTTACAGAACTTAAGTAGTGATCGAATTCTACAAACTTCATAGTTGTATTCATTTACGGACTTGAAGTCTTAGAAGTGTAGATGCTGCCAATCGTGTCTTGCTTCAAGCAAGTAAATGTCTTTATGGTGATCAAAATTGTCGGCCAGAGTAAGCTAGAGGGTGCGTAGGTCCTCCTCATCGAGATACTCAGTCTGCAAAGCATCATGGATATGTATTCAAATGAAGATCATTGCAGTAGTTTTCTGAGCTTCATCGACCTGTTTGTCGTTGGTAAATGCCTCGATAGTGGCTCTAATACCCTTTGTTGTAAGATGGAGTTTCACGTCTTGAACCCACTTCACGTAGTTTCTTCCAGATACTTTCAGAGTGGTGAAATCAAGCTTGTTCAAGTTCAACATGTCCCTAAAATGGAGGGTACAACAAAACGTGGTTAGTCATATGGTAATCCATAAACATACATCGTAGAACATTCGAGTTCTATAGACATGTATTGGTTTAATTTAAGCATGAAAGCTACAGGTTTCATGTGATAAGTTTTGAATGAAAACTTCGGGTTCCAAAGGCACTAAATATGAAACTACAGATTCATTTTAGATTTATGAATGCTTAGTTCATAAATGAGAGATTCCTGCAAGAACACAGAATGCAATATACTGATTTAAGTGTAGTGGATTTGAGTTGCATCGGGAACTCAAATGTGAGAACTTCGGGACTACGAAAGGATGTCAACGGTTCAAAGTATTTAAATAAATTATTGAATCGTTAATGTCCAAAAGTGATCTTTAGGTCAATAATTTTGGATTAATTATCAGATTAATGGACTACAGGTCACTTTTAATTAATTCAATAGATCGAGACCAAACGGGGTCGATCATGGAAGCAAAATAATGACAAACAGGTCATATTAGCTTCAGTTGGTGAAAAACCAAGTGATAATTAAATTAGAATTAATTAGCGTAAATCAAAGTGCCCAAAAAATGATTTTGGGCATGATTTATAACGCAAAGATGCCAAAAATTGGCATTGGGTCGAAAAAGTATCACGAGAATAGGCCCTGTAGTTCGGCTACAAGCTTATTGGGTCACAGGAGGGCTGCAGGCCTCTGGGCTGTGTGGTCTGAGGAGCCCAACAGCAAAAAGAAGCTAGTTTGGGCCTAAAAACCATGTATGGGTCAAGTTCAGCCCAAGGTTGGCTTGCGGGTTAATGCGAGGAAGCCCAGCCGAAGTTGGGTTTAGGATTTTTGGGTCAGGGCAGGTCAAGCCCAACAGTAAAAGGCTGCTAGCCAGTGGGCTGAGACTTGGGCAAAGCCCAACTAGCAACACAGGCTTGTTGCAGGCAGGCCAAGAATGCAGGACCAGGCCCAGCAACACACGAGTTGATGGTGATGAGCCATGAGTGTGAGGGCTGAGCCCAGCAAACGACAATAAGTTGTGTTGGTTGATGGGCTGGGGCTGCATGCCCAATCCAAACCAAACCCAGGCCAAGGAGGCCGGGTAATCTTTGCTCGCTGCACGCCCAACGGGCTGCAACCATGGGTCAAACGTCAAAATGACATCGTCTTAGTGACGTGCTCGACGCAGTTAGGTTGCAAGCTAGCGCAGAGGTCAACGGCGGTGCCATGGTGGTGGTGCGGCGGGAAGTGGCCTTGGACGACCATTTTCGAGCCGTTTTCCACCCAAACCACGGTGATTTAGCCATAAAAAAAGATACCATTCTCTTCGTCTCGACGAGAAGTATGATTTTTTTTTAATCACTTGATTTTGTTGAGTATTGAAGAAGTTATGAACGTTTAACGTTTACCCAGTTTCAGGCGAATTTTCCAGTTTTCCCTCATACCAGTCAACTTTGAGGCTATTTTCCGGTCATTTCCGGCAACCATTAGGCTTCCAAGTAGGTATAATCTTATTCTACACTTTCCTATCTTCATTTTCATATATTATGGGTTGAATTTGGTTTAGAAACGATTGAGTTACAAAGTTTTGAAAATTGCCCAAACTTCCGGCCAAAAGCTCCAGGACACTTAACAGAGTTTTTTAACAGAAATACCAAAATGATGGATGGTGGACAATTTCAGGGACCACTTTTATTGATTTGAAATGTTAGGGACCAAAGTGATGAGTTATGCAAATCTCAGGGACCATTTTGGCTATTTAGCCTAAGAATAAAGGATAGAAAACACCCTTGAAACAAATCGTCAAAATCACTCTAAACCAAGGTCTAATCTCCCAAAAGCGTTGTTACCGCCAAAAAGCCCAATTAAGCCTAAAATATCACTTTGCTAGCTTTGCGCTCTGGTCTTTTATTTATTTACCATACATTAACGACTTGGCACAAAAATCTAAAACTTTGACACTAACAAGTTGAAAAACTTGTGAATGCCCTCCTATTAATATCATTCCAAAATTCGTATGTTTGATATTTTTTTACTCAAGAAGAAGTGGCATATCCTACACAATTGTGCTGATTAATTTGTAGGACAGTTGGGCACACAAAGAGAGGACTCACCTTAAAAAGTTGTTCTCTCCCAGCTTAAAAAGTTGTTCTCTCCCTAAATTTCCTTTTTTGCTACTAAATTTTTAATCCTTTTTAACACTTTACCATTTAATATTATTAATTGCCTTGGTATATGCTTTGCGCAAATGTCTGCTCAAGATTCTTGTTGAAAAAGTTACTTGTAGGTAGTGTCTCATTCCATGTGACTGGAACACACACCTCAACAAGATAGGTGGTGTTCCTCATCAATAACCTATGGACACCTGTATTCTTATAACATAACAATTTAATACATTTAAATTTTATTAAAAAACAATCAAAATAAACAAACATGCACTGTTCCTAATAGTCCCATCTCCCCAAAGGCCCCCATCTCCTCCCGACTCTTCACCTCCCCTCATTGTAACCGGAAAAATCTTAAACGGAGGTTGGTGACGGCAAAATCTTAAACCACCCACCTCCATCGTCTCCTGTGATTTCACCTGGGATGCTATTTTTCACAAAGGTTTCCGATTCCATGCCTAATGCCTTGGCTTTTTGCTTCTTTGGGGTTGTATTGTTGCAAGAAAAATTAAGTCCCGAGTTTTCCAACCTGAGTGAGAAACTGCAGTCACTATGATTCAAACCAATTTGAAGCTAAAAATTTGAGGAAGTAAGACGATTCCCCCAAAAAAAAAAATCATTATAACAAATGATTCTAAGCAATCCAACTAAATTTTTAGATGTTTGATAATAAAAGTTTAGATCCAAACAAAAATTTGAAAATTGTTGTTACTGATGCAAACATCATCCGGACACCTCATGTTGACGATGCACGTATCGATACCACCCAGTTCAATATACATACAGTATCAAAAGAAAGGAATCTCATTTTTTTGTCTTATGACAAACAATTTCGTTGTTGATGGCCTTGAGTAATTACGAATTAACCTCAGTCGTCTGTCTGTGAGTCCAAAACCACATTTATAGACACCCGTTTTTTCCCAATTACAATTAAAGAGAAAGTTCCAAGTCATCAATTAGTTTGATGCTTCCACAGAAAAATATTACTACTTGATATAAACAATCTTCACCACAGGACATGGTAAGTATCCTACTCATCCATAAACTTTTACTGACTAGAATGCAGTACAAAACAATGCCATCATACCACTCTAACTTGAAATTTCGAACAATACCAGAGGCACCATTTGGTTTTACAATTTCAAAAAGGTATTGCAATTTTGAAAAGGGAGGGAGGGGTGGGAGCGCAACAATACAACCCCAAAGCAGCAAAAAGCCAAGGCATTAGGCATGGAATCGGAAACCTTTGTGAAAAATGGTGTCCCGAGTGAAATCACAGGAGACGATGGAGGTGGGTGGTTTAAGATTTTGCCGTCATTGACCTCCGTTTAAGATTTTTCCGGTAACAATGGGGGGGAGGAGAAGAGTCAGGCTAAGATGGGGGCCTTTTAGGAGATTGGGACTATTAAGAACAGTGCAGGTTTGTTTATTTTGATTTTTTTTAATAAAATTTAAATGTATTAAATTATTATGCTATAAGAATACAGGTGTCCATAGATTATTGGTGAGGAACACTACCTGTCGTGCTGAGATGTGTGTTCCAGTCACATGAAAAAATTTCTCCACTACTTAACTAATAATATTGGCTATACATCATGTCATAAGCTTCTTCATTACTTTCAACTTTCTTGGAACATTAATAAAAATAAGGGGTGAAATCGAGTGTATCCCTTTGGGGGACCTATCATCATGTGGTCGCCTTATTTGGCCTTGGTCAGAAAGCGAAGAATATGTGGTTAAGTTTGACACTCTTTGGGGGAGGGTCTTCTATCCTCTATGGGTAAACCTCATCAATCTCACTACATCAACCCAATTTTTTGGAAACAATTTGGGGCCTCCATGTCTTGCCTAAGATCAAGTTCTTCTTGTGGAGAATTGCTAATAATTGCCTACCAACAATGTCGGGCTTGTTTCAATGCGGTGCTCATGCCAATCTAATGTGCCCGTTATGTTCAAACATGCCAGAGACTGTCGAACATTGCATCCTCCTCTGTCCGTAGACGAAAGCAGTTTGGTTTGCATCTCATCTTTCAACTGTTTGTTAATGGCACTGTCATCTTGTTCTGTTGGCGTCAATGTTGATTGTGCCAGTTTTTATTCCCTTGTTGCTTTCACCTGCTAGGAAATCTGAAAAACTAGATGTCATGCCAACTTCAACGGCTCTACCCCATCCCCCGTTTTCACCGTCTAGAGGGCAACTTCGGCCATGGAGAACTTTTGGTCAGCTAACCCTTATCTAATGCCTACGAACCCTTATGTTTCGTCTCCGTCTCCTACTTGGACTCCTCACACTGACCCCTTGGTGAAAATTAGCTGTGTGATGCGATGAAAGTTAAGCACTCAAATTAAACCATCTTGTTGTCAAATTGTAGTATAAATGCAAGTAGGGATCGTTCTAAACCGGGGATTAGGAGGGCTTGCTAAAACCTCTAAAATAACTCAAAAACATAAAAACAAAGTTAAACGTTTGAATAGACTCAAAGGACTCAAAACAGGTTCACAAGACTCAAAACAACTTAAAAACACTCAAAACTGCCTAAAAACACAAACTAGGCAGTTTCTGACTCTAACACAACTTTGGACGAAATTTGGGTTTTGACTTGACTCAAAACATTCTAAAACACAAACAAAATAGATTTTAAACACTTGGAAACAAGAAAGTAAAAGGGGGATTTTAGTTTTGATGAATTTGAAACAAACAAATAAGTTATAAAACTAGGCAGATTGTAAAACGAATTTAAGAAATAAGATGATGGATGGATTAGTTAGAAGTCCATTCTTCACACATGACACACTTGTATATGAATCGATTTCCAATTGCTTTTCAATGAACTATGATGCTTAACACCCCAGATTAACCGTGATGCACAAATTAACCCTTAGATTTTCCTTTACTCATTGAATTTGATGAATGCATGCGACAACCCAAATCATTCTCTAAAAGTCCCCTATATGAATGTATAATAGAGATACAATCAGAGATCATTACGTTCAATGAAAATCATAAGTGTTGACGAGGCAATTATAACTATGAATGCATGATATAATTGCTAAGAATTCAATTAACACGATTGTGATAAACAACCTTCACTACTCATTAATATAAACTTGTAACAATTAGGTGAAACTCATTTATATTCTAGCATCTAATTCATGCATGAAAACTAAGTATGCATCCTTAATAAACATACAAGAATCAGTTATGAATAAAATAGATAATTGAATTGCAATCACAACTTATCAAATCACAATTGGAAGAAATCAATTCAAATCTCAAGCATGTTCATGGCTTCAAACTTCCCCCTAACTAAATAGGGGTTTAGCCACTCATAATTGCAACAAAATTAGAAAATAACAAAGTAGACATTGAAAGCAAGAACGAAGTACACCTAAAACGCTCCAAAGTTCCAAGCTTGAAACGCCAAGAACCTTTGTTTTCACCACCTTGTTGTAGCACAAGTGTCTAGGATGTGTATGGATATATGGATGGAATGGATTTGCACGACATGGAAAATGGAAATGTATGGAGATGTGTTTGAATGTATGGATGAAATGGAATGGAGCTCAAGGCAAGGTACTTGTGTTTGTGAATGAAGCTCTTTTGATGGATCAAGATTTTTTTTAGGAAGGGGAATGGTGGATGTATTTATAGGCTAAGGAGAGGACCACTTCAATTCCTTGCATGTGCAGTTTGTATGGGTGTGTGATGTCCATGTTTCCCTTTACATTTGCACACACATGACCTCCATTATTTCAGCCACAAAACAAACACATTTTCTGCCCATGTATGTGTATTTCCTTTGCCCATGTGTGTGTGTTTTTCCTTTGCATTTGCACACACATGTTCTTCATTATTTCAGCCAACAATCCACCCATTTTCTGCCCATGCCAAGCCCTCCAAGCTGTGCAGTTTGCATGTGTGTAGCTGTCCATGTTTCTCTTTTGCATATGTCATGCCTTCTCTTTCTAGTTGTGCATTTCCACTTTCTCCAAAGCCAAATGAGTGCAATCATAACCCCATTTTCTGCTGAGTGTTGATGACAAAGAAAAACACAAAACAAGTGCCTTTACTTTCTCATTTTATTAGCCAAATCTGCTTAGCCCTTTTCTGAACCTTTCAGTGTTACAATGTTCGTAACTTCTTCTAGAAAGATGATATTAACAATCCGTGAATTGCTCCAGAAAATAGACATCCGTAGCTTTCCAAGCATATAAGGTTCATTTTCTCATTCATTTTGAGTTGTTCGTAACATGCTTCCAAAGGCAGCTAATCTGCACAAGCAGTTTTGACGAATTTGTTACATAATATCTCACTTGTGCTACTTTTCTTTTCTTTGCTTGATAAATCACACAAAACACAAAAACATAGTAAATAGCTCAAAAATATAAGGAACTAACTAAGAAAAGACAAGTGAATTTTATGTAAAATATATATAAATATGAGCTTATCAAATACCCTCACACTTAGCTTTTGCTAGTCCTCGAGCAAAATAAAGAAAACAAAACACAACCTAAACCTTCCAACGTTTGCCTCAGGGATTTCCAACGCACATGACAAGTTAAAAATCATCATTCCCACAGATTTTATTCAACTTAACACTTGAGCACATACTTAATCACAGTCACCACTTACTAGTTCACATTTAACCAATTAAAACGATGTTTTGAATGTAGTAACATGCCTTAGAGAATTTACTCAATTCCTTACAAGATATTCTCTATTTTCACACACATTTTCTGACTACACACCCTACACTAGTTATATGTGAGAAGATTGATGTAAACATGAAAACGAACACTCACATATATGTATAACAAAGAGGGCACTTTTCTGGAGTTATTCAGCATGTTTAGATATGATCTCATGAATGGAACGCTACTACTTAGATGCGAGAATCAGTGACACCATATGCTCATACCAATTTCAAACTCCACAAATTGAAACACATAACACTCAAGAAAGAAGTCAAGGGTTGTAACGGGGCTTGGGGTATTGGCTAATAAAGAAAGGATAGGAATAACAAATGTTAGGAATAACAAATGTTCTTAAAGCGATAGCAAGCAAAGCAATGAAATAGACACTTTGGAATTCACTTTAGAATGCAGAATCAACTTTTAAATACAAAGGAAAGATTCATGCAACACTTAAGGCTCTTTTTCACAACTTTTCTTCTTTTCATTCTATTTTCCACGAATGTTTTTTTTTTCTTTTTCTTTTCTACCCGTGCCTTATTAAGGACTTTGGTACACACACACACACAAGAATCACTTCCCCCACACTTGTTTTTCTGCAAAAGTTCAACAAAAGGAATTCCTTCTAAATTACGTTTTACTATGCTTCAAGAACAAGGGTATGGATGGTCCTAATCTAGGCGAGGTGAGGATATTGTGGGTTAACAAAGAACATAGGCTACACAAGGCTCAACGGGGTTAAACTTAAACACATAATGAAATAGGGCACGGCAATTTGGCTGTGGTGGTCACTACACAACTTCATCTTGAATATGTATTATGCAAATCAATAACATGCTTTGAATGAAATAGGCATGAGTTCTAGCATTTGGAACTAACTAATGAAACACCTTCTAAGTAGCAACCAAGCAAAGAATAATGAGATCATGCAACGACTTTAGAAAACAATGATGCACAGATTATTAACTCTCCAAATAAATGTTTAGGCTCAAGTCTCACAAGGTTGTAGCGTACATTTGAGTTCCTTCTTTCAAGCATGTTACAAAACTGATTTTTCCTTTATGATTGCATGTGAATTCATAAATTATAACCACAACCAAGCATACACCAAAGAGTAAATCAAATTTTCATCCATGTTTATAACTCTCTTTAACAGTCAAGCAATTAAAAACCAAATCCTCATCATTGTGTTGGAAGGTACCCTAAGACACAAATAAACATACAAAAACAACTCTTTTGGGTTTTTCAAAACAATTTTTCAAATTTTTATGAGATTTTCGGATTTTTATGTCAAAACACACAGAAACACTACAAAACAGCTTAAAAACACTTAAAACAGCAAGGAATAACATTAAAAGTAATGGGTGATAAACTCCTACGAATTTCATGCAAAACAATGGTTACCCCCCCCCCACACTTAAATCAAACATTGTCCTCAATGTTTCAAGCATAAACTCACACAAACAAACATGACAAGTATGACAAAGTAAAAATTAGACAGAGTAGAGTTTAAGAACGCAAATCTGGTTTTGGAGATAGATGATCTTGTTATCTTTCCACAGCTTTGATCTCGAACTGGTTTGGAATTCTGAGCGAGGAATATGAGAGTTCCTTGGTTTCAAATCAGACTCCTTCTACTGGGTTGATTTTATTGTGCAGTCTCATTCTTCTCTGCTTGTTTCTTCTGCATGGCGGGTAGGCACGAGGTAGAGATGTTGGTCTGTTTCTTTCTTCAATCTTTCTAAGTGCCCACCTCTTGCTTTTTTTCTCCTTGTCCCTAGCTGAGGATGAATTGGTAAATTGTCTCCACATGTTTCGAGGTATCATTTTCACTTCCCTTATCTGTTCCCCAAGCAAATGTGGTAAACGAAGAGGAAGCATAAAATGATGAAGATGAGTACTCGAGAGCAAGGCTAGGTAAGCAATCAGGAAGGGGTTCCAGGCAGTCGGTTTCAGATCGGAAGATTGATACCAAGTGCTGGCTGATTGCTCTCTTTCTCCTTATCCCAAAACAACGACAAGGAGAAAGACAGGGAGAAAGCATGATATGAGATACTCTTGCTTTCAACCTTCATGATATGAAATACTTTTGCTTTGGATGAGTTGTTTGCAGAGGTACCCCAAGGAATAAGGAACACTGGGTAACTCGAAAGGGTTTGTTGGAAAGGCATTCTCAGATAAGAAGAAGGGTTATGTATGTTTGCCTTGCAATGGAGGGTGAAAGGTGTCATTTATAGGAATTAATAACCGGTACTATTCTTTCACTCTTGTCAGCAACCGTTGGATGATTTAATAGTGAACTTCACGTGTTTTCTACTTCACAAGAGATCTTCGATAGATTGCCCGTAATTTCCGCAAGGCTGAATGTGCATGTGACAAGCGCTGACACGTCTAGAAAAGAAAGTGCCTCTTCAATATCTGGAATCGGCGCTTCGACAAACTGCCCGTGATTTCTGCAAAGTTAACTCTGCATGTGACAGATGCTGACACGTTTGGAAAAGCATATAACTCTCCGATTTCTGAGCTTGCCTCTTCGATCTCTGAAATCCCGTCGAGTGCAGAGGTTGCATGTGACAAGTGCGGACAAATCTGGAAAAGAAGATTGGTCGTGGTTTCTGAGCAAACCCAGCTTTTGAGAAAGCTAACGCCTCTTTGATTTTTGAGTTAGCCTCTTCGATTTCTAAGCTCGCCTCTTCGACCTCTGAAATCCCATCGTGTGCTAATTTTTATAGAGGTACGCAGGACGTTTAAAGAACACTTGAATTTCTGCCTGTAAAAACTCCTTTCTTGCACTTCTACGATCTTGACTTGTCCGACCTCTTCTTTCTTTAACACCTCTGAAAATGTCTGGCCCCTCCGACTGTCGTTTTGACTTGAACCTTGGTGAAGAGGCAGTCCCGCCTTCTCCAGACAACTTATGGCGCCCATCCTTTATATCCCCTATTGGTCCCCTTACCGTTGGGGATTCGGTGATGAAGAATGATATGACAGCTGCGGTGGTGGCCAAGAACCTTGTCACTCCCAAAGATAACAGACTACTTGCCAAACGGTCTGATGAGTTGGCTGTTAAGGATTCTCTGGCTCTCAGTGTGCAGTGCGCAGGTTCCGTGTCTAATATGGCCCAACGCCTATTTGCCCGAACCCGTCAAGTTGAATCATTAGCGGCTGAAGTGATGAGTCTCAAGCAGGAGATTAGAGGGCTTAAGCATGAGAATAAACAGTTGCACAGGCTCGCACATAACTATGCTACAAACATGAAGAGGAAGATTGACCAAATGCAAGAATCTGATGGTCAGATTTTACTTGATCATCAGAGGTTTGTGGGTTTGTTCCAATAGCATTTGCCTTCGTCTTCTGGGGCTGTACCGCGTAATGAAGTTCCAAATGATCAACCTCCGATGCCTCTTCCTTCTGGGGCTCCGCCGACTGCTGAGGCTCCGCCGACTACTGAGACTTCTCCTAAGCAGCCTTTGTGAAGGCTCCCTCTTGTATTTATCTGCTTAATGTTCCTTTCTTTTTTATGAATGTAAAAATACCTTGCATAACTGTCAGTGTTTGAAAAAAAAAAAAAAAAAAAAACCCACACCAAAAACAATTAAACAATCAACAAATAAAAATGACAATCATGGCAAAATAAAACTACAGAAAAAGGGAAGGTTTTTAGAAATGCAAAACTGATTGTGGAGCAATTCAAAAATCTTCCTTATTTGAATACATGGGTTGCCTCCCAAGAAGCGCTTGCTTTAACGTCTTCCAGCCAGATGAAACTTCCTTCTAAACTTGGATAGGGCCCATAGCATGGAATTGATCCTTGAATGGACGGTGATACTTGACGTGATCCGGCAATGGTTTAAATTCTAGTGTAGGTGCCTGAATCATCAAAACCAGCAAGTTAGTATATAATAAAATCGAAGTTGGAGAAGATGGCTTACTTGCTTGCTCCAACACAACCTCAGTTACGAACACCACATCTTTGAAGGTTGCAAGGATATGGGACTTGGCCAGATTTGGTGTTTTAAGAGTTATGACTTGTCCCGTGTCATAAAATCCAACTTCTTTGGGAATTTTCGTCTCAAGTGTATCTTCTTTGATGAATTCTAGACATTCCCCATCCACTTCTTGCTTTTGATTCTTTGGAAAGGTTTCGAAGATGCCTTTCTCACCCTCTTCTTCCTTGGATTGCATGATCCTGCAAGGAATAAGGACATTTGGTGAAACGGGGTCAGGACAAATTGAATTTAGGCTTACCTTGGTTGAAGTGGACGGCATAAATGGCATATGGGGTTGCGGCAAAGGTGGTTCTTCCCTTGCCATGGCCTTGTTATTCTCCTCTTCTTCGAGCAGTAGCTGTTCATCCATGTTTTGGCTTGGTTTGGATGTCTTGGGTTCACCTTCAACCTCCATAGCACTTCCCAAAGTGATAGCATCATGGATTTCAAAATCTTCCTTCAAATTTTCAATAGTTGAGTTGGAGAGTTCACTTTGCTCTTGAATTTGTACCATGAACTCCATAATCTGCCCAATTTGCTTCTCCAATTCTCCCGTCTTCTTGGCTTGATTTTTCATTTCTTTGTTTCCATTTTCTACTTCCTGGTTCAAAGAGGTGAGTAACTTATTAAACATATCATTATCCAAAGACGTACCTGAATTGAATTGGGTAGATTGTTGTGGTGGCTGCATAAGTCTTGAATAGAATTCCTCTTCTTGCTGCTAATACCCATCTTTTTAGAATTGTTGAGGTTCTCCCCACATGTAATCTGAATAATCTCTCCAATCCGAATTGTAAGCGTTGGAAAACATGTTGTCCCATGATTGGCTATGGCCTTGATAACCCCAAGCATCTTCATTCGCAGCGAATTGAGAACATTGATGAGTTGGATATCCTTCCCCATAGGACATACCTTCTGTAGGGACACTTTGTATTGTGGTCCTTTTGGCATCTTGTGAGAATTGAGAAGTAAGTTTCGCCAATTGAGCTTGAATGGTAGCAAAATCCATGTCTTACTTCTCTAGTACCTGAAATCAAGGAAACAAAACTAAATCAAATATCATAAGTAAAAATAAAAGACACAAATAGAAACAAAGTCAGTAACTAAAACAAAAGACATGAAAAAGAAACAATGGGGGATTAGCAAAGTTGCTAATCCCCAGCAACAGCGCCAAAATTTGATGCGATGAAAGTTAAGCACTCAAATTAAACCCTCTTGTTGTCAAATTGTATTATAAATGTAAGTATGGATCGTTCTAAACCGGGGATTATGAGGGCTTGCTAAAACCTCTAAACTAACTCAAAAACATAAAAACAAAGTTAAACGTTTGAATAGACTCAAAGGACTCAAAACAGGTTCACAAGACTCAAAACAACTTAAAAACACTCAAAACTGCCTAAAATCACAAATTAGGCAGTTTTTGACTCTAACACAACTTTGGACGAAATTTGGGTTTTGACTTGACTCAAAACCTTCTAAAACACAAACAAAATAGATTTTAAACACTTTGAAACAAGAAAGTAAAGGAGGGATTTTAGTTTTGATGAATTTGAAACAAACAAATAAGTTATAAAACTAGGCAGATTGTAAAACGAATTTAAGAAATAAGATGATGGATGGATTAGTTAGAGGTCCGTTCTTCACACATGACACACTTGTATATGAATCGATTTCCAATTGCTTTTCAATGAACTATGATGCTCAACACCCCGGATTAACCGTGATGCACAAATTAACCCTCAGATTTTCCTTTACTCATTGAATTGGATGAATGCATGCGACAACCCAAATCATTCTCTAAAAGTCCCCTATATGAATGTATAATAGAGATACAATCAAAAATCATTACGTTCAATGAAAATCATAAGTGTTGACGAGGCAATTATAACTATGAATGCATGATACAATTTCCAAGAATTCAATTAACGCGATTGTGATAAACAACCTTCACTACTCATGAATATAAACTTGTAACGATTAGGTGAAACTCATTTATATTCTAGCATCTAATTCATGCATGAAAACTAAGCATGCATCCTTAATAAACATACAAGAATTAGTTATGAATAAAATAGATAATTGAATTGCAATCACAACTTATCAAATCACAATTGGAAGAAATCAATTCAAATCTCAAGCATGTTCATGGCTTCAAATTTCCCCCTAACTAAATAGGGGTTTAGCCACTCATAATTGCAACAAAATTAGAAAATAACAAAGTAGACATTGAAAGCAAGAACGAAGTACACCTAAAACGCTCCAAAGTTCCAAGCTTGAAACGCCAAGGACCTTTGTTTTCACCACCTTGTTGTAGCACAAGTGTCTAGGATGTGTATGGATATATGGATGGAATGGATTTGCACAACATGGAAAATGGAAATGTATGGAGATGTGTTTGAATGTATGGATGAAATGGAATGGAGCTTAAGGCAAAGGACTTGTGTTTGTGAATGAAGCTCTTTTGATGGATCAAGATTTTTTTTAGGAAGGGGAATGGTGGATGTATTTATAGGCTAAGGAGAGGACCACTTCAATTCCTTGCATGTGCAGTTTGTATGGGTGTGTGATGTCCATGTTTCCTTTTACATTTGCACACACATGACCTCCATCATTTCAGCCACAAAACAAACACATTTTCTGCCCATGTATGTGTATTTCCTTTGCCCATGTGTGTGTGTTTTTCCTTTGCATTTGCACACACATGTTATTTATTATTTCAGCCAACAACCCACCCATTTTCTGCCCATGCCAAGCCCTCCATGTTGTGCAGTTTGCATGTGTGTAGCTATCTATGTAGCTCTTTTGCATGTGCCATGCCTTCTCTTTCTAGCTGTGCATTTCCACTTGCTCCAAAGCCAAATGAGTGCAATCATAACCCCATTTGCTACTGAGTGTTGAGGACAAAGCAAAACACAAAACAAGTGCCTTTACTTTCTCATTTTATTAGCCAAATCTGCTTAGCCCTTTTCTGAACCTTTCAGTGTTACAATGCCCGTAACTTCTTCTAGAAAGATGATATTAACAATCTGTGAATTTCTCCAGAAAATAGACATCCATAGTTTTCCAAGCATATAACGCTCATTTTCTCATTCATTCTGATCTATTCGTAACATGCTTCCAAAGGCAGCTAATCTGCACAGGCAGTTTTGACAAATTTGTTACATAATATCTCACTTGTGCTACTTTTCTTTTCTTTGCTTGATAAATCACACAAAACACAAAAACATAGTAAATAGCTCAAAAATATAAGGAACTAACTAAGAAAAGACAAGTGAATTTTATGTAAAATATATATAAATATGAGCTTATCACTGTGATGCATCCAGGATCAAGGAAACGGGCTTTGCGGGTCTTGAAGTCATCATTCGTGACGCCACAGGTTCGTTGGTGGCTGGGAACTATGGAAATGGATTATCCTCCTTAGCGCTCCAGGCGGAGGCCATGGCCGTTGTTTTGGCAGTGTAGACGACCATATGAAATAATATGATGAATGCAATTTTTTAGTCTAACTCTGCTACTCTGGTAGCTTGTATAAAGGGTGATAAACAAAAGGCAAACAGATCTATCTTTCTCCTCCTACAAGAAATTTGGAATCTTCGTCACCACTTTCGCTCTTTCAAGTGGCGTTGGGTTTCTAGACAAGTGAATTCTGTTGAATTATAAGTTATGAGCTAATAGAATAAGTTTTTATGTTTTCAAATGGTGTATCCACTTGTACTTAGAATGCCAAGTGTAAAGGTTTTGTTTTGTAAAAGGCCATGAGAGCCATGTGAATTTCTTATGTTTTGATTACTTGTTAGATGTATGGCTGTGATATAATCTGAGAGTGAGAATAGATCCAACAGTCCCTAATAGTTTCTTTTTTTCTTATCTCACGACTTATATGAGAAATAAGATAAGAGAGATCATAAATCAAAAGGAGTATCTCTACAACTTGTAGAGAGTGAGTAGAAACCATTTTCCAATACAAGAATAATCATTGTTTTGATTCAATCTAACATGGCCTCAGAGCCAGGTTGCGATTAGAACTGGGCATGCACAGTGAATTCGAACATCAACGGCGCTGAGTTTTATGGGTTCGCACAAGCTCGCAATGGTTGGATCTGGAAGTGCTGAAGTGATGACTTCGATTTTCTCCAATGAGAACTATGAGTTCTGGAGAATCAAAATGGTCACCATTTTCAAGTCAAGTGGACTATGGAATCTGTTGGAAAAAGGGATTACGACTCCCGATTCGAAGAAGACGAATGCGAAGACTGATGAAGATACAGACGCTGATGGTGACGATGATGAGAAAATGGCTGCAATCTTCATGAAAGATGCAAAAGCCCTCGACATCATTCAAAGCGTAGTCTCCAATCAGATCTTCCCTCGAATAGCAAACACAGACTCAGCAAAAGTGGTGTGGGATTTGTTAAATGGTGAATATCATGGTGGAGATCAGGTAAGGTCTGTGAAACTCCAAAATCTTAGATGAGAATTTGAATACACTAGAATGCGTGATGATGAATCCTTGTCTGGGTATCTTACTCGTTTAAATGATCTAATTAATCAAATGAAGATGTTTGGTGAAACTTTCTCAAATTAAAGATTAGTACAGAAGTTGTTAATTAGTCTCACTAAGATGTATGATTCTTTATGTTTAGTGATAGAAAACACCAAATGTTTGGAATATGTTGAGCTGCAAGAGGTACTAGCTATATTGAAGAGTCAAGAGCAGAGGTTTGATTTGCACTCATCTGATGCTACTAAGAAAGCATTTTCTTGTTTTACTATTAATCCAAAAGGACAGAATCGAGGGTATGCTCAGTCTAGTACATTTAAGCCACAGAGAAATTATAATCAGAAGGGTAAGAAGTGGGACTTAAAACCCAAGTTTCAACAAAAGCCATTTGTTAATGCTACACAAAATGTTACTTCTGCTCAAATCATGAGTCAAGAAGGTACAAAACCTCAGTGCAAGGTGTGCTCCAAATTTCATTATGGTGAATGTAGGTATAAAGGGAAATCTAAGTGTTATAATTATGATAGATTTGGGCACTGGGCCAAAGAATGTACTGTTGGAAAAGCTGTTCAGAAAGCAAACTGTGCAAATCAAATGGAAGTGACGAGAAACCTATTCTATGCAAATTGTGCAAATCAAATGGAAGTGACGAGAAACCTATTCTATGCAAATTGTGTTGTGGCTGAATCAAAAATTAATGGAGAATGGTATATTAACAGTGGATACAGCAACCATATGACAGGAAATATTGATCTTCTTATTGATGTGAAGACCAATGTTGCAGGGAAAGTTCAAATGCCAACAGGAGTGTTAGTGAATGTGGTAGGAATGGGATCACTAGTATTGAAACTAATAGAGGGAGGAAATACATCAGAGAAGTCATGTACTTACTTGGTTTAAAGGAGAATCTACTAAGTGTGGGACAAATGGATGAGCACGGATATTATCTTGTGTTTGGTGGAAGTATTGTACTGTTTTTTATGGTCCTTATTTGGAATGTCAAATTATCAGTGTGAAAATGAAAGGAAATAGGTGCTATCCTCTATCTCTTAGGTCCGAGAACTAACTTATGTTGAAGAGTAGTTTTGCTCACTGTACTTGGACTTGGCACAGAAGATTAGGCCATTTAAGTTTTGGTGGAATTAAACAGTTGAAGGATAAAGACATGGTTCATGGTCTACCATATCTAGAAGAGTATGATAGAGTCTGTGAAGGTTGTCAATATGGTGAACAACACAGAGAAAGCTTTCCTAGTGGTCAAGCACAAAGAGCAGGTGCTCTACTCGAATTAGTTCATGTTGATCTATGTGGGCCAATGAGAAATGAATCCACTAGAGGAAACAAGTATTTTATGCTACTTGTGGATGATGCAACAAGAATGATTTAGGTATACTTTCTTAAATATAAATCTGATGCTTTCTCTTACTTCAAGAAGTTCAGAGCAATGACTGAGTTGTAAACTGGTTTAAAGGTGAAATGTCTGAGGAGTGACAGAGGAAGGGAGTTCATATATGCTGAATTCAATCAGTTCTGTGATACAGAAGGCATTCAAAGGTAACTCTATCTTGCATACACTCCACAGAAAAATGGAGTGGTGGAGAGGAAAAATAGAAATGTGGTTGAAATGGCCAAGTCTATGCTACATGATAAAAGGATGCCTTACTATATGTGGGCAGAGGCTGTACATACTGCAGTTTATATTCTGAATCGATGTCCTACCAAATCTCTTGACAACATAACCCCCTTTGAAGCTTACAGTGGAAGGAAACCGGGTATTGCTCATTTGAAGGTTTTTGGCTCAATTTGCTATGTGCACACTCCATCTAAGCTAAGGCACAAACTAGAAGCTCAAAGTCTGAAGGGAGTTTTTGTTAGTTATGCAAAGTGTGAGAAAGGGTATAGAGTTTTTGATACACTCTCTAAAAGGATAATATTATCAAGAGATGTTGTGTTTGATGAAGATTCAAGTTGGAACTGGCAAGGAAACATAGAGAAACATGCGATTATGCCTAACTATGAATGGTAGTCTATTGAGATACCAAGAAGTGAGTACACAGAAGATGAGACTCAAGTCTCAGATACCTTGTCACCTAGTAGTTTGAGAGAAACTCCAAGTGATACTGATGACACTCAGATTACTCCACAAGTACAGTCGAGTGAGTCTTCTAGCAAATCAAGTGAAGGTGTGAGAGGCTCACAAGTTTTTTATCATACTCCATTGAAATGGAGAAACTTGGATGACGTACTTGCTCAATGCAATTTGTGCATTATAGAACCTGAGAAATATGAAGATGCTGCTGAGGATGAGTCTTGGATGAAAGCCATGAAAGATAAGCTCTCCATGATTGAGAAAAATACAACCTGGAAACTGGTAAACAGACCATCAAATAAGCCTATAATTGGAGTTAAATGGGTGTTTAAGACCAAACTCAATCTTGATTGAACTGTGCAAAAGAACAAGGCAAGGCTTATTGCAAAGGGATATGCTCAGAAACCAGGAATATACTACAATGAGACTTTTGCCCCTGTTGCTAGGTTGGATACAATCAGAACTCTTATTGCTTTGGCTGCACAAAAGAGTTGGAAACTATATCAGCTTGATGTAAAATCTGCCTTTCTGAATGGTATTTTGGAAGAAGAGGTATATGTAGAACAACCTAATGGATTTGTGATCACATGGAAAGAAGACAAAGTGTATAAACTTCATAAAGCTCTCTATGGTCTCAAACAGGCACCTAGAGCCTGGTATGGAGAGATTGACACTTACCTCGCACAGTGTGGTTTTATGAAGAGTCTCAGTGAGGCTACTCTCTACACCAAAGCAATGGGAGATGAAATTCTGATTGTTTCAATTTATGTGGATGACATAGTGTATACAGGAAATAGCAATGATCTGTTGAAAGAATTCAAGGAGGATATGATGGTCAAGTATGAAATGACTGATTTGGGTCTTCTTCATCATTTTCTTGGCATGGGAATTATTCAAACTCACTATAGTATTTTTATTCACCAAAGAAAGTATGCTGCTTCTCTGTTGAATAAATTTGGTCTAAGTGAGTGCAAATCTGTATTCACACCTCTTGTCCCATCAGATAAGTTGTGTAAAAATAATGGTAGTGGATCAGCAAGTGAGGAACAATATAGAATAATTATGGGAAACTTGCTATATCTTACTACCACTCAACCAGATATAATGTATGTTGCCAGTCCCCTTGATATGTTCATGCACAGTCCCACAAATAAGCATTTTGGTATTGCTAAAAAAGTGCTAAGATACATTAAAGGCAACATGGATTATGGCATGGAGTATGTAAAGGGAAAGAATGCAATGCTAATTGGGTTTTGTGATAGTGATTGGGGAGGATCAGTTGATGACAGTAAAAGCACTTCTGGATATGCTTTCTCTTTTGGTAGTGGGGTGTTTTCATGGGCTTCAGTGAAACAAAATTGTGTAGTTCTCTCCACTGCAGAAGCTGAGTATATCAGTGCTTCTGAGGCAACTGCTCAAGCTATTTGGCTTAGGTTTGTCCTTGAAGACTTTGGTGAATTACAAACCGAAGCAACCCCAGTGCACTGTGACAATACAGTTGTAATCGCAATCACTAATAATCCAGTGTTTCATCAGAAAACCAAACACATTGACAGAAGGTATCACTTCATCAAGGATGCACTACAATAAGGGGTAATTGACTTAGTGTATTGTCCAACAAATGAGCAAGTTGCAGACATCTTCACTAAAGCCCTAACCAAGGATCGGTTCAACTATCTCAGAGATATGCTCGATGTGAAATCAGCTCAAAACTTAAAGGGAGTGTTGAATTATAAGTTATGAGCTGATAAAATAAGTTTTTATGTTTTCAAATGGTGTATCCACTTGTGCTTAGAATGCCAAGTGTAAAGGTTTTGTTTTGTAAAAGGCCATGAGAGCCATGTGAATTTCTTATGTTTTGATTACTTGTTAGATGTGTGGCTGTGATCTAATCTGAGAGTGAGAATAGATCCAACAGTCCCTAATAGTTTATGTTTTCCTTATCTCACGACTTTTGTGAGAAAGAAGATAAGAGAGATATCAGAAATCAAAAGAAGTATCTCTACAACTTGTAGAGAGTGAGTAGAAACCATTTTCCAATTTCATCATCTTCTTCGAATCCATTCAATACAAGAATAATCACTGTTTTGATTCAATGCAAAACCTTTTATTTCTGGCGTAACAGCGGTGGAACGTAACAAAATATTACTGTCGCGTAACATAAAGGCAGGGGGTACGGTAAACTCAGCCAAAATATGACACCCAAGGGGCCGGGCGCGCACAATCCTATCCTATCCGAGTCCGAGTTTGCCCTTTGCACTTCGGACAGCGGTCCGTAGCATCATAAGGAGGACCTCCCTTTCAAGGTAAAAAAAGGGTACATAGAAGGCTGGTCTTTCTCAACGTGGCGTGGTGTATAGCACGCAAAACCTTTCAATATAAGAAGGGGTCGTTCACATGAAAGAAAAGAAAAAAAAATGAGTGATTCTCTTCTTTCTCTTTCTTGAGGGGGAAAGAGAAATAGGGTCTTATGGAGGGAGGGGGAAAGGATTGGGCCTACCTATCCCAATAAGACCTCATAAAGGAACGGGAGTTGTTGAGAGGTTCCATATTGCCGAGCCGAATGGCAGCACTTCTGTACGTGATCGTAGTATGTCACGTCATCTCGTCCCCGCAGCATTGAATAGTACCTATGCACTATTTCCGGTCATTGATAAGGAAGATAGAGTTAGGGTGGGGGTCTACGACGTGATACTCAAGTATGACCTGGGGAGATACATGCTAATTATGGGTAGGACGCAGGAACCATTATGTAAATAATTTTAGGGAGTTACGGATCTCTTATACTACCATCGATCGATAGAACGGAACGACTATAAAAAAAAGTGAAGTTAGAAAGCCGTATGATAGGCAGTAACTATCTTGTATGGTTCGGGGGGTAATCGGCGTACTCCGATCAGTAGGGAGAATTTTTGGCTCTATCAAACATACAGGGAATTGGAGGTAGCATTCTACCGATGTTAAGTCATGGACTGGTTCCTTCAGCCCTTTTTCTATGTGTTGGTGTTCTATATGACCGACATAAGACTCGACTTGTTAGATATTACGAGGTTCAGTGAGCACCATGCCGAATCTCTCTACCATTTCCTTCTCTTCCACTTTGGCCAATATGAGTTCACCCGGTACTAGCAACTTTATCGGGGAATTTCCCATCTTAGTAGGAGCTTTCCAAAGAAATAGCTTAGTAGCCACATTAGCAGCGCTTGGGATGATTTTAGGCGCGGCGTATTCCCTTTGGCTATATAATCGTTTGGTTTCTGGAAATTTAAAAGCCGATTTCCTCCATAAATTCTCCAATCCAAATGGCAAAGAAGTTTCTATATTTATACCCTTTCTTGTTGGAGGGGCGACCGTCCGTTGAACTACCAAAGAAAAAAGGGTAAACCAATGTGATCATGACATTGTAGGTGCTTGCGATGGGACAAATGTGACTTCCCTAAGTTGGTTTGGGTGGCATGGCCCGTTGCAGAAGTCCCCCCTTTTATTCTGCAACCGATTGGGTTGCCTCGCATTGTAATAGAGGGATGTGTTCGGAAGTCTGGGTCCCCAGACCCCCATCCGCTCTAATTCATATCCTATCCATTGACAGTATTCCATGTCACCACTAGAGTAGTTAATTGATTCTGGGGTCCTATTGGTGGTGACTGGAGCTGCGCTCCTAGTCTTCTTTTTCCATCCTTAGGTCCTCGGCCTCCCCTATGTATTTCTTGCTGGGTACCTCCTACTTTCTATTGCAAATCATTCTCGTCAACAACAAAAAAAAGAGAAGAGATATATACATGTAAATAATCTCTACATTATTTTCTATTAGTAAGTTTTGAGGAAGGATTGTCTCCATGAAGGATACTATACATTGTAATCTTGAAACTCTCCTGGAAGGGTAGGTTAAAATCTATCGTTCACATTTCTACACATACGTAAAAAAAGTTAAGACTCTATCATAAAATTAATTGGTGATATAAGAAGTAGTTCAACTACTTAAAAACACATATAAAGTCATTTTTCTCTACTGTGAGATTCATATCCTAAAAATAGTACATTTTAGCAGCCCTCATACTCAACAAATATTAGGTGACTGTTATGTCTATTTTCGTCTTTATACAAAATTGTACTACTTTTACATTCAAAATGCATTTTTTTCCATTGATTTGTTACTCACAACACTTTTCAAAATAAAGTTTATCAAATACTCAACTGTTTTATTTTACAAATGATTATTCTCAATGCATAACAAAAGCCTTCTTTTTTTTTTTAAATAGCACAACAATTCCAAACTAGCATTACATCTAATACATACAGAATATTATAATGAAAACAACATTTATTTTTCACTCTGTCGTGATAAACAAAACCGGATCTACGTCAAATGGAGAAGAAAATAATGTGCTAGGCTCATGTGTTGATGCCGAACCAACATCCCAAACCTGGTTTACTCGAGTTTGGACATCAAAATCTTTCACTGACAATTGAATTCCCTGCAGCTCCACTTCTACCTCTTTCATAGTAGGACGCTTTTTTCCATTCAAATTCAAGCAACGTCTTGCAAGATTAGCAACTACGATGATCTCTTCCTTCCTGGCATCTTTCAGAACTCGGGCATCAAGAATATCGAACAAACGATTCTCGTCCATGGAAAGAAGAGAATAATGTGATAGGCGGGTCCAAATAACCGAATGTTCCATTTACCTGTGTCATGGTACGTAAGGTGTGTTTTGTCAATGGCGACAGATCGTGATGTCCCAAAGTCTGCCACATTGGCTCTGTATTTATCATCCAACAGTATGTTCGAAGAGGTATATAGGACAGGAAACTGCCGAGTGTAAGTATGATGGTGCTCCTGCAACTTCGGTTGCAACTCGTAACCACATTTCCCATGTAAGAGGAAACTCCTCATTTTGGTACTGAATATAATGGGAGTGTTCCATTGTGTATAAACTCGTAAACCAAAAGGGGTACTTCAGTCTCCAAACAGCAACCCATTAATTTAACCACGTTCTTTTGAATAACTTGTGACAGAATGACAATTTCATTTGTCTCACTTCGTCTCCACTAACTACACTTTTCGACTTCTTGACAGCAACGATTTTCCCATTTGCTAACATTCCTTTGTATACGGTACCTTGGCCTCCCTGACCAAGAATTCTCTCTACACTGAAATGCTCCGTGGCGTTTTCTATCTGCTCTGCACTGAACAATTTATTTTTATCAACGTTAGCTTAACCGGAAGATAATTGCTGCCCCAACATTCGTTTAGAAAACTTCTGCTTGCGGTTGGTGTCTTTCCTTTTCACTTTGACTTTGTGCGACCACCATGCTCCAATGTGTATAAACAGTAGGCCAACAATGCAGTTGGTAACTGATAGCTCAATTGGAAGAAAAAATTAAATTGGACAGATATTATTGTTCCTTCTTATATATAATCTAAGTAATGCAGGGATGGGTTGAAACAAAAAAAGTTGTGTAATGGAGGAACAACACTGGAAATGCTAATACCAGCTGCCATAAAAACAGGTTATCTTTGTTTTTGGATTTGAAGAGAGCAACACTGTACCTATGACGGCCACATTAACCCGTGATGGTCGTGCAGGTGAAGGGCATTCAAACGACACAACCGTATATTGTTACAAATGTTGCCGAAACCGCATCTATTTGGATCTTTGCATTCATCAATATCTGCATTTCAATGACAGAGAAACATAAAACATCGATTGTCACTAATTTTTTTTGGCATGATGTGGATTTTAGGTTGACAATGATCATTTTAGAGATAGTGTCTATGAATTGATTCGCGATAATTAGGTGGTTAATATTTGAAGGATGACTACCCAAAATATTCGAAGGATGACTACTTAGAATATTTGAAGAAGAATTTAAGCATTGTTTCTTATATTATCGTTTTATTAAATAACTGTATAATGAGAAGAAAAAGTCTTAGACTCGTAACCCTAGAGTAGAGTATAATATATGACTAATAACTAAGTAAACCAACAATTTAATTAATCAATACCAATAATCATATAAGTTATCCAATAAAAAAAAATTCAATTAATCAATATTACTTATCGTATAAATTATTCAATAATCAATAATTCAATTAATCAATAATCAATAATTCAGATCATCAATAATCAACGATTCTATTCATCAATTCATATCAATAAAATTATGTTTTTTTCAATTAAAATTTAGGGTAAAAGACTATTTACTATCATCATGTTTCGTTGTTTTCAACATTTAGTACATCAAGTTTTTTTCATATACCTAAAGTGTAAATTTTGGGACAGTCTTATACATCCGTTAATCAAACTGTTAAATCTACCGTTAATTGTGACGTGGCGCCCATGTGGACAATGGATGGGCGCCACGTGTCATCCACATTTTTTTTTCCTTCTTCTTTCTTCGCCCATGAGCGGTAGGTCTCGGGTTCGAGACTTGGGAGCAGCCTCTCCATAAATGGGGGTAAAGCTAGCCGACATTCACCTCTCTCAGACCCTACGTAAAGCGGGAGCCTTGTGCATCGGGTACGACCTTTTTTTTTTTTTTCTTCTTCTTCCTCCTTCTTCCTCCTTCTTCTTCCTTCTTCTTCATTCGACTACAACTTTTTTTTTTCTTCCTCCTTCTCCTTCTTCCTTCCTTTCTTCCTTTTTCTTCCTTCTTCTTCTTCTTCTTATTCTTCTTCTTCTTCTTCCTCCGAATCTAGGGAAGATGAAGGTTTTTTTTTTCTTCTTCCTCCTTCTTCCTCCTTCTTCCTTCCTCTGCTTCTTCTTCTTCTTCCTTCGAATCTGGGTTGCAAATTCAGTTTTTTTTTTCTTCTTTCTTCTTCTTCCTCCTTCTTCCTCCGACTGCAACTTTTTTTTTCTTCCTCTTTCTTCTCCTTCTTCCTTCTTCTTCCTTCTCCTTCTTCTTCTTCTTCTTCTTCCTCCGAATCTGGGGAAGATGAAGGTTTTTTTTTCCTTCTTCCTCCTTCTCCTTCCTACTTCTTCTTTCTTCTTCTTCTTCTTCTTCCTCCAAATCTGGATTGCAGATTCGGTTTTTTTTTCTTCTTCTTTCTTCTTCTTCCTCCTTCCTCCTTCTTCTTCTTCCTCCAACTGCAACTTTTTTTTTTCTTCCTCCTTCTTCTCCTTCTTCTCCTTCTTCCTTCCTCATTCCTTCCCCTTCTTCTCCTTCTGCCTTCTTCTTCTTCTTCCTCCTCCGATTCTGGGGAAAATGAAGGGTTTTTTTTTCTTTTCTTCTTCCTCCTTCTTCATTCTCCTTCCTCCTTCTTCCTTCCTCTCCGACTACAACTTTTTTTTTCTTCTTCCTCCTTCTCCTTCTTCCTTCCCCTTCTTCTCCTTCTTCCTTCTTCTTCCTTCTTCTTCTTCTTCTTCCTCCGAATCTCTTCTTCTTCTTCTTCCGACTACAACTTTTTTTTTTCTTCTTCTTCCTTCCCCTTCTTCTCCTTCTTCCTTCTTCTTCCTTCTCCTTCTTCTTCTTCTTCTTCTTCTTCTTCCTCTTCCTCCGAATCTAGGGAAGATGAATGTTTTTTTTTAATATATATATAATTTTTTTATTTTATAAATAATTTATTTTTAATTTCCACATGGATGACATGTGCCGCTCAGTCATTGTCCACATGGGCGCCACATCACAGTTAACGGGAGAATTAACAGTTTGACTAACGGACATATAAGACTGTCCCAAAATTTACACTTTATATATGATTCTGAGACGAAAAAAACTTGATATACTAAATGTTGAAAACCACAAAACATGAGGGTATTAAACAGTCTTTTACCCTTTATAAGTTTTTTTTTTTGTTATTTTTATTCAAATTTAAGATTTTTTCATTAAAATTTAAGTCTTTTCATTAAATAAAGTTATAACATGATTTTTTGTTAAAATAAACTTAGCCCAAATCATTTTCATGAAAATTTCCTTAAGAGAATTAATTGTGTTTTAAAAATCATGGATCAAAAACCTTAGGAAGCAGGTGAGATCACACTTTTAAAAAGAGCGTTGTTTTTTGGGAGGAGGCGGAGTGAATAGTGCGCATTAATGAAACTTTCTAAACGACAACTCTACCCTCCTTTCTTTCCCTATTGTCTTAGTTCCTTGTCCCCGCGAAACGAGTCAGCCCTAATTTTGCACCATTCACAGCTCGCACTCTTGTCTCCAGCTAGCTCTCTCCCTCCCAACTTGTAGACAAAGCAGCAAAAATCTCTTGTATTATAACAATGTAGAAATTTTTGGGAGTGATGGGAGTGCACACCTCAGCAATGTAGGTGGTGTCCCCTTCCAATCCAATAACGCCATATGTCCCACTAAAGCCAAATAATTTTATCTTTTATAGAATAATCAATAAATGAATTTTTTTTTATTTAAAAATAAATAAACCTCATTCTCCAGGCCCTTCCCCAACCTTCTAATCATTACCCTCCAATTCCTCTCAGCCCCCGACATCCACCACCGTCGCCCGGTGTTTTGGCCCACCGTGTCATCATCCCCTAATCATCCCACCTTTCTCCTGGTGATCAAGAACCGACGTCTTCAAATCATGATGATGAAGCAACATGATAGAAGAAGATGATGGTGCCAAATTGAGATTTTAGCGGTGTGATGGAGGCTGGAGCTTTCGTGGGTGTTCATGGTGGTGGGCATGATATGGTTGTTGGGTGGACGATAGAAATTTTGGTGCAAGTGCTGGTGACCCCTTAGTCGGAAAATGCTTGGTTTCCTGTCTGCCATACCCAGACGGCAGAGGAAGATGGAAGAGAGAGAGGCACCGGTACTAATTTAATTAAATATTAAGTTTTTTAATTGCTTTAAAGGTGGGCCAGACTGTTGGTGTAAATTCAACCTTAAATGCACAGATGTCAAGACCTAATTGGTGAAACTTCAAGTTAGCAAGAGTTCCTGTCACCCCCAAAAATATCTCATAACAATGGTTACATAGGTCGAATCTGATTTTCTCGACTCAGACTTTGCATTTATTAGCCTTCAAATCTCCAATACCCTTGGTACCAGAGATTTTATTGATGAATGAGAGAAACAAGTTACCCCTGATTAGAGGGAATATAAATTTAAAATCCATGAATCCTGAACCCTAAACAAAACCTAAACCCCTGAAGGGCTTGAACTTTCAAAGGAAGCACAATGTTTGGGTCGGGTCGTTTATTTGGCGTGACAAGAGGGAGGTTTGTTTTGTTGGTCAAAGGGAAGAGAGATTTTTCAATATACTTGGAACATAAGCCGATGCGTACATCAATTACGTGTCATATTACAAATGAAAGGCATTGAATAATATAATCTTATCTCTATTTATATTATGACACGGGGTGTACTAGTTTATATTTTATGTACATGAAAAAGAATCTCTCTAGAAGGAGGTCACCAGGGATGGATGCAAACCTCTTCTTCCAGTTGATTATTTAAGAGGCGGCTGCAATAATTCTATATTATGTAGGTAAACTGTTGTGCTGATTAATTTGTAGGACAGTTGGGCACACAGAGAGGAATCACCTAAAAATGCTTCAGTATATTTAATCCTTTTTAACACTTTAGCATTTAATATTGTTAATTGCTTCAGTGTATGCTTTGTGCACATGACTGCCATGGATTCTTGTTGAAATAGTTACTTGTAGGCAGTGGCGGATCCAGGAAATAATGTTTGAGGGGTCAATAAGGATAGCGCGTGCAGCGCGCAAATTTTTTTTAACAAAAACGACATGCATATCGTCATTTCATCGAGTCTACTTATTCTACTTCCAACAACTCCACGCTCCACCGCGCACCTCCGCAATCACATGCGCTGCCATGGTGCAACACCGCTTTCTACTTGTCACATATCCGGCTCAAGGCCACATCAACCCTTCCCTCCAATACGCCAAGCACCTTATCAATTCTGTTATTCTGTTGATTGGTTATAACTGCCATTTGGATTGTTAGAGAGTTAGTTACAAAGGGGTAGTTTTGTAATAGTCCATGTATGCTGAGAGGCTATATAACACAATGTAAACACTTGTAATAGTTTCATATAGAATAATACAAAGAATTCAGAAACTCTCCGTCTCTTAAGCTTCTGTTCTTCTTATTCATTTTCTCATAGCTATATTTCGTAGAGTTAATATGGTATCATCGCCGGTTTGGTTCGTCGCCGTGCCGATTCTTGGTGTTTTTTCCGCTGCTCTGGAATATTGAAGCTGTTGTGTACAAGTTCAAAGGGCTCGAGTGCGATTCTGAAGGTTACGGAAGGCTATTGAAGTTGGGTGTGTTCCTCGATTGTTGAGCTTGATTCAGGTGATATTTTTCTTTCGATGATTGGAGCTAATTTTGATCATGGGTATTGGTTTTTTGTTTTTTGAGATTCTTGAAGACAGTGTTCGGTGTAAAGTTTGAAAAATTTTGCTGATTGATTGTATAGTCAAATGTTCATAAGGTTATGATGCAGAAATACTTGTGCAGTCAGCATATTTGAGAAAGTTTCATTCTTTCTTGTTCGTTTTGGAAAGTTTTAATCTTTCTTGGTAAAGAGTTTCAGTCTCTTCGAACAGTGGTATTTTTCTTGTGAATTTTGGGAAAGAGTTTCAGTCTCTTCGAACAGTGGTATTTTTCTTGTGCATTTTGGGAAGTATCGATCTTTCTTGGTCAAGAGTTTCAGTCTCTTTGAAGTCTTGTAGTCTGTTTCAATTGCAAGGAGTGTTAATTTCTTCCTGTTCATTACATAATTGGAATTGTGTGTCTTTGTGATCTGTGTTAAGATGACTAATCCGACTGTTAAAGTAGAAAATTTGTTGGGGATGCTTACTATCAGATTGAAGGATGATAATTTTGTCAAATGGGCATTTCAGTTTAAAGCTGTGTTGAAGGGGTATAAATTGTTTGGTCATTTTGATGGCACTGATGTGTGTCCCCCGAAGTTTGTTTTGACTACTGATCTTGGAGTTACTGAAGAAGTTACTAAAGCGTATATTGATTGGGAGTCAACTGATATGGCTTTGTTAAGTCTTTTGCTTGCCACATTGTCTGATGAAGCGATGGAGTATGTTCTTAGCTGCAAGAATGCTCATGAGGCTTGGGTGAATCTTGTCGATAGGTTTGCCTCTGTATCAAAATCACGAGTGAATCATCTAAAGACTGAACTGCATACTATACAAAAGGGAACTGACTCAATTGATAAGTATTTGCTGAGATTGAAAAATATTAGAGAGCAGTTAAGTGCTGCAGGGGAGTATGTCTCGGACAATGATGTTATAATTGCAGGATTGGCTGGGTTACCAAAAGAATATGCAATAATCAGAACGGTTATTCTTGCTAGAGAGTCATCAATTACTCTCAAAGAGTTCAGAGCACAACTTCTTGGTGCTGAAAAGGAAATTGATGGTGAAATCAATGTGTTGTCTCAAAGTTTGTCAGCCTTGTATGTGAAAGGGACTGGTACAAATCCTGGATCTTCAATGGTCAATGGTTCTTCTTCTAATCCACAGAATCATAGTCACATTTCTGGTTCTACTGGTGGTGTTTTGTCACGGGTTCCTTTTAATGGGACATTGCAGTATCCATTGTCATCACAGTTTCAACCTAATATGCAGTCCTCTCAGTTCTATTCTACACAACAACCTCCTGACGGATTTTATCCTCATGTACCATATGGTTTTGGTTTCTTTGGAAATTCTGGTTCTCATTCAAATACAAGAACAAATTCTGGGTTTAGACCTTTCAATGGCTCGAATTCCAAGGGTCAACACAATTATAGGTCCAATAATGGTTACAAGGGGAAGAGTTTCAATTCTGGAGGATATAGGCAGAACTCCAATAACAGTGGTTGGTCGGGCAATACAGACACAAGGATTAATGTAGTAATTGAATGTCAAATCTGCAACAAACGAGGTCATACAGCAGTAAATTGTTTTCACAGGAACAACACCAATTCAACTCCTGGTTTTTTGATCGAGTGCCAAATTTGTGGGAAGAAGGGTCATGTTGCTCTTAACTGTCATCACAGAAGCAACTACTCGTATCAAAGTCAATCTCCTCCATCTTCCATAACTGCTATGAATGCACAACAATCATCTCAGTTTATGCCTACAGATTCATGGATCGTGGATTCTGGTGCTTCTCATCACATGACTGCTGATGTTCATGGCTTGGCACAGGTTGCTCCATATGAAGGCAATGAGACAATTACTATTGGTAATGGTTCTAGTATATCAATAAAAAATACTGGTTCTACTACTCTTCATACGAAGGATCATTCCTTATTACTCACTCATGTTTTACATGTTCCAAAGATTGCTCGAAGTTTGTTATCTGTTAAACAAATATGTGCTGATAACAACAGTTGGTTTATTTGTGATGAGTCCAACTTCTTTTTACAGGACAAGAAGACAAAGGAGGTCCTGTATCACGGAAAGAGTAGGCCCAAGGAGTTGTTTCAGATTCCAGTGTTTCACAATGCTAAAGGGGTGCAGTCTACATTTCCCACTACAACAGCTTTGCTTGGACAATTGGTGAAGTCAAATATGTGGCATCAAAGATTGGGTCACCCTACAAATGAAGTACTTTCTTGTATGTTAAGACAGTGTAGTATAGCATATAAACCAGATGATATGAAGAGTGTTTGTGCATCATGTATACAGGGCAAAATGTCTAGATTGCCATTTCCTGAGAGAAATGAAAAGTGTTTGTCTCCGTTTGATAAGATTCACTCTGATGTTTGGGGACCGTCTCCTATAAAGTCTGTTCATGGCTATAGGTATTATGTACTGTTTACTGATGAATGTACAAGATACACTTGGGTATTTCCAATGAGTAATAAATCTGATGTCTTTTCTATTTTTGTAAAGTTTTATCAGTTTGTATTAAATCAGTATGGAACAACAATCAAGTGTGTACAAACTGATGGGGGTGGAGAGTACATTAGTAGTGCTTTTACAAAGTTTTTGAATAATAGAGGGATTGTTCAGATGCTGTCATGTCCATATACTCCTCAGCAAAATGGAATTGCTGAGAGAAAACACCGGCATATAATTGAAACTTCAATTACATTACTCACTAATGCTGGTTTACCATTGGAGTTTTGGTATTTTGCTTGTGCTCACTCAGTATTTCTTATCAACCGAATGCCATGTAAATCTCTGTCTATGGTATCTCCTTATACTCTGCTCTACAAGACACTTCCTGACTTAACATCTTTGAAGACATTTGGAACTGCTGTGTTTCCTTGGCTTAGGCCTTATAATTCTAATAAGCTTCAACCAAGATCAACATTATGTGTTTTTCTCGGGTACTCTTCAGGATACAAAGGTGTCATATGTTATGATCTAGTGTCCAAGAAATGCATTATTTCTCGACATGTCTTACACGATGAGATGATGTTCCCTGGTAAACACAGGTTACAGAAACAAGTTCATGCACAGGTTGATAATCCACCGGCTACATATTCTCCAATTTTGGTTCATGTTCCTGTTACTCATACTCCTAGTCCTCCTGAAGTTACTCAGATATACAGTGGGAATGATGGAATTGCTTCGTCTTTAGTTGATCAATCTGAGACATTAAGTTCAACCTCAGGACATTCGCACAGTCACAGTACATCGGGCCATACTCTTTCCATAACAAGTGATACATCTTCTTTGCTTCCTGTCTTTAGTCCCAACCAACTTCAGGTGATACTTCCACTCTCTTCAAATTCCTCTCAATCAGGTATAGGACATACAACCACAACTACTCCTGTGCGTCAAAGTTCTACAATTCAGACAAGGCTACAAACCGGTGCACTTTCCAGAAAGAATTATGCAGCATATTTAGCAACTGTTCCTGAGATTGCTTCTTTGGGGGTTATGGATGATTTTTCCAGCGGGTTTTCATTCTTAGCTGATATAGCTGATATAGAGGAGCCTAAAAATTTTAAAACTGCTAGTGTCAAGGCTGAATGGCAAAGAGCTATGCAGGATGAGTTTGATGCTTTAAAGGCACAAGGAACTTGGTGTTTAGTTCCTCCTCCAGTTGACAGAAGTATAGTGGGAAGCAAATGGGTATACAAAATTAATAAGAACCCTGATGGATCAATTTCTAGGTATAAGGCTCGGCTAGTTACACAATGGTATAGCCAAGAGCAAGGTTTGGACTATTCTGAAACGTTTAGTCCGGTGGTAAGACATACCACTGTCAGAATGATTTTAGCCTTAGCAGTTCAATTTGGTTGGTGTTTGAGGCAACTAGATGTTAAAAACGCCTTCTTACATGGAGAGTTAGAAGAGGAAGTCTATATGAAGCAGCCTCAGGGGTTTGTTGACTCGCAACATCCAAACCATGTTTGCAAATTACTAAAGTCGCTTTATGGCTTGAAACAAGCTTCACGCACTTGGAATTCAAAGTTTACTAGCTACCTTCCTACTTTGGGGTTTGTTACATCCTTATCCGATACAAGTTTGTTTGTCAAAGAAGATCATAGGGATGTTATTCTACTCCTATTATATGTTGATGACATAATTATGACTGGTTCTAATGCTTCAAAGATTCAATCAATGATTACAAGCCTTGCTGCAGTATTTGATCTTAAAGATATGGGAAAACTTACCTATTTTCTTGGTCTTCATATCCAGTACAATCAGGATGGATCTATATTCATTAACCAGTCTAAATATGCACGAGATTTGTTAAAAAGGGCTGGTATGGAACATTGTAAACCTACATCTACACCCTCTAAACCTCATACTCAGTTGCTTGAATCTGAAGGCATACCAATGACAGATCCTACTCTCTATCGAAGCTTGGTGGGAGCTTTACAGTACTTAACCTTCTCTAGACCTGATATAGCTTATGCAGTGAATATGGTGTGTCAGTTTATGCAAAGTCCAACAGATTCACACTTTCATTTGGTCAAGAGAATTCTGAGGTATTTACAAGGTACTCTCACTTGTGGTTTGAACTATACTAAAAGTGAAGATATCTCTATAGCTGCCTATTCAGATTCAGACTGGGCAGCAGATATTAATACTAGGAGATCAATTACCGGATATGTGGTATACTTAGGCTCTAATCCTATCTCATGGCAGTCCAAAAAGCAATCCACTGTCTCGAGAAGCTCAACCGAAGCAGAATATAAGGCAATAGCTTACTGTGCAGCTGATGTTTGTTGGATTAGATCAGTGCTTAGAGATCTACATCAGTGTCTTCCCTCACCTCCTTCTCTTTATTGTGACAACTTATCCGCACTTGCTCTATGTTCGAATCCTGTTTTTCATTCTAAGATCAAACATCTCGATACTGATTATCACTTTGTGAGGGAGAAAGTACAAAAAGGTGATCTGCGTGTTCAATACATTTCTACAGAAGAGCAAGTTGCTGATGTCCTAACTAAAGGATTACATAGTCCTGTTTTTGTGAAGCATTGTCACAACTTGAGCCTAGGATCCCAATCTGCAATTTCCAGTACTTCAGTCCCGAGTTAATTCCCTTGTACAATGGCACAGAGTTGTGTTTTGTCTTTCCAAACTGTGCTAGATGAAACCTAGCATAGTTTGAGGGGGGAGTATTAGCCATTGTTATTTGTTATTCTGTTGATTGGTTATAACTGCCATTTGGATTGTTAGAGAGTTAGTTACAAAGGGGTAGTTTTGTAATAGTCCATGTATGCTGAGAGGCTATATAACACAATGTAAACACTTGTAATAGTTTCATATAGAATAATACAAAGAATTCAGAAACTCTCCGTCTCTTAAGCTTCTGTTCTTCTTATTCATTTTCTCATAGCTATATTTCTCAGAGTTAATAATCAACACTACAGGTGCGCATGTCACCTTCGTTACCAGTCTCTCAGCTCATCATCACATAGGCAATGGCTCAATTCCAGATGGATTGACTTATGCGCCCTTCTCTGATGGGTACGATGACGGGTTTAAGCCCGGTGACAACATCGACCACTACATGTCGGAGTTGCGGCACCACGA
Organism: Malus domestica; assembly: GCF_042453785.1. Classification (NCBI taxonomy): domain Eukaryota; kingdom Viridiplantae; phylum Streptophyta; class Magnoliopsida; order Rosales; family Rosaceae; genus Malus; species Malus domestica. The sequence goes on along the minus strand of NC_091677.1, from coordinate 11,813,154 downwards.
AGCACAAGCCATCACCGACCTTGTAGTCGCAAGTGCAAACGAGGGTCACCCTTACACTTGCCTAGTCTACTCATTACTTCTCCCTTGGTCGGCAGGGATGGCACATGAACTTCACCTCCCACGCGTGCTGCTTTGGATTCAGCCAGCCACGGTTTTCGACATCTACTACTATTACTTTAACGGGTACAAAGATCTCATCCGGGATAATACTAGTTCTGGTACAAACAATGTCCTTCCATGTCCAATAGAATTACCAGGTTTGCCATTATCTTTCACAAGCCGAGACCTTCCCTCCTTCATGGTGGATACAAATCCGTACAATTTCACCATGGAGTTCTTTCAGACCTTTCGTCGAACACTTGGTGTGCAGCCAAGGGGTCGCACCAGCAGCTCCAAGGGGTCTCTAAGGTTGTTTCCATGGCTTCCAAGGGGTCGTGCGACCCCATTGACCCCACTGTGGATCCGCCACTGCTTGTAGGCAGTGTCTCATAAGCCACTACTTGATTAATAATATTGGATAAGACATTATGTCCTAAGCTTTTTCATTACTTTCCACTTTCTTAGAACATTACAAAAATAAGGGGTGAATGGAAAGAGATACATACGGGTAAATAATCTATACATTATTTTCTATTAGTAAGTTTTAAGGAAGGATTGTCTCCATGAAGGATACAATACACTGTAATCTTGAAACTCTCTTGGAACGGTAAGTGAAAATGGATTTGGATCCTCTCTTGAGCTCAAGGGGCTGAGCCTCCTGAGTAAAAAACACAGGCCGTTGGATTTTGATTCAACGACTACAATTATTATAACTTTTGGAGGGGCCCCTGTTTGTAGCCGTTGGTCCATGTTCTTTGCTCAGGAGGCTTAGCCAGCCCCCTTAGCTCATGATAGGATCCAAATCCAATGAAAATCTATCATTCACGTTTTTATACATGAGAAAGTTAAGATTCTATTATAAAATTAAAGGAAAACTAATGAAAATGGCTTGAAAACTTTGAGTTTTAATAATAAGGACAAAATAAAGGGTAAAGTGAATAGTACTAGGATTGACTTTTTAGTGTAAAAATGTGGTTTTTCGTTAAAATGAACAGTACCGGGTGCTTTTCGTTAAAGTTTCCTAAAATTAATTGGCGATATGGAGAGTAGCTTAATTACTTAAAAACATAAATAAAATCATTTTTTCTCCAATATGAGATTCATACCCTAAAAATAAGTAACTCACTACTTTTTTTTTTTTTTTGAACAAAAGCAGCCCTAAACACTTTTCAAAATAAAGTTTATCAAATCCTCAACTGTTTTATTTTACACATAACTATTCTCAAGGCATAATAGAAGCTTTTTTTTTTTTAAGGGTAATGCTAGGAAGATTTGTAAATAGTACAACAATCTCATACTAGCCCTACATCTAATACACAGATCGCAATAAAAACAACATTTATTTTTCACTCTGTCCTGATAAACAAAAGCTGCTCCTCATCAAATGGTGAAGAAAATAATGTGCTAGGTTCATGGGTCGATGCCGAATCAACATCCCAAACCTCGTTCATTCGAGTCTGGACATGATCAACGTCAAAATTTTGTTGGACATCAAAATCTTTCACTGGCAATTGAATTCCCTGCAGCTCCACTTCTACTTCTTTCATGGTAGGACGCTTTTTTCCATTCAAATTCAAGCAACGTTTTGCAAGATCAGCAACCACCATGATCTCTTCCTTCCTGGCATCTTTCACAACTCGGGCATCAAGAATATCGAACAAACGATTCTCGTCCATGGAAAGAAGAAAATAATGTGATAGGCTCATGGGTTCTTGTGACTTTGTCTTAAAAATTGGTTTTTTTCCTGTCAATAGCTCAACAAGGACCACTCCATAGCTATAAACGTCACTCTTGTCCGTAAATTGGCTAGTCTGAAAGTACTCCGGGTCCAAATAACCGAATGTTCCATTTACCTGTGTCATGGTAAGGTGTGTTTTGTCAATGGCGACAGATCTTGATGTCCCAAAGTCTGCCACTTTGGCTCTGTATTTATCATCCAACAGTATGTTCGAAGACTTGATGTCTCGGTGGTAAATAGGACGGGAAACTGCCGAGTGTAAGTATGATAGTGCACCTGCAACTTCGGTTGCAACTCGTAACCGCCTTTCCCATGTAAGAGGAAACTCCTCATTCTGGTGCTGAATATAATGAGAGAGTGTTCCATTGTGTATAAACTCGTAAACCAAAAGGGGTACTTCAGTCTCCAAACAGCAACCCATTAATTTAACCACATTCTTTTGAATAACTTGTGACAGAATGACAATTTCATTGATGAATTGTCTCACTTCGTCCCCACTAACTACACTTTTCGACTTCTTCACAGCAACGATCTTCCCATTCGCTAACATTCCTTTGTATACGGTACCTTGGCCTCCCTGACCAAGAATTCTCTCTACACTGAAATGGTCCGTGGCTTTTTCCAACTCCTCGGCACTGAACAATTTAATATTATCAACGTTAGCTTCACCGGAAGATAGTTGCTGCTCCAACAAGAAACCGCCATTTTGTTTAAAAAACTTCCGCTTGCGGTTGATGTCTTTCCTTTTCATTATGACTTTGTGCGACCACCATGCTCCAATGTGTATAAACAGTAGGCCAACAATGCAGCTCATAACTGAATAGCTCAATTGGAATAAAAAAAAAATTTGTCAGATACATTGTTCCTTCTCATATATAATCTAATCAATGCAGCGATGGTTTGAAACAAAAAAAGTTGTGTAATATTGGAGGAGCAAAAGCTTGAAATGCTAATACCAGCTGCCATAATCACAGGTTATCTTGTTTTTGGATTTGAATTGAAGAGAGTAACACTGTACCTATAATGGCCACATTAGCCCGTGATAGGCATTTAAACGACCAAAACCGATGTTTGCATTCATCAATTTCTGCATTTCAGAGACAGAGGAACATAAAAAGTTCAATGGGGATGTAAAATGCATATAATTTCAAATGAAAGTTCACCAAAAAAATTCATCCTGATGCGTAATATTCACCGGAAAATTGTTACGGACTCTTTGTCGCATTCCCTTTCATTTATAACATCAAATTCAAATTATGATTCCAAGGGTAATTTCATTTCAAAAAGAATTTCTTACGAAATGAAAATTGAAAACTATTACCGAACAACTCTCAAATACTATTCAATGTTCTTGCTATTTGAAAGGTGAAAACATATACCAAACATTAAACTTCCTGCTTTTTTAAAATTTAAAAACAAAACAACAACAACAACAACAACAAAGCCTTTTCCCACTAAGTGGGGTCGGCTATATGAATCCTAGAACGCCATTGCGCTCGGTTTTGTGTCATGCCCTCCGTTAGATCCAAGTACTCTAAGTCTTTTCTTAGAGTCTCTTCCAAAGTTTTCCTAGGTCTTCCTCTACCCCTTCGGCCCTGAACCTCTGTCCCGTAGTCACATCTTCGAACCGGAGCGTCAGTCGACCTTCTTTGCACATGTCCAAATCACCAGAGCCGATTTTCTCTCATCTTTCCTACAATTTCGGCTACTCCTACTTTACCTCGGATATCCTCATTCCCAATCTTATCCTTTCTCGTGTGCCCACACATCCCACGAAGCATCCTCATCTCCGCTACACCCATTTTGTGTACGTGTTGATGCTTCACCACCCAACATTCTCTGCCATACAACATCGCTGGCCTTATTGCCGTCCTATAAAATTTTCCCTTGAGCTTCAGTGGCCTACGACGGTCACACAACACGCCGGATGCACTCTTTCCATCCAGCTCGTATTCTATGGTTGAGATCTCCATCTAATTCTCCGTTCTCTTGCAAGATAGATCCTAGGTAACGAAAACGGTCGCTTTTTGTGATCTTCGCTAGATTGCTCCGGTCATTAGTGTGGATAAGTATATAAATGGATAGAGATAGGAAAGCAAACACAAGATGTACGTGGTTCACCCAGATTGGCTACGCCCACGGAATAGAAGAGTTCTCATTAATTGTGAAGGGTTTACACAAATACATAGGTTCAAGCTCTCCTTTAGTGAGTACGAGTGAATGATTTAGTACAAATGACATTAGGAAATATTGTGGGATAATGATCTCGTAATCACGAAACTTCTAAGTATCGGAGTGTGGTGTCGTCTTGACTTGCCTTATCTGTCTCATAGGTAGATGTGGCATCTTCTCTGGAAGTACTCTTCCTCCATCCAGGGGTGGTATCTTTAACTGGTGGAGATGCACAAGGTAATGTATCAATTTCACTTGAAGCTTACTTGTAGTTTCAGGCTTGGTCAAGCGCGATACAAACCATGTAGTAGGAGTCCCCCAAGTCGCCGAGCTAGGGGGTCTGCTGAAAGAGGTGACAGACAAGGTAAGCAATCAGAGCTCCGACTGATTGTTCACCTTCTCCCCATCTTGCAGCAGCATGAAGGATAAAGAGAAGAAAAATGAGAAGAGATGATATGAGATACTTTTGTTTTTGAAGAAGTAACTTTCCACAGGCTTATTCTTGAACTGAGCTGGAGGGTTTTCTGGTTTCCTCCAGAGTATAAGGCCGACTGAAGAATTTGAGGGTCAAAACAAGTCCATCAAATCTAGAGTACGTTCCACCCTGCTGATATGGGATACTTTTGCTTTTGACAGAGTAATGGATGTATCGGCACGTGTGCTGTTACGCTTGTCTCCACATGCTTCCTTGTATCCTTCGCACTTGCCCTATCTGTTCCTCAAGCAGATGCGGAATCTTCCCTGGAAACATAAGATGATGAAGATGAGTACTCGAGAGCAATGCCAGGTAAGTAATCAGGTAAGGGGTTCCAGGCAGTCAGTTCCTGGCTGGAAGCTTGATTCCAAGTACTGACTGATTGCTCTCTTTCTCCTTGTCTTGCAGGTAAAAACAAGGCCAAAAGAAAAAACAGGGAAAAAGCATGATATGGGATACTCTTGCTTTTAACCCTGATGATATGAGATATTCTTGCTCTAGTATAGCTTGTTTGCAGAGGTATTATCGGGGGGAAAGAAAGCTGAATATTTCGAAAGGCTTTGTTGGGAGTGCCCTCTCAGATATGATGAAGGGTTGAGCATTTTTGCAGGTCTGCCTGTCCGTTGGGGATGGAGGTCGACATATATAGGAGTCTCCCTAACAACAAGTAGTAATGCTATTCCTTTACCCTGCTTGGTCATAGCACGGTAGTGGGAGCTGCCAGTTTCACATGTTTTAACTCTGTCAGAGCACTTTGAAAAAGTGGTCTGTGGTATCTGGCTCTCGAGATTCGGAGAACGATGCCTCTTCGATTTTTGAGAAAGCAATCATGCTGGGGGTCTGACTCTCGAGATTCGGAGAGCAGTGTCTCTTCGATTTTTGAGGAAGTAATCATGTTGGGAGTCTGGCTCTCGAGATTCGGAAGGCGGTGCCTCTTCGATTTTGGAGCAAGCAATCTTGTTGGGAGTGTTGTCTCGAATGTGAGTAAAGGTTGGACATGTTTGCTAGTCTACCTAGCCACGAAGCACAAAGGTTGACACACAGGGACTTTCCAATTATCCAGCAATGGTACTGTTCCTTTACCCTCTCTTCGATTTTGAGAAAGTAGTCATGTTGGGAGTCTGGCTCTCGAGATTCGGAAGACGGTGCCTCTTCGATTTTGGAGCAAGCAATCTTGTTGGGACTGTTTTCTCGAATGTGAGTAAAGGTTGGGCATGTTTGCTAGTCTACCTTGCCACGAAGCACAGAGGTTGACACACAGGGACTTTCCAATTATCCAGCAGTGGTACTGTTCCTTTACCCTTGTGGGTAATAATATGGTAGCTAGACCTTCAAAATTTATGTGTCTAAACTTTGTTAGTGCTGTTTCTTTGCTATTCTTTTACCTTTCTTGGTCAGAGCGATGTAGTGGGAGCTGCAAGCTTCACGTGCTCAACTTTGGCAGAGAACTTTGGCAAAGTGATCTGTGGTACACATGAGTTATTGTTGCGTGTGGGAAGTGGGTGATTGAACAGTAAGATTCATGTGCTTTCTACTTCACCAGAAGTCTTCGACAAAATGCCCATAATTTCTGCAAAGCTGAGTGTGCGTGTGACAGGTGCTGACAAGGCTAGAAAAGTAGGTGCCTCTTCGATTTCTGAGATCGGCCCTCGTGGTCTCTGAGCAGCCCAGCTTTTGAGAAAGCGAGCGCCTCTTCGATTGATTCGGAGAACGGTGCCTCACCGATTTTTGAGAAAGCAATCATGCTGGGGGTCTGGCTCTCGAGATTCGGGGAGCAGTGTCTCTTCGATTTTTGAGAAAGTAATCATGTTGGGAGAGTGGCTCTCGAGATTCGGAGGGTGGTGCCTCTTCGATTTTGGAGCAAGCAATCTTGTTGGGAGTGTTTTCTCGAATGTGAGTAAAGGTTGGGCATGTTTGCTAGTCTACCTTGCCACGAAGCACAGAGGTTGACACACAGGGACTTTCCAATTATCCAGCAATGGTACTGTTCCTTTACCCGCTCTTCGATTTTTAAGAAAGTAGTCATGTTAGGAGTCTGGCTCTTTAGATTCGGAGGACGGTGCCTCTTCGATTTTGGAGCAAGCAATCTTATTGGGAGTGTTTTCTCGAATGTGAGTAAAGGTTGGGCATGTTTGCTAGTCTACCTTGCCACGAAGCACAGAGGTTGACATACATGGACTTTCCAATTATCCAGCAGTGGTACTGTTCCTTTACCCTTGTGGGTAATAATATGGTAGCTAGACCTTCAAAATTTATGGGTCTAAACTTTGTTAGTGCTGTTTCTTTGCTATTCTTTTACCCTTCTTGGTCAGAGCGATGTAGTGGGAGCTGCAAGCTTCACGTGTTCAACTTTGGCAGAGAACTTTGGCAAAGTTATCTGTGGTACCCATGAGCTATTGTTGCGTGTGGGAAGTGGGTGATTGAACAGTAAGATTCATGTGTTTTCTACTTCCCCAGAAGTCTTTGACAGAATGCCCATAATTTCCGCAAAGCTGAGTGTGCGTGTGACAGGTGCTGACAAGGCTGGAAAAGTAGGTGCCTCTTCGATTTCTGAGATCGGCCCTCGTGGTCTCTAGGGAGCCCAGCTTTTGAGAAAGCGAGCGCCTCTTCGATTTCTGAGATCGGCCTTCGTGGTCTTTGAGCAGCCCAACTTTTGAGAAAGCAAACGGCTCTTCGATTTCTGAGATCAACCGTCGTGATCTCTAAGCAGCCCAACTTTTGAGAAAGCAAACGCCTCTTCGATTTCTGAGCAGGCGCCTCTTTGATTTCTGAAGCTCCGTCGAGTGCAGATTTTTATAGAGGCTGGCATTAAGTTCCAAAGCACACTTGAATCTCCACCAGTAGAAGCTTCATTCTTGCACTTCTAATATCTTGATTTGTCCGACCTCTTCTCTCTTCAACACCTTTGAAAATGTCTGGCCCCTCCGACCGTCGTTTTGACTTGAACCTTGTTGAAGAGGCAGCCCCGCCTTCTCCAGACAACATATGGCGCCCATCCTTCGTCTCCCCAACTGGTCCTCTTACCGTTGGGGATTCCGTGATGAAGAATGATATGACCGCTGCGGTGGTGGCCAGGAACCTTCTCACTCTCAAAGATAACAGACTACTTTCCAAACGGTCTGATGAGTTAGCTGTTAAGGATTCGCTGGCTCTCAGTGTTCAGTGTGCAGGTTCTGTGTCTAATATGGCCCAACGCCTATTTGCTCGAACCCGCCAAGTTGAATCATTGGCGGCTGAAGTGATGAGTCTCAAACAGGAGATTAGAGGGCTCAAGCATGAGAATAAACAGTTGCACCGGCTCGCACATGACTATGCTACAAACATGAAGAGGAAGCTTGACCAGATGAAGGAAACTGATGGTCAGGTTTTACTTGATCATGAGAGATTTGTGGGTTTGTTCCAAAGGCATTTATTGCCTTCGTCTTCTGGGGCTGTACCGCGTAATGAAGCTCCAAATGATCAACCTCTGATGCCTCCTCCTCCTAGGGTTCTGTCCAGTACTGAGGCTCCAAATGATCCCCCTCCGGTGCCTTCTCTTTCTGGGGCTCTACCGACTGCTGAGACTTCTCCTAAGCAACCTTTGTGAAGGCTCCCTCTTGTGTGTTTATTTTGACTCATGTATATGTACATATTTGTAGCTTATCGGGGATATCAATAAATAAGCTTTCCTTCATTTCAACGTATTGTGTTAAATACACCAAAGCCTTCTTCGCTAAGTTCTTTGAATTTTCTTTTGTTGAAGCTTGTATGTTGAAGCTTTCTGAGTGGAGCATGTAGGTTGGGGTAGTGTTCCCTTAATTTCCCGAGTGAGGAAAACTTCTTGGTTGGAGACTTGGAAAATCCAAGTCACTGAGTGGGATCGGCTATATGAATCTTAGAACGCCATTGTGCTCGATCCTGTGTCATGTCCTTCGTTAGATCCAAGTACTCTAAGTCTTTTCTTAGAGTCTCTTCCAAAGTTTTCCTAGGTCTTCCTCTACCCCTTCGGCCCTGAACCTCTGTCCCATAGTCGCATCTTCTAATCGGAGCGTCAGTAGGCCTTCTTTGCACATGTCCAAACCACCGTAACCGATTTTCTCTCATCTTTCCTTCAATTTCGGCTACTCCTACTTTACCCCGGATATCCTCATTCCTAATCTTATCCTTTCTCGTGTGCCCACACATCCAACGAAGCATCCTCATCTCCGCTACACCTATTTTGTGTACGTGTTGATGTTTCACCGCCCAACATTCTGTGCCATACAGCATCGCCGGCCTTATTGCCGTCCTATAAAATTTTCCCTTGAGCTTCAGTGGCATACAGCGGTCACACAACACGCCGGATGCACTCTTCCACTTCATCCATCCAGCTTGTATTCTATGGTTGAGATCTCCATCTAATTCTCCGTTCTTTTGCAAGATAGATCCTAGGTAACGAAAACGGTCGCTCTTTGGTATTTCTTGATCTCCGATCCTCACCCCTAACTCATTTTGGCCTCCATTTGCACTGAACTTGCACTCCATATATTCTGTCTTTGATCGGCTTAGGCGAAGACCTTTAGATTCCAACACTTCTCTCCAAAGGTTAAGCTTTGCATTTACCCCTTCCTGAGTTTCATCTATCAACACTATATCGTCTGCGAAAAGCATACACCAAGGAATATCATCTTGAATATGTCCTGTTAACTCATCCATTACCAACGCAAAAAGGTAAGGACTTAAGGATGAGCCTTGATGTAATCCTACAGTTATGGGAAAGCTTTCGGTTTGTCCTTCATGAGTTCTTACGGCAGTCTTTGCTCCTTCATACATATCCTTTATAGCTTGGATATATGCTACTCGTACTCCTTTCTTCTCTAAAATCCTCCAAAGAATGTCTCTTGGGACCCTATCATACGCTTTTTCCAAATCTATAAAGACCATGTGTAAATCCTTTTTCCCATCTCTATATCTTTCCATCAATCTTCGTAAGAGATAGATTGCCTCCATGGTTGAGCGCCCTGGCATGAACCCGAATTGGTTGTCCGAAACCCGTGTCTCTTGCCTCAATCTATGCTCAATGACTCTCTCCCAGAGCTTCATTGTATGACTCATTAGCTTAATACCCCTATAGTTCATGCAATTTTGTACGTCGCCCTTATTCTTGTAGATAGGCACCAAAGTGCTCGTTCGCCACTCATTTGGCATCTTCTTCGTTTTCAAAATCCTATTGAAAAGGTCAGTGAGCCATGTTATACCTGTCTCTCCCAAAACTTTCCACACTTCGATTGGTATATCGTCTGGGCCTATTGCTTTTCTATGCTTCATCTTCTTCAAAGCTACAACCACTTCTTCCTTCCGGATTCGACGATAAAAGGAGTAGTTTCTACACTCTTCTGAGTTACTCAACTCCCCTAAAGAAGCACTCCTTTCATGTCCTTCATTGAAAAGATTATGAAAATAACCTCTCCATCTGTCTTTAACCGCGTTCTCTGTAGCAAGAACCTTTCCATCCTCATCCTTGATGCACCTCACTTGGTTTAGGTCCCTTGTCTTCTTTTCCCTTGCTCTAGCTAGTTTATAGATATCCAACTCTCCTTCTTTGGTATCTAGTCGTTTATACATATCGTCGTAAGCCGCTAACTTAGCTTCTCTGACAGCTTTCTTCGCCTCTTGCTTCGCTTTTCTATACCTTTCACCATTTTCATCGGTCCTCTCCTTGTATAAGGCTTTACAACATTCCTTCTTAGCCTTCACCTTTGTTTGTACCTCCTCATTCCACCACCAAGAACAAAAACTGAAATAAAAATCAAATAGAACCTTAGGGCTATCTTTTGGTGAGGAATGTTTGAGTCCCAAGGAATTGAGGCCAAATTAGTGAAGAATGAATCACAAAATATTGGATTGAGGGGATTAAAAATGCTATTCATGAGTATTACAAAGGCATGTGAGAGGGATTTACAAATCCTAACGGGAAGGAAATCCATCCTCCATGCTTTTATAATAATCATGAAGGGCATTTCTAATCCCTCTTATCTAACATTTTGAGGTTCGTCTCTTACTAATTTAACATCAATAATCTCTTGGGTCTTGGAAATCCCGCACCCAAACATAGCCTAGATGTCTAGAAAGTAGAAAAGAAAAGAAGTTTGTACGTCGTTTTGAAGTTTGAATAAAATGATAGCTAGACATGTACCTTGACATCCATCAACGACGTAGGGGTTTCCTTCAAGGCCGTTTCCGCAGGAGCAACTGTTGTTACTTGCGCAGACCGTGCCCGAGTTAGCATCCCGAAAGGTTGTTGATGCTGTTCCAAATATCTCCGATTCCGTATATTGACTCCAGTTCCATTCGAGCACTCCAGGGACGCCTACCAAATGAATATAGTCAAGACCAGTCACCATCCCAAATGCTTCGTCTGCCAAGAATGCATACTTGCAACTTCCGGATCCAGAGGTGGTATCACTCGCGTTCAAGAGACCTTTCACTTCTTGAAAGCTAGTGTTGAAGTTTGTAAGATTGCCGGGAATGGTGGTCTGGCAGCAGTTAATACCATTGCAGTTATCAGGCTCATTTAATTGTTCAAGTATATCACCCTTGTCACCACAAATCGACAAGCACCCTCCAACACTCGAGCCATTCATCAACTTCATCAAGGCAATTCCACCACAGCCCACTGAAAAGAGCCTGTTCCTTTTCGAGAACACGAACGGGCTTCCTGTCAAGTTGGGTGCTTGCTCTGCAAGTGTCCTGTTAGTTCCGCAATCACCAAAGAAGGTAATCGGGTTTCTGACACTTAGTGTGCCATTCATAGATAACTCCAGCACTTCAAGTTGTTTCAGACTGGGATGGTTCAAGCGAGGTATGGGTCTGCGAGGGGAATTATATGTGGAATTGTCACAGGTTATTTCGAACCATGCGTTCATGAAACAATCTGCTCCGATTCCAAAAGGATATGGGATACTTATCGTATCATTACCACAATGTGCTGGACAATTTGGCTTTGCTAAACTGGGCTGCGAGGCTACTGCTGGTATTGCACTGCTCAAAGACCACAAAAACAGCGTAATTTGAATTAGAAACTGCACAACCTCCATTTTTTTTTCTGCTTGTTCTTCCTCTTCTCTTCTTTACCTTCCTATATATTGAGCCGTGCCGTGTATAGTGAAGCTTGGAATAAACAAACCGCGTGATAAGACAAAGTCTCAACCTTTTAGATCCAGAGACCAGGTATTTCTACACCCACCGAAGTCGTTGGAGTCATTTGAGAAAACAATAAGCTTGTCATTATTTTGAATGACATGGTAAACGAGGAAACATGCTAACAGAAGACTTGACGCAAAATTGAGCATAATGACGATTTTTTACATCCAATCTCATTTAGTAGGATAAGATTTTATTGTTTAGTACATGAGGAAATATGACACGCGCATAAAAATAACAGTAGAAATTAAGATATACTTGACTAATTGATTTGTCCACACAAGGATATATTCGTACACGACAATTATATTAGCAGCTATACTTGACTAATTGATACATGATTAGTAGTCGTCTTTACGGTCAACTCTTTAACTTTGAAAATTCTAAAAAGACCAATTCATAAGATGTTTGATACCGCCTCGACTATGGGCTGGTTTGGTATTGCTATGTTTTGAAAAAAAACTATTGTGAGAATAAACGATTGTGATAAACGGCTGTGAAAAAAATCAGCAGTTTGATAAACTTTTTTGTAAAAGTGCTTTTGGAAAAAAAAGCAGTCTGATAGTAAATATTTTCATTAAAGGAACACTGTAGCTCCGTGTGCTTTGAAAAAAAACCAGTTTTCCAAAGCTGCAAATAACAGCTTCAGCTTTTTCCTTTGATTTTAGTTTATTCTCACAGCAACTTCCAAAATAAGCCATTTTTTTTCAGTCTTAAAACCCTCACAGCTTTTTTTCAAATGTGCTTTTTTTTTAAGCACCTCACTCCCAAATCATCCCTATAAATGCTAAACAGAGACCATATAGTTGCATCATATTTTGTAAACCACAGAATGTGACAGTTGATGATTAGACTCCTTTAATGACTTGGCGTTAAACCAATAAACTAGTTTCGGCCATAAACATACACACACACACACACACACACACACACACACACACACACACATATATATATATATAACTTAAATGAAACCTACCTCATGATTCTCAATATAGTAATTGAACTTGACCAGTCTGATTCATGATATGCTTTCGACTTCAATAAATAATAAATTACAGGACAAGATAGCATACAAAGTGCCATCGGACTCGGACATCAAACTCTTAACAGTACGTGTGTTGTTCTACCTGTTGCAGCGGTGGTTTCAGAAACAAGGTTCCTTCCTACTATAATTTACAGTATATAATTATAAGCTGACATGCAAGCTTCAAATAGACTTTGCCTAAGCAGTACATCTCACTGACCACATAAAAGGGTAAAACAATGCTACCGATCCTTTAAAGAAAACACTACCAGCATAGTTGAACACTCACCATTCGCTGGCAATTTGATTAATTTTCCATTTCTAGCAAAGCATTGGCGTTTAGTAGTCGAGTGATCCCAAAGATGCAATCCCATTCCTTGAGTTTCTCAAGTCCTGTCGACCCACGTAGTCAACAGTGGTGTTGCTACCATTGGAAAGCTTATTGTTTGGGACAGAAGCCACACTGTTGAGGCCTTCCTTTCCCATTTGTTGCACTTCCAGAGGCGAGAGTATCTTGATGTAATACACATTGTTCACAAACTCCCTGAAGATAAACAAAGAATCATTATACCTCCAGCGAATCATGACAAGAATAGTTTCAAAACTCCAGAAGCCAATTGTCATGTAGAAATGCACAATAGTGACTTAAAATCTCAAAAAGGTGAGAAAATAGTCAAAGATTTTAGATGATGTAAACAAGTCCTAGGACACTTTGAACCTTGAAGCATTGGTCTAACATTTATCGTTGTTGCTCTCTACAAATTGACATACAGCATAAAATCTTAATACTAGCTGCTTTACATTAAAACTTCGCATTCGCACAGTGATTCGGCATGAAACATTTTACAAACTATCACTAATGATTGAAACTCGTGGGAAGCTCAACCTTTAGGACTGCTTATGCAAACAGGCAAGAGTGTACAATAATTGACAAATACAAGAAAAATCATGACAATTTGGGACTTACTGCCAAGGGTCGTCACCAAGGAGAAGAACATCATTCTCCCTGTCAACAAATACAAGCTGCCAGCCTGATCTCTGAGGGTCCTTCAGTTGGCCTTCAAGGCCAAACATACGTGCGAGCTCACTGCGCAGATCATCATAGCTGCTGAATTTAGAAATATCCAGTGACCTCCCAAAGGACCCTGACTTGTGAACCTGTCAAATTGCACCATTTTAACATGTAAAAAAAAACAAGAGCAATCAATGACAAGTGCTAGTTTTGAAAAAGCAAACACTGATCATGAAGCATTTGCCTTGCCAAATACAATCGCCGACAATGGTCCATACATCAGACCATCATGTTAAAGATAAATATGCTTGTAAACAACTTTCACAATTATCTCATCTTACCTTCACAAAGATTCCAGTTGGATTTACTTGGTCCACATTTTCTGAAGACTGCAAGAAACCTGATTCATCTACACAACTTGATGTAGTCATGTCCGAATTTAGTGGAAAATCATTGCCTGTGCCACTGGCATAATTGGAAGCACCAAAGGGCACGGACACTGAATCATTTCCATTGCCAATATTTCTCAGGTTTGGAATCCCATTATGCAGCATAAGAGATGATGAATCAATGTTCACCCCAAACAAAAGATTGCTTTGGGGATCAGTACCGCCTTGGAATGCGGAGTATTCTCTACCAGGAAATGGAGGCAAGGCAGTGATCTCAGAGAAACTTGACTGTGGTGTTCTCAACTGTTCCACCTGTGGAAGTACACATTGAGCAGCTCCAGATGATAACTGCGGTTCACCGGTGGTCTGCTTAGCTAACAAGGAAGAAGAAATTGCAGAGTTGGATCCGCTTAAGTTAAGTAAGTGGGATGTTCCATCCTGTGATAGCGAACCTAACATACTATGTACAGGGGGAACATCAGATGAAGGTATAGGATTTCCAACAGGGTCAGGAAAGCTCTGCTGCTGAGGTTGCGAAGAGATAGACTGCATAGATGCAGACTGGGATGGAGTGATTGAGGCAAAATTAGGAAGAGCAGACATAACATTCGGGATCTGATGCTGAACAGACAATTGGTGCATATGACGGGATTGTTGAAGCTGATGTTGCTGCTGCTGCTGCGCTTGCTGATTCAGCTGCTGTTGTTGCAGCTGCTGATGATGATGCTGATGCAGCTGCTGCTGCTGCAGCTGCTGTTGCCTCTGATCACTATAGGGATGGTAACGCTGCGACTGTTGTTGCAAGACCTGAGCCTGAGCTGGAGCTTGGCTTTCTTGAAAGCTCTCAAGATAAGCATTTTGAGGCTGAGACTGAGGCAAGACCTGTCTTTGAAGCACAGCAGCTGCCCCATTAGAAACACTTGAAGATTGCTGGAAGGGCAGAAGAGACTGTGAAGAACATTTTGAAGAATCAACTGCCCTCATTTCTTGAAGTGCAGCGGCTGCCATTGCTTGGTATACATCGGGTTGTAGACCTGCCATAGACGCATCAAGCCTTGGTTGCATCCAAGGAGAAACTCCAAATCCCTGGAAGTTCAAAGATTGCATCCCCTGATCTCCGAGCCCTCCTTGCAGCCACATCAGTGGAGAATTAATGCCCATATCACCATCTTTTAGACCTGAAATGAAATACCACTAAGTATCTGAGGGGGGAAAAGAAACAAAACAATTTGAGAAAAGACACCAAGCACTCTTCAAGCAAAAAAACAAAGATACCGTGGAAAGAGGGAACGCCTGATGCCCATGGTCGCTTTAGTCTGAGGGGGAATGGAGATGGATACATTGGGAACGTTGTTAGTGGTTCAATCTCCCACAATGATACCCTTGGCTGCCTCTCCCCAGCAGTGGATTCATCCCAGCCAACCTGCATTAGCAGAAAACACGTTTATGGAAGTTTGAAAAAGTTGGAAAAAAACTGGCCCCACCTCAAAAAAAAATTGTCAAACTTATAATAAAAAAATAGTGGAATTCTAATAAACATCAAAATCAGCAAATGCTCTCAACAAACCTTCACAGAGCGCCAATGGGAATTTGGCCAGCGAACAGAATCTAAGTCACTGATGCCAGTTATTGTACCCATGTATCTGAAGGAAAACAAACAAAATAAATAAGAAAGGTCAATAACCTACATAATACAAGTATGAATAACCAGTTAATTAAATGTGAACCATAAACTACATATTGAAATCGAACTACGAAGATAACATAACCTACCGACGGACACTAGACTCTTCTGTCTCAAACAGCATCCTAAATCGCATGCCCACAGAAACCCGAGTATGATAAACAGCTTTAACATACTTGGCCAGGGGTATCACAAATTCAGATGGACTAGCCCTGCGTTGTAAGAAAATTGAGGAATAAGATGTAAATAGTAGTATTTACAATCTGGAGAAGTTGCAGATACTCACCTTGGATTATAAAAAATAGTAAAGCGACTATTTGTTGCAGCTGCATGAGCTGCAGCAGCAAGAAGACCAATGTGCATGCTGTCACTTGACAAAACTGATGAGGGCATGACAGTCTGTGGACGATTTGCTCGCCGAATACCTAAGAGCAACTGATTCTTTTCATTCCTGATTGAAGACAACATATCAGTGATGAGAAAAATGATTACAACAATCCTTCACATAATAAATACAACCACCATCACCCCTCCAATAACAGAATAACAGTTTAAAATTACCAGATAAAGAGGACCGAATCACCAGCAACAAGTCGTTTAGCACTAACGAACACGCTCCATCCTGTCGTGAGAAGGTGCCTCTTGGGCTGGCCTGCACAATAACATGGAAAAATGCAATTAGAAGCCATAATTACGTGTTCAGAATTCCAGACAGTATAAATTGGAAAATAAGAAATAAATAAGAGAAACTAGGTAAAGAAAGTAGAAACAATGCGATCAAGATCTTTGAAATTCTTGCCTTCAACCATGACAAGGGCAATTAGAAACAGAAAGTTCTAACATCATTGGTCAATAAGTTCTAAAGTCACTATTCCTCTGACCGAGCTTAAAGTCACTATTCCTCCGACCAAAACAAAATAAGCTCTAAAGTCACTATTCCTCTGACCAAAATAAAAATCTCACTGGTCCTACCCATCAATTTCCTTGGACTATTATGTGCCCCGCTGATTTGCTAGATCGACAAGTATGGAGGAAAGAGGGATACTTCAAGTCAATATTTATTTTCCACATCTTCATTGGGTGTATATGCAATTAGTATTGCAGGTTGGTTCATTTTATAGATTTCCAGTGATACAATCATATGACATGGATACAGCTGATGCCAGTAAATAAAAAAATTTCTCCAAAATTTTCATTTTTGACATTTAGAACCAAGGAGTGTCTGAACTATGACGTACCACTGCTCTCAGTTACCTTACTTTGGCATCTAAGCTAGAGCAGGTAACTGAAGAATGATAAGTGAAAAACGATAAAAGATAATAACGGCAGATAAAAAAGAGAAATCTAAAGTAATTCATACTCACCTCGAAATATATGTCTGAATTTCCATTCATTATCATGTAGATCCCTTGCAATTAGTTCCTGGGCAGGGGGTTGCTGCGAGTAATCCTGAGGAACAGTAAAAGTAAAATGAACAAAACCAAGTTTACGATATGAAAATATAAAGAATCGAAAAGTGATGATCAAATGAGTTGAAGAAAAGGACACCTACAAGAGGAGGAAAGACTTTTTCAGCTGCACGGCGGGGAACTGAGAATCCTCCATGCGTGCTAGTATCACTTGCAGTCAAAGTTTTACAAAAATAGTTGGTTGGCTGTTTGTTGGCAGCACCCAACTCTGCAGGCAGTAGGTATACATCTTTTTGCTCTTGCTACAAAATAGTTTATGTCAGGACATGAAAATTACTTGACTCACAAATCAAAATTTAAAAACAGCCAAGTGCATTACCGGATTTAATGGTTGTAGGGTCATTTGAGCATATACTTCATCCGTCTCCACATCTGCCTGTACCATAGAAAATTAAAATTTCAAGGAGCAGCCTAGGAAATTGGTACAGAGAAGATGCAATTAGGCTGACACTTACGTGCATTGTCACATTGTGTAGCTGACAAATTAGTTGTGGAGGCAAGTTGGGGTAATTGGGAAAGTGGGCATCCACTTCTTTGTTGGTTGATGCAGCAACCTGTATAAGAAATACCAAGAATTAAAAACAAAAAATGAATTCATTCTGTAAAGTTAGTGTTCAGGACGAAATGATTAGTTAGACATTAGACGAGATGATTAGTTAGATATTAAACATTTCAGCTGTTTAAGCAAAAGTGTACTAAAAAAATTATGGACTCTATTATAGTAATTGAGGTAATGATTTGTATAAAATGCTTAATACAAATGGGATGCCCAACATCAAACAAAAACGAAGCAAAAACCTGAAGAAAAAAACTGTAACTCGTCCTTTATTTATTTATCTATTTATTTTTGTATAGGAGTAAACCATCCTTTACAAATGAAAATATACATTTGATTAAACAACATGCTGACATTCATATGTATAGTAATTTTATTATCCAGATTCCAGACCACAAGAATAATTACTCAATTTAAGATCTGCTTTCAATAATCAAGACACAGGGAGACACAAACACAGAGTTGACACCCATTTCAAACTTATTAGACAAAAACTAAACAATGTTAACAAGAGGCTAAGAGCTCGTTTGGACGTGCTTTTAAAATGACTAAAAGCGCTTTTGGTGAAAATGTTTTTGGAACCAATCCTTAGTAAAAATGCAAGTAAATTCTGGAAAAGCACTTAGAGTGCTTCCTGGAAGAAGCACATAACTAGTGCTTCTTGCAGAAAGCACTTTAAGTGCTTTTGGAACCAAAAAACATTTTCTCTAAAAGCACTTTCAATCATTTTAAAAGCACATCCAAACGAGTCCTAAGTCCCTAAATCAACAAACAAACGTCCCTATTCTACAAACTGCAAACCAAACAATTGTTTTCTGCAAATACCATTCAGAAAGCAAAAGAAAAATTCAACAATTAGTGAGATAATGATGCAGTTGCCGACCTGCTCGCTGTGGCCCTGTGGAAAGTAGACTACACGACTTCCAAGAAGAGGCAGAGACACTAGAGGCCCAGCACACGCATGCCATAGCTCAGAATTCAAACATTTCATCTCCCCTGCACACAGGTTCTATGCTTGTGTGAGTATGCATGACATAAACATCCATATAATCAAAATCCTAACCGTTGAAGATAGAAATGAAAGCCTAGGTTTAGTGTTAAAGGAATGTTGTTAATTCTTTTACAGGAACAAAACTTCCATTCCGTACCCCTTCAAGCATTATGCGCAGTTAAGATAATTAAGATAATTGTACAATTACGCCTCGTTTAAAATCACCAAACTTAATTTCTCAAACACACAAGTAATGCATGCATAGAATGTCACTTTCTTTACCCTGAAATAACTACCTAATTAAGAAATGCACAGGTGAAATAAATACAGACTAGGTCTGTTCAATGACCTCATAAAGATTCCCTAAAACGTAGGGTCAATAACTTTAGACAAAATCCCAACCAAAAATAGCATAAAATCATGCAGGACAATGCCTCGGAGTGAAATAACAAACGCTTTGACAAAAATATTAAATTTCAGACGAAAAAAAATGGAAATAACCAAATAAAGGGAAAAAATGCAAACCTTCCTGAAGCTGATGGTTAAACCCCGGAGATGATGACGAAGAAGAAAGCCTCATGGTTCGAAAAGCCGAAAAAACAGCCTCCTTTCACCGCCTGCTGAAACCCAACTCAAAGATTCAAGTACCGGTCCAATCTTACTTCTTATTAACACCCATTACTGAGCCCCTTCGCCACTATCTCATCAAATGCTGAGAAAAAATGCCCACCCCCACCCCAAAATAAAACCAGAAGATTTAAACTACCCTTTTGGGAAAATCTCACCCAAAGCCAGTGCCAATACAAAACACAACTCCCGTCACCCTCATACGCCCCAGATCTTATTTACCCTACAAAAACCCTCCACATTTACTCTAATTGCAACCCTAAACCCTAACTCTCACCTCCAAAGCTCAGAAATTTATCGACTTTAGCAAGCTCCAGAGAAACCCTAGACAACCCAGATCTCAGAAATTGAAGAGCAACTTAGCAAGTGAAGTAAAACAGAGAATTGGGGAACTCTTACTGAGCTGAGAGCGACATTTTCAGAAGCTCCGATTTGACTGCCGAAAGAGATGAACTTTGAGCTTGAGAGAGCTTGTTTGCTCTTGCTTGTGAAGCTGCTGATGAGAGAGAAAGAGTTGGAGGTCAGAGAGAGAGAGAGAGAGAGAGAGCTTATTGGTCTTCGTTGAGGGCGTGTTTGGTCTACGATCAATTAATACAGTGGTAATTATTGCTGGTGGGGTAATGTAATGTTCATAGGGATGGCTGTCAGAAAAAGCAAATGGAAACAGGACCAAAAATCTAATCCCACTTTCCTTCCCTGTTTTATCATGGCATTTTCCCCCTTTTTTACATTCTTGCTCACAATACATATGTCGTGACTAAACTCTTGGTTCGATATCAAGCGTGGAGATTAAATGAACGTGCTTTTAGTGTTTTACTTAACTCATAATATTAGATTCAACAGTGGCTATAGGCGTGGTCTGCTTGATTTTAGAATTTTTTGAACAGTGGGAATAAATAAGAGTTATAATCAGCTAGAGATCTGGAAAGTGATCCGATTCTGGAATTCTAACTAGAATAAAAATTGTGAATGAAGGCCTTGATAGTGAGTGGAGGGTTGGATTAGGAATAATAGTGGGTGAAAAAATATTATCTTAATTTTTTAACTTTTTTTAACCGATGATATTATAATGTAATGAAAAAATAAGACATTACAATAGATCTAATAATCCTATAAAATAATAAACAGCAAATCCTTAATCATCTAGTGACACAAGTGAATACCCATCTTGCCCAATTCCAAACAATTCTTTCTCTTTTTGCCTCATTTGGAAATAGCCAGTCTTTTTCATGTTAACTTTTTGGAAGAAAAAAATTATTGGGGGAGAAAAATGATTAGGTTATCATTTGGTTGTCCATATGAATTTAATAAATGGGATTACATTTATAGGGAGGCCTCTTATCTCCTATTGTTTTCTCCACAAAAGCATTGATCCAACTTCTATAAATATTGGTTAGGGAGGGCTTAATTTGTGCTTCGATTGAGTTTAAATGCTTACAAATTAATATAACTTCTCCTTGTGTGCCCACAAGAGGCAATTTCCTATAAAAGGTATTCTGAAATAATAAAAATGGTTGTGATGGTTGCTGGTAATAGTTCAATGTGTCATCTGTCAGGTACTTGAAACCTTAGTTGTCAATTCAATCCTAGCTGCCACAAGTTAATGTTTGAAAGACTTCTTGTATTTTGCTACCAAATTATATGTCCTTGTTTTGGTACATATCGCTTCAACGTGATCTTTGGTTAAGCTCATTTTTTGTGTGAAAATTACGTTTTGGTCGTAAAAATTGTTTAGGAAGTTATGTCTTTTGCAAGGAATACGTGTATAATGAGAGTTTATCACTTAAGTGTAGGTAGGCTTTTCTCACTGTGTGCAAGTTCAACGATACCTATACCCTAAAGAATTTCTCTTAAATTATAAGAGATTTGACACTGCCTTATGTACTACAATATAATATGATTCTAAGAGAGATCTGCAACAGATATTTAAAAGAAAATTATTTTATTAACAAGTAGCTTGGAATAAACTAAGTATAGCATGGCTCTCCCGTGAGAACCATATCTTGACCACATTCAACAAAAACTATGTGTGGCCATTTGAGAATATAGAAGCATTGATCCCCCATGCTTTTTGCTTTATTTTAAAAGAAAACTAATTAAAAGGACATTGAAAGCTTTGAGTTTTAACGATAAGGACAAAATAAAGGGTAAAATAAATAGTACCAGGTTTGACTTTTTAGTGTAAAAATATGATTTTTCGTTAAAGTGAACAGTATCGCAGACTTTTCGTTAAAACTCCCTTATTTTAACTCAATCTGTAGCCTTGGTTTCAAATTAACAATGTGCAACACACCCCCCCCCCCCAAAAAAAGTTTAGCAATAAAAAAACCAGCAGTACCAACATAATAAAAAATTATCTTCCTTACAGCTGCCGTCATAAATGACACATCACGCGTTGATTACATAATTAAACGTTTACGACGCATTAATTACATGATCATACAATTTTATATTTGGGTGGGAGGGGGGAGTTGTTAATACAATGCAAAAGCTAATTACTCACTCGTTGCAATTACCATTCTTAGAAATGAAAAACGAGTGGGACATTACAATTTACAGAACGCAGTCAATCGCGAGTTCTTCCTTAATGTTTGAGTAGCGAATTACCATTTCCTTGATGCACTCGCAAGCTTCATGCTTTTGTATGTGGTTTGAGTCAGCCATGTAAGATCTTTCACACCATGGCAACATTCTACCAGGCGGGCTACTTGTGCCATGGGTGAAATATGGAATGCATGAACTTACAGTCACTGCTTCCACGCAAAGGACCTTGGCCTTCCCGAGTTCGACCAAGGCCAACATGACCAGCGCCACCACCACCACCGCTATAGCAACACCCTTCATTTTTTAGGGTTTTTGAGATCGATTAAGAGCATTTCCAAAGAAGATGTCAAAAGATAAATGTCAAATATTAATTTGATGGTTGACGTGGCAATATCAGATTTTCTCTACTTCCAATTGATATTTTTTTTTTTTTTGGTTATAAATGATAATTGTATGACCTATTTTAAAAAGAAATCAATTAAAATAAATTTCAAAGATTTATCATTGGTGCATTAATGGGACCCACACAATAAATAATTAAAAATGATTTGACATCACCTTTTCTCAGAGCATCTCCAAAAAATATGTCAAAATGTCCAAATCAACAATAACGGTAACAAAAAACAGTATTAATGTTTTCTCTCTCTTGCTGCCAAATTTGACAGCACCTTCAAAAAAAATTTAATTAATTATTAAATGCTTTTCATTAATTTTTTATTGGTTTAAAGTATTATCCTTTTGTTTCTTTTCATTCCCAATGCAAAGAAAATACATATGAATTATTATTTTATATTTAAAATTTGACATATCGGTTGGAGAACAAAAGTTTAAAAGATGCCAAAATGCCACGTATACCTCCAAATTTAAATTTTAGGTTTAAAATTTGACATCTCCTTTGGAGATTGTCTCATATGTCAATCCACATAGGATTGACATATCAGTTAAAGTTTGCTCTTACCTTCAAATTTGATTACATGACATTTCACTTAGGATTTAACATCTTTGGAGATGGTCTTAAGTACTCTAATGTTGACCCTAATCCTGAGCTTCAATTGTTAATGTACGGGAGCTTCTAGTTGTGGTTTTGGCAGGTCGGTTTGAGGTGTATTTATAGTTGTTAATGGTCCTGTTTATCTTCGTCTTTGCTCCCTAGGCTTTCGGGGAAGCTCTCTGTTTGTTGTTTGGTCTGCTGCCCTTCTGTTTCTATGAATTGTTCTTTCAACCAAAAAAAAAATGGCGGATGTCTTCAATTGGTGAGATTTTGGGAGCGCATTGCATGCTCTCTAGCTACTTCTTACTTGAATCCATATCTCAAAACAATGAATCACAATTTAGGCTTTTAAAGTATGTGGACCGTTTTCCACTACTTGCCAATGTTAGGGAAAACAAGAAAACTTCCCAGTGTGTCCCAAAACAAGTTCGTCACAAGTTGTAACAAAATTATACATGGAATGCAATGCATGATACATTGATTTGATGATTTTTTCAGGCTTAAATTCACTTTCATCGGTAAAGTGTTTGTATGTGCAGGTGATATGGGACAGTCTAAATATTGGTCATATATATACAGGGTCTTTAAAGTAGTTGGTTTGAATCATTAAAGTTCGATAACAACAACTAAACTCTATTTTTTCAAAACATGAGAATTTCTTCGTTTAAAAGCTATGTGTCTAAATATAGAGTGAGTTATCCAACAGACAACTAAGAGTTCTTTATTTTATTAAATACAATGTTATCTCGTACATAACAAGTAGGTTGAATAAACTAGTAGGCATAGCATGGCTCTCTAGTGAGAACCATAACTTGACGACATTCAACCAAAAGCTAGCCACTGCAGCCGTTGAAGAAGATAGCAGCAACATCCCCCATGCTTCTCTCTCTTTATTTCAACTCAATCTGTAGCCTTCATTTCACTCAATACTGTTCGTACAAAACCAAAAAACATTAGCAGTAGCAAGCACGTGATGATCACACGTCGAAACACGTAGCACGTCCTAATCACATGGCCAGGCGGATTATACAACAATTGTTAGGAAGAATTTTTCAATACAGCACATGAATTACTTACTTGTTGCAGTCGACGCTCCTAGAAATTGGAACGTTGATCTGAACTCGGCATGCCGCGGGAAGGCCAGACGCAGCAGCTTCCTTAATGTCTTGGTTTTGATTCGCTGCGTCCATGAGGCATTGGCAGGCTGTACGCCTATCTTCGGTGGTTTGAGTGAGCTGTCTCAGACCCGAAACACCACTGCAACATGCCACAGGAGGGGTGCCAGAGCCGCTGGTAAGATATTGAAGGCAAGGAGTCACAGATGACATTGCTTGTTGGCAAGTGACCGTGGCATGCCCCGGTTCAACCAAGACCAACATGGCCAGCACCACCACCACTGCCGCTATAACGACGCCCTTCATTTTTCGTACTTTTGATTTTCGAGATCGATTAATGAAGTGCTCGAGTGTTTAGTTACCTTAATCGTGAGCTTAAATTGTTAATGTAGGTTTTGGTATGTAGGGTTTGAGGGGTATTTATAGCTGCCAAAGGAGGATATGATCCAAAACGATGACGGGATTTTTGGTGTGAAGATCAGAAGCCGTTAAGGAATGAACTTGTGCTTTTCTTGCTCTGATATGGGAAGGTTGAGCATCCTTTGCATGCTTTCTACATCTTCACTGTGTTAGGCTTTTCATGCATGCCATGGTCGCTACAATTTTCTTCGAAAAAGAGAGTAGATTTGGTTTTATTGATAAGTGTTAAACAAATTGTTTATTATCCATATTATCATTAAGTAAGAGCATGTTTAAGATTGCTTTTGAAAAATGACTAAAATTGTTTTCTGACCATCAAAACACTCTGTTTTATAAATAAACTTTCTTGACAAAATACTTAAAGTACGTAGGCGTCATAGAAGCACTTTCTAATCAAGTGTTGTCAGATGCTTAATAAAAAAGATTAGGATTCTCTCCCCTCCTCTTTCCATCCCCTTCTCTCACAATCTATATTTTGTCTTTCTCATTCTATAAAAAATTAATATAAGATGTTGATGTGACTTAACCGTAATCATTCAAATAGGAGGGGAGGGAAGAGGAGGGAAAAAAAGAGAGCAGAGAATCCTTCTCCTAATCAAGAAGCATATGCCAAGTACTCTCTCAGAAAAACTTGCATTTTTAATGAAAATTTCAATATGCTTCTAATAAAAGCACTTTCAACAAAAGCGTACAAAAGCAATCTCAACCAACCCTAAACACTATCTGCCGAATCAGAATGTATAGAATGCGATTTTCAAACCGAATAGTTAAGGAAATTTAAAGATTTTATTGTGTTTTCGTGTACGTGGTCAGCTTTTAATTACAGAACAAGGAGTCTGCTAACCCAATGATGAGCAGGCTTTGCATTTGTATTATAAAAGCGTGATGTTAGGGAGACCATATTTCGAAAATAACATTTGAATCATCTCTCTAATTAAATAAGGCCCGCCAAACAAGTCGTTCCTACCGCTATTAGGAGACAAAAAATTGAACAAACAACAAAAACACACGAGGATCTTTTGCTTCACCTGCAATCATTTTCTTTACTTCACTATTAACAGTGATACTTTTACATCAAAAACCTAATTCTATGCAGATAAAAAAATTGATAAACACTTCTTAACCCCGAAAAAATATTGATGATGATTTCATTTGCAATTTTGATCTGCTTGTTTCTCTTTCACTTCGTCGTGATCCTTTCGACTATACAATTCATAGACTGTAAAACAACGACAGTCACCTCTTGAAGGCTTCCTTCAGAGATTCTTTCATGCAAAAATTCCATGCGAGCAATGCTGCTCCAACTGCAGGCTCAACCTGATGGTTGATTTACGAAAACAAATACCGCAGAATTGTAAGTAAAATGTTAGAAATTCAACAAGATAAAATGCGTATTACAGAAACAATTGTCATCTACTAGCTGAAAGTTGTTCCTTCCGCAGACTTCTTGTGTGTTATCGATTTTTCATGTACTCTCTAGTTATCAGTTTGATGAAGCTGCTTTAACGTTTTATTCAAAGGAAAGCGTAGAATTCAGCGAGAAGGAAGCCCGACACTAGGGACTACTCAAGAAGCTATCAACCGATAGTAGTTGGCTCACCATTTAAATCTTATTTGCTGAAAATGTAAAAAGTTGATTGAAGTGAGGCACAAGATGTGTTTACCTTAGGCCTAATTGGAACTGCCCCTGGGTAGCCCTTGGAGATGCATTTGATGACTTCCGTTCCTATATCCCACCTTTTGTTTGCTTCAAGAACACCACCAACCATGACGAGCGGAAAAGAATCTTTTCCCTCTGCATTCAATTTTAATACAAAAAAAATGAAATTAGCATGCACGGTAGGGACTGCCTACCAATCAATTATTACTTGCAAATACATAAACTCCTTGAGTCTGATATGTATAAAGAATATCCCTCATGAACTCTGCAATAATAAAACCCCATATGCACAAGGAATGGGCATAGAACAAAGGCATTAAAAAGGTCGTACCCAGTGCACAAGGCTCCCGCTTTACGCAGGGTCTGGGAGAGGTGAATGTCGGCTAGCCTTACCCCCATTAAACTTAAAAATTAAATAGGACAGAAAGACATAACCATACAGCTGCCACACCATCGTACTTCAGAAAAAAAACATTGCATGTTAAGATGGAAGGTCGACTAGGCGTACTTTCAATAAGCCATACCACTGCTACTGGGATGCAATAGAGCACAAGAGAGAGGGAACATAACACCTATAGGTGTCAATCAACTATAATGACAGTTAAACCCATAAAGTGAATCGAATCAAGGCCCTACACACTCAATAATCATAGAGGCCATGGGAAAAAAATGTTTTGCTCCCAGTATGCACTGTATTAATCCTTTTCTTTTCTGCAACGGGGTATTTAAATAGTATCACTACCCTACCACTAAATGATTAATGTTCTTTGAGGTCATGCTTAACCTCACGAGTCATGGCTTATTATGCATCAAAGAAATCCAAGAAAGATTTTCAAACAACAACCAAGCCTATCCCACTAAGTGGGGTCAGCTGCCAAGAAAGGTTTTCCTATAAAAATTTGAAGTTATTTGTTCAGTATGTCACACCTGGACCACACAAGCCAAGTCTTTGAACAACAGCTTTCACACTCAGCCCTAACTCCTGGACTGAATCAAACAGAATCTTATTCGCAACTTCATCACCAGCCTCTGCACAAGAAACAACAACTGGAACAAGTGCTGCAATGCGAGCCCATGATGGGTCTGCATACGTCCACCTAAAATCCAATAGAAAATTATAGTTGTTATCTGATACCCCATACAATCAAACCCCTGGTACTCATTTGTATCAACATATATTGTATTTTACGTTTCAGATGTATGACTGACTTCTCAATTCATTTTTCTCAAGAAGGTTTGCAGAGACATACATAAAACACCAAAATTCCTTTTAAATAAATGTATTTCTATCAAGTATGCATGACAAGTGCAAACAAAAAATACACATAATTGCATTTTCAAGAGACTGTCCAATTTTTTAAAATGATTTTAAGGCAGTGATTGGCCATGGTATCCAAACATTTAGGGGTGTAAGCATTGTTATCTAACAAGATCAGTCTCAAAATATGAAATGATTGTACTTCAACGGAACTGGAAAACTTTTATCATATACATTTAGACGAGATTTTAGCTACAATGAGTGGAAACCGTCTCACATATTTGCATCACGTAACCAGGACCATTCAAGGTATGGAACAAACCTTGCCGTCTATTTTCGCCAAAACTGCGTAAAAGTTTTGCTGCAGGACAGTAAGATCTGAAAATGACAACTAGTAACTTCACCCATGTATGTGATGCTGACATTTATAAGTTTCAGATAGATACCCGATGAGTTCATCTGGAGAAGAAAGACCAAGCTCCTCTAAAATACTAGATGTAAGCTTTGTATCTGGACCACGACCATCATTGGCCCTTACCACAGCGGTTAATGCCTGTGCAGCTATACCGTATCCACTACAAGTAACAAAATATTACCTTCAATAAAACTGCTGGAAAGAGAAAGGGTGTGGAGAACAAGACACCTTTATCCTTATTGATCACATCCTAATTGCTATCAACTATAGAAATTCTGGTTAAAACTGATAAGTGTATTTAGCATATCTGCCTGATTTACATACGGCCATGACAACATATAATAAACATAATAGGATGAGCATAATGATAACAAAATGATGAGCAGGAAAGGGAAAGATGAAAAATGAAATACGGAAAGAGCTATATGACAGTTCAAACTAAGCATTAAGTCCGAATATGATCAAAAAGTCAGATAAGGACCAAAAGGTTCCCGCTTTAACTTCCCCATTAATTGCTTTCTTCTCACGACCCTGGTATATTTCTATATGCTTCACGGTTAGGATGGTTCAAGCAACAAGGTATCCTCTATAAAGTGGATAAAGCATTAACCATGCTATCCCCTATAATTTTTATAAATTAGGAGCATCCTGAGGGAGAGAATGAGATAGAGAAGAAATAAGAACAAAGCAACAAGGTTATACCTTCCCCAATCACCTAAGGTAGGACCTGCACCGGCTGCCCGAGCTTCTCTACCGTCTTCTGTGAACCCGTACGCAATGGTCCCCGTGCCAGCAATTAGAACACACCCATGAAGCTTCCCCAAAGTCCCACAAGCTAGAGCAGCAACAGCATCATTCTGAACATACAACCTCACATGGCTGGGAAATATATCCCTGTTCACACCAAGAAAAATCAAACCCTTAGTACCAAACAACATTAATTCGACATTGATATGTGTCAAAAACCTGAAAGGGCCAAAAGGGTCCGATGAAGAAACCAATTGGAAAGCACACAAATGGGAACAATGTAGGAAATGTTATAGACTGGAAAGTGTTACCTCAGCCAATCCAATATCCTCTGCTGATCAGTGGGGTGGTTGACACCGGAAATCGCCAAACAAACAGCCCGAACCACCGATCGGTTCGAACCAGAATTGGCCAACGCTTCCGCCATCACCTGCTCCAATGTTTCCCTCGCAGCGGCCTCTACAATTTCACCAAAAAGTGATTCCAATTGGGTAAAAAACCACCATCAAAACTTCAAAACACTAAAAATCAATTGAAAACCCCAAGAAATGAAGAACAATTACCGCCAACGCTGTTGTGGTTGGTGCAGCCAGCGACAGCTCGAGCGAGGACGGGAACCGGGTCGGGGAAAGGGTCGGAGAAGGGCAAAATCGGCATGCAAATGCAGACGGTGGAGGTGGTTCCGCCGTCCAAACCCAATATAACACCGCCAGCGCCGGCGGCCACCGGCATTTGGTGCTCGAAGTCCCAGATTTCTCCGTTCCTGTAGCGCTTCATCTGGATTTTTCACTGTGGGTCGGATTGGATTGGACTGGAACCCGATGGGATTGGAATTCGGCGTTTGTCTGGACGAATCCGAGGGGTTAAAAGGCGCCAATGGGAGCTCGGTCTCTCTGCGTCAGAGACGGAAAGGGATAAACGGAACAGAACAAGGAGGAGAAGGTTGGGGAGACACTGTTAAAAAAAATTAAATATTTTTAAAATTTTGTTTTTTTCTCGGACGGCAAAATTTTTTATTAATTAATTTTAATTTATTTGCTAATCGTGATGATTATTGATAGTGTGGATTTTAGTTGAAGATTTTTTCTTCATTTTTTAGGGTTTCTAATTGTGATAGATTCTTTTTCTTTACTTGTGTCAAATTCTTTCAAATATTTTTGTTTAATTATTTGTTTTGGGGATATTTTAGTCGTATCGTGCGTTGATTTTTGACGCTTTCAATAATTGCAAATCCAAAACATGTTTCACAACCCATTGTAAATTAGATTACCCAATATTGCAAATAAATATTTATTTAAACAATTGCCGTCCCAAGATGTATAAACCAAGAACCCTTAGGCGAATTACCAGTTGTATACAATCATATGCGTTAATACCTCTCATGTAAAAGCTCAAATTATTTTGGTTCCTAAATAGAGGCCACTCTTGCCAACGAGGGTTAGCTTAGTTGGTACGGTCTCTCCCTTATGTGTCGTCCCACCAAAGTTCGAGTCTCACTACTAGCAGTTCTCGTTGGTGTGCGATTTGTAAATTTCTACGTAAATCCAAACTCATGGCAGCTGATAGTTAGGTGCCACAAGGAAATCATTCCGACTCGAGGTTGTAGATATATCCTGTCACTAGTGGTGAGAATAACCAATCTTCGAGGCCACTGTTTGCATTATACCTCAAGAATGCAAAGGTGGAGACTATGTTTTGTCATGGTATACGAAAGGCCCCAAAGGAAAACGAAATATCGATGCCCTATGAACGGCACTTATGTACTTTCCATTGGTTATTCAGGCAAGATAATCAACTGTTGGAGAATATACAGAACCGATATCCTTGCTCGACTGGTTCATTCAATTCCAGAAGAAAAAAAAAAAAACTCCTAATGCAAGAAATACACTTCAAATTGACAAGAATCCTACGTAAGTTCATGTTGGCGATTCGGATGTCAGCTTACAGAGAAGCGGAACTCAAACTAACCCTAAGAACGGCATTCTTAGT
The DNA here is from genome assembly GCF_042453785.1 of Malus domestica. NCBI lineage: Eukaryota > Viridiplantae > Streptophyta > Magnoliopsida > Rosales > Rosaceae > Malus > Malus domestica. The sequence continues at coordinate 11,782,615 of NC_091677.1, read as the reverse complement.
TACACAAAACCCGGACCAACCTAAATCGGTCCTTTGAGTATTGATCCAAAGCCAAACCCAGCAGTGAAAGCGAGTTTCATAGTGGCTGAATTAAATATTGCAGCTTCCTCCCAATGTCACAGTTCTTTGTAATCTCAGTTAAAGCCAATTATTAAGACAAACCAGAAAGGACAATGACCAAGCTTCATTGTGTTCCTTGGGACCCAAGCTTAATATATTCCAAAACAAAACACATAAGAACAACGAAAAGAGATCAGAAAAACAAGTACAACTGAGGATTGATGTAATGCCAATATACAGAAATAGTGGTTGTCCGTGACATCATACATTTAGCAGCTCGATCGAAGACAAAGTTGTTTAGGAAATTATGGCTTAACCCTTTGCTCAAACTGTAAAAGCAGGCGTATGATCCACAGTGTGACTTCTCATATATTGACAGATTAAGCATCATGTCCGTTTTTAGCGTGTTAGGCCCAACTGCAACTAAAAGTGCATGCACAGAGTGTGACGTCTTAACTTGGTTAACTACGCGTCCAGACAACTTAGAACCATATCAACCAATGTTTAGTGTCTAATCACTCATCCTACTTGATTCGGAATGAACAAAAACTAAGCCAAAGAAAACAAAATGAGGTTCCTAGGTCAGTTTGTCTTCAAGTCACCCACAAACGAATTATTAATTCCCTACTAAAACAACATGCCCTAAACCAATATGTCAAGTAAACAGAAAACTAAACGATCAGACGACTGGCCAAGACCGACAGATAAGCACAACTACCCTAGTGAAAAAGTTAATATTCCTACACATAACATAACATAACATATTGCGACCAGTACCACCTGATTAACTTCAGCATCATTTGAGAAACCTAAAAGCAAAAAGAATACCATGCAATGCATTCATCCCACTGTCGTTGAGTCTCCTGGGATTCAAGCAATGTTCTTATCTATTAAAAATGACATTCAGCGAATGATAATTCCGCAATGACATGGTAGTTGGACTGCATATATTCAATAGGTATCTGCATCAATTGACAACGGCTGACATCTCTTTAATAAAACAAAGCACGCTACAAGGCGCTTCTCGATGCCAAATTTAATCCCACAAAATCCTTCAAATCTTTGACTAGACTCACAGAAAGTCAAACAAAAAAAGCGTTGATCAAGAAAACTTGACACTGCATAATAAAAACAGAAAATTAATAAATAGCAACTATTTTTATTTAAAAACTCTTAGACAGCTTTCTTTATCGTTAAGGTTAAGGACATCTTTTTTATTATTAAGAACACTTTCTCTATTATTAAAGACATGTTATTTTAATTCAAAACTCTCATGACATGTGACTCCATTTTTATTTTTTGTCCTTATAATATAAAAAATGTCTTTAATAATATAAAGAAAATTTGTGAGAGACTTCTTGTTTAGTTCTCCCTATCCTTTCTTCCTCAGCAACAATAATCAGCCCATTTCCTTAACTTCGAGTCAGACCGGCTTGGGCCAGGCTTTGAACCCTGATGGGATCCGCCGCCGATGCTACCATTAGTTTATCGAATAGGGATTTACGGAGATAATTATTTCGTTTAATTTTTGTTTTTTATTTTTAGATTTTTGAAATCTGAATAGTGAGTAAGAGGTGATTCTAGATGAATCATTTATTTGAATTATATTTTGTAAGCCATGTGATGTGATATTTGATGATTGGATTTTTTGGTTAAATTATTAAAAAATGTGTCCAACAATCAACCGCGACATTATATAATTTACAAAATATAGTCTAAAACATGACTTCCCTATATTTTTGTCTTTAGTAAGTTCAACTTGTCAATGAGAGTCTTAAGTTTGCCTCCTCTTAAATTCAACTTTTGGTATTGTGAGTTCGATGATTGTTCTGTTGACCCATTTTATAGTTGGCAAATTGGTAGTTATCCTAGTGTAAATATATACATACAAAAGGAATTAACTTGTTTCTTTAAAATTAAGGAGTTCCTCTAAAGATACTTAAGGATCGAGTCGAAGAATTTTGTGCTTATGATCAAAATCATCATAGTATTACCCTGTAAAGATCATTTACCCAAAAAATCAACAAAATACGAAATCGTTTAGTTAACAAACTATATAAAAACATATAGATGGATATGGTAAAAGAATTACAAATATGATTATTACAGAATAATTTATAATGTGAACGATTTTGATTGTAAAAACGAAGTTATAAAAATCTTAAAAAGTTGAGCCTTACTTTTTCAAAAATAAAATAAACACGAATTTCTGTAAATATTTCAATTTTATTTTGGACAAGCTCTCTCTTTCATCGTTTGTGTTGCTCATACATACAATTGGAGACATAGAGCAATTTTGTGAACATGTTGTTGATGAACAGTTAACAAGTTTGTCACATGATGTTAAGATATTGTCACATGATGTTAAGATATAGTGACATATTATTGATATACTATTGGCACATAATTAATACATAATCGATACAAAATTCGACATTTAACAAATTACATAAATATTGCATAGCAAATTTACTACCATTTTCCTTTGATGATGGAGCTCAATTTTCACCTACACTCCAAACATTGAATTAAATAGCCAACAGTAAAAGACCAAACTCCCACAGTAATACTGGATAATCTAATCCAATGGGCACTGAACAAATAGTATCTGATCGTATCTGGATTTGGTTTTGACTGACCCGCCTTATCCCACCCAATGCATATCCCTCCCTCTCAATTTCCAATGCCAGAAACGCACAGCCTTTAGAAAATCCGATCCAAAAGTCGTTTCCAAACACCCACAATGCCACCGCCGGCGGCGCTCTCAGCTTCCTCCTCCTTCACTCTCCTCTCCCCACCTCCTTCCCCAAAACCAAAGCTCCCGCCTTTCTCCCCCAGAAAACACTCTTTCGCCATTAACCCCCGTCGCCACTCACTCCACTCCGCCCCCTCCTCCGCCGTCCGATGCGCCGTCATCGAGAAAGAGACTCCCGAAGCCCACCGCCCCGCCACCTTCCTCCGCGAGAACTCCTCATCGTCCTCCGTCCGGGGCCGGTTCGAGAAAATGATAAGAGACGCCCAGGACACCGTCTGCGCCGCCATTGAGGCCGCTGACGGCGGTGCCACGTTTAAAGAGGACGTGTGGTCGAGACCCGGCGGCGGCGGGGGCATCAGCAGGGTTCTCCAGGACGGTGCTGTTTGGGAGAAGGCCGGTGTCAATGTCTCTGTTGTGTACGGCGTTATGCCTCCCGAGGCCTACCGAGCTGCCAAGGGCGCCGCCGCAGCTGATCACAAGCCTGGCCCGGTTCCCTTCTTCGCCGCCGGAATTAGCTCGGTAATTTCGTGAGTTCTGCTCTGTTTGTGAACAAAGAAATGTTGGGTTTTCTTATTTTGTGTGTGTAATATGTGGGGTTGCATTTTGGTTTTGGATTGCTTTCAGGTTTTGCATCCGAAGAACCCGTTTGCGCCTACTTTGCATTTCAATTATCGGTATTTCGAAACCGATGCTCCACAAGGTATGAATGTGAATCTAATTGCTCGTTACTTTTTGGTCGATTGTACATTGCTTAGTTAGGTGGTGTTAGTTGGTAGGCAGGCTTGAATCCATCGTTTTTCAAAGTACTGATGTAGTAGATGATCTCAAATTGAGTATAGCACTTTAGTTCATACTTGTGTAGGATAATGCAAATGAAAGGATTTGACATGTTGCCAAAGATGAGGTCGAATTGGATATAAATGTGCAAAAGTAGAATTATAATGAAAAATGTGAAACCCAGAAGCCAGAACCCGCTGCCTTGCCACTGGGCAGTAGATTATGCTCACATGCTAGAAATGATATCTTGATAGTATGAGTAATACCTTTTATGGATTAATTAACTATGAATCTGCTAGCAGTTACGATAGCAGAAACAATCACTATACTTTCCTCATCTTTGTAAACATGTGTTGAGATTATGAGTAATACTTGTGTAAAATAGCTTATGAAAAGGAACGCTGTTTGGAGTCTATCTTGATTTGTCACATTTATGCAGATGCTCCCGGAGCACCTAGGCAATGGTGGTTTGGGGGTGGAACTGACTTGACACCTGCTTATATTTTTGAGGAGGATGTTAAGCATTTTCATTCAGTATGTACTCAAAGCAGACAACTTTCCTCATGGCGTTTTGTGATTAAGCTCTGCTTTTTTAACATTCTCATTTCTTGTGAAAATTGCTGGTTGGCGTTAACTAACTGCATACTAATGTTAGCCTAAATTCTGTAGGTTCAGAAAAGTGCTTGCGACAAATTTGATCCTGCCTTCTATCCTCGGTTCAAGAAATGGTGTGATGATTATTTCTATATCAAGGTATTTTACTAAACCTGTTTTACTGTTGTGTTATGAATTTATAATATGGTGTTGATGATGCGTTGATGTTTTCTAAACTCTAACAGTCAATTTGGATAACTTCTTAGGATTCTTAGGAACTAACAAAAGACGTGCCTGCAGGCCAAATAACTGCATTCTTGTTCCTGTTTGCTTATATAATATTGGTGATATTATTTTGTGAAATGAGTATGTTGACATTCTCATCATAATGCAATTGATTGTGGGATTGTGATTGTTGTTGTGTGTCAAATTACTCCAATTGTTACAATTTTGATGAGGTTTACCCATCACGAAGATCTTGATAGACACATACAAACATTCGATACTAAAACTACTAGGTATATAATGTCTGTATGTTCTCACGCTTCATCTTAAACTCCGTGCCTGACGATGTTGTTGTAGTCACATGCTACTGGTTAGCTTAACTATATCTCTATAGTATCAAAGAATATTATATGTCTTCAATGTTAATAACTCAAAGTTCCTAGCTTTTGGTTTTGGGTTGTGTAATGTGCACTAACATGAAACATGGTCATGCAAGCTATGATTCCCCCCCCCCCCCTAGGCAGTCTTCCCAATCAAATGAATAGTAAAATCCTATCGCCACTTCCCAATCATTTACTCTTAAACTACTGATTTGGTTATAATCATGATGCTGACTAAATGGGATAAAAGTACATGTGATTTCGGACTCAGTTCAGATGCCAAATTGCTATGTTTTCCTGGTACTATTTTGCTTGATATTTGACAATCTTATCTGTATGCAGCATCGAGACGAGAGGCGAGGACTTGGAGGAATATTTTTTGACGATCTAAACGATTATGATCAGGAGATGCTTCTTTCCTTTGCCACAGGTATTGCTTAGAAATATCTAATGTTCTTTCTCTTTGTGTATTTTCCATTAATTATTTCTTTCTAGTTGAGTGACTAAATCCTCTTCCTGCGCTCACTTATGTTGACGTGAAGAATGTGCAAATTCTGTGGTCCCTGCTTACCTGCCAATTATAGAGAAAAGAAAGGACCTGCCATTTACAGATGAGCAGAAGGCATGGCAGCAATTGCGAAGAGGGCGCTACGTTGAGTTCAATTTGGTATGAAAATAAGTCCTGAAGATACTAGAAGAATTTCATAACATCAGGACTTGAGTAAATGAGGTCTAATTCATATTTTTCTTTTAAACAAAAGGTTTATGATCGCGGAACAACTTTTGGACTAAAGACAGGAGGTCGAATTGAGAGTATTCTCGTCTCTCTTCCACTGACTTCTCGATGGGAATATGACCATGTAAGCTTACTGGATCTCTCTTTACGATATTTTACTTCTGATACTACTGAAAAACTGAACAGTTTGAAGTTTTGAAGTCATCATTGAGGGAGTGATTTTATTGTTTGCTGTGCAGAAACCAGAAGAGGGAAGCGAAGAATGGAAACTATTAGATGCTTGCATCAACCCAAAGGAATGGGTTTAATGTTTTGAAATTTATCTTTAATTGTCTGATCTTGTAATTTTTACTTCTTTTCCCCACTCCTCGTTTTTCTTCTATCATAATCCGTATGATTTGTTTCTTTAATAGTTTGAGAGTTAGAGGTTAGCAGTCGGTATCTTGATCAAAGTGTAATACGTGTACCAGGCGATGTAAGTTGTGAATTGTCAACTTTTGTAAGATTAGAAACTCTTGTTGAATAAATCTCGGGATGATCAACCATTTTCGAACTTGTTTACATCCTGCAATATAATCTGAATATGTACAAGTTGATCGATGTACGGTTTTTCCAAAGGGCTCCCTGCTTTGCGAAGTTAAGGGGAAGACATTTATCGTACGTAGTCTTATCCTGCTTTGTAAAGCTTCCTAAAGAGTTTACACCATTTCATTTCCATGTCGGCTGGTTAGTGAGACTTTGCTTTCATTCCTGATAGCCTTACAAACTTAGGACTCTCGTCTGATTTGGGTTACAGGTTTTTTGAGGCCTTCTTATCAAGAAAAACTATACCGCATCACTAGCATGTAACCATGAATTTATTAATCCCAAGCGTTTCAACTAACTCAAATTAAAAGTCCGTATGCTAAACTCGACAATATGATATTTCAAATGAAAATTTACATAATATCCGAAAGAAGGAAAAAAAAATGAAAGAGTCGCAACCTGATAGCTTTCGATCTGTGCATACTTCCCAGCTACGGGTGAAACTGAAGTCTCTGTGTACATAGCTGATTCAACCAGGCTGTTTCTACAGTCTAATCCAATATGTATTTTGTCCCTCATATTGTAAACACGGGAATTCTTGCGATGAATGAGACAAGAACACGTGTACAAAATAATATTTGTATTAATGATTTAAGGGTTACAATCTCTTATACAAATTTAGCCTCTGATTCTATCTTTGTAATGGGTAGATTTGATGTTGTTGATCCAAAATGCCGTCGGGGCTTGATCTTTAGGATGAACGGATGATGAATGATGAACACTTTCGTCAAGGGCCGTCGGGGCTTGATCTTGAATTAGTGGAAGTTTCTTCAAGGGCCGTTGGGGCTTGATTTTGAAGGAGGATTTTGACGAAGAACGAAGAGGGCTTTCTTGATTCTTCGGGATTTGCTTGAGAGCTTTAGAGTTTCGAGGCTTCAAGGCTTTGGTGTGATGTGAATTCTCTTCCAATTTGGGAGTAGAGAGAATGTATGTAAAATCCTCCCTTTTGCTTGATGGAGAAGCTTATTTATAGGCTTTGAGAATGAATCACCACCATCCATTTGTTTGGTGAAGTAAGTGGATGTTGTAGGTGGGATGAGTGTGTGTTGTAGGTGAGGTGAGTGTATGATGTATGTGAAGTGAGTGTATGATGTAGGTGAGATGAATGGGGGTTGTAATTTTAATACAATTGTCAATACTTATTTCACCGAAATTTCAACTTCTACAAATGCCTCCACTTCAAGGCGCGTTGTTTACATGTGCTTGTCACGTGTAAAAGATGCGTTTTGAAGTCCTTTAATGTAGATGTCGATCCAAGGGCCGTTGGGGCTTGATCTTGAATTGGGCTGGGAGTTTCTTCAAGGGCCGTTGGGGGTTGATCTTGAATTTTGTTTGAAATTTCTTCAAGTGTCGTTGAGGCTTGATCTTGGATGAAATTTGGACCACAAGGAGCTTCATGTGGTAGATGATCTTTGGCTTTGGTAATGGATGAATCGACACGTATTTTGTTGCGCTTGTTGACGTTCCACAACTTTGATCTTGAACTAGGTTGAAGGGTTTTTTGGTTTCCTTCAAAGTTTCGAACTTACTCATTTTATCTGGAGTTGATTTTGATTCAAGGGTGGCGGACACTTGATTTTGAATCGGACTTGTGATTTCTTCAAGGGCCGTTGAGGCTTGATCTTGAACTTAAACATGACCACGAGCGGTTTTAGGATTTGGACAGATGGTAGGTAGGCACGAGATGGAGGTGATGGTCCGTTTCTTTGTTCAATCTTTCAAATTCATATTGAAGAAGGTCAGGGGATAAGGTCAGATGCTGCAAAAAAAATTTGCTTTGAAAGATTAAGGAAGTTCGCAGAATTTTCATATGAACCCTGAGCAGTTTGGTGAATGGTATGATCTTCAAGGGTTGTCGAGACTTTGCTCTTCGGCGACAGTGCCAGCAAAAGGTTGTTGAAGCTTCTCGAGCTCTTTGATTATAGCAACGATGGCGGGCTTGGATTTGACTTAGACTCATCCGTCTGGATTATGCAGTTTTGCCGAGAAGGGTGTCCTGCTATAATGATTTGTTCTAGCTTATCGTGTTGCATTCTTCTCTGCTTGTTTCTTTCACCTAGCAGAAGTGGTGCGCAACCTTTTGCCTTTCAATGGTCTTTCAGAGCATCACTTTTCAGCCACTCATCCATGTTTGGCAGCTTCAGTGTAAAGATCCAACATCATATCAACTGTCTTGAAGTATTTGCTGAGGAAATTCAAGACCCGTCAACAGTTGAAGATGAGCATTCGAGAGCAATGCTAGGTAAGCAACCAGGCAAAGGTTCTGGGCAATCAGTTCCTGATCGGAGGTTTAATTTCAGGTTCCGACTGATTGCTTCATTTCTCATTGTTCTGCAGGCAAGAGCAAGGGCAAAGGAAATGACAGGGGAAAAGCATGATATCAGATACCTTTGCTTTCGACCCTGATGATATGAGATACTTTTGCTTTTGAAGAAATAGCGGATGATCAGCACCTGTATTTGTTGCGCTCGTCTCCGCCTGCTTCGATGCATCACTTTCACTTTCCTCATCTGTTCTCCAGGCATCTAGTATCTTTTTTGGATGCACAAGATGTTGAAACAATGGGTACTTCGAAAGCAGTACTAGATAAGCAATTAGGGAAGGGGTTCCAGGCAATCGGTTCCAAATCGGAAGGCTGATTCTAAGTGCCGACTGATCGCTCTATTTTTTCTTGCCCTGCAGAGAAGAACGAGGACAAAGAAAAGGATAGGGAGAAAGCGTGTTATGAGATACTCTTGCTTTTAACCCTAGTGATATGAGATACTTTTGCTCTGGTGTGACTTGGTTGAAGAGGTGTTTCTAGAGAGGAAGAAAACTGAGTATGTTGAAGGGTTTGGTTGCAGATGCATTTGGCGAAGAAGAAGAGTCATGCGTTTTGGATGTGTTCCTTGCCATAGAGGATGGAGGTCGAACTATATAGTAATTTCCCCATAGCAAGTGGTAGTGCGGATGTGGCCTTGTCACCCACGCTTATCGACCAAAAGTATGGTAGTTGGAATAATGAACTTCGCACGTTTTCAACTCTGTCAGTCATATTTGACAAAGTTGCACGTGATAGCCAAAAGATGAGATCGCGTCTGAAAAGTGTTGACGGACTTTACGCAGGAAAATCCGACTTTTAAAATTCGAAGAGTGGTATCTCTTCGATTTTTTGAACAAGTGGTTGTGTTGCCTTTCCTTTTAAAGCGGTGTCAATTGTATTCAACATGCACACTTTGAAGATTGCATGCCCTTGAAAATTGTCTTTGTTGTATTTCTGAGATTTTACTCCCTCCAACCCTTTTCTTTTACCATTTTTGAAAATGGCATACCCGTCCAACATTTGCTTAGATTTGAGTCTCAGGAATGATACAAGTGCGCAGCGTCAGGGTGGGTAATATATGGCGCCCTTCCTTCTTTTCTTCTAATGGCCCTCTTACAGTTGAAGACTCTGTGATAAGGGATGCAACAACGGCTACGGTTGTAGCTAGGAACCTTCTCACTCCTAGAGATAATAGGCTACTTTCAAGGTGGTCCGATGAGTTGGTTGTTCAAGACTCCCGGGCTCTCAGTGTTCAATGTGCGGGCTCTGTGTCCAACATGGGCCAACCCCTACTTGTTCGAACTCGCCAAGTTGAATCATTGACGGCCGAGGTGGAAAGCCTTGAACGAGAGATCAAACATCTCAAGCACGAGAATCGAGAGTTGTGCATGCTTGCAAATGATTATTCGACGAGCATGAAGAGAAAACTTGATCATCTGCAGGCATCTGAAGGTCGGATTCAAAGCGACCATCAGAAGTTTATGGCTTTCTTCCAGAGGCACCTTTTGCCTTCGCTTTCTGGCATTCGACCAAGCATTGAGGCGCCACATGATCAATCTTTAATGCCTTCTTCTTCTAAGGTTCAGCTGAGTGCTAAGGCTTCACGTGAGTAACCTTTGTGAAGTCTCCGTCTTTTCTCTTTTGCTTTTTTTTTTTATACGCACTTGTAATTTCTTAGAGATATCAATGGACATGTTTTATTTTATTCAGTGCATTGTGCTAAGTACAAATAAAACATATAACTCACTAAGATGTGTTACTTCCCCCTCTTTATTTTTTATTTTTTATTTATTTATCTTTTTTTCAAAATGATGTCGTGCACCATCCCATAACCTTTCTTTTAGATGGTGCCTGATGCACAATCCTCCCCATTTTTTCTATCTTTCAATGATTTTGTTGCCACTGCCTTTTTTTTTTTACTTGCTAATAGTAGCATGCACTTGTGAATAGTGGCTTGAAGATGGCATGGCTGGATGCCTCAGTGGGCTTCCTCGCTGTACTGCACTCTCCGCATGCGGACCATTTTCATTTGCTTCTCTAGAGACCATCATTTGCACAGTCACTACACCAACAATTTTTATTTATTTTTATTTTTTTTATGATTTATATATGGTGCTTTGCAGGGGTGGAACTTGACGGAGCAGCGGAGTTGAAGCCCGATAAGGCAAGAGATAGAGGAGGTCTCTGGGAGTGAGTTGACAAACTTTGGTTTTGTCAATCACATTCGGAGGCAGCAGCTATGACGGAGGTGCAGATGCAGTGGAGGATCTTTAACAACCATGTAGGGTCCGGCCTTGATGATGAAGGCGGGGAAGGATGAGGGTGACCTTGATGTCGGATCCAGCTAGGACCTAGAGTGCAGTCGGGTTGGAGTCAAGCTTGAAGCCAGGAGCGGATCATCACCACTGGGCAAAGATAGGGGAGATGGAAGACTCAAGTCAGTCATCGATCTTGAGCACGAAGTAGCGCGACGAGTCGAGTATGGTTTCAATAGAGGTCTTGCGCTGGGACGTCGCGATGGAAAGAACTGGAGGTACTCGTCGTCGTCAGAGGTTGCTGGGTGAGAAAGAGACGATAGACAAAGCAGTCTCGCTCGGGGGAGAGGTTGAGGCTTAGTGACAGAAATGCGGCACTGGGCGAGGCCGTTGCGGCAGAAGATGAAGCACAGCTGCGGAGCATCGGTAGAAGAACGCTACGGTGAAGGATCCGAAAGAGGATCCATGAGAGCAGAGGGCATCGCTGGCGACGGCTGGTGGCCACAACGGGTGAAGTCTACGGCAAGATGCAGATGGGAATTCGTTAACAGCTATCTCCGACGAAAACAGTAAAGTCAACGATGGTGACTGTAAATTGACATCCCCAAACGGCGTCGTTTAACGCGTGGCTAAGGGCTCTGACAGTTTGGGTTCTTCTGGTCTTCTGTTGCTACCGTGATTTGTGTCCATTTCATCTCGCCATGCTTTCGACAAAAGTGCTTCTCAATCCCCGTCAAGTCGTCGAGCGCCTGGATCGGGTTGCAGTGTACGCAGGTGTTTGATGCGGAAGAGCAGCAGGCTGGCGATTTGGAGTTAGTGTGGTGGAAGAGCTGCTGCTGCTTCGCATGAAAGCTCGAAAAGCACTTTTAACCTTGCTTTTGTGTTTATGGTGGCGAATCTGTCTAAGAACAACATTTTTGTCCAAGGAAGCTGCAGTGGGTGATTTCAAGTAGACATGGCTTGTGATGGAGCTTTGCGACTCAGGAGAAACTTTATGGCCATCTTTGATCTTCCCAGAAGCAGCTTCTGAGAGAGAAATGGTTTTGTTATGGTTTCGAGCCATCGCAAAGAGGCACAAGACGGCCGCGACGAAGAGCAAGACCCTGATTTCAACGCCAAGGAGGAGTGCTATGACCAGGAGGAGAGAAAGCACGAATGGAGGTGTATCGAGGGTCTGTGCGGGAGGAAGAGAAACTGGACTTCGGTCTCTAGGCTTCTGGGCCTGTGAAACGAAGCCTGGGCTTTGACTCTCTTTCTTGTCGGTGGAGAAGATGGATGATCAATTCCATTTCTTTTTTTCTTTTTTTTCTTTTTTCTTTTTTTTTAACTTTAATATATATAGATATATATATATATATATATATATATTTTTTTTTGTACGAAGAATATTGTTTTTTATTTGTCATAAAATTGAATTTTGCTAATCAAAACTCCTATATATATATTTTTTAATTTTGATCTGACTGAACTCGAAAATTGGATTGTTCAAGCTACATACGTACCCCTTCAAAGAAGAGATCAAGTCATAATGTAGTTCAAATGAGTGATGAATATATATATATATATATATATATATATATATTATGGTTTTAGTAATGATTTTGATGATTATTTTGCCATACACAGTTTATGCTCTTGCGGGCCATGAGCGTTGGTTCGTGCGAACAAGGAGCATTAGGTGTCGCATTTTATACTCGTGCGGACCAGGAGCTTGATTGTTGTGATTTGTTAAGCGACTTAGGAGAGGCGTTCCTCATAATCCTCATAGCAAAGAGCTTTGACTGAGTAATTGAAAAAGTCTTCTGGAAAGAAATCACACATTGTGATGGGGATGAACGATCTTTGTGTCGAAATTTCATTATTTCCAACACTTTCACATTGTTTTGGAGGTTGACAAGAACTGATTTGCCCCATTTTCGACTGATGAACTTGTGAACGAGATGGTTGCTGCTTGTCCATTTCTTCGAAGCGATCTTGGACAGACATTCCTCGCGATCTTCATAGCAATGAGCCTTGGTCAAGTATTTGAATAAGTCTTCGAGGAAGAAGAGATCGCACATGAACGATCTTTGTGCCAAAATTTCCTTATCTTCAACACTTTCACATAGCTTTGGAGGTTGGCGAAAGCTGCTTTGCCCCCTTTCTGATTGGTGCACTTATGGATAAGACGTATGTTTCTCGTGCAGTTTCTTCGGAGCGACGTGAGTCCATCCTTCAACTTCACTTGACTTAGAGTATGCCCTCAACGGTCGAGGTGAAGACTTTGAGTCGAAAGAGCCAAAAGTGATGTCTTCCTTAGGGATTTCATATTCTTCGTCTTTTTGGATTTGTTGGCGTGAAGATTGGTCGGTGTGGATGATGGTGCGCTTTCTTACTTTCAATGGTCCATTTGTGTCAACCTCCAAAGTTGCTTAGCGCTTCATCCTTGAAGGAATTAAGCTTCGAATATCGCCTTTTTTCTACTAGCCTATCGAGCTTTTCTTCCTTTGACGTTGTCTCCCTATTTTTAAAAAACTTCATGTTGTCTTCAAGTCTTTCCAAAGCTGACTGACGAGGAGGAGAGCTAGCCCTGTTGCTTTGCTTCTTAGGTTTTGACAACCTTTCAAAAACAGAGCTTTGGGATGTTGGCATGTTAAGCCTCTTGAAGACGGAGGTTCGGTTTTGACCACCAATGTGATTAAGTGCTGACGTTCTGGGTCTTGAACGATTCATCCTATCGAAAACTGACGTCCGAGGGGCGGATTTAGGCTCCGTTTGATCTTGTTCAATGCTCACACTAATTTGTTGAGTGCTAGCATTTTTCGCTTTGCTTGAAATCTTCACGGGTGCATTTGGTGTGAAGCCAAGTCCAGCTTTGTTGTTGTCAACTCCGTAACCATGCTTCTTCAACTTCTTTTGAGTCTCGGTGAGGTCACGTTCTTTATCGTTGATGGTGTTTGAAACCTTCTTTCTAGGATTAGAAGAAGAAGCGAAGTCGTACCCAGTTTTTGACATGAGTTTGTAAGCGTTTGGATCAAAACCTTTTTCGGTCCTCTTGGTTGGGAGAAAGCTTGGTTCCACCCCCTTTGGTAGAGCTTTTATGAAGCCTTGTGGTAGTCTTGCAATCTTAGCGTCACCTATATGTGTTAAAGGTAAAACTGCATTCGTCTTTAGCAACTTTACATTATCCCTATGCCGCTGTGCATCGGCTTTGCTTGCTCCAGTTTCGAACGAAGATTGACCATCATTTCTTGTCGACATCGGGATGTATCAGAAGACGAGTGTGTTTGGTCCATTTGAGGGCGTTCTACTCCCTTTGGTTGTTACAGGTTTAGCAAGTTCATCATTGTTCTTGTTTGAAGACAGCATAGCTTTTCCTTCTTACTTCTTGGGCATGGCTTGCCACTCTTACTTTTTAGGTGTTGCTTTGCCCGTGGATTTGATCTCTTTTGGAAGAGCTTCGGGCACCATGTCTTCATCCATGTAGAACTTGGCGTTTGCGAAATATGATTCGGCTTCGATGAATGGTTTGGTTTTGCCATAGATCACCTCCACTCATTCTCAGTAAAATTTTAAGCATTGGTGGAGGGTGGATGGCACTACTCCATTCTCATGGATCCAAGGCCTTCCTAGGAGCAAGCTGTAGGAGGTTCTTACATCAATCACGTGGAATATTGTGCTTGATTTGAGTTCACCAATGGTCATTTCCACTCGGATCATGCCCATCGCCCTTTGTCCTCCTTGGTTAAAACCCTGGATTAGCAGACGTCTTAGGGACAGTTCATCCACCTTGATGCCAATTATGGTCATTGTTAACTTTGGCATGATGTTTATGGCCGATCCACCATCCACAAGCATGCGGTTGACTTTGTGCTCCTTTACGTACCCAGAGACGGAGAGATGACGGTTGTGAGGCTTTGATCCCAGCAGTAAGTCTTCGTCAGTGAAGTTGATTGCGTCATGGGTAGCACAACAAGTGGCATACTCATGTGGTCGAAGTTTCAAGCCTTCGCCCTTGTTTTCTTACGCTTCGTGGTCATTGGGACTTGCCAAGACCACTGCTAGTGCTCTTCCCATCTTATTTGGCAATCGTGGCGCTTCCTCGATGCTAAAGTGTATCGGCAGGCATTCTTTGGGTGTGAGGGTAATTTCTCCCTCAATGGCGATGGCTTTGCCTTTTGAAGGTTCTTCCATTTCTACTTCGACCATGTGACATGCAGCGATATTGCACTGTTGGAAGAAGTCCTTTGGGAAGTATTTATGCAAGGAGACAGGAATGCGTGGCTCTTGATCCATAGGTTCCCTAGCATACGTAGGTTTACCAGCTTTTACGTTTCTTTTGGGCTTCCTACTGTTGTGGCGACGGTGCTTTCTCACTTGTTCCCCCTTTAGCCTTCTAGCTTGTGGTCTTGGCTTCCTCGTCTTCTTATAGGTCACCAACGTCCATCATTCTTCATCATCGGTAAGTGCATCCTGGTCGTTTGCCCTTGGCGATGGTTGCACAGAAGGTATCATGCAACTTGAGCATTGATAAGAATGGTCAGGTGTCGCTTGGATAAGCACGAGATCGAAAGATCCAAATGCAATTGTAGTAGTATGTGTTGCGGCCGTGTCTTCGAGGTCGAGCTCGATTCGCCCTTGTTGTGCTAGCTTCATGATGAGCTCTTTGAGGACGAAACACTTACCAACAGGATGGCTCACAATTCGATGGTACTTGCAATATTTAAGATCATTTACGTGATTCATTTCTTCAGGCCGCTTGCATTCGGGTAGCTCGATTACCTTCTTTTCCAGCAAGTCGTCTAACATTGCATCCATGTTTGAGTCAGGAAAAAGGTACACCTTCTGCTCTAATTCCATCAAGGTGCTTTTGTATCTGTCTTGGGTGCAAGAAGGCTCACCTTTCTTTATCTCCTTTGCTTTGGTTTTGGAGGAGATCTTGATAGACGCGGATGAGGTCTTGATGGGCCTAGTGTTGACGGTGAACGCTTCATTGGGGGGCTTCTTCCCAGTTTTGTCTACATTTGGG
The DNA here is from genome assembly GCF_042453785.1 of Malus domestica. NCBI lineage: Eukaryota > Viridiplantae > Streptophyta > Magnoliopsida > Rosales > Rosaceae > Malus > Malus domestica. Next base: position 11,766,938 of record NC_091677.1, on the reverse strand, counting down.
GAGAACACCTTATCCTTCTTGAAGTCGATAATCGGCTCTTTCTTCCCGTGATTGGCAATACTTAGCTCCATGTCATGGGAACGAGTTGCCGGCTCCTCGAACGTTCTTGGTTTTATGCCTTGAAGGATGTAATGTAACCCACAGTGCATGCCTTGAACACACATCTCAATGGCGGAGGTTTCAGAAAGCCGATCTTTGCAATCCAGACTTAACGAACGCCATCTATTGATGTAGTCAACGACAGGTTCATCCTTCTACTGTTTCATATTGGTCAGCTCCAACATGCTTACAGTGTGGTGGGTGCTGTAGAAGCAGTTGATGAACTTCCTCTCTAGCTGATCCCAACTGTTGACATATTCGGGCTCGAGGTCGGTATACCAGTCAAAGGCGTTACCTTTCAGCGAGCGCACAAATTGATTGACGAGGTAGTCTCCCTCTATTCCAGCATTGTTGCAGGTTTCAATGAAATGGACGACATGTTGCTTCGAATTTCCCTTTCCATCGAACTGCGTGAACTTTGGTGGTTGATAACCCCTCGGCATCTTCAAAGCGTCAATTTTCTTGGAGTATGGCTTCGAGTACAGCACGGAGTCATGTGAGCTTCCTTCGTATTGTGCCTTGATGGTGCTGGCGATCATCTCCTGTAACTGCTGGATAGAAAGAGATCCCATGAGTGACACTGATTGGTCTAGCTTTAGCTTCTCTTCGACTTTCTCCGCAAGAGGCTCCTCATCCTCATCGTTTTCTTTCTTTACTGGATTATCCCCTTGCTCGACTTTCACGTCGGGCTTCGCATCCAATTGGTTGACGAGTGCGGCGATTTGCAGGTCCTTATCCTCCACAGTCCGTGTGAGCCTTGCGATCGCTTTATTCATATGAGCCAGCTGCTTATCGATTGAAGTCGCTCTAGTGGTCATGACTTGCATGGCTGAGCTGCCACTTGAGTTGGCATCAGAAAGCATAAAACCAGAGTACTTCCTTGGGCTTTCCTCCCTTGGCACCCTTAGCGAGGCCAGGGTGATCACAGGTTCGTGCCTCGAGTGCTCTTGTTCTTTCGGCGGAGTTGATGCAGGGGTAGAAGAGGCGACAGAAAGAGCTCTTGCCTTGCTTCGAGTTGTGACGCCCGAAGTGACACTGCCTGCGGTGATGACGCTCTTGTTCCTTGTTGCCTTCTTTGATGCCATTTGTGCTTTTTGCGGATTCAAAGATAGAGATGAGAGGTAGAGAATTGTCCCACTGGACATGCCAAATTTGTAAACATGGGAATTCCTGCGATGAATGAGACAAGAACACGTGTACAAAATAATATTTGTATTAATGATTTAAGGGTTACAATCTCTTCTACAAATTTAGCCTCTGATTCTATCTTTATAATGGGTGGATTTGATGTTGTTGATCCAAAGGGCCGTCGGGGCTTGATCTTTAGGATGAACGGATGATGAATGATGAACACTTTCTTCAAGGGCCGCCAGGGCTTGATCTTGAATTAGTGGAAGTTTCTTCAATGGCCGTTGGGGCTTGATCTTGAAGGAGGATTTTGATGAAGAACGAAGAGGGCTTTCTTGATTCTTCGGGATTTGCTTGAGAGCTTTAGAGTTTCAAGGCTTTAAGGCTTTGGTGTGATGTGAATTCTCTTCCAATTTGGGAGTAGAGAGAATGTATGTAAAATCCTCCCTTTTGCTTGATGGAGAAGCCTATTTATAGGCTTTGAGAATGAATCACCACCATCCATTTGTTTGGTGAAGTAAATGGATGTTGTAGGTGGGATGAGTGTGTGTTGTAGGTGAGGTGAGTGTATGATGTATGTGAAGTGAGTGTATGATGTAGGTGAAATGAATGGGGGTTGTAATTTTAATACAATTGTCAATTCTTATTTCACCGAAATTTCAATGTCTACACATATAATATTAAGTCACCTCTAAGGTAGCTCATCAAAACTTTACCATCGTCTAAAACGTAGATATAGTTTGGACGGGGCTGATGATCATCCATTTGTATGAGCATGAGTCTGGTCCAAGATTCCTTCACTCCATATTCCATCATCACCCATATTTCCATATTTTCATCATCACCCCTAAGATAACAAAAAAGGTGAGAACGTGCCCGATATCCGCCCTCATATTTCTTCTTCCGTTAACAATATTCGACAAAGGTACCAACTCCTGAAATTTCTCCTCCTCCTCTAAATTGAAAGAGACGACTCTTGATTCTGAACTTATTAGCCTATGGTGTAGCCCATGGTGTAGCCAATGTAGAGCCCCGTTCAATAGCAACCCCCGCTTCTGCAATTGAATATCATCATCTTGATTTAGACCTTCAACAGTTCTCCATGAACCCCTTTAAGGGTAAAGACCACGACTTTACAGATATGAATTGCATTGCTGTTCTCTCCCAGAGTCACTTTGTAATCGTCGGTCACAGAATCATAACCAAATCCGTAAAAACACGGACCAAATCCGTAAAGACATGGACGCAAAAGCTGTTCGGTAGGTTTTGGCAACACATTGGTAAGTCCAGTACAAGGGTTCCATATGAAAATGTCCACACAGTTTATTACTAGACATACGAGGCCATTGCAAGAACCGATGATGTTCACCCTTCGAATTTGACTTTGAGACGATCTTCGCAAATTGTGCGTTCTAGAGCTCCAGCTTGCATCAACTATGCTACTAATATCTTCATTCCTCACGAATAATGATGATAATGTTTCATAGTCTATGGACTGGAGATACCTCCTTTTGAAAAACATGAGCCTGAAGTTGTTGTCGTTGATGCTGTTGGAATTTTTGGATCGCTGGGCCGGCCCCACTCTAACGACACCGATACTGTCCCCACTTAACCACCTGCACAATCCTCAGGTGTGGGGTTTTACCACAAAAGGCCTCGGTATTAGTTAGAGTGGGGTAATACTATTTAAACCCCTTTGGTTTTCTTCACCCCACCGATGTGGGACAGTTTAACACTCCCCCTCACGTGTAACCTCATTTAGTGGTTCACACGTGAAGATCCACATCGGTGATTGAAACTCAGAGGTTGGCTCACGTTGGGCCCACTTGTTTTCAATTGGAACTCAGCGGTTGTCTCTATATTAAGAGCTCAGACTTGTTTCCTTCCGGGTGGTGACAAGCTCGTTGGCTTGCACGGGCCCGCAACCGTGGGCTCTGATACCATGTTGGAATTTTTGGATCGCTGGGCCCGTCCCACTCTAACGACACCGATACTGTCCCTACTTAACCACCTGCACAATCCTCAGGTGTGGGGTTTTACCACAAAAGGCCTCGGTATTAGTTAGAGTGGGGTAATACTATTTAAACCCCTTTGGTTTTCTTCACCCCACCGATGTGGGACAGTTTAACAGATGCGTCGGCAGAGCTGCTTTCTAACAAAATTTGAATCGGAGATTATAGTGCGCCATAGCTTGCACACACGCCGAAATCGTACTAAAGTGTTCCCTGGTAGCCATTATAGTATCTCAACAATGATGCCAGTGCTTTCAATATAAGGTGGTGTTAGCACACCGTCACCGGAGGAGACCAGTTGCTTCTGTCGATTCCGGAGGCCGCCGTCTGCCGTTGTAAGTTTCCGTGGCGCATCCCATCACTTTTATTTGGTATATATATATATATATATATATAGAGAGAGAGAGAGAGAGAGAGAGAGAGAGAGAGAGAAGGCCGTGGGGGATAAGGTTTCTAGTAAGGTTATGGATTACTCATCTCTTACCCTTCTCCATTCGTACTCTGATATATTTTATTTTGAAATTTTTTATTCAAACCATTTATTTTATCTCTACACTCAATTTAAGTTATAATATATTCTGTATTTTTTACCTTGTTTGCGATTACCGTTAAGATAATATGTTCAAAATAAAAAGTTATCAGAGATTCAGAGGTCAGGCACCACTCTCCTTATCGGCCGCCTGCCACCCTTCAATCATCTTCGTCAGAGAGGAGGGAAATAAATTAAAAAAAAAAAAAAACGATGTAAATGAGAGAGAGGAGGGAAATTAATACGTAGACAGGAAGGTCATTCTATGAACGCAAGGTATTTTAGGGTTCTTAATTCTAAGAAGACATAGGATTTAGATAATTTTTACGTGCATGGGAATGAAATTCATGGTTGTAATCTCAAGCTTTGCAGTCCTCTTTTATCCCCTCTGTAAGTATGAAATTCATCAGCTTGATAACAATAACAAGTTATCAATGGATAGACTTCTTACAAAATTTCAAAGTAATTCGACAAAAGTGACGAAGTATCCTTAGCCATTACTGAAGTATCTTGAGTTCCTTCTGTTTACTAGATTCTGCAAGCATCCTGAAGGATCATGCTGACCAGCCTTTTGCATCAAATGTTCTGTCTAGAAGTAGATCATATCCCTCAGCTGAGTTTTGGATGCTTGCACTACCTCCCAGTTACCGGCGAAAGCAAAGTCTCTACGTACATAGCTAATTGAAGAGACGGAGACTTTTTAGGCTTAATAGCAATCCTATATCTGTTTTCCTTTGCATCATATAATATTAAGTCACCGCTACTTGAGCCGATGAAAACTTTAGCATCCTCTGAACACATATAAAAGCCGTGGATTTATATAGGGTATATCGTTCAGCACTATCAGTTTGGTCCAAGATTCCTCGAATCCGTATTCTGCCATTACCCACATTATCATACTCCTGTTTCTGCAGCAGAAATGGGTAAGAACACACAAAAGATGAGAACCTCTATAATCCCCAACATCCTGTTGGTATTCGAAGTTTACTAATTCAATACCAAAATATGTGGGTGATAAGTTTTCTAACTATCACACATCACTCTTAATAAAATTGGACAAAGAAAGAAAGAAGTAAATGAAGAAGCAAGCTTCTGTGTTGGACAAACTGCACGGCAAACAAGCAAAACACCTTGATATATTTAATAAGAGTTTACAAACTCAATTGCTTACAAGCTGAAATGGAAATGAGATTCTGATGATCTTATTACACGGACACACACCTGTCTCTATTATAGAGATTTTACAAGACAACATAAAGCATGCAAAACAAAAAAGAAAAGGTGTACAAAAGTCTTCACACCGTTTAACACTTTCGGCTACTTTAGACACACACAAAAGACTATCAAATAAAAAACAAGTATAGCTGTTAAAAAAACAACATGCTAGCTGAAAAGTGTTCCACCAATTTCGGCCACTGTATTTGATTTGAACTTCCAACACATCCGCCCAAATCATCGATTGTTCTTCAATGACAATGGGTAAGCGCACTAGCTCCTGAAAGTTTTCCTGAGCCAAATCGAAAGATATGATTCTTAATTTTGAATCTATTTGGCTACCTTCACCGCGTTTCCTGTCTAGCCAATGTAGGGCCCCGTTCAACAACAAACCCCGTCCAATCAATTCAACATGATTGAGGCCTTCAACAGTCCTCCATGAACCCATCTTCAGTGTAAAAAGAAAAATTTCATATTGACGATTAGGAGTTAGATTTTTGCAAATGACCTTGTAATCATCAGTCGCAGAATCATAACCGAACCCATAAAATGATGGAAGAACTGAAGAAGTAGGTTTTGGTAACTTGTTGGCATTTCCAGTACAAGGGTTCCACAAGACAACGTCCAAGCAGTTTATCTGTTGACATCAAGCCATTGCTAGATCACATAATCTGCACGAATCTTCTTTGAGGCTCTACCAGTAGTAATTTGTGCTTTCTGCAGCGTGGAACAACTACACGACTAACATTTTCGTGCTTGTTCTTCGCTAATAATGTCAATAAAGATTCATAGTCTATGGACCTGAGATGCCTTGTACTTGTAAACGTTAGTAGCCTCAAGTTGTCGTTGTTGTTGATGATGCGTCTAACTGCATGGCTGAGCTGCTTTCTGACAAAATAAGGATCTGAGATTAAGGTACGCCATGACTTGCATACACGCCGAAATCGTAGTAAGGATTTCCCTGGAACCCATGACGGTATCTCGATGATGATATCATTTGTGAAGATACAGGCACCATGATCCGATGGGACCAGTTGCGTCTGTCGCTCCGGCAGGCCACCTTCTGCCATGTTAATTAGATGATCAAATCTTTCTCCTGTAACTGTAAAAGATCCATAAAAGTATTAGAAAAAAAATTGAAGGAAAAGTAGAAAACCCCTAAAGCTTATATACATACAATCAACATGCCGCAAGAGCTAGGGTTTCCTATACTACCATCCAAAAATCTCATATAATTTGACAATCGGGATGAGGAAAGAATAATCAGATAAATAATCATCTATCATCAATCATCAATGATAGTGTTCCAGCAGCAAAAAAATTGCAGAAACATCACCCCCCAAAAAATATAGGTATAATTTAACTAAACAATCTAGAAAGATGAAGAGAAAAATAATGGAATTAACAATATATATGTGTAAAACAATCAATCCGTATACCTGTGGTTATCAGCAGGGCAGGTGAAGGGAGGAAGTGAGGAGGATGAAGAGATATGGGAGAAAGGAGGATACTAGAGCTTTGTGGGGAAGATTTCACCGGAAAATGATTCTGCGTTTGCTGGGTTAAATGGGTAGGTAATTTGAGTTGTATCGGGTTATCCAATTTATTAGAAAAGTTAGATATTCTGAACAAACATAATCGGCTAGCAACAATTTGGTTCGAATTTGCATTTGACGAAAATCGAATCACACTTCTCACTTACAAGTGAAGCGTATTTTAATGCAAACCTAAAAATTATGTATTTTCACAATAAACTTTTTCACCAACTTTCAATTTTTCCTATGCCTATTTTACCCTTTGCGATTTTATATTTTGTCAACTTTATATATTAATTTAAGAACAATACTTGAGTGCTGACCAGTCAACACTGTTTGTACCATACTTGACCAATCTTGAAACTACTGAGTATCGGTTAACGTCATACCTTCAAGAACCCACTGAGGGGTTCATGCTAAGGCACTCATGCCGAAGCACAAGAGCTTCCCTCCAACCAGCAGGTCAATCACAGCGCGACACATGTCAACGTCAAAATAAAGCTCATAGAGTCTCACAGCAACCGCGGACAAAAGCTAAAGACTCTCCTTAACTAAAAAAGGAGACCATTCTCCTACAATTAATCCACAATGTCATTATTTTACTTAAACCAGTCATTAGAACCTACTAATGGTGATTATGCTTAGACTTATGTACTTGTGTGAACCCTTCACTATTAATGAGAACTTCTCTACTCCGTGGACGTAGGTAGACTTAGGGTGAACCACGTACATCTTGTGTTTGCTTCCCTATCTCTATCTGTTTACATATTATCCTCACTAGGTGACCAGAGCAACTGAGCGAAGGTCACACACTTGGCACTTTACGTTGTTCCAAAGTCTTTACTGATTTTGTGCATCAATAAGTACAATAATTTTACTGACCTCTTATGTCGATCAATTGAATATGGACATATGTCCTATCGAACCTCTCCAAACAATTGCTATTGTAATACCCAAACACGCATCCTTCACCTTATGTCCCTAACCAAACAACATCTTCTTCCTCTCATATTTTCCAGATTACAAATTAATTTTTCTTCGTCGACCCCACCTCCATCCCCTACTCCAACCTCTCTTCTGTGCTCCACAACCGTAACAAGTCCGCAACCACAGGTACTTTGTCGACTCCGCCATCGTTTGCTAAATCCAAGCCCTAGGCTTCAACAATTGCGGGGCAATAAGGTTCTAAAAGATGCTAAGAGTTAGTAGGGTGGTGAGCTGGAGCCTAGCACCTAGGCAGCTAGACGGGGTCTAGGCGAGTGCCTAGGTGAACTAGGCGGATTTAACTAAATCCACTATATTTCATATACTTAAAATATATATAATTTCATCATAAACTACAAAATAGAATGACACATTTATTATGAAGTATTGGAACATAATGAAAACATGGGGAACAAGCATATAATGTGTGCTCATTAAGTATTCAACAAGTCTCTTACAATTTATTGAAAAAAATAAAATGCAAAATGAAAGTTATCTATTTTCTGCCCAAGTGAGTCGCAACCTAGGCGAGTTTAGGCAGGCGCTTTAGCAGGTCTAGGCATCATTTCTTAATTTTTCAAACACCTAGACATTAATCGGGGCGGTGGCCAGCAGTCTAGTGCCTAGGCGGGGATTTTTAAAACAATACACATCAGGGTGGTCGTCTTCAGTAATCGTTGTACTTAAGGAAAGATGACATGTCAGTTGATGCGGAAGAGAGGGATTGGAGGTAGGTCGTTGGAGAAGAGAAGAATTGGTGATGGGGTTGGCTTATTAGGGTAGCTGGAAAAGGGAAGCATGTTTGGGCCCAAAAATTTCACACAAGGCCCAAGAGGATTGAAGGCCCAAATGTTCTATTCCGTAATACAATTTCATGCTAATCCCATTTATATTATATTTATGTATCTAAAAATTAGTAGTTAAGTAAGGTTTTAACCAGTTTTAGTTAGTTATCATGACTGGCCAAACAAGGAAATATACCACGTCATGTTGAACCTATTCGTTTAAACCCAACACCAACCGAGCTCACATGATCTACATGTGGTTTCACATGGCTTGCTCGAGAGGTTGAGTTGTGGAAAGTTGGGAAGGTCCACAAGACCCATGAAAACTGTTTGATAATGGAAACATTGGACTACTTTGGAGCACCAAAGTCCAAACCCAACTTAGAGTTATTCCATGCTGGCCTAACTCCACAATAATTTGTCCTCCCAAGAAACATTTCGCCTCATTCCTTCACCAAGTCATATGTTACCCTGAACATATTATTACTGCAAAGTTATCTCACAAACTTTGGTCTACAGGTTGTTAAATAGATTTCATTCCACCCTTTTACCCATTGGACATCAGCCGTTTCCAACAAAAATCTCTCTCTTGCCTACTGCAGGCTTCCTGCACCACCCATAAGCTTAGCCTCAAGTTTCCCATTCTCCTTCCTCCAATTTTTTTCCTTCATCTACTTTAAAAATACGAAATCCACAAACCAAGCTTCAAGCTCCCCTCCACATGAAATCCAACCATGCATTATGGTCAAACTCATCCAATATCAAATCTCTTAGAAGACCTTATGCCAAACTTAAGCCTTGCCAACAGCAAACGTCATCTTATTTGCTAAACTGGTGGGACTTTAGCTACCAAACCTTGAGCTCTCATGCCAAGTCACTATTCCAACAGCCGCTAGCAAAACTTCTACAAACACCTGAAGAACTTCAAAGCCGCCAGAAACACTTATCAGCGCCAGAAACATTCAACGTAACATCAAATCAATCACTTAGGAGTTGCTGGACGAACAACAAAGCATACCCTAGAACTCGTTTCTCATTTGGAATGGCTTGCGCCTAGCTCTCGCTAACTCAAAAATGGGGGGCGTAAAGGCTTTGTCTACCTATTTACAACACAAGCCCAACAAAGCCTTCGAATGAAAAAGAAGCCAACAAGCCATGCTAGCCATGACTTGGAAGATTTTGCAGACTTACTGGAGCAGGAAGACGAAGTGGCCTGTTTGGTTAAACGTTTAATAAGCGAAATGGCTGTTTGGTTACTTGGTTATAAAAACTTAAAAATCTAACACTTAGGCCTCGTTTGGCACACCGGATAATACTAATAATCCGGGCCCACCAACTTTATCAGGTATACACTCGCTTGCTTATACCATCCAAAACCATGGTACAATTTAGTCGGGTTCTCTTCTTCCGCTCCAGACACTCTCTTATTCCTCTCCAGACACACGATCCTCTCCAGACGCTCTCTCTGCTTTGCTCTCTCTAGACGAGGCCATTCGCATACCACAGGACTACCTAAGAACTTGCTTTGTCCTCCTCGCTTCGCTCCCTGCTCCATCATCTCTCACATCATTTCCCTTCCTCCTTGCCCTAAACCCAGAATCACAAAGTAACAAGACCTCAAATTTGAGTCTCAATTGGAGAATCCATAAGCTGCGTTGTCTAATTCACCTCCGACCCAGATTAGACAAGGTCATCGATCGCGCCTCCATCCTTTTGGACCTTGATTTTTGATGGCAAAGGCTTTGGGCTCCGTCCTTCTCAACCTTATTGACTTGCTTCATCTCCTTGACCTTTATTTCTCAATACCATTTTCTGGGTTCTTCTAATCCCCTCTGATTACAAACTTGAAGCCCTTAAGATCCATTCCAACTCTCAGCAAATTAGCAGCATCTGTGGATGCTCAGAATCCCTCCTATGTGGGAGCATCTCAACCATGCGGCCATGCCCATCTCAGTAGAAGCTTAGTAGAATCCCTCTTCCATTTTCTTATCCAGTTCAATACCAAACATAGTATAAATAATACGGTCTTTAGTCCGATACTGCACCAAACGCCCGACTAATTTAGTCAGTACTATCCGATGATTATTTATCCTATCTGACAGAAATAGTCATTACAATCCGAGCTACCAAACGAGGCCTTACTGTTTTTATTAGACCACATAGGTTGATGAGTAAAATGAGTACTCATCTAACACGTGTCTTATTTTTATTGGCCATTTTGGTGAGTAAAGTCAGTACCAAATGGAAAAGGATGGTCGCTTGATCCTTTTCATGGGGATCTTAGAGACCCCATGATCTCACTCGTTCATTGTACATCGTGCGGTTAAAATTATTTCAAAATTTAAAATTTAAAATTAAATATGAATAGTACTTAACGAAAATTGAATCTCTAGGATCCCCGAGGATTCTTTTCCGTACCAAATATTGTCCCTAATTTATTGTTACTTCTGGAAACAAATTAGTCTTTAGGTCATCATATATATTGAATGAGGATTCTCTTTAGATTCTATTTATGAAGATTTCCGAAATTCGTAAATCGTTTTCTTTTATTGTATATCATGCGGTCAATTTTTATTAGGTATTGTTTGTGTTCAATTTTAAATAAAAAAATTAAACAGACTCGATTCACAGATCTTCGGGATCCTCACAAAAAGAATCCAGAAATGATCCTCATTCATATTATTAGATTTAACCTTCTCAATTTCAATACCGCCTTTTGTCAAGCCCTCAATTTCTAATTTATTCCTCCTTTTTCTTCAAAACCTTCCCCATCTCCATTTTCTGTTTTCTTTCTTCTTCTTCTTCTTCTTCGTTCTGCTTCTCTTGTTCTTCTTGCTTATTCTTGTAATGTCATATCTTGGTTCGAACTAATGGGGCTTATCTTATACTAACACATATGTAAAGCATTCGTCCTATGCAGTAGTAGGTACTTAATCCTTCTTCATCTTCTCCACAGTTGTATTTTTGTTACAGGTAACTAGTGGTGTCAATCTTTTTAGGCTTAATTCTGAGAAATTCGTATCACAGAGTTACACATACCATGAATTTCTAACATCTTTGTATAAAAGCATACTCAACCAGCTAGGTTTGAGCATTGATGTCTCGCCTTCTATCTACACTCTCCTTGTATTGGCCACTAAAGGAGCCGCAACCTCACCGTCGTTTAGATTGAGAAGAGGGAGAGAGACATAAGAGCAGAGGGAGAAGAGACGTAATACAAGAACAAAAAGAATCAAACATGTATAAATTGCATTAGATTCAACAGCAGTAATTGTACAAAACAATCAGTCATGGTGATAATCATACACGGAGAAGTCATCATATAGAAGATGTCCGTCCTTATAGTGGAGGAGGTAGTAACAATCGTCGCAGAAGTAACACGGGTTCTCCTGAGCCCACTTGTCATCTACAGTTACCTTTGTTGCTCGAAATATTTTACAAGCGTAACATTTTTGTATAACTGGCTTCACTTGAAATAAGAGTATTGGATAAGCTGCCCTGTTTTGTATATCTTGGGGATGAATCAATCTCATGTCACGAATTACAAACGTATGTCTGCAGTCTCCCTGTCCCAAGTCATTCCCCAAAATCAAGTTATGCAGCCAAATCACAAGAACAGCACAACCATCGACATGTACAAAGACCAAACATGAAAAACTACAACGCCGTCCAACCAAAATCTACGATTTGTTATATATTTTTTATATATAATAAGACAGTTAAAAACAATCATGGTTTGAAGGCAAAATTCCCAATAAGCGTGTCCATTTTATCTTGTTGCTCAAATTAAACAGTTAAAAAGTAAAAATGCTTGTCTCTGCATCGTTGAACCTAAAATTGTCCAGACAGTTAAAGGTGCTGATGAATTTCGTATCTTACTACGAGGATGAGAAAATAGATCCTATAAGATAACTGACTCCAGTTTTAAATAATACTAAATATGCATATGGACTTCATAAAGATTCTCAACATGTAAAATATGTAGGCAAACCACAAAATAACATTTCCCTTCTAAAGCATGAACAGATGGTAACAGAGATCTGTACCTGGTGACAATACAGATATCCAGCACCAAGTCGGAACTTCAAGTCCGAGAATTTAGTCTTGTCCATGTCAACAGCTCTGAAACTAGGCAATTGTGACCCTGTTACATCTCCTACGACTGCCTTCTGCTTCTTTTTCAATTCTCCAGCTACAACGCTTTCCCATTTTTTCAGAGCAGCGCCCTTAGAATCTTTAAGCCAATCGAATATAGGTTCGCTATAATCTACTGAGGAGGGATCTCTCAAATCATTGCAAAATGTATCCTACATAGGATAGCAATATACTAGATTTTAGAGAAAATACTATCTTCATCATGAAAATAACGAGTTAATACATAGATTTCTTACTTCTACAAGGAAGTATCCTGAAGGATCATGCTGACCAGCCTTTTGCATCACATGGTCTGTCAGGCAGTCGATCTTATCCCTCAGTTCAGTCAAGGTTTGTTGTCCGAGGACCAACAACTCTTGGTTCTGCAAACAATCTTACTATGTCAGAAACAACAGGAACTTGAGGCAAGAACCATGAGAATAAGCAAAAAGAGTACTGCATAACAAAAGTGCAAAGGAAGGAAACCTAACTATTTTTTTCTTCGGCCTACAGTTTACCATTTCCCTAAACAATACTAAAAGAAACCAGATGGACGTATGTACATAAAAATCACAAGTCTATTGCATCATTTTTGGTCTTGCTCCACTCTCAGTGGACTACCAATTTATTGAAGGGGATTCGGCCACAAGGGACCAAAAACCCAAGTCTACAAACCTAGCGAACTCAAAGCAATTCTGAAATAAAAGGGGCAGATCCAGTTGTTCTTTAGGCTTAATTCCGAGAACTTCCTATCAGAGTTACGCGTACCATGAGTTTCTTACATTTTTGTATAAAGCATACTCAGCCAGCTAGGTTTTAAGCATGGATATCTCTGTCTTTGGAGTTTCTGGTCAATGTTTGTATCTTATGTAACGTATGCCTTGCAAAAATGAAGAATTGCATTTGCACACATCTCAATCATAGAGGCATGTCAGATATTTCAACCCTACAAATCAGAAGCCCAATAAAAATTCTAGCATTATAACTTGACTAGTAGGAACTATACAATTGAAAAACAACGAAACCAACATCTATTCAATATGACATCACCAAGAAAACACATTGAAGATGCTATACCTTCAACCTTTTTTGCACACTTTGGTAAACCTCAATTGAAAGAGCAACGTCTGGATATTGCGCAGGTACAAATTCCTGAATGCTGGATGACTTCACCTGATTTGCATAGGAGGGGAAAAATACAAAATCAACAATCTGAGAGGTCAGAGTCGGCAAATTAAATATGACTGCATGCAAACATGTATTTTAGAGTCAAAAGCAATCAATCAGCTTAAATGACGTTGGTTTCAGCAATGAGATCTGAACAACATGAAAGTTACAACTTATTCTAGGTGCCACCAGCATTTGCCTCTAACGGACAACATTGGGTTTGAGATCTGACTCGAGTCATTCCTCGACCAGTTTTGAGGAAACAGTGGGAACAATTTGTTCAAAACACAGTATAACAAAATAACATAATAGCCATAAAACAAGTCCTGGTAATTTCTCATCAATCAGATAGGAGTGAAGGACATTCATTAATATGAATCTCTGTTCATTTTCATCTGAGAGTTATATCAAACGGTCAATTTTACTAGTAGGTATGGCACTTGATCACCACATATCAAAAGTTCAATCGCATGACAAACCATTTACTAACAAAGATTCAGTAACAATTTTGTTTGAAAAACCTCCTACAGTAACATGGCAGTGAAGTAAGTTGATGTTCCATCATAAAACCAATTGGCAATATGCGGAGTAGCCCAACTTACTTATAAGCACATGCAAGGTCTCTTATTCATCAAAGTGGGATGCATTCTCAACACGACCCTTCACGTGTGTCGAATTTTCAAGTCCAACATATGGACAACATAACAGGATGATGTGGTAGTGAAGAAGTTGATGTTCCACCATAAACCAATTGGCAATATGGGGAGTAGCCTAACTTACTTATAAGGCCATGCAAGGTCCCTCATTCTGCCAATGTGGTATTCATTCTTAACGTCTCCCCCCCCCCCCATCTGGCGAATTTTACGTGCGACAACATGCTCTGATACCATGAAAAAAGTTGAGGTTCCACCATAAAACCAATTGCAAATATGGGGAGTAACCCAACTTATTTATAAGCCCATGCAAGGTCCCTCCTATCAATGTGAGATTCATTCCCAACAAGGTAGATAATAGCTTAAGAGTCAAGATGACTTATATAGAACTTGAAGCATTAGTTAGTGGATTTCCAATACAATCTAAAAGACATAATTAACAATAAACATTCACAATAGGCAACTCTTAAGCAAACCTTCACTGATGAACTTGCAGATCTGAGGGGTTTCATCCTATCAATTGTCCTTGAGGATGCAATGGAAAGTTCAGTCGTCTTCGAACTACGGCTGGATCACCGTAAAGAAAAACATTTAGTTCAAAATGGAGAGACAAATCATTCAGCAAGTTACAGAGTCATTAAACTAACTTGAAAGAATGCAGAGTCACAGCCGATTTGTCTTCCTCTTGCTTTTCTTTTATTCTTTTAACACGCTCCACCCTTGCAATATAAGTCTCCTGGAATGTGGCAGCAGTTAAGTTGGTACTACAATAACAAATACAAATATATATATATATATATATATACACATATATTTATATATAAGCAAGGACAATGAAGACTGTAATGCAATGACTCTTCTACATTGCAATATCCTTTCTGCCCAACGTCACCAGGGTACTTATAAATAATTTTTCATTTCACACTCTTTCTCTTATAAACTTCCCTTTGGCGGAATATTATCCTTAAAACTAGATAGTTCTTCTCGTTCAAATTTTACTATCTCTTACACCCAATTTTCAACAGCATTGGCCTAGGCTTTCAAAATTAAGGAAGATGTAAACTCTAGTATAACTAAATACTATACTAAGTACTAACAGCTTAAATAAATACATTAACAGCACCCAAGGAGAAGTGAAAATATCTTACATTAAGAGCATGCGCATTTGCCTTTGTTCGTTTTCCCTTGCTTGATGTCTTTGTACAAGCTTTATCATTTGATATCCCAGAATCACTTACTCTCCTGAAATTGGTGCATATAAAAATTCAATAATTAATAAAAAATAATACGGAAATTCCACGAACAGATAAATTATTAGAAAAAACTACAGGATATTTGTCCAAAGTAGATATGAAGAGTACAACAATAATGCCGGGCTTATATAAACAAGTACACTCGGTACCTAGTTCCAATCACCAAAATAGAGGTAATTTGCAGTGCATGAAAAAGTCCAGGCGGTCAAGACAAAAGAACAAATGCATAGATAAGAAAATCAAATACATAAGAATCAAGGAACTACATGATCTTGGTCCATACTACATGATCAAGGAACCACTCACGCAATTCCAAAGTAAATTTGCTCACTCATGTATAGATATGACTGACCTGGAAAGCTCTTCTGGAATAGGTGAAAGATTTGAGGGACCTTCATCGTCCTACAAACAAACCCATAATAAAACCGTAACTTGTTAAGACAAGCATCATAACTGTTAATGAAATCCATAAAATTATTCTCACCCTAAGTTTCTCATTTGACCCTCATTCTCTTAAAAAATTCCCTTAGGTGGTATATTAGCCTTCAAACTAGATACTTCTTCTCATTCGAATTTGACTACCTCTTGCACCCAATTTTCAACAGCATTGGCCTAGAATCTCAAAATTAAAGGAGATATAGACTTTAGTATAATTAGATACTATACCAACTAACAACAACTTGGATGAACACATTACCAGCATACAATAAGAAGCGAAAGATATCTTACCTCAAGAGCGTGATTATATTCATTTGTTCGCTTTCTCCTCCTTGGTTTCGTTTTACAATCTTTATCATTTGAAGTCTCAGAATCATTTGCACTCCTAAATTTGGTGTATAAAATTCAAATAAATGAATAAGAATGAAATTCACAGAGCGGATCAACTATTACAAGAAAATAGAGTATATTTGCCGAAAGTAGACAATAAGACTATAACAAGACATGTGAAAGAGGAAGATAAATACTGGTCTTAAATAAAAAAGTATTTCCATAATCTAGTTATAATCATCATGAGAGAAGTAAAAGTTGAAGTGCAAGAAAAATTCAAGACAGTCAAGAAAAAGGGACAAATACATAGATAAGTTAATCAAATACATATGAATCAAGGAACTACATGATCTTGCTACATATGCCAATGTGTATGAGGTACTGCGATGACCGCACAATGACACTAAAACCAGCCACACAATTCCAAGGTAAATGTCTTCATGTATAAATATGACTGACCTTTCATTGGAGGGCTCTTCAGAAATAGGCAAGAGACTGGGAGCACCTTCATCATCCTACAATCAAACACATAAAAAACCATAATATTAAGATAAACACGATGTATGAGTCATCAAAGCTCCTTCAAATCACAAACAAAGAACTATGCACAAGTTGGAGAGTATTAGTGCACCTTAAATGCTTCCGTGATAGCCATATCGACTAACTCTTCCTCGGTCAAGATTTTAAGCTCATCCACCCTACGCCACAAACAATGCCACTCAGAATCCAAACCCACCAACCTAGAATCCAAATTGAAAAAGAAAAACCCAAAACATGGAAAGCAAAAGAAAAAATGCTTACGAAATATCTTCGTCACAGACTTGGGATGAATTTGGAGACACTTCCACCTCTAAATCCTGCAAAATGAACAGAACACAACTCTAATTAAACAAACCCATCAACAAATAGCAATGTGATACAAATTATAAACAATTCAACCACCAATGGCACCTGAAGTTCTTGGAGAATAGAAGACAGGAACAGAGGGACGCTGGTGAGGGGACCCACAACATTGGGAACGTAGATGGGCCCACCTCTGGGAACCGAGAGCTCCTCCTCCTCCTCCTCTTCCTTATCACCACCATTATTGTTGGCGCCGCCGCTGCCATTCTCCGTCATCATCTATCCGCCGCTTGCGTAAAGCTTTAAACTTTAATCGCGAGCGGGGTGCAGAAACGATGAATTTTCGGAATTTCGAATAAATTGAATGGGAGGAAAATGGGAGAGCAGCGTATGAAGGAAAAAATGGTTTCAATTAGAGGAAAAATAGTGTGAAATAGACATAGCTGCGAGGAGAGGGAAGTCTAGGGTTTGTGTGAGAGTGAGAAGGTGTATAGTTGGAGACGAAAGGGTGTGTCTTTGTGCCTGGTTGCCCAAAGGAAGCACTTCGTCAGTTCATTGGCAAGTAATGTTGTGGACTTACTGCTGCAGATGATACCGACGCAAGATGTCGTAGACTCGTAGTCTCCCATTAGTATCTATAGCCTTGGCCCCCAGCAACTCAACAAGGGAAAAAAAGAGGAAAAAGCAGGCCAATTTCTTCTTCTTATTATTATTATTTTTTTTTAGTCCTTTTATAAAAAATAATTATTAAAAAACAAGTCGTAATTTATATTAAATAAAGAATAATGCCAGGTAAATTAAAATTTTAAACCGAAATTTGTAAACCAAATGATGTAACTGTTTTTAATTGGATTATTATTTAAGTGTTGATTAACATGCTTATTTTTTATTGGTTACACGTTATTTGGTTTGCAAATTTGTTTAAAAATTAAATGCAATCATCATCTAATGATCATATATAATTAATGTGAATATATGTATTTAATACAATCAGCATATTGTAAACGTTGTGTCGTTTTTGACTCCTATAGGCCCAAAGGAACACAAGTCCAAAAGAAGACAAGAGAAGGAATACCAAAGCCCAACATAATTGGGAAGGATGATCACAAGGGCTATAGACGATCGCTTGGCGGTCTGGGTTGCCTGCCAATAATGAAGCCGAGCCTTTTTCCCATAAAGTGATTTATGACCATCGGCAACAAGTTGGTGTACGAACAACTTTATAGCACGAAATCCCAGGGACACATGGACAACCTACTCGGATGTGGATTCCCACCAACCTAGGGATCGAGCAAGGTGCTTGGGATGCATTGTCCTAAGAAAACATGCAAGTGGACCAAAACAGATATCACTTTGATGCCACAAGTCAACTAAAAAATGAAGGGGTAGCTAGCAGGTCAAATTTACGTATTCGGTGCATTAAATGCAAATGCAATGGAAGACTTGAGCCTAAAGATTTGGGGATCATGGAAGGCCTATATAAGGAGGATGAGCACTCCTTAGAATGGGTCGGACAAATTGAGAAAGAAAAGTGAATGTATGGAGCCGAGCGCTATTTGTAACATTCTATTCAATATATATGAGAGACTCATTGGAAGTGGTCCAATTTTGAGAGATGAACAACTTAAATGTTGTTGCTCAGTTCTTATCATTCTAATCCCGTACACACCAAGTGCAGACTACACGACCATATTGGTCTTTGTTAGCCTCACCAGATTTGAGCGTTAACATATATGACCATCGAAATGAAGATTGTATAAAATACATATAAGTACTGTAGTCAAATCCTTAATTTTATATTCATTATTAAAA
This sequence comes from Malus domestica, assembly GCF_042453785.1. Classification (NCBI taxonomy): domain Eukaryota; kingdom Viridiplantae; phylum Streptophyta; class Magnoliopsida; order Rosales; family Rosaceae; genus Malus; species Malus domestica. The sequence goes on along the minus strand of NC_091677.1, from coordinate 11,748,021 downwards.
CTTATTAAATATTAAAAAGGTATAAGTACTAATTTCATACACTCTAGTTGATAGGGAGTGTTCTCTTGGGCTATCTCCAATTTAAAGGGTCAAAGTTAAAAGTTAGGGTAATATTAGGGAGACTAAATTTGCAAATTAAATAATGTGTCACCAATAAGAATAAGCACGTTTATCAATATTTAAGTAATAAATAATTCATCAACTTCTATGTCCTTTAGTTTTCAAAACTTTGTCTCTAAATTTAGTCTTCCTAGCATTATCCTAAAAGTTATAACTTATAATGTCATATTTGACTGAAAATGCGGTGTTGCAAATTATGATATTTATAATATTTACAATGCATCAAGACATCCAATTGTAGCGAATAAATAAACGAATACAATTTTTTTTCGAAAAAAACTAATATAACTACCATTTAATCTAATGGTCAAATAATTTTAAATTTGAGTGATTTTAGTAAAGATGATATTTGAGAGAAGACATAAAAAAGTGAAGGGTTAAATCGTTGATATATGATGTGGAGTAAGCCTTCACAAGTCATTTTGCTCTTTTTTTTATGCAACTATAAAGCCCAACTGTTTCTTTGGTTGGTTTTGGTTTTCACCTTCACACCCATCATCTTTCTTACCCCCCCCCCCCCCCCAAAACCAAATTTTCACCTTCACACCCTTCATCTTTCTTACCCCCCCCCCCCCCCCCCCCCCAAACCAAATTTTCACCTTCACACCCTTCATCTTTCTTCCAACCCACCCCACCCCTCCCCCCCCCCCCACCCCCAAAAAAAAAAAACCTTGACCTTCACACCCTTCATCTTTCTTCCAACCCACCCCACCCCTCCCCCTCCCCCCCCGGCGGCACCCCCCCCCAAAAAAAAAACCTTGAAAACGAATTGGTGTCAATGATCTGTACCAAGCAAGATGTTTCCTTGTTCAACATATCAAGTGGTTGTCGGTAAGTAAAAAGGTTAACACAACAGCTTCCCTTATCAATCAAACTCAGGTTCACCACATTGCGGTATGATAAACAGAAAAATGAAGCTAGTTGGAGTTTGAAGTGGCCAAACGAATACGGAATATGCGATGTTGATTATGTGTAGAGTGTGGGATGTATGTAGAAAGTGTGAGCATAATATGAGAAAATATTTAGTGTGTATTAAGATAGTTAATTAAAAAAAAAAAGATGTGTGGTGTATTCAGTATATGAGTGTGTTCAATGTGGAACCTAAATAAAACAACTCTATATATATGTTTTTTTTTTCCGAAACTCTATATATATGTTGGGTTTCTACGCGTGGAGGTTTAACACACCCCATCTTCTAAATTATTGTGTTAGTTTTGAACTCTTCTCCCCTCTCCGTAATCATAGTAAAATTAAAACACAAAAACCCTATCTATATATGCTTAACAAGAGAGGAGTAGCACCGCGGATACCTAATTAACAATATAACATGGCAGACGGCCGCCGGAAGCAACAGAAGCAACTGGTCCCCATGAATAACGGGGCTCGTATTGACAGCAACGACATTATCATTGAGATACTGTCAAGGCTACCAAGGAACTCTTTACGACGATGTCGTTGTGTATGCAAGTCATGGCGTGCTTTAATCTCTGATCCTGATTTTATCAGAATCCATGCAGTCAGAGGACTCAACAACGACTTGAAGCTTCTAATGTTTGATATGTGGGGTAATCCCATGTCCATAGACTACGAATCATTTTCGTCGTTATTGGTACAGGCATGGAAATATTAGTGATGAAGTTGTTCCGCGCTGCAGACTGTTCCACGCTGCAGACATAACAAATTACGAAGACGATTTTGCATGTGGGTTATTGGTTCTTGCAAATCCCCACCTGTCTAGAGCGCCCTTGCAGTGTGAGTCTTTCGTTTCCTCTTTGTTTAATTATAAAAGAATGTAATTTTTCTTTTGAAACATCATATTAATTGTTGGGTGTGCAAGGTTGAAAGGTTGAAATTACTTAATTAGTGAAAGCAGATGCCTCCAGAAATATTTTCAAGAGTTTGTATTTGTGAAGTATGCTTAATTTAAGGAGTTTAAGAAACCTAATTAAAATATAAACCTCAGGAAATTATTATTACAAATGAAACTTGCATTTGTGCAAAATTTGACCAACAGTAAAGATTATATGCTGTTGTTATCACTAGCTTCTTGTTAGGATACAGCATCTTCCAATGCATATTATTCGCTTTCTATTTCTGTTTATTCTTTTCCCGGAGAGTTATAGACAAACCAAAAAAAGCTCCTAAAACACTGAAAATGTTCGAAAGTTTTAATTATATTAAATTGATCCTACAATAAATGCATTCATTGGGAGCTTTAATGAAAAGTTATTAAGATTAAAACAAAATTACTTAATAGAAAATTATTAATATTAAGGGAAACAAAAAGGCGGTAACATTCTTGTAAGGGTAATGTTAGGAAAACTAAATTTTTTAAATCAAATTTGCAAACCAAATGATGTGGTTGTTGGTGATTGGATTATTATTTAAATATTTATTAACGTGCTTATTTTTTATTGGTGATATATCATTTGGTTTGCAAATTTGATGTAAAAAAATTGGTATTTCTAACATTACACTTCTTGTAAACAAGTTAGTTTAGTGGTATTATAGTAAATAAAAAAAAAAGACAAAGGTATTTTCATAAATAAGTTGAAGTTTAGAAGGTGGTGACATTTTCTTAAATAAGTTGAACTTTGGTGCTGACTTTTGGTACACAATTGTGTCTTTATTTTAATAAATTTCCATTAAGTGTTTTTTTGTAAAAAAAAAAAGGCTTGTCAGACTCTTTTAATTAGTTTTGTAAAGATTCTAAATGCGTGAAGCGAAATGTGAAAAATACATAGATACTAAATGCAGGGGCTTGAGTATCCTTAAATTGATCATCATGTCTCAATTTTAGTTTAGCAATCTAAATGAGGGAACAAAAAATTCCTTCCCAAGTATATAGCTCTCCTAAAATGAGCATTGTTCTAAAAATCCCTGCCTAGCGCCGTCTAGGCGTTAGACGGCTGGCCACTGCCCCGATTAATGTCTAGGCATTTGCAAATTAAGAAAGGGCGCCTAGACCTATTAAGGCACCCGTCTAGACCCACCTAGACACCTGCCTAGGTTGCAACTCACTTAGATAGAAAATAGATAACTTTCCTTATGCATTTTATTGTTTCCAATAAATTGTAAGAGACTTATTGAACACTTCCCGATATTTTCATTATATTCCAATACTTCATAATATATATGTCGTTTGTACTATACTTGACCAATCCCGAAACTACTGAACACCGGTCAACGTTATACCGTCAAGGACCCAGAAGAGTTTCCCTCCAACCAGGAGGCCAATCACAGCGCGACACGTGTCGACATCAGAAGCCAATCACATCGCGACACGTGTCGACATCAGAAGCCAATCATAGCGTGACACGTATCAACATCAGAAGCCAATCACAACACGACACGTGTCAATGTCAGAATGAAACTAGAAACTCTCTTCTATAAATAGAGATTATTCTCTCACAATATTTCCTAATGTCATTTGTACTAAATCATTCACTAATACTCACTAAAGGAGAGCTTGAACCTATGTACTTGTGTAAACCCTTCACAATTAATGAGAATTCTACTCTGTGGACGTAGCCAATCTGGGTGAAGTACGTACATTTTATGTTTGCTTCCCTGTCCCTATCCATTTACATACTTATCCACACTAGTGACCGGAGCAATCTAGCGAAGGTCACAAACTTAACATTTTCTGTTGTACCAAAGTCCTTGCTGATTTTGTGCATCAACATATATCATTCTATTTTCTAGTTTATGATGAAATTATATATATTTTAAGTATAAACATACACTTATTTACACGAAATACAATAGATTTACTTAAATCCGTCTAGTCCACCTAGGCTCCCGCCTAGCCGTCTAGGCGCTAGGCTCCAACCCGCTGCCCGATTGGCGCCTAACATCTTTTAGAACCTTGAAAATGAGTAGTCCTGTAGAACAGCTGCAACAATTGTAGACAGTGGTCGAAATGCTGTCATGAAAACTGGACCTCTCGTTCTTACTAGCACAGTTTGCACATAAATTACAAGTCCCAAAATCACAACTCCCTACAAAACAATTTCACCTCATCAAATTTTCCATGGCCTGTGCAATAAAAACATTACACATTTAAAAATCCTTTCACTGTACACAGGAGCAAGAAGTGTAATGTTCTATGACAACCTCCAAGAGGATGCTTTGTGATCAAGAATCGCTGCCATGATCCCCGTGAGTAAATTCCCCGATATAAGCATGCGAATAATGTCAGAACGATCGGTGCTGGATCCATTTCAACTGTTACTGTCTGCATAAATCATATTGCATAAAATGAGTATTGATTGTAATAATTTCCATGCAACAAAAAGTTGTTCATAAAAGATGCAGGTTTTTCTGGCACCGGTGAGATGTAGAATGTTGACAATGCAAAATATGATACAAGAAGGACAAGCGAGCCCTTTAACTAGTTTCTGTCTGTGGATGATTTTGAGGTAGCTGCAGTTTGATGGAGCCTTCGGTGTGCATTAAAATCACAGCAATGCGCTTGTATAGGATCATTAGCGTTGCGCTAGCAAACCCGACAAGAGTCCCCCCAGTCTTTGCTTGCATACCAAGCTTCATCATATCGAATTTCCCGAGTACATCATAATGTAAATCCTTAAAACCCTAATGCAATAATCAAATATATGACTTCTATGTAATTAAATGGATTTCCTTCACCTGCAGAAAACTGCTATGATGAAGTAATACATGGAATAAGGTTGGTCACGGCACTTGCAAAAGCCGGTGAAGTGTATTCAAGTCCCATGTCATTCGATGTTCTTCCTAACAGTCCCTAACATAAACACGAAAATTTAGAGGATTAATCGAAATTAGATTACTTGTTCCGAGACTAGCAAGTCTCTCACCCAAGGAAGACCAAGAAGAAGACATTTCGCAAGACTGGAACGCTGATTTTGTTCTCCTTTTTATCTGCCAAGAGATAGGTTAACTAGAGGACGAATGGTTTTGGTCCAACGAGCCCTAATTTATTATTGGGAACTTTAACGAAAAGCTTCCGGTACTGTTCATTTTAACGAAAAATCACATTTTTATACTAAAAAGTCAATCATGATACTATTCACTTTACCCTTTATTTTGTCCTTATCGTTAAAACTTAAAGTTTTCAAGCCTTTTTCATTAGTTTTCCTTTTATTAAATAGTCACACTAATCAAATAATACTTGAGGTTGTACTCGTTTTAATTTAATATTTGTTCATCAATACATAAAATATTCGAACTTAAAATATCTTTCAATATTGAAAAATAAAATACAATTGATACATTCTTTATAAAATGTTTCAAGTTCGAATCGGCTCTCCTTAAATTAGTTAAAAAAACCAATCAAACAATAAAGAGAATTTATATTCAATCCATAATTGTTAAACCCTTTTCTAAAACCCTCCATTTTTAATTAGGAGAAAAACCTCGAAACAAGCAAAGCAGTAAACATGAGCGCCCATCTGTCTCTCCGCCACCGCTCTTTCGCATACCTCGCTCGCCACCTCTCCTCCTCACCCTTCTCCACCGCCGCCGCCACCTCCAAAATCCCCATCCTTTACGAACCCACTGCCGCCACCACCACCCAAGACGACGACGGCCCCACCACAACCCTCCAACTCCTCTCATGGGGCAGAGGCGCCTCCGGCCAGCTCGGCGGCGGCATCGAAGAAAACCGACTCTACCCAACCCCAGTCGCCTACCTCGTCGTTCCCACCTCATCCTTCACTCTTTCATCATCCCAGGGTCGAATTCAAACCCCTAATTGCTCGAATCAAGAGAGCAATGCCGACCGCAGCATTGTGGAGGTCGGCATTTCTTGTGGGTTGTTCCACTCTTCGCTGTTGGTGGATGGTAAGCTTTGGATTTGGGGTAAAGGCGACGGCGGTCGACTTGGTTTTGGACATGAGAAGTCTCTGTTTCTGCCACTTTGAACCCGAATTTGGATTCGGTTCGCTTTGTGGCGCTTGGCGGGTTGCATTCGGTGGCGCTCACCGCCACCGGCGAAGTCTATACATGGTCGGTACAATAGTAAAGATTAGACATTTCTAGCATTTTATCACAGGATGCGTTGCATTGCATTTTGTTGATTGCTATTCAATTCAGTTTTCTTTTGTTGTTTTCAATCTGCAAAAATATTGACTGCTTTGATCTTACTGAAGGAGGAAGTTTTGTATCGAATTCACGGTTTACCTGTATAGAACATATTGTGGCAATGAGCAGAGTCAGCCCATAACTTGTAAAGTTTACATCTTCGCAAGAGTAATCGTTTCTAGTCTCAAGACTCTCAACTATATGCAGTTATTTATTTTTTTTTCAGTGAAATTGCCCAATTACATTTGCTTGTTATGAGTTGAAAGATCGATTTACTATTTAGTTATTCATACATTTGATAGAATTATATTGTTTTCGTGTCTACTGCATATTTTTTATGTTCTTTGACCATATTGCTATAACAACTCATGCTTCTGGTCGGATAACTTCATGGTTGTCATTAAACATGAAGCTTGTAGTGGTTATGGTGGTTTTGGTGCACTTGGACATTCTGTTTATACTAGAGAGTTGTTCCCTAGATTGGTAGAAGGATCATGGAGCGGGAAAATATGTCATATTTCAACTAGTAGGACGCATACTGGTGCCATCACGGAATCAGGTTTGTTAACAGTCATTTTTATTGGAGTAAATCTGGTACTGCCTGGATGCCACAAATTAATTGACTCCAACTGATAATCATAGGAAGAATTTAAACTAGTATGTTGCGGATGGCATGCTTTTCAGTTTCTCACTCCTTTCTGGCTTTCTGCATTTGCCTTCCAGTATAAAGATTATGTTTATATGTTTGATTTGTTGTTGTAGATAATAAGCTATCACTAATTTGATATAGCTTGTAGGAGAACTTTATACTTGGGGTCGAGATGAAGCGGATGGTAGATTGGGACTTGGTCCTAATCGAGGCCCAAACGAGGGTGGTGGACTTAGCATACCGTCCAAAGTAAAAGCATTTCATATGCCAGTGGCTGCCGTGTCTTGCGGAGGGTTTTTCACAATGGCACTGACGGAAGATGGGGAACTTTGGAATTGGGGAGGTAAGATTGTCACCCTTATGTGGAAAGTGTTTTGCTTTCTTTTTTTATACATCTGAATTGATTTTATTTACTATAACCTAACCACATACTGTCCGTGACTCCATGCCAAGTAAGTGGTATAAAATTATTATTAGGAAATGGTGTTATTCTTTCAAGTGTTTTATAAGACATTGGATTCATTAGTCAACAAATTAGTGGAAATGAATTTCAACCTGCAGATTTGACAAAAATGGAGAAAATATAGCCATAAGGGGATGATAAGAAGTTGGATTTTGTTTATTTTAGCAATCCTAAGTTCATTGGAACTCCTGTCATGGGTAGCATTGCTGTTACTCTTCAATAAGGGGATTGGCTAATTGGTTCTTGATATTATTGCCATCTTTGAGACTTTGACTGACTTTTAGCCGCTCCACTGTATGAAGCTAATATGTTGTGTTTTCTGGGTGTTTCCTGAGCAAACTCTAACTATGAGCTTGGAAGGGGCGATAAGGTTGGTGGTTAGACGCCAAAACCAGTTCCTAGTCTTGTAAGCGTTCGTATCATTCAGATAGAAAGTGGTGGATATCATCATTCTCTTGCATTAACCGGTAACGTGATTGCAGCAGCAACTATTATTGCCTTTATTTCTGGAATGATTAAGTCTTATTATTGACCCTTCTTTCTTGACGTTTAATTTTCAGATGAAGGTAAAGTACTTTCTTGGGGACATGGTGGGCATGGTCAGTTGGGCAACTCTTCTTTACAAAGTCAGAAAACACCCACAGTTGTCGAGGCTTTAACTGATGAACGTGTTATCTATATTGCTTGCGGGGGTTCATCTTCAGCAGCTATAACAGGTAATGATTCGTGCTTTATTTGGTACTGTAATCAATTAGGTCTTAGAAATATTTTCTTTGGGTACTCAAATGCGTAAATTGCTTGCATCCTCTATTTTTACTTTCCACCGGAGCATTTATCATGAGTCTTAAATATGCTATTGTAGCGACACAGGTTTTTCTTTAAAGGTTAATTCCTACCATAGATTATTGTTTTTAGGAAACAATTCAAGACTTACAGGTGGTTTGAGAGAGCATTGCAAATTCATAGTTTCATAAATCAGAACATGGATGGGCAGATGTTTTGGTTTTTTGGTTCAAACTAGTAAGCGTGATACTTTCGTACATTCCTACTGAGTGCCCATCCTTTGTTTCGTAACAGATAAAGGAAAGTTGTATATGTGAGGATATACCAAAGATTCTCAGTTAGGAGTACCTGGGTTGCCAGAGATCCAACCATCCCCCGTTGAAGTCAAGTTTTTAATGGAGGATGATGGATTGGGAGCCCACAATGTGCTGTCTGTTGCAGTTGGTGCTTCCCATGCCATGTGCTTGGTTTCAAGGTCTGTTTGTAAAATTTCACGGTGATAGTTTCTATTGTTTTCCTTCTCTCTAACGTGGATAGATTTTTGTCAAGGGATGAATTGTCCAACTGAGCTCAAATGGGGGAGAAACCAAAAATCTGTGGTTCTGAAGTAAAACTGATTCGAGATTATAAAGATTATCGCATGCTAGAGAGATGACGATGTCTTGTGAAGAGATATTGAGAAATACAAGAAACACTATGCACGAAATAAAATGTGACCACTTGGGTGCAATAAATCGCTGCCCTTCCTTCTTCTGGTGCAAGTACTACGTCGACCGTGTGCTGCAACTCAACTTGCTTAAAAAAACGCATTGAACCCTGCTCCCAAATGCAATGGGATCAGAGATGTGTAACCGTGTTGCAAGGATACCGACATTGACAGAACTCAGTTATTGAAAACACATGAGATTTTCTCAGGTTCTTTAAATTATTGGCAGAGGTAGTAGATATCTTGTTGTGCATTCCTGTAACGTATGGTTCTTCTTTGTTGTACCAGTTACTAATTGCTAGACTGCCCCAGCCCCAGCCCCAGGGCTGGCACTCTGGCCCAAACTACCCTACAATTTTTCGTCGGCTATTAAGAGATGGTGCGGCAAATTATTTTCATGAATTCCTTTCCAATTTAACTGGAGGTACATTTTTTTCATGATTTCTTTACTAATAGCTTTCGAGTTACTCTTGCTTATTTTATTCATCTTCAATGTTCGCTTGAGGAGAGATTCTGCCTTATCACTGTGATATGTCTCCATGTAAGTAGGTCATGATCACGTGAAATACTCACAACGAGATATCTCCAGGTGACGTTTATATGGGTGGCATCAATGGTGTCTATTGGTACCCTCTAATGCTGGTATGACAAGTATCGTGGTATAGGGAGTCTAGCTTACATGAAACAAGTTCACTGTCACATAGTGTCCTAATCTAACAGTGCAATCATGTGAAAAGAAATGAACACATGATGTTATATTATTGAATTTGGACGTCACGATAAAGGCAAGGATGGAGGCAACTAAAACCCGATGGGGGCAGTTACCTCTACTAAACTTTTGTGTAGAGAAAAACATCAAGATGCTTACAAAACTTGAATTTATCATATTTAAGTACTTTAATTAATTAGTTGCCAAAGGCGAATTTAAACTACATTATTGCTAGCCTATTATGAGGTTAAGCCCACTTCCCTCTTCCTTAATGTAAATAATATCGTTTGTTAGAAAAAAAATTAATTAGTTGAAAATTTTAAATAATATATACAATGCTGTTTATGTGAAAAAATGTCTTCAATTGGCTTAATGAAATTAATTTGAGAAGAAAAGAAAAGCAGTGAAGTTATAGAAGAAATTATACTATCATGAATTTTTTTTTCTCAAGTCTGGAGATTAAGGTCGCTTCCGCTAAAGAAAGTTTCTAACTTCGTCCCTGGATAGAAGTGAACTTGTTCTGTGTAAGGCAACTGTAATTTTCACTGCTTTCGTAGTCTTTTGCCATGAAAGTTTGAAAACAACTACTTGGTGTGTTTTTGGAATATTATTTTCAAGAAACATTATTTGGGTATAAAATGGACCCAATGACTTCTGAACATCATCGTACATTCACTTGGCTTGCTATCGTCTGTTGATGTTGATGAGGCTTCACTTGCCGCGGTTGTTTTGTAACTTTCATGACAGATAGAGAAGCACGTCATTTTCCTATGCTAAACTTTGTAAAATGCTGGTTTTTGCCCAGCAGAGACCTTGAGGCCCAGCCATCACCACCACCACTGTGAAAACGGAGTACTCCGATTATGACCTATCTTTCTTGTGGCCCTTAGACCAATTGAGTAGATTCATTCACTTGTGGGAAAAGGCTAACAATACTCGTATTCATCTGTCTATACGTGTGGGCCCCACGGAAGTATTCACACTCGTCATTGGAAGAAAATGACTCGGTCCCACGCTAGACTATAACATTAGCATCATTATTAACTTGTAGTTACTGGTGAGGAAACACCGCTTATAGGTAGTTTAGCCTTACAAGCTGAATGATCAGAACTCTAACACGAGAATCAACTTCCAATGTACACAACTCACTTTGATTAGATTGTCTTATTGAAAATTTTCTGCTAGTACGCGTATAAGATTCTTGACTATATGACTCAAAAGAAGTTGAGCTATAGGGTAATTAAGTAGCCAAGGGCAACTTACCAAAGTTGCATGCTAACTTCATCTTCACTAAGGTCGTACCCAGTGCACAAGGCTCCCGCTTTAGGCAGGGTCTGGGAGAGGTGAATGTCGGCTAGCCTTACCCCCATTTATGGAGAGGCTGCTCCCAAGTCTCGAACCCGAGACCTACCGCTCATGGGCGAAGGCACTTGCCATCGCACCAAGTGCGACCTCTTAACTTCATCTTCACTGAGGAAAAAAAATCCTGAATTCGCCACTAACCCACCGAATAAGATCGTTGGTGCACGTTGTCGAGTAGTGAATATTATATTGGCTTTTGCATTGGACCTCTAGCCTGTAGATGTTTCTTGAGGTAAACTCCATTTCATTTTACGCATTGTTTGCTGTATAACTACTCATCTCCACAGGGCCACAGTCAAAGGAGACAAAGCATGAAATGAAAACATGGATACATGCATGCATGCATATGTGGACCACCAACCAAGCTTCTGCATGCTGATCGAGATCCGTTTGGTGCGTGACAAACTTCAATTATGCACTTAGTTTGGCTCCATCTTCTTCACGCTTTTCACGACAAACATTTACGGAAAATATTATTAGCCCCTCGATATTTTTATCTAAGGTATTTGTCGATTCTTCCCTAAAACTTATAAAGAGTTGCTAATTTCTTTTATGAACATTAATTTTAACCGATTACACCCCCTTGAACTTTTATAGTTATTCAATTTCCCTCCTCCGTTAGATGTAAGAATTTTTTACCCAATTTTTTTTTTTATCTATTTTGGTCATATAGCAAATGTTGACGGCAATAAAGTAATTTTATTCCTAATATTCCTTGTTTGAATTAGCCAAGGAAGGCTAATTAATTAGCAACGACAAATTATTGGCTTAGTGCACAATTCACCAAAGCACAATTATCTTTTTGCCCGCCTATAATTATCATGTGTTGTCCGCGGGACCAAGATGGATGGAAACTTGGATGAAAAGTTTGAAAATATAATGCAAAAGGGAAATTAGCTATTGATTAATGTTTAGAGAGGTAATCAGCTAAAATTTAAGTTTAGAGAGAGAAACTGACTGCTCTATACTAGTTCCGAAGGCAAATCAACAATTTATATTTTCTCCATGTTTGCATGATTTCAAATATAAAACGGAAAAGATAATGATTCCTTATGTGTTTAATTTGTCGCAATAATCTTGAAAAATACATGGCAGCTAGTAAAAAACATTTGCAAAGTAACGTTTCGTCGTGGATCGGTTGTCGGCTCTAGATATATCATATAACAAAAACAAATAGAGTAAAATATAAGAGGGGGCTATATTTCCTTTTATGTTTTGTCTTCGTCGATATTGAGTGAGAAAGTATTTGAAATATTTTTTAATTAACGTTGGGATAATAAATACTAGCATTTGTCTACATACTTTGTGTGTATGAATACATTTTTAGAAAATAAGAGGGAGAGAGAGTGAACGGTGGGGGAGTGAGAGGTTTTTGTTTTTGTTTTTTGTTTTTTATTTTTTTATTTTATATTTTATTTTTAATATTGAAGGTACATGTAGGTGAGGTTTCAATAAAAAACAGTAAAACTTGAACCTGTGAAATTACATTACTACCCATCATTTTTTTTGTGTGATAGAAGACTAATTTGTCTTTTTACCCTCTTTGATTGACAAAAATGATTTCATTAATTAGTAGAGATTAACGTACTAAAATGTGATAGTTGATGTGTTAATTGATTACCAATTATAGTAGATGCAAATAATTAGTGAACTTATGAATATCTTGTAAACTGTTCACAAATGTAACAACTGATGCGTTATATTATTCGATATTTGGGTTTATATGACGGGCTAATTATACAGTACCTGATATGTATACAAAATAAAAATATATCAATTAATTTTAAATTCAAATCTCATGAACGATAGTTAAAATGAACATAACATTTTCTTTTTACTATTAACACGTATATATGTCATGGGAAACTTCCTTACACGTTAACGCAAACAAATATGAACACAAAATCAAAACAAACGTGGAAAATACAAATCTAAACTTCCCCAATTGGCTAATTGTATAGTGGCTTAATCATCATTGTACCCAAGTTAGCCGTAGTTAAACACCGAACACTGCGATGCCGGCCGGGACAGCTCCGTTCCTGCGCTGGCCGGGCACGCCTCCATCCCCACGGGCGGCACCATGCAGTTGTAACTCAAGCACAACGACACTGTATTGGGCAACATCGACCCGGGCTCGACCGGGAACCGGGAAATGTAATTGTGCTGCAGGTACAGCGTTCTGGTGGTCCCCACGTAAACGCTCTTAACGTACTCCCTCGGCACCGTTCCGATCAGACGGTTGTTATTCAAATACAAGCTCTCCACGCCCGCCAAGATCGGCGACAGCTCACCCGTTATGGCATTGTGGCTCAAATCCACGATCGAACCCTCACCGTACAATGGGGGCTGGGACCCTGCTTGCGGGACCCACCCCGAGAGATTGTTCCGTTGCAACAGAAGGGACTGGAGGGTCGTGCGGAACAGAGTTTGAGGGAGAGGCCCACTTAAACGGTTGGACCCGAGATTGAGGTGGACTAAATCGGCGAGCGAGTCAAAGACGGAGCCGATGGGGCCCGACATGTCGTTTTCCGAGAGCGACACGTAACGGAGGGTCGTCGGGAGAGAGGGTGGTAACGGGCCGGTGAGGCCGTTGCGGTTGAAGTCCAAGTGAAGTAGCTGGGACGACACGTTGTAGGGGACCTCGCCGGAGAGGGAATTGGATGCGAGGATCAGGACCTTGAGGTTGGATAACTGGGTCAAACCGGGCGGGATAGGGCCAGCGAGGCTGTTGTAGCTGAGGTCGAGGGTGTGGAGATTGGTGAGGAGAGAGAGGGACTGAGGAATCGGGCCGGTGAGACGGTTGTTGGTTAGGGAGATGACACGGAGGCTGGCGAGCCAGCCGAGCTGAAACGGGATCGGACCGGTGACGATTCCGGGGAAGAGGATGAGCTGAGTTAACTCAGTGAGGTCGGCGATGGAGGGCGGGAGCGACCCGGCAAGACCGCGGGAGTCGGAGAGGCCAGTGCCGAGGGTGAGGGTAGTGATTCGGCCGGAAGCGCAGGTGAGGCCGGAGAAGGTGGAGCAGGGGTCGGGGGCGGAGAAGTCCCAGGTGGAGAAGAATGCGGCGGGGGAGCCACGGCGGGAAGGGACGTCGGTGAGAGAGTTTTTGATTGCGATGAGGGCGCGGAGATCGACGGGGGAGAGTTTCTGGGTTCGTTGGAGGGAGGGAGTGAGGAGTGAGAGGAGGAGGAGGAGGAGTGAGAGTGGGTGTGGGGAGTGAGAGTGTGGTTTGGCCATGAGTGACCAGAGTAAAACGACGAGGGTCAAAGTTTTTGCAGGTTCATGGAATATATGGTGGGAGTGTGAGGATGATATAATATAACCGTTAGGTGGAGTTAATGGCGTTATGGCCCAACCCTAAATTTATTTGCGTCACCTTCTTGCCCTATTATCGGAGCGCAAGTTCTTTTTGAAATTATGTAAATTACCTTAATTACTCACTACATTGATTGTTACTAAATATATTTTTCACATATAAATATAGGACCGACTAGTTGGAATAAGATACATCATACATGTAGAATTGTACATTATCTAGCTCCATGACATATTACACGCATAAGAACATTTTACAGGCATATATGGAGATAGTCACATTAGTTAGAGCCGGTAGTTTTAGATATTGAGATAGTTATATTGATTAGAGCGGATCTTCTCCCACTATGCAGAATTCGAGTTCAAATCTACCTGCGTCAGATTGTTATTTGTATGCCATACTCTTCGTAAAGAAGAGTCACTCAATCACAAATGATTTAAATATTAGGTGAGTGATAGTCCACGAATATTTCCCAAAATACTTATAAAGACATATAAATTATGTTGTCCTCTTGTATTATAATTGGTGAAGAAATACCCAATAATGGTGTTCCATTAGTTGGGGGTGGTACCTAATATTGCAAATCGAAATGCATGAATTATTTCCTCTATAGGATAACTTTTCAGTAGTTAGGGATTGGAGGAGGGTGGTTATTGGTTGAACTAAAGTATTAATACTTTAAACTGGCCTTTGTCAAACTTCTAATTATCAGTGGTGGCGTGGGTGTCAACCTTTTTGCATCACTTAAACGAATAAAGGTGTATGCAATTAAGACTTCTCCATCTGCCTATGATGTTTTGATATAGATTCTAAGTTTTAAAGCAGATGCATAAGCACACATGCTAGCTTAATTCATCTAGTTTGGAAGAATTAGTTGTTCTTCAGGATCATCTTTCAAACCCAACCATTCATTTCATCTCATGCATATTGAATTGTGATTGAGCATCAAGAAGAAGGCTGTCATTTGCTCGTGTTTTTGTGCGTTTAGTGATTTTTCCTGTGTTTTGGTCTCCTTGCTTTTTTTTTGGATTAAACTTAATGCACATGGCTTGTTTACAGAGAATCCTGGTCTTGTTGCTTGTGGTGGAGTTTTCAGGGATTATCATGGTCAGTTTCTTAGTGGTTTCTGCCAATGGAATGGTCATCGCAAATCTTCTTTTGCAGAATACCAACAATTATTATTGGTATAGAGTTAACATAGCATTATCTTTGATTGGAAAGTGATGTTGTTTCTGCTCTCCAATGGTCTATTTGTTTGAGCCGTATTTAAAATATGACTTTCTACGACTCTCACATATATTGCGAAGGAAATATTGTTGTGGACAATTTTGCTAACTTGGACATGTCTCTCCAACTTTGGTATGGCATGATTCCCTTTTGCCAACGTCGTGTTGCTTTGTTTCGTACTATGTTGCCTTGCCTGGCTTTCACTTCTCAAATTAATGTGCACTCCAACATACAAGTTTGTCTCACTTTCTTGTTTTTTTTCCCTAACCTTGTAATGTTGTTCGACTTCTTTTGCAAGTTTAGACCTTTTAGGTTTAGCTTCAGAGGAGTTAAGGGGTAAAAATTTTGTCCCCCCTTCTTTCTCATGTACTTTTATCATTTTTTTTCCCTGTATTATGAGGTATAAATTTTATGCCCCTGACTAAGGGCTGGTTTGGCATTGCTGTGCTTTGAAAAAAAGTTGTTTCTGCTGTGCTGTGAGAATAAGTAGCTGTGAAATAAAACAGCAGAGTGTTTGGTAAATTTTTTTGTAAAAATGCTTTTGAAAAAAAAAAACAATATTATAGTGTTTGGTAAACTTTTATGTAAAATAGATGTGAAAAAAAACTGGTTTTTGCAGCTTCTTGTTTTTGGCTTTTTTTCACCCAAAACTGTGAAAAAAAACTGAAGCTGAATGTTTACCAAACACAAAAACAGCTCCCAGCTTTTTTTTATATCAGTTTTTTTTTTCAGAATCACCTCAGTACCAAACCAGGCCTAAGTGTAACTTCTATTTTCATTATCATTAAAAATAATTTCGTACCGTCCAATGTTCTTTGAAAAAAAATAAAAAAAGGAGCCATCAAGAAGAAGATTGTCACTACAAATTCAAGAGCAAGAATCGCACTGGAAGATTAATGAGGAAGCTGCATAAGTACAGGTTGTTATGGACTTAGTAGCTGGTAAAACTTGCATCTCCTTGTGATATCGATATTGCTTCTTGCATTCATAGTCGATTTTTCATTGGCCATAGAGTACCCCCAGTTTTTACCAATTGGTTTCTGGGTCAAGAAAAACATCTTTATGTTTGCTGATGGTATGTTAATGGTGATAATATCATGATACTTGAAGTGCACTCACATAGTTGTTGCTAGAACCACCAAATCCTAGAACGACGGATTGGCTTGAGTTCCTAGGTTGTCATATGCAGGGAACGCATTGAACTTGTTTGCAATTTGTGTTATAGCATTTTTGTGATCAAGGTGTTTATCATATAGGGTGGAAAAATTAGTATCCGATCCCTAGTTTCTAATGTTCATTGACTAAGATCTTATCAGTTTTTATATTTTGATCAAAGTCTGTAGCATTAATATATTAATGAATTACATGTAAGTTACATAATTTTCATAATAAAAATTAGTAATTGATTTAGAGTTTTAATACTCACACCCTTATTAAGCTCCTAATTAATTTTCAATTCAAACATTTCAAATATATAAAAAATAAAATAAGAATAAGTTTGTACCCATTAATTTTTATAAAAAATTGATATGTACCCATTCTTAAATATACCAATTTGTTATATAAAAATTGTACCCTTTTTAATCTAATATGTACCCATTTTTTATATAAATTTCATTCAATCTTTTCTATAATCCATTTTTAAACTTATAAGGGTATATTCTATTTCGTTGATTTGAGAATGTATCTATGTCAAGTTTAATTGAAGAAATTAATAATGTTATTAAGCCTAATATCTTCTTCTTTTTTTGAAAAATGTACCCATGTTTTGGTACAATAATTTTTTGGTTAGTTTTTTTATGAACGTACCTGTGTATATACATGTATATACACAATATATTGGAGAGTATAATTTATCTTTAATATTTTTAATCCCATATATTATGGGTTTTAATTTAAATTTTGTTAATATAAATAACTACAAATTTTATTTTTAATTTAAAAATATAATACCTACATAGAAACACATTATTACATTAATGTCAGGAATTTCGATAAAAAACTAAAAACTACAAAAGTTTAAATAAAAGAACATTGGTAGTTAGGGACCGTATTCAAAGTATCCCTTTTAAGTATACCTCTTCACCCCTCATTTAGGTAATTAGACTACTAAATAACGAAACTTCACGTTCCTACTGAAATTACAAAAACTTTTTAACTTGGATAAAAACGTGTTTATAATATGTGGATACGTAACACTAGCATTATGTAGCAATTTGACCGTCACACCTCTGTAATCACGTAAATGAAAATTCAGCAATGTACACATTTTCCATTTCGTTCTATTAGAGCATCCAAATGGATCTCATGAAAAATAATGAAAGAAAAGAGCTGACCTCTTTTTCCCACTTCCCAATCAATTAGTAATATCCTTTAAAACAGACCTAGGACATACAAAATTACAAATATCCTAAACTGTTACACATCCAGGGACGGAGCTCAAATTTCTTTTAGTGTGGGCAACTTAAAAATCAATTAAGAAAACCTTATTATAATATGGTTTATAACCAATATGAAAATAGGAATGATTTCAAATGATAATATATCACAATTCCAATGTTACAAAAATTTTAGTGTGGTAGTGGAAAGTGGCAAAGTGATAAGAAAAATATTACTACATAATTACGCAAGAGTGAGTTTTTCAGTTTGAATGACAGAACAAGAGCACTTTTGCTCATATAGTATTTGATATGGAGTATACACAGTATGAAAGTATGTTGGATACTAAGTACATATATTTTCTTAAAAAAAAAAACGCGTGTGTATTATATAATTGTAGTATGCAACTTACAAACAAATCACTTGAGTGGGGGCATATTGCCCCAATTAGCCTTCATTGGCTCCGTCCTTGTACACATCGGCCACCAGCAAATATACATTAAGATATCTAGAGATATTAGTTAATTACTGATTAAACCTAGTTAAATCAAGTACTTACGCTGATCCACACCTGAAAGACTTGTTTACTGCATGTTGACAAAAACTTGAACAAAAAACAAACAGTAGAAAACAAGAGACTAGCTAAAACTGATCACTGCTGTCCGATCGGGTTATAAATTAATAGGATGTCTTTAGATTCAAAACTTAGCTGGGCACATGGGAAGAGAGTGGGCAAAACATCAATATCCACCCCAACAACAGTGGTCAAACGATGCTTGCATTTTCTAATACTAGAACACATGTTACGTGACAAAATATATATAAGTAATAATAATGGAAACTGCCTGACGGTTCCTTTTTTACTTACAAATTACAAATTATAGTATAATACATATATAAAAATAATATACTAAAATTACAAAGTAGAAAATTTATGCACATACGTATTTAAGTATGATTTTTTACATGCTAGAAGTCATGCTTTTTGCTTGCTAATCACAATATGATATGTATATAAAAATAATTTATACACGCACATAAAACTGTGATGTCTTTTAATAACGATTAACTCTTTACCCATAATTTTGGTACAAATAAACACTAGATAGAGATATAGATCCACAGACAGAGGTGAGATGGAGACTTCGTGACGCCACTGCTGGAAAGATGCTCCCTCCACTAGTTACTAATTTAATCATTGCACAGTTAAAGGTGAAAATAAGTACTGGTTTGATACTAATGTGCTTTTATAAAAATTGGGTATAAAAAATGAGCTTAAAAATGTGTTTGATAAACACTTTAAAACAACTTATTTTAATAGTTTTGGGTGAAAAAAAAGGTGAAAACGTGAATCAACAAAAATGAGCTTATTCTCACAGCACAGCATAATCAATTTTTTTTTTCAAAGTACAATAATACCAAATCAGCCCAATAATAGTAAATATAGATACTGAGAAAGTGAAAAGAAAAAAAAAACTAATGTAAACGAAAGAAGTGGTTACAAGTAAGACTCAAAGAACTGTATTGTCTTTTTGCAGTTAAGTTTGAATCCCCGACTCTGTAGGTTAAAGTAAATGGACGACCCATGCGATTGCCAATGGTCCAAATGCTTTAGGAATTGGCGATGTGGGTGGATGAGCAGTGAGTGTGTGAGTTGATCCAGTGGGTGGATTTCAAAGGCTGCAAAACTGTTGACTGTAGAGAGCATGCGGAATGCCCCAAAATATATGAAACATGATGAAGGCTTTGGAAGCTGCTTTGGTCAGCCTTACTAAACTTATACAGTACTGGAATTCAGTGCTCAAGGAATCTAGCTACCAATGCTAGTTAGATTATTGTTAAATTGGTTTTTGACAAGTACTTTTAGGTCAAAAGGGCTTCAGACAAACATGCATGCTATGAGCCTATTGCATTGCATCTGTTCTTTTTGGCTTATGGGGTGTGAATGTGTGTGTATCATTTCAGTGCTTGTCACTTGAAATGGGAAGTGATTTTCACTCTTTTTAATTTCTCTCACAGTTCTTTTTATTTCTGGTCATTTATTCAAATGAAATAGATGATCATGGTAAACATAAGTGTATAAGAGCCTAAAAAGGTGTGAAAATCACTTTCCTTTGAAATAGAAAAAACCATCATCCAATATTACTAATTCACTCATATTATAACATATATATTCATTTATTAATATTATATCTTATGCCTAGTATGTCGTCCGCTCATGTTATCACCCATGATCATGATTGATTTAGTAACAGCACATGGAGAAGTGGTAGTCATGGTAAAAAATTCCTTGATATCAAGCATGGAGCTGGAGCCACCTAAAAGTTAAAAAATGTGAAAATTTCCCAAACTTGTGATGGAAAAAGGGTTTTGAGACTTGAAGAGAAAGATTTATATGAAACAAGTTCATAGCCGTCACTGTGTCCCAGATTATTAATACGAGGTCATGGGTAGGACAGAGTCTTATACATTACCTTGTATTAGTGATCATGATGAATTTAAACTCATTTTATGTAAATCATTTTTCACGAAATGGTGCATCTAAGTGAAGGATATACTATGTATGCTTTATCTTCCCGGTCACTATATATGATTTGGGCCTATATTTTATCAAGCTGTAGTCTTGAAGTGAGGAAAATCGTGGGCTGGCCCTAACTGTATACATTTCAGCAGCCTTCAAAGGCTTTGATGCAGGTGGGAATGAGAACTACAGAATTTTTTTTTTTGGTCAATGAGAACTACAGATAGCTAGATGTCGTATGGGAATTTAGATCTTGGATGTATGTGAGAGATTCTATGTCCAAATTTCATTAATGTAGAGTTCGAACCAATTTACTCCCTCACGTATGGGACCATGATTTTTTTGGCCCATGATACGAGGGAAAAAGACCGGAATGCTCAGCGTCTATAAAGCGTAGTCGTACAAATTAGGCTTAGGCTTATTAAAGATATTATATGTCTTCCAAGTAAGGAAAACCTAATTAACGTCAAATTGGGATATATAACTGTGAACACGGAAAATTCCTGAAACGAAAGAGACAAGAACAACGTGCACAAACAAATATTTGTATTTTTGATAATTTTGGGTTACAATCTCTCTCTAATTTGATCCTCTGATTCGATCTCCGTAAGGTGTTGATTGGTGGATGTTTTGTTGATCCAAGGGTCGTTGATGCTTGATCTTGGATGAATTGTTGGAAGTTTCTTCAAAGGGCCGTGGGCTTGATCTTTGAAGGTGGATTTGAGCGGATCTTCAAGGAGCCGTTGGGACTTGATCTTGAAGAACAGTGATGAACGGATCTTCAAGGGCTTTTGGGCTTGATCTTGAAGAACAGTGATGAACGGATATTCAAGGGCTTTTGGGCTTAATCTTGAAGAACGGTTGGATGTGTGTGGATTTGTCGACGTTGTTGATCCAAAGGACCGTTGGGGCTTGATCTTGGATGAACGGATGATGAACGATGGTGCTTTCTTCAAGGGCCGTCGGGGCTTGATCTTGAATTGGTGGATGATTGTTGATCCAAAGGACCGTTGGGGCTTGATCTTGGATGAACGATGAACGAAGAACGAAGAGAGCTTTCTTGATTCTTCGGGAACCTGGATGCTTGAGAGCTTCGGAGTTTCAGAGCTTCAGAGCTTCAAGGTGTAATATGAATTGGTCCTCCCAAATGAATGAAATGGGCTTGTATTTATAGAATTTTCCAAGACCTAATTTTGAATATAATATCCCAGATGAAATAAGTCGTTTCTGCCAGGTGTTGACACGTGTCTTATTTGATGACTTTTCCAACTCATTTCAATTTTCGTTGAGTCACATGCTACGTGTAAAATTTATGCAATACATGAGCGTTGACACTTTGATTTATCGGTCAACATTTATTTACCGAAATTTCGATGTCTACAAATGCCCCCACTTCAAAGCACGTCGTATACATGTGATTGTCACGTGTAGGAGATGCGTTTTGAAGTCCCTTACTGTAGATGTCGATCCAAGGGCCGTCGAGGCTTGATCTTGAATTGGGCTGGAGATTTCTTCAAGGGCCGTTGAGGCTTGATCTTGAATTGGGCTTGAGATTTCTTCAAGGGCTGTCGAGGCTTGATCTTGAAGGTTGAAATTGGGCCACAAGGAGCTTCATGTGGTAGATGATATTTGGCTTTGGTAGTGGATGAATCGGCTTGTTACGCTTGTTGACTTTCCACAACTTTGATCTTGAACTGGGTTGGAGGATTTTTTGGATTCCTCCAATTGTTGATTTTCCACAGTTTGTTCTTGAACTGGATTTGATTCAAATATGGTGAACGCTTGATCTTGAATCGGACTTGTGATTTCCTCAAGGGCCGTCGAGGCTTGATCTTGAATTTGGCCGGAAACTTCTTCAAGGGCCGTTGAGGCTTGATTCTTGAAGGTTGATTCGAACACATGGCGAGCAGGCACGAGGTAAAGGTGACAACCTGTTTCTTTGTTCAATCTTTCTAATTCACACCTGAGCAGTTTGGTCAACAGTATGATCTTCAAGATTGAGGGGTTCTTCTTCCAGTTGGTGACTTGATCTTTAAGGATTTGATCCAAGGGTGGTGAAACGGCACATGCAGCCCACAACGCCTAGCAAGTCGACCCAAGAATTTGAGGGTCAAAACGAGTCCTCTACCCGGAGTGATTACAAACCTGATGATATGAGATACTTTTGATTTTGAAGAAGTAGCGGATGACTCAGCACGTGCTTTGTTGCACTTGTCTCCCCATGCTTCAAGGTATCATTTTCATTTCCTTTAACTGTTCCTCAGGCAGATGCGGCATCTTCTCGAGTTCTTCATTTCAGACTCCTTCTGTTGAGTTGACTGTGCATGCTGCATTCTTCTCTGCTTGTTTCTTCAGGCAGATGTAGCAGTTTCTCGAGTTCCTCAGTTCGGACTCCTTCTGCTGAGTTGACTTTGCAGACCGCATTCTTCTCTGCTTGTTTCTTCTGCACGTTGTCTTCACATGCTGCAAGGTATCATTTTCACTTGCCTTATCCGTTCTTCAGGCAGATGTGGCAACTTCTTTGGAAGTACAGCAGCAGTGGGAGACGAGTACTCGAGAACAGTGCTAAGTAGGCAATCAGGGAAGGGTTCCAAGCAGTCGGTTCCTTACCCGAGTTTGAGTGGAGGTTCCGGCATATTGTTTTCTTTATCCTTGTCTTTGTAGGTAAGAACAAGGACAAAGGAAAGGACAGGGAGAACGCATGATATGAGATACTCTTGCTTTCTACCCTGGTGATATGAGATACTTTTGCTTTGGAGTCATTGGCTTGCAGAGGTACCCCAAGGAATAAGGAACACTGAGTGACCCGAGAGGCTTCGTTGGGAAGGCATTCTCAGAGATGAAGAAAGGTTCTATATGTCTGCCTTGCTATGAAGGGTGAAGGTGGACAGTTATAGGAATTTCTTTAGTACTTGTAGAGGTACTATTCTTTTACTCGTGTCGGTAACCAATGCGTGATTGATCAGTATGGCTTCACGTGCTTTCTTCTTTATCAGAAATCTTCGACAAATTGTCCGTAATTTTCGTCAAGCTGAGTGTGCATGTGATAGGTGTTGACGAGGCTGAAAAAGACTGGCGCCTCTTCGATATCTGGGATCGGCGTTTCGACAAATTGCCCGTGATTTTCGCAAAGCTGAGTTTGCACGTGACGGGTGCTGACGAGGCTGAAAAAGACTGGCGCCTCTTCGATACCTGGGATTGGCGCTTTAACAAATTGCCCGTGATTTCCGCAAAGCTGAGCTTGCTTGTGACGGGTGCTAACGCGTCTGGAAAAGCAAGATGCTTCTCCGATTTCTGAGCTTGCCTCTTCGATTTTTGAATCGGCATTTTCGAACTCTGAGCTCACCTCTTCGATCTCTGAAATCCCGTCGAGTGCTGATTTTTATAGAGGCACGCAGTTCTTTTCAAAGCACACTTGAATTTTCGCTTGTAGAAACTCCCTTCTTGAACTTCTAAGATCTTGATTTGTCCGATCTCTTCTTTCTTTCAACAATTTTGAAAATGTCTGGCCCCTCCGATCGTCGTTTTGACTTGAACCTTGGTGAAGAGGTAGTCCCGCCTTCTCTAGACAACATATGGCGCCCATCCTTCATATCCCCTACTGGTCCTCTTACCGTTGGGGATTCGGTGGTGAAGAATGATATGACCGCTGCGGTGGTGGCTCGAAACCTTGTCACTCCCAGAGATAACAGACTACTTTCCAAACGGTCTGATGAGTTGGCTGTTAAGGATTCTCTGGCTCTCAGTGTGCAGTGTGCAGGTTCTGTGTCTAATATGGCCCAACGTCTATTTGCTCGAACCCGTCAAGTTGAATCATTAGCGGCTGAGGTGATGAGTCTCAAACAAGAGATTAGAGGGCTCAAGCAGGAGAATATACAGTTGCATAAGCTCGCCCATAGCTATGCGACAAACATGAAGAGGAAGATTGACCAGATGCAGGAATCTGATGGTCAGATTTTACTTGATCATCAGAGGTTTGTGGGTTTGTTCCAGCAGCATTTGCCTTCGTCTTCTGGGGCTGTTCCGCGTAATGAAGCCTCTAATGATCAACCTTCGGTGCCTCCTCCTCCTGGTGTTCCGCCGAGTGGTGTGGCTTCAAACAGTCAACCTCCGGCGCCTCTTATTTCTGGAGCTCTGCCGAGTGGTGAGGCGGCACCTGATCGTCCTTGAAGATCCCTTCTTGTAAATTTGATTTGATTTGATTTTTTTTTTTAATTTATGTATAATGCAAATTTATGTAAAATTTCCAGAAAAATAAATAAAATGGACCTTCTATTTCTCTATATGCATTTGTTTTTTTTTTTGTTTTTTTTTTATTATTTTATTATTTATTTATTTATTTATTTATTATTATTATTATTTATTTATTTTTTCTTTTTCTTTTGGTGCTGGATGCGCCAAGTTCCATCATCATTTTTTTACAATTTTTTTTTCTTTCTGCACATAGTGCCCATGCACCACCAGAAACTTTTGATCTGCCATGGGGCTGTTCCCCATCTTTGATCCACCATCCCATTTTTATATATTATTATATTATTATTTTTTCTTTTCTTTGCACATGGTGCCTGATGCACCTTTTCTTTTTTTTTTTTTTTTTTTTTTTTTTTTTTCACGTGGTGGCAACACCACTTTGCTCCACCATCCCCTTTTTTTATTATATATTTTTTTGTATAAATTTAGGTGATGGGTAGAGGAATTTGCAGGGAGCGGAGCAAGGAGGACGGAGAAGATGGTGCTTCGAGCTTCACGACCGGCTAGTCGTTTGACGGCGGTTGTTGAAGTCGTTGGCAGCTGCGAGGCAAAAGACGGAGGAGGTCTTTGGGTGTGTATTGATAAACTTTGGTTTTGTCAATCTCATTCAAAGGCGGCGGCCATGGCGGAGGTGCAGAGGAAGACGCTTCACCACTACTGTCACTTAGCACAACCACTGAGCACAGCCATTGCACTGCCTGCCGAGCACAGCCGAGCACAGCCATTACACACCCATTGCACTGCCACTGATCACAGCCACAGAGCACAACAGCTGTACACCCGTTGTACTGCCACCGAGCACAGCCACTGCAGACCCGTTGCATAGCCTGCCTGCCGTCGCGGAGGAAGAATGAGCTTGTTTGCAGTGTTCCGCCGTGACTCGAGAGATGAAGACGAGGGGGTAGTATGGAGGAAGTTGGATGGGCAGCAAAGTAAGGTAACTACTTTTGGTTGATGAAGGATCCAATTTTTTTTTTTTTTTTTTTTCACCAAGTCCGCAGCATTCTCACAGTCCGAATTGAACAAGTGAAACACATGTCCTTCACCATGCTCCACCGCGTCGACACTCCCGCCCCACTCACTCTTTTTTCAGGTCCTCATAGTACAGCTAGCCCGCCCCTCTCAGATGGTCTCCCGCCGCGAAAAATATCAACATCTTCCCGCAAGCTAGCCTTTTGAAATCCTCTGGGAGCGGCCTCAGCCTACGATCCTCCAACCCACCGTTCTCCGGACATATGTACAGAAACATTTGGTCGTCCTCCTCCAAGCCCCCAAAGAACGGATGCACCAACACAACTCCACCAATCTTCAAATCCGGTTGCCCGATGGACCCGACCCGGACAGCCAAATAGTGCGACAAATTTGCTCCACCGCTGTCCCCGCCTATAAATAACCGGTCAAAGTCAGCGTACTTGTTTAACCACGACTCGGTTCCATCCCCACTAGCATGGGACGCGAGCCATTTGAGCGCCGCCCATGAGTCTTCATAGCAAGCCGGTACGGGGTGATCCGGGAACAACCCATATTCGACGGACAGTACGATTGCGTGGGCTTCAGCTGCCAATCGGTCGACGAAGTTGTGAAAAATAGGAGAGAACGCAGACTCGAAGATAAACCCACCGCCGTGGAGGTAGAGGAGAACGGGGAGCTTTTGGGCCGGGTCTTGGATCTTAGGAAGGAAGATACGGGCAGAAACGGCAGGTTCGGGTTGAATTGTGACGTCCTTGGATTGGACACCAGTGATTGCGTCAGTCGAAGGGGGTCTTCATTAGAGAAGTCGAGGAGGTCGTCAACGGTGAAATCACCGCCGACACCTTTCCTAACAGCAGATATTTGACGACGGTGACGTAGACTCCAGAAACCGATGGCAGGCGGCAGGTGGATGACAAGCTTTCAGAACGTCCCGGGATCGCGAATCGGAGAACCACGGCCAAATTCTTAGCAGCAGCATCCGACCATGATGTCTTCGACTTGGGGTCTCTACTTCGAGTCTCCCTCTGTAATTTTCCAATCCCTGATTCAACCTCGTCTTCTTCGAAATCGAAAAGCATAAGAAAAGAAACCTGCAATATTCAGTGAAGGCCACAACATCCATTGAGAAACAGATGTCTTCCTTGTTGAAACCAGATTCAGAAAAGGTTGGTGAAGCTGGTCCAAAGGACAGATCTTGGGAGTGAGAGAATTGGCGGCATTCTGGGTTTGATCTGGGTCCGTACCCAGGCTTTGCCCTCGGCGTCCGAGGAAGAAGGAGAAAGGGCTGCTAGATAGAGACTTGGGCTTCTTCATGGGCTTATTGGGCATGGGATCCGGCAGCTGTGAAATGGAGGAAGGTGCACGATCAGGGCGACCAGGGCGGAGTGACGAGAGCGGAGGCCGGATCCACATCGGCGATGAGCAGGGAAAGCGACAGAGCCGCCGAAGCTCAAAGAATGAGCAGAGATTCGACACCCGAGGGGAAGGGGTTCTTGGTGGCGAGAAAATTGCACTTTCCGGAGAGGAATTGGAGGAATTTGAAGGGGATGAGACTGAACCACTTTTCAATTTCGCCTTTGAACCCCTTTTCCCACCTGGGTTGTATTTCGATTTCGCCACTGAAAATTCTGAGGGATCAGATTTGAGATTTGGCCCCAATTTCTCATCTGGGTTCTGTTTGGAAGGTAAGAAAATGGCAGCATCAGAAACAGGGTCTGTCTTACCTTCAACGCAATTGAGCTGAGCTGAACCGGTGGTTAACAGTGGCGGGCGGGCTTGCAGTGGTGCACGTGGATGTTGACGCCGCGGCCGTCGATGGTCTTGAAGCTGTTGACAATGAGCTCGTATTTGAGCTTAATGGTCATGTCGGCCGAGAAGATGATCCAGAGGGGTTCGTTTTAGATGACGGCGTGGCGGAGCGTGCCCGGAGTTGGGTTCGCTGGGTTGGAATCGGAGGAGTCGATGACTATGTAGATCAGGCTGAAGACATGGGGAAAAGAAGGAGCCAAGTGGGCCACTTGGGCAGCCAGCAGAACTAGCCGGTCTCTGGGCTTCTAGGTCTGTAAAATGGAGTGCTGGGTCCAAGTGGATTTTGGGCTACGGAGGAGAAGCTGCCTTTGGGCTTCGATGAGGGCGGGGATTTGTATATATATATATTTTCCTTTTTTTTTTTTCTTTTGAAGAAATTGTATCTTTTTTTTTTTTTTTTTTTTTTTTTTGTAATAAAATTGACTCTATTTAATAAAACATTTTTTTATTTTTTATTTTGATGTGACTGAACTTGAAATTGAATATTCAAGCTGTCTACGTACCCTTCCAAAGAAAGAGATCAAGTCAAAACGTAGTTCAAATACATACATATTTTTTGGAATTTTCTTTTTGTGCCGTTTGCAGTTTTAACTCATGCAGGCAAGGAGTGTTGGTGTCGTTTGCAGTTTAGGCTCGTGCAGGTGAGGAGCCTCGTGTCCTACAGTTTAGGCTCGTGCGGACAATGAGCTTTGGTTCGTGCAGTTTAGGCTCGTGCGAACAAGGAGCATTGGTGAATTTGTCAAGCAATTTTGGAGAGGCGTTCCTCACAATCTTCATAGCAAGGAGCCTTGACCGAGTGATTGAAGAAGTCTTCGGGCAAGAAATCGCGCATTGTGATGGGGACGGACGATCTTCGTGTCGAAGTTTCATCATCTTCAACACGTTCACGTTGCTTTGAAGGTTGACAAGAGCTGCTTTGCCCTCTTTCCGATTGGCAGACTTGTGGAGGAGATGTATGCTTCTTGTGCAATTTCTTAGGAGTGACTTGAGTCCATCCTTCAACTTTACTTGTCTTGGAGGATGCCCCCAGCGGTTGAGGTGAAAACTTTGTGTCGAAAGAGCCATAAGTGATGGTGGTATAGTTTGACTTCACCACATCGTCAAGATCTAGCTCGATGATTCCTTTTTGAGCCAGCTTCATGATGAGATCTTTCAACACGAAGATTTTTTTTTGTCGGATGACTGATGAAGCGGTGGAATTTACAGTACCTTGGACTGTCGGTACGATTCATCTCTTCCGGCCGTCTGCACTCAGGCAAACTGATCACCTTTTTGTCCAACAGGTCTTCTAACATGGCAACCACATCAGAGTCGGGGAATGGATAAGTTTTCTCCTCAAGCTCCTTCAAAGTGCGTCTACGCATCTCTTGATCACGAAAGCCTTCGGCTTGAATCGCCTTGCCTCGTGTAGGGATTTTGACGGGAGCTGTGTTGACTGTCATTGCTTCTTTGGTGGATTTCCACGTAGCCTTCTCCACCTTTGGCCTAAGAACTTTGTCGTTCTTGTAGTCGGCGATCGGTTCCTTCTTCCCATGATGGGCGATGCTTAACTCCATGTCATGGGCACGGGTGGCCAATTCCTCGAAGGTCCGTGGTTTAATGCCTTGAAGGATGTATTGCAAACCCCATTGCATGCCTTGGATGCACATCTCGATTGAAGAGGTTTCCGAGAGCCTGTCTTTACAGTCGAGGCTTAGAGTGCGCCACCTGTTGATGTAGTCAATGACTGGCTCGTCCTTCCACTGCTTTGTGCTCGTTAGCTCTAGCATGCTCACAGTGCGGCGGGTGCTGTAGAAGCGGTTGAGGAATTCCCGCTCTAATTGCTCCCAACTGTTGATGGACTCAGGCTCTAGGTCTGTGTACCACTCAAAGGCATTTCCTTTCAGCGAGCGCACAAACTGCTTGGCGAGGTAGTCTCCCTCCGTCCCCGCGTTGTTGCAAGTTTCGACGAAATGTGCAACGTGCTGTTTTGGGTTTCCTTTTCCATCAAACTGCATGAACTTTGGTGGTTGATAACCCCTTGGCATCCTTAGGGCATCAATCTTCTTGAAATAGGGCTTCGAGTAGAACAAGGAGGTATGTGAGCTCCCTTCGTACTGTGCCTTGATGGTATTGGTGATCATCTCCTGCAGCTGCTGGATAGAAAGAGATCCCATGAGTGCCGCTGCTTGGTTTGGTTTCGGCTTCCCATCGATTTTCTTCACCGGGGGTTCTTCGTCTCCGCCAGCTCCTCCCTTTAGTGGATCATCCTCTGGGTCGGGTTTATCGCCGTCCTGCGCCTCCAGTCGGTTGACTAGTGCTGCAATTTGCAAGTCTTTTTCTTCCACAGTTCGGGTTAGCCTTGCGATTGCTTCATTCATTTGAGCCAGCTGCTCATCGATTGAAGTTGCTCCAATGGTCATGACTTGCATGGCTGAACTGTCGCTTGAATCGGCATCGGAGAGCATGCATTCAGAGTATTTCCTTGGGCTTCCCCCCCTTGGTGCCCTTAGTGAGGCTAAGGTGATCGAAGGCTCGTGCCTTGGGTGCTTTTGTTCCCTTGGCAGAGTTGATGCAGAGGTGAAAGAGGCGGCAGAAGTAGCTCTTGCCATGCTTCGAGTCGTGATGCCCAAAGTGACACCAGTTGCGACGAGGACGCTTTTGTTCTTTGCGCCGGTTGTGGGAACAGTTTGAGCCTTCCTTGATGCCATTAATTTTCGAAGTGCGCTTGAATTTCGGAGAAAGAGATGAGAGGCAGAGATGGTCCCACTGGGCGTGCCAATTTGTGAACACGGAAAATTCCTGAAACGAAAGAGACAAGAACAACGTGCACAAACAAATATTTGTATTTTTGATAATTTTGGGTTACAATCTCTCTCTAATTTGATCCTCTGATTCGATCTCCGTAAGGTGTTGATTGGTGGATGTTTTGTTGATCCAAGGGTCGTTGATGCTTGATCTTGGATGAATTGTTGGAAGTTTCTTCAAAGGGCCGTGGGCTTGATCTTTGAAGGTGGATTTGAGCGGATCTTCAAGGAGCCGTTGGGACTTGATCTTGAAGAACAGTGATGAACGGATCTTCAAGGTTTTTTGGGCTTGATCTTGAAGAACAGTGATGAACGGATATTCAAGGGCTTTTGGGCTTAATCTTGAAGAACGGTTGGATGTGTGTGGATTTGTCGACGTTGTTGATCCAAAGGACCGTTGGGGCTTGATCTTGGATGAACGGATGATGAACGATGGTGCTTTCTTCAAGGGCCGTCGGGGCTTGATCTTGAATTGGTGGATGATTGTTGATCCAAAGGGCCGTTGGGGCTTGATCTTGGATGAACGATGAACGAAGAACGAAGAGAGCTTTCTTGATTCTTCGGGAACCTGGATGCTTGAGAGCTTCGGAGTTTCAGAGCTTCAGAGCTTCAAGGTGTAATATGAATTGGTCCTCCCAAATGAATGAAATGGGCTTGTATTTATAGAATTTTCCAAGACCTAATTTTGAATATAATATCCCAGATGAAATAAGTCGTTTCTGCCAGGTGTTGACACGTGTCTTATTTGATGACTTTTCCAACTCATTTCAATTTTCGTTGAGTCACATGCTACGTGTAAAATTTATGCAATACATGAGCGTTGACACTTTGATTTATCGGTCAACATTTATTTACCGAAATTTCGATGTCTACAATAACGTATTAGGCAACATAATCAAGATTCTAGGAAGATTATGTATTTTATCCTAGATTTCCTCCTAGATAGTCTTCCAATTTTATGAAGATTACTGTCCCCACAAGGACTACTTCTATACACACAATATCTCTATGCAACTTAACAAAGGTCTTTACGCCGTTGTCCACGCGTAGACACGTCCATGGAGAACTCATCTCTCGACGCTTCGCCATAGGCTATTCGTTAAGGACAGTTCACTCTGTGCTTCATAAAAACTATACTCATAGTTTGATTCTCCTTTCCAGAGATATGTAGACAGTCCTATTCAGATTTAACCACACCCCCAATCAACCCTATTCTCTCCTCATCGGAGATTACGGGCTAGTCCGACTGGATTTCACCTCGATCTGCAGATGTGTGTGAATTTAGTTCCAACATCACATCTTAGTATAAATATATTGTTGTATTTCAAAAAAAAAAAAAAATCTTGGATGTAGGTGGAAATGAGAATTATAGAAAGCTAAAAATGCAAGGGGTGGGTCCTTATTCAAGGAAATCGTCAGAGTTTTTCGAAACCGAGATTATTTGTGGCTATCCCTAATAAGGATTTGGTTTTTCTGCCCTCCCCATTCTATGCCCTTCTCATGCCCTCCTATATTCTGTGGTCAAGATTAAGCCACGTCAACATTTTATATTGATTTTTTTATAGAAATAATAAGACAAAAAGTAATGGGAATATAAAATATTGATGTGGTTTAACCGTGACCATAAAAATAAAAGGGCATACGGAGGGTATGAGATAGGGAAAACAGACAATCCAAGTCCCCCTAATAACCAACAGGAGACAGCCAAGGTAATGATTTAACTATCAAACCATTAACTATCACACACATATGCCGATAACAACAGTAAAGGAATCCATAAGGACCATAACATCTGCTTGTTTTGGATTCCGATAATCTTCATACCGATGATCAAACAAACTGACGTTATCTATGCCACAAATCCTTCCCTATCATAGGTTAGCAATAGCACAAACACACTAAACGTTCTTCTCAAATTCCGACATATTTGACTAGGAAACATTCTGCCATAACTTTCTCATATTAGAATCCTCTTAAATGAATGCCACACTTTGTGCTAGGATCCTTGCGGATCCAGGAAATATTATTAGGAGGTCAGTAAGAATAGTGTGCAATTTTTTTTAACAGAAATAACATTCATATCGCCATTTCTTTGAGTCTTAGTAGGCCTGAAGTTATTTGTAAAGGCATACTGTACACCTGTTAATGTCTCATCTGCATGGGTAAACTAACATATTTCAATGCTTCTCCTATATGAACACTTAACAAAGAAACACACTAATAAATTAATTGATATCATTGCATTGCATCTCATTAATATGTTTGTCCAAGAATGGTAATGCTTTGTTCATTATCTGAAATTACCATTTCATTTACTTTGCATTTTTTGATAGTCTTTTACCTGGTTTTTTTTTTCTTCCTACAATTGTAATCATAACCAACAAACAAGTAAGAGGTAAATAATATTAGGACTAGACTGTAAAGGGGCATCACTTTTTTAATGCATTTTCTCAAGTAGTTGGAGGGCATATATAAAGGGCAACTTCATCATTCAAAGGGACAACACATAAGTCATCCATAGAGATTCACGGGAGTTTGGAAGATCAGTTGGCCCTCTGCCCCTAAGTTGGTTGGCCCCCTTACATGGTTTCTTTTCAACCCCAATCTACTCAGCAACAGAAGTTTGCACATCTAGTACTGAAATCAGTCTGCTAAGCGGTTGTAACTACACCATCTAGGCCTACTGTTACTGCAACAATATGTAAGCCATTCCAGAAATCGAATCAACCAAACCCTAGACTACGTTTATCATTAATGACAATGCATGAAGAACATAAACCCTAGTATCATTTATACAGAAGGCTTTAGACTAACCTGCACTTGAAGACATGGTGTTGTAATAAGATGTTAGCCTTCTTTTCTCTTGCAACTACTGTAAGGTTTCCAAACTTTCAATGGGACAAGCCACCACATAATAGAGAACCGTGGGTTATCGAGAAAAGGGACCAAGCATCAATTTTATACATTGCAACTGCTTCCACCCATTAAGGAAGTAGTTGTCATCAGTTATTGCTCAAATTATAACTGCTCTATTTCAAACTTAATTGTAGTAATTAAGGGCCTGTTTGGTATTGGATTTGAGTTTAAAGTTTTTAACTCAAAAACAATTTTTTAAGTTTTAAGGTAAAAAAACCTGTTTGGTAAGCCCATTTTGTAAAACTGGACTAAAAAAAAATTGAGAACAGGCCATTATAATTTTAAAACAACAAAAGTCAGGTTTTAGGTTTTTTTTTTCACCAATTCATATCCCAGTCTGAGTGACCTGCGCCACGCAGACCAGAAGCAGGCCTTGCGCCTCACTAACAACGGACGACCAAGAGGTTCTGGCCAATTGGAGGTTTGAATGACTTGCAATTCCTAATCCAATTCAAAGAGACCCTTTTCGCCTTGCGTATTTATGGCTCCAATTTCAGATTTAATTTTCTGTAACTCTCTCTCTACTTTCGCTCTCTTGTTTGCTGTATTATCTATTTGTCTTGAATTGCATGAATGTTTGATTGTTTGTATAATTGGTCAATTATGTGTTTTTATTGGTGGTTTCGGAAATCTGTTGTAGCTGGGTTTATTGGGTTTCTTTAGAATTAGGCAACTATTGGGAGAATTGGGGGAAAATGTTACAAAATTTGTAAAAATTGGGAATTATTATTTTATATTGCTATTAAAGGTTTTACAGTTTGATTTGTGTGAAATTGGGTTTCTGTTTCTAATCTGAACGTGGTGTTTAGCGTATAGGGGTGTTTCATTGAGATGACAAGAAGCTTAATATACCTATTTTTTGTTGTTGTTAGATCGAAGAAGGAAGTTCAATTTATCAAGGATCAAGTTTTGGAGTAGCAGACGCCATGCCACCTTCAGTTCGAGGTATGGAAATCTCGAACTTGAAATCTGGCTGCATTTGTGTTGTGTTTTTCTTTGAATGCTCCGGATTGTATGTAGGAAATCAAAACTGAATTGCTGTTGCAATATTTGATGAATGGGGTTATGTTTTTACTGTTAAACCGGTAGCATTGCATTTAAATGGTATTTGGTTTATGTGTTTACGTATTAGTTTGCACTTGAAATGAGTTTTCTTTCAACTGTTCCGTAATTTTTGTGATCATATGCAATGTATTCGATTGTGTAATTTGTGTTTCAATGTATTGGTAGATAGGCTGTATATGCGCATATTCATCTCGAGAATTAAGATTTTTTTCTGCAATGATAAAGTGAAAAGTCAAACAACTTATGCTTTTCACGACAGTTGTTTCTGAATTCCATGAGGATGGCTAAGCAGAGGTTCCAAGTCTCAATTTGTTAGGCGAAATGATTAGTAATTTAGTACACTTTAAATGTGGAATTACATTACATTACCAATTTGGTATGCTTTTTTTCAATTGCCTAAGGGCTTTTTATCTTTTTTCTTCATTTATTTGGGCTTTATCTGTTTGACAACTACAGATTAAACCTTGTTTAAGACACGCTATCCTATTTGTGCATATTTTTTTTAGCACAAAGGTGCTAGTACTAATTTTTTGTATATGTGGGAATGAATAACTACTACAGAAGATGTAGATGATATTGTTTAATCTTTTATTGTTAAATAGCTTAATTGATGTTAATAAAGGTAGAATGTGTTTTGCTGGGTCGATTAAGGTGGTTGAAAACTTATGTATTGTGGATGAGAAATTTGGATTGCTTTCAATATAATGGGGCACAAACTGGGGTGCTTGTTTAAGGGCTGGTTTGGTATTGCTGTGCTTTGAAAAAAAGCTGCTGTGAGAATAAACGGCTGTGAAATAAATCAGCTGAGTGTTTGGTAAATTTTTTTGTAAAAGTGCTTTTGGAAAAAAAAGCAGTCTGATAGTGGGTCTTTTCATTAAAGGAGCACTGTAGTTCCGTGTGCTTTGAAAAAAAACCAGTTTTCCAAAGCTACAAATAGCAGCTTCAGCTTTTTCCTTTGATTTCAGCTTATTCTCACAGCAGCTTCCAAAATAAGCCATTTTTTTTAGTTTACCAAACACCTAAAACCCTCACAGCTTTTTTTTCATGGGTGCTTTTTTTTAAGCACCTCACTCCCAAACCACCCCTAAGTGTGACTGGATGGTTTTATAAGACCTCATTCTTTTCTTTAATGTAAAAGGGACGGGTGATATGCACTAGTCAATGCGTTAGAGCAATTCTGTACATTTCTTAATCATAGTATGCTCTGTTACTGTATCCAACTTTTATTTCTAATGTTGGGTACTTCCCTTGTACCGCCTTCATCTGTGAGAATGATAACCGGTGTTTTCTCTGTCGTAATAGACATGGCAAAGTCTCTTGCTTCTTCAAATTTGTTCTCGTTAATAAGGGGTCTTGCATGTCTCTTGATGAGTGCGCTTGTGTTGTGTTTATCATGAAAGGATTTGATGCTAAACCGATAGCATTGCGTGGATTGATTTGGTGTTGTGACTTTAGTTGTAAACATTTTCATGCCAACTCTTTTCTGGTTGGTTTTCAAGTGTTATCAAGTACAGTATTTGTTCATAGACTTAATTTGGTTATGTGAGGTTGAATCTATTTCAACTTTGCCTAAGTCTCTTGAGGTGGAGCTACCTCTTATTGTTTTCTTTGATCTGGAATTTTAGTCATAATTGCCCCCTAAATTTAGTATGTTATGTTGTTTGGAAACAATCCTAATTGCTCCCTAAATTTCTGATAGAGCGTCCATAGCCTCGATAATTGATCCCCGTCACCTGAAGTTGATGTAGAAAGATTGGCTATTGGTCTATTATCTTTAGTAATTTGAAAATAATGATGTTGATGTGGTAGATAAAGAAAGTTCGGGGGCGAATCAAGAAGGGGAAAACATGCATTTGAATGACGACAATGTTATGAATGATGTTAGAAACCACATAGCCGGATCAATGTGGTTTGATTACGTCAATAACAATTAGTCTCAAAGTTTATTGGTTTTTTAGAATGTTTTAATGTAATATTTATTGTCTAAGACTTGAAGTTTAATTTGATTGT
The DNA here is from genome assembly GCF_042453785.1 of Malus domestica. Classification (NCBI taxonomy): domain Eukaryota; kingdom Viridiplantae; phylum Streptophyta; class Magnoliopsida; order Rosales; family Rosaceae; genus Malus; species Malus domestica. The sequence continues at coordinate 11,711,914 of NC_091677.1, read as the reverse complement.
CGAGCTTATATGTATTGTATTAGCACATGGATATCAAAAGAGTATGTTTAAAGTTTAATTTCATAATTTTTTGTATATCTTAAAACAAATACATAATTGGAGGGAAAAACGAAAAAAAACCTGTTTTCAAGAGTTAAACGAAACAAGTTTTCAAATTTTTAGATTCAAAAATAGTTTTTAAGTTCAATGCCAAACAGTTTTTGGAAACCTAAAAAAAACTATTTCCAAGAGATGTTCTTAAAAGTTAGTTTTAAGAACAATTCAAGCTTTTGAGTAGGATACCAAACAGGCTATAAGTTTCCCTCCAAGATGGTTTTAGTCCGGTTACAAAACCTTAATTGAGTCCAACTTAAATACAACTCATTGTACTTATATTATTGCATCCTCTTGATGTTTGATAATACTCACCCAAAAATTTCTTACATTCTCCCACATGAGTGACATCGAACATTTAATCTTCATTGCAATAGCATAAGTAAATGTGATCACTGAGTTATAATATCAAAATGACTCTTGACAGCTTATCAAGTTGATACATCAGTTGAACTTTAGAGATCTTGACATCAATAATTGCATCAGTCCTCTAGAATCACTAACCGATCATATCAAAATATAAGTATTGTCCTCGAGGGATCATTATTTTGGGATCATTATAGTACACTGCCAGTACTTCCACATTTCTTTGTTCCTAAGACATTTTAACATATAAGTATCTTAACATGTTAATTTTGCAAAGATTAACATACATAATTTACATATTTCGATGTTGTACCCTTCATAATGAATGATTATTGGATCAATTCAATACATTCATAATACATCAAGATAACAATAAGACATTGATCATGATTGCCTCACTCCCACATTCAAACTTAATCAAATGAATCCTGTAAACCCATTCTTGTAACATGTTTATTAAAACTCGTAAGAGGATCGACTATCATATCATGAGTGCTAATGCGCTTATTATCTATGATACCTTCCTTCACTTTATTCTGCACATTTAAATACTTAATGTCCATCAACCTCGATGCTTCAACCTCTTATTGTTCTTAGCAAAGAACACTGCATATGTGTTATCACAGAAAATCTTCACTAGTCATTCAATGCTTCTTACTACTTTTACTTGTCTTGTTGCTTCAAAACATCTAATATACTCATACTCCATAGTTGACACTGCATTTGATTGTTAATTCTTACTTATCCATGAAACTGCACTCCAGCTAGCATAAAAATATAACCACTAGTTGACATTCTATCATCAATACATCATCTAAGATCAGCATCAGTGTAACATGTCAGCCCTAGATTACCAATATAGTGGTAACACAGTACATGAGATTCTGTCTTCTTTAAATAGCATAGTACATGAGATTGTGTCTTCTTTGAATACCTAAGTACTTTCTTTCCAACATTTCAATGAAATAACCCTGAATTTGATTGAAATCTTCCTAAAACACTCAGTGAAAATTCTAAGTTAGGCTTAGTGCATACCTGAGTATACGTTACATAGTCAACCAAGGAAGCATAAGGTTGTCTCTCATTTGTTGCACTTCAAATTCAATTATGGGACATTGGTTTGGTAAAGAGTTTATCTCATTTTCTAATTGAAACATCTCCAATACTACAATTCTCTATATTAAACCTTTTAACACTCTACTGATATTATTATTTTGTGCTAGACCTAGAACTCTTTGTTGTCTATTTCTTTGAATCTCAGTCCCCAATACATAATGAGCCACTCCGGAGTCTTTCATGTCAAAAGTACTTAATAACATGACTTTTGATTTCTGTAAGCAATTGAACATTTGTGCTAGCAAGTAATATATCATCCACATAAAGTACCATGAAAATGAAATGAGACTTTACCATTTTTGTAAATGCAATTGTCCATCTTATTCTCAATGAATCCAAAACCAATCACAACTTGATTAGACTTCTTATACGATTGTCTTGAAGCCTGTTTCAGTCTATAAATTGACTTAACCCAATTTTCCTTCCCACTTTCAACGAATCCAAGTGGTTGTTTCATGAAAATATGTTCATCTAATCCTCCATTCAAGAATGTTGTTTTAACTTCCATTTGATGAAGTTTCAAGTTAAACTGTGCACTTAGTTGTAGGTTTAATCAAGGATCATTACCATCAAACCTTAATCTGTGCATGGACATTAAATGACCATGCATTAACCTTAATAACTGACATAAAAGGTTCGCATTTGTAGAATCCACTGCTTGAGCAGCAGAGCTCAGTTATACCACTGCTTGAGCAGCAGAGGCACTAACCTATATTTGATGCCATGAAGATCAATGTAGCAATACAATCTGTAGCTTTATTATTGACGGTTCCATTTTTGTAAGTAAGTGGATCATCTACATCACTAATATCATAATCAATCTCTTGTAGGTACACCATATAATCATCGGATATGCAAGCTACAATTGACCCCCATGGCAGCAAGTGAATACCATATGGGAAATTTTATTTAAACCCATTTAACCTCTTTTTACACCCCATTTAAATTTAAATGTCAATTGTCTATTTTATCCTATTGCATAATTACTATTAAGTATAAAATGAAATTAATAATAAAACTCAAATTTATCAATAAACCTAAATATTATAATTAAACCCTACGATCATTCTTTGCTTATCCTACGTTGGCTAAAACTCTAATAACTCTCATAGAGAAAAATAAGTTTTTTTTATTGATAGATAATGATTTTGAAGTTTTGAATCTTCCAACCAAGATATGACTCAATTTATGAATTTTTTGTTTGGTTGATGCCCAATTTCTTTTGTCAACTGCTCGAGGGGACATCAGTGTGGTAATATCGAGCTTGTAAACTGCAGTGATCCTGATTTGCCAACAAGATAATCACAATACTTCACAGTTTGATCTCGTGCATCTTTCCAGTTTTGATTTTATCTTTTCGATGTTCTGTTCATAACAGCAATATTGTATTGCAGTTATCCTCTAAAAGATGCAACCAAAATAGTCAATGAAATTGGATCATCTATCAGAAGAGTTATGGGGGGCATAAGTGGGATCCTGGAAATACAAAGGGTGCTCAAAATTTTGGTGTCACTAAAAATGTTCCTCCCTCTAATCTAAAAATGAATAAAGATTGTGTCAGAAAATGTCATTTTTGTTAGTCAACTAAACATCTTAGGAGACCTTGTGCTGGCTTTAAGGCTTGGTTGATTAAGAAAGGTATTCAAATTGTTGATGTTTTTGTTACCGTTGAATCAAATTTAGTTTTTGTAACTCAAAATTCTTGGTGGTTTGACACTGGTTGCACTGTTCATATTACTAATTCATTGTAGGAATTCAAAAGCCAGAGGGAACCAAGTAGAGAGGTCTACATAGTGGTTGTTGGAAATAGGACAAAAGTAGATGTCGAGTCTATTGGAAGTGTCAAATTAGAGTTGTCTTCTGGCTTTATTTTAACTTTGAATAATGTCTTATATGTACCTTCTATGAGAATGAATTCATTTTCAGTTTCTAAGTTTGTAATGAATGGTTTTTCTTTTATTGGAGATAATGAAAGCATTAAACTTTTTCATAAGAACCAATTTGATAATTTACCTGGTTATGCTTTTCCAAATGGGGATTTATGGCTGCTTCAATGTACTTATGTTTAAGAATGTTTCAATGTCAAAAATTCTGTTACTAAGAGAGTGCTCTCTAATGATAAGTCATATATGCTTTGGCATAGAAGATTGGGGCATATCTCCAATGATAGAATGAAACGTTTGATGAAAGTTGTATGCTGCCAGAATTGGATTTTACTAATTTAGAGTCATGCATTGATTGTTTTAAAGGCAAAACCACAAGTACTAAGAAATTATGTTCAACTAGAAGCAGTAACTTGTTAGAAATAATACACACAGATGTTTGTGGCCCATTTCCAAACTAAAACTATATGTGGTAATCTTTATTTTGTTCTATTTATTGATGACTTTTCACGGTTCACTTATCTTTATTTAATTTCTGAAAAGTCTCAAGTTTTAAATTGTTTTAAAGTCTTTAAACTGGAAGATGAAAAACAATTAGAAAAGACTATTAAAGTTGTTAGGTCAGATAGAGGAGGGGAATTTTTTGGCAGGTACACAGAAAGTGGGCAACAAAAGGGACCTTTTGCCTTGTTTCTCTAACAAGGGATAGTGGCACAATATACAACTTCGGGAACTCCACATCAAAATGGAGTAGCAGAGAGGAGAAATAAAATGTTGAAAGATATGGTAAAAAGCATGCTATCTCATTCTCAATTGCAGGAATTCTTATGGGGAGAAGCTATTAAGATTGCAATTATATTCTTAATTGAGTGCCTAGCAAATCTGTTCCTTCTACTCCATTTGAAATTTGGACAAGCAGGAAACCGTACTTAGCTCATTTTCAGACTTGGGGTTGTAGAGTAGAAGCACGACTTTATAATTCTAATGAAAGGAAGCTTGATCCAAGAACTACCAATTGTTATTTTGTGGGTTATTCAGAGAAGTCAAAGGGGTTTAAGTTCTATTGTCCTCATTCTCATACTCAAATTTTTGAGACAAATAATGCAAAGTTCATTGAGGATTTCAATACACTCCACTGTCAATCCAAGAATTCATATGTTTTTGAGGAAATTGATGAAACATAAGAGCCATCTTCTAGCAATACCGTATATCTACCTATTCCTATGGAAAGTGTAGCTTTTGAGAATCAGATTGCAGCCACTCAACAGCCTGAAATCAATGTATTTCCACCTCAGATTACTGATATGCAACCATTACAGTCACAAGAAGAAAATATAGTAATTGCACCAGTTATGAGAAAGTCTCAAAGACCAAGAAAGTCAGCAATTTCTGGTGACTATTTGGTTTACTTACAGGAAGTCGAATATGATTTGGGAGATGATGATGATTCTACTTCTTTTCAACAAGCTATGCAAAGTGATAAAGCTGCCTTTTTCCTTACAGCTATGGAAGATGAGTTAACATCTATGCAGAAAAACAAAGTGTGGTCCTTAGAAACTCCTAATTCTACAATTAAGCCTATAGGATGTAAATGGGTTATTAAGACCAAACGTGACTCATAAGGAAGAATTGTGAGGCACAAGGCCAAGCTTGTAGCCAGGGGGTTTACTCAGAAAGAGGGTTTGGATTATAATGAGACTTTTTCACCAGATTCCACAAAAGATTCTTTAAGAATAATTATAGCTCTTACCACTCATTTTGATCTTTACTTGCATCAAATGGATGTGAAAACTGCATTTCTCAACAGCAGCTTGGATGAAGATAATTATATGGTTCAACCACCCAGATTTGTTGAAAGGGGGAAAGAAAATCTGGTATGTAAACTGAACAAATCTATTTATGGTCTCAAACAGGCTTCTAAACAGTGGTATCTCAAATTTGATAACGTGGTCTCTTCTTTTGGTTTTGTTGAAAATAAAATTGATAATTGTATCTACACGAAGATGGTGAAATCCAATTTCAATTTTCTTGTTCTTTATGTGGATGACAAATTGCTTGCTAGCTCAGATTTTCAGTTATTGCAATTAAGGAATCGATGTGTGAAGACTTTGGTACCAATAAAGCTCCCACATTTTGGCCCTTTTAATGTCATAGACATTCCAAAATTTCTTAATAGTTTTGCAAAACATAGTCAATAATAGTAGATTCACATGAAAATTACTTCATAAGAAATTACCAAGATAATGTAATTTGCTTACAACAAATAAAAAAAAACAATACATTTCTCTATATCAATGAGCTTATCTCTGACCTTGTCGTGAACCACCAAATACTTGATGTCAATAAGCATTGAAGCTTCAGAACACTTGTTGTTCTTAGCAAAGAAAACAATTGAGCTATTGTCACAATGTAGCTTCAATGATCGTTCTATGTTTCTGACAATCTTCATATCCAAAATCTTATTCCTAAGCCAATTAGAATGTCTAACAGCTTCAAAGCATCCAATATAATCAGACTCCATGGTTGATACTACTTGAGTATTTTATTTCTGACTCTTCCATGAAACAACACAATTTGCCAAGAGAAAATTGTATCCACTTGTTGACATACGATCGTCAATATCTCCACCTAAATCAGCATCACTATAACACACCAAATCAAGGGAATCTACATGATTATATATCAGCATACAAGACTTGGTTTTCTATAGATATCTCAAAACCTTTTTGGCTGAATTCTAATGAGAGACATGTGGATTTTGTTGAAATCTTCCCAACACACTTACTACAAAGGCCAAATCTAGTTGAGTACATACCTGAGCATACATGACACTTCCAATCAATAAGGCATAAGGCTTATCCTTCATGGTTTCAATTTCATAATATGTTTTGGGACACTGATCAACCGAAAATTTGTCTCCCTTGCCAATAGGAACATCACCACCAGAACATGCTTCCATATTGAATCTCTTCATAACTTTGTTTATGTAGTTTTGTTGAGACAATCCCAATGCTCTTTTGGCTTTATCTCTGACTATTTCAATGCCCAAAACATAATTAGCCTCTCCCAAATCTTTCATATCAAAATTGTTGGCTAACATGCTTTTTGTCTCTTGCAATAACTGAAAATCTGAGCTAGCAAGCAATATGTCATCCACATAAAGAACAAGAAAAATGAAATTGGATTTCACCATCTTCATGCAGATACAATTATAACAAAACCAGAAGAAGAGACCATGTTATCAAATTTGAGATACCGCTATCTAGAAGCTTGTTTGAGACCGTAAATAGATTTGTTCAGTTTACATACCAGATTTTTAGTGTGGGAGAAAGGTACTGTTTCTTTTTTTGTTTTAGCCTTTCATATTGTTGACTAGCTAGTAGACTTATCTGTGATATAGATGAATTTTATTTCTTGTAAGCAAATTACATTATGTTGGTAATTTCTTATGAAGTAATTTTCATGTGAATCTAGTATTATTGACTATGTTTTGCAAAACTATTAAGAAATTTTGGAATGTCTATGACATTAAAAGGACCAAAATGTGGGAGCTTTATGGGTACCAAAGTTTTCACACATCGATTCCCTAATTGCAATGATGACACTTGATATGATTGCTAAGTGATTGTAGAGTGCTGGTACAAAATGATTGTGTCAAGTTTTCTATACTCTTGCAATTGTATTGATGTGGAGAGTTATTGAAAATTCTTGTATACATGAGTATGATTCGGTGATCACTATTGCCTTATTGGATATAATGCTATTTTGGAAATGATGAAGCTACACTCATGTGGGAGAATGTAAGATTTTGCCATGTGTGTGAGTTTGCCACATCATTTTATCTATATTATATTAAATAATAAATAGAATTATACATGTATTAGGAGATAAATAATATAATTATTTATATCAAAATTGATTGGGAATAGAACTCTAAGGGAGTGGTTTAAGCCCTGGTTTGGTACTGAGGTGATTCTGAAAAAAAAATGGCTATAAAAAAAAGCTCGGAGCTTTTTTATGTTTGGTAAATATTCAGCTTCAGTTTTTTTTTCCACAATTTTGGGTGAAAAAAAGCCAAAAACACAAAGCTGCAAAACCCAGCTTTGAATAACCAGCTTTTTTTTTACATCTGTTTTACATAAAAGTTAATCAAACACTATAATACTGCTTTTTTTTTTCAAAAGCACTTTTACAAAAAAGTTTACCAAACACTCTGCTGCTTTATTTCACAGCTATTTATTCTCACAGCACAGCAGAAACAATTTTTTTTCAAAGCACAGCAATATCAAACCAGCCCTAAGCCACTCACATTATGGGATGACATTTTTTCTTAATAGGAGGAAACTGTCAACAATTGGATATATATGGATTTGGTCTCTCCTCTCACAATCAAGTTCATTAAGAAGTTTTCCCTATTGAAACTGAACACCAATTGCATAGAGGAGAAGGCTAATTCAAGAACCATTTACTATGAATTCATCAAGTAAGTTTTACAGATTGTTTCTATGGAGTCAATCTTGTATTTGATTGTGATGTTAATTGTAGTTCCTTGTATGTAATTGGTTTAGATCCTTGATTGAAAACTTTTACACTTGATGCTACTTCTTCTTATAAGATCAAAGATTATGTTATTAACATGTTGCCCAAGTTTTCTGGTGATGAGAATCAAGATGTTAGTGAGCATGTAGATAATTTTCTGGATATTTGTGGGACATAGAATATTAAAGGCGTCTCCGATGAGTTCATTCGCCTAAAGCTTTTCCCTTTTTCTCTCACGGGTGATGCTAGAACCTAGTTCAAGACTTTGCTAGCGAGATCAATTAACTCTTTGACTCAACTTTCTAGTACATTCCAAAGTTTTACACTTAGTCTAGAACACAGAGGTTGAGGGATCACATATTTCACTTTAGGCAGAACAAGGGAGAACCACTTTTTCAAACATGGTAGAGATTCAGAGCTTTGATAATTAGTTGTCCACACCATCAGTTTTTACCATGGCAACTAATTTTATACTTCTACCAACACTTGAGTGATGAATGTCGAAATGGATTGGATGCTGCAGCTGATGGAAATATATTGGGTAAAGAACCAGAGCAAGCTACTACTATCATTGAGAATGTTGTTGCAAATTCATCTCAATGGGATGGTAGAGAGTTTTTATAGATAATAGCTAAAATTTAACACCAAATTTCATAAATGTCAGTTTTTCTAAAATCTTTCAAAAATAACATAAAGCCCACTTAAATAGACTTAAATATCCTCAAAATTAAAACCAAATAAACATAAGGATGTAATTGGTAATGTAATGGAAATTTTTCTGAATTGTGGCCTCTTCTAACTACATAGTTTTCAATAAGGAAAAATAGTCAATGGCAGACAGATTGGGATCTGAGGTTAGCATGCCTTCTTTTATACGCATTTGATAAGGAAGTTAATTTTTGACAGCTGTGCGGTGATTTTCTACCCATTGCAGATGAGTGCCCCAGCCTGCTTCTAGCTAGTGAGGTAGATTAATTTACAGAACATAATACTCATTGTTTCAAACTTTCTCGTAAAAATTTTGGTTAATTTATTCATGCTTTTCTTTGCTTCTGCTCCATATATGTGTTACAGGAGGAGCTTTCAGAACTACAAGATCCCAATCTTGCTTCAACTATGAGGGAACATCAACGCCGAGCCCTGGAATTTAGGGAAAAAATTTGGGTATTAATCAGCCTGTACATCTTGTTGTCATTATGCAGAAAAAAAAAAATTGATTAAGATATGTTTTACCTCATTTGGGCACTGAGTATGGCACAAACACGATGCGTTGGCTTGCAAACGAGAATTGGTGCGGTTGTTCAAGATGCAAGTATGCTAATGGAGCAAATGGAGAAACAAAATTTCATTTCAGTCATCAGGAATGCCAGGAAGATACAATGACTGCAATTTTGAATCCCCAACTTTCTTGAATTTCTTCTATATATGGATATGGATTTTGAGCGTATTTAGGTCTATTCACTTGCATGATTTTTCTATTATATTTAAAAAAAATTATAAAAAATGATATTTATGAAATTGAATGTTAAATTTTGAATATTAATGATAATTACTCCTACCTTGTTTGCTCCGGAGTAAGGGCTTCGGGAAAATTTGGGTAAACGGTGGGGATTGATATGGGCCTATTGTCAGGGATAATAGTATGGGCTTGTATTAGGTGGGGCAGTTCAAAAGTTTTTGCGCATGCAGCCCAATAATATTCAAGGATGTTTTTGAAAGTCCGATTTGAGTGGTTAAGTTGACAACTCAATATCGTTACTTAGTACTATGGTCTAGTGATATTCTTCTTTACTGGTAAGTGAAAGGTTTTAGGTTAGATTCTCGTCAAAGGTAAACTTGAACCATATTATTGCTATTGTGAGACTTAGCCTAATCCCCCTCCCCTTTAGTGTAGATATCGTTTGTTCGCAAGTGGCCCCTTACCACAATGATGGAAAGTAGTTGAGCCCTTGCATGAAGACGTGTGTTCGAACCTCATCAGTGGCCAATCTAACATCTAATCTAGCAACATCTATCGTTTGACAAAAAAAATAAAAAAAAAATCGTTTGTTAAAAAAAAAATAATAATAAAAAAAAAGTTTACAACCCAATATCGTCTCTGGACACTCTTTTCCTTCAAAAACCCTTATCTAAAGTTTACAATGCTGTGGATGCCCATCTTTATTTGTGAATATTTCAAAACTAACCCTACAAACAATTTTGTTTGTTTTAAACAAAAAATAAAAGATTAATTCCATCAAAATGATCAGATAAAAAATTAGGGTTTACGGTTCATATAAAAAATTAGGGTTTAGAGTTAATATCAAAATTATATCTCTTAGCATTTTTTCCCTCTAATTGGAAAGAAAGAATGAGAGATAGACTAGAAAGAAAAATGAATGAGATAAAAAAACAAGAACGTATAGCTAGGGAGTAGGGAGTCATCAAATGCCGTGCTAATTAAGTGGTGCCCTACAACAATGTGTTTACCAGAAGAAAGCAGAAAAAAAAACAGAGGCACAAAACTACCAAGGAAACCACATTACCTCATGATGCACAACTGATCCGATCCATAATTTGCTGGTCTTATTTTCTCCCCCCTTAAAATTTATCCTGCCATTCAACTAAGGTTACTAGAGGAGGATTATAAAAAGATGGAGAGGTTTTTGTGTAGCTAGGGCATTTGAATTGGAGGTGGTGTGAGAGGAGAATGAGACTAAAAGTAGGCCAGGTTAACATGATAAAATCAATGTGGGAGGCTGAAATGTCTCTGTGTGTCTTCCCGACCTCCAAAAAAGATAGATAATCGTAACTTGGCACCAGTTGTCCTCATTTTTTGAAAAAGAAAAAAAATGATAAAATCAGGGTTTGGGTAGGAGAAGAGTTTTTGTGTCTTGAATTGTTCGGTCGGATCTTAGAATTTCTCGTAGGAGTGACATAAGTGCTTTGCTGTCAAGAGGTTGGTATTGCATGGCAGCATGCGAGACATACGTTGCTGACAGGAAAGGTTGATTGAATTGGAACTTGAAATGTTTTAGTGACATTATTGAAAATGTTAGGTGATGGCATGTCATTTCTTATTCTTTTTCCCTCTCTATTGTCGATATGATGGTTGATATCGATCATATGATCGTTAACCTGTTCTTTTCCGATAAATTGATCAAATAATTGAAACATAAAAAAACATAGCGAAATTTGAATAAAAATGTTGTGGAAAGAAAACATTAAACGAACAATAATTGAGTGCGATGGGGCAATTATATTCCCAATCCCCTTTGAATTTGGTGCATGTGATTCAGCTGTACTTGGATGCGGGAGAAGGCTCGTATTTTTGGAAGCCTTGGTATAGATATAGACAAACTTCCAAAATCCATAAGAAAGTTGTACGTGTTGCATGTATGATGTATCTTGCATGTGGTACTTGAGGTTCATATTTTATTCATACTGATATCTGTCGTCGGGTAAAATTTTCGCCCCAAGAGAGAACTTGGCATGCAAAACGACAACCTTTACGCAACGAACCTCCCAGCTTTCGTCGCACAAAGGTATACATTATAATTAGGGTTTAGGGTTTATATTTATAAGGCAAAATATAATATTTCGTCAGGCAAAGGTAAAAGACATTATCGGCATATTTAATTCCTTCAATGATTTTTGCTGTCTATAAAATTAATTTCAGCAATCCAATCGTTAAACTTGTTTGTTTAACTAAATATCATTTTGCTGACAAGTTTTAAGCCAACAAAGCAAAATTTTGTCGGCACAAGAGTTCTTTCTCGATGAAAATTGTAATTTATCAGCTTATAGTCGTTGAACCTATGCCGACTATAAATCTATCGGCACAAAATATTTGTACCGACGAATAAACTGACAGTCGCAAAAGCATGCAAGTTTGTCGTATCTGACAATTAAAAGAAGGGCGCGGACTAAATCATTCTCTCTCCTTCTTGTTTTTTGGTCTTTTGATTCCCCCGCTTCTTTTCTTCGATAAATTACCCCTTAGTTCTATAACTGCTGTATTTTTTTGGTAAAATAAAAAGAGAAAACATTGTATTTTCATCCAACCCTAATATTGTGGATAGCCCACCCCTCCCTTTCTCTTTGACTGCGTAACGCTATGCTCTTAGTCGATCTTGCTCCATCTACTCGCGTCGCTCCATATGCTCATCATCGTCATCGATTTGTCTGCTTGCATCATCGTCAATTCATCTGCTCGCATCACCGTCGCTCTGTCTGCTCTCCGTGACCGTCGAAGTTGTTAGTGTTTGTGATGTTGATATGTATTTCAGTAGAGGTTATCTTCAATGGTGGAGAGAGTTTTCAGAAAGAAGAAGCTCAAAGATGACAATGTCTGTTCGAATTTCATCCACACTTTTACAAAATACATTCTAACCATTATATGAGGACAGGAAGGGAGATCCTTCACTCACCAACATACAATACAATCTTAACCATTCATTGTTATCATCCTATGAGATGATGCCACTTGTCTTATTCTATTACTTAGGCTAGATACATGATTAAAATGCCATGTGGACTATGATCCAATGGCTCATATTCAAACTGAAACAAAAACATAAAACATGATCCTTGTTGCCAAGATTCAGCTGAAGGGTTACACACCAACACTCCCTTCTAACCCTTTGGCTGATTTAACTCCAAGTAGCTCCCTTAGATACACAAATCGATCTTTGGGCAAGGCCTTAGTAAGAATATCTGCAATCTGCTCCTCTGTCCTGCAGTACACCAACTCAATTTCTTTGGCTTGAATTGCTTCTCGGATGAAGTGGAACTTCCTGTTAATGTGTCTTGTCTTTTGATGAAAGACTGGATTCTTTGTCATAGCAATGGCTGATGTATTATCACACAAGATCTGAGTTCCCTCCACTTGTTCTTCTCCAAAGTCTTCTAGAACAAATCTCAGCCACTTTGCTTGTGATGTAGCTTCTGCAGCACTAACATATTCTGCTTCTGTAGTAGACAATGCCACAGTGTTTTGTTTGATTGAAGTCCATAAGAACATACCAGATCCTAGTGTGAATGCATAACTTGAAGTACTTCTCATATCATCCTCACTTCCAGCCCAGTCACTATTACAATAGCCAATTAGGGTAGTTGTTTTTCCCCTTTCAAAGACAATACCAACATCGATTGTTCCCTTGATGTATCTCAATACCCTCTTAGATGTTCCCATATGTTTCTTAGTGGGATTATGCATGAACCTTGCCAATAGACTTGCTACAAACATCACATCAGGTCTAGTTGCAGTTAAATAGAGCAGACTTCCAACAAGCTGCCTATATTCTCCTTCATCCGCAGCTTCACTTCCATCAACTTTGCTCAACCTCTTATTCATTGCAAGTGGAGTAGCAACTGATTTGCATTCTTTCAGACCAAACTTTTCAATTAGTTTCTGTTCATATTTCTTTTGGTGTATAAAAATATTGTTCTCAATTTGTAACACACCCATTCCAAGAAAATGATGTAATAAGCCCAAATCAGTCATCTCATAGTGTTTCATCATGTCATTTCTAAATTCTTCAAGCATTTGTGGACTACTACCAGTATATACTATGTCATCTACGTATAGAGAGACAATAATGATACCTGAGTCCTTCCTTGTCTTAACATACAAAGTTGCCTCACTTGAACTCTTCTCAAACCCTGCACTATTGAAATATGCATTAATCTCATCATACCAGACTCTTGGTGCATGTTTCAAGCCATATAGAGCCTTGTTCAACTTGTACACCTTTGTTTCTTCACTTTCCTTCACAAAGCCTTAAGGTTGCTCAACATACACTTTTTCTTTCAATACCCCATTGAGAAATGCAGACTTTACATCTAATTGATACAAGTTCCATTTCTTCTGTGTAGCAAGAGCAATCAAGGTTCTAATCGTGTCCAACCTTGCCACAGGGGCAAAAGTTTCATTATAGTCGATTCTGGGCTTTTGTGAATAGCCTTTAGCTATCAGCCGAGCTTTATTCTTCTGCACAATACCATCCAGATTAAGTTTGGTCTTATAGACCCATTTAACACCAATGACAGGCTTGCCATATGGTTTCTCAACAAGCTGCCATGTGTTGTTCTTCTCAATCATGTCCAATTCAGTTTTTATTGCACTCCTCCATGAATCATCCTTAGCTGCATCCTCATAATTTTCTGGTTCAATAACACACATGTTGCATTGAGCCATGATTTCATTGATACTTCTCCATTTCTTAGGTGTATCATCATAAGTTTGAGATCTATCAGACACATTCTCATTTTGAGAAACATTATATTCTGCAGACTGAGAGTTTTCACCAATCTCACAGATTTCATTAGCATCCTTATGTTTAGTGATGACTGGAAATGTCACTCCAGTATTTATATTGCAGTTCCAATCCCAAGAGTTATTCTCATCAAATGTGACATCCCTTGATAGAACAATCTTTCTTGAAATGAGATCAAACAATCTGTAGCCCTTCTCACTTGAACCATAGCTTACAAAGATACACTTGTGACTATTTTCTTCCAGTTTATATCTGAGATTGGAAGGTATATGCACATAACACAATGAGCCAAATATCTTCAAATTAGCTATTCTAGGTTTTCTGCCACTATAAGCTTCAAATGGGGTTGACTTCTTCAGGGCTTTGGTAAGACACCTATTGATAAGATAGACTGCAGTATTCACTGCCTCTGCCCAAAATGCATATGGAAGGTTTTTTTCATATAGCATTGACTTTGCCATTTCCACCACAGTCCTATTATTTCTTTCAAACACTCCATTTTGTTGAGGAGTGTAGGCCATAGTCAATTGTCTCTGAATTCCTTGCCCATTATAGTATCTGTCAAACTCTGCAGAAAGGAATTCTCCCCCTCAATCACTTCTGAGACATTTAACCTTATATCCATATTGTAACTCAGTCATTGCCTTGAACTTTTTGAAACATTCAAATGCATCAGACTTGTTTCTCAGAAAGTACACCCATGACATCCTTGTGCAGTTATCTGTAAACAACAAAAAGTATTTGTTTCCAGAATGAGACTCTACTTGTATTGGACCATAGATATCTGTATGAATCAACTCCAGTGGGTCTTTAGCTCTCCAAGTCGATTGATAAGGGAATGAGTCCCTGTGTTGTTTACCCAACATGCAACCTTCACACACACTTTGAGACTTTTCTAATTTAGGCAATCCATGCACCAACCCCTGTTCTTCAAGTACCTTGAGACTTCTCTCATTCAAATGACCCATTCTCTTATGCCATATCTGAGAACAATGTGTGACACCTGCTTTTAGTGCATATTGTATTGCAGGCAACATTGTCAAGGGAAAGCACCTATTGTTGGTCATATGCACCCTCACTACTAAATTATCCAGTGACCAACCATAAAAAATATTAACTACATCACCTCCAAACAACAGATAGTAACCGTTTTCCATCATTTGTCCCACACTTAGAAGATTTTCCTCAAGTCCATGAACAAGAATTACTTCTTGTATATGTTTTCTTCCTAATTTAGTTTCAATCACCAAGGTTCCCTTTCCTGCCACTTGACAAATTTCTCCAGTTCCCATCTTTACTTTGGAAGTCAAATGTCTCTGAACATTGACCAATAGTCTCTTATCTCCTGTCATGTGGTTACTACAACCACTATCAATATACCATGAGTTATTAACTTTCACATCTGTCACTGCATTGCAGGCATAAAACAATGATCCTGTATCTCCCAACTGCTTTACATAATTAACTTTTTGCACTCCTTTATTCTCATGACAATCTTTCATAGAATGGGCTGGCTTACCACAGCCTGTGCACTTTGGTTTACCTTCATACCAACACTTCCCATAGTGTAACCTGTCACACCATTTACAATCACTCTGAAAGTTGTTTTGCTTATAAGCATAATTAGGCCTATGATCCCAATTCCTTTGAGTATTATGATGTCTCTGAGAATAATTGGGTTTGTGATCCTAACTTCTTTGAGTGTTATTCGGCTTCTGAACAAAGTTTGGTTTATGATCCCAACTTTTTCCCCTTGACTTCCAATTCTCTTGAGACCTCTGATTCCCAAAAAATCCACCACTTTTAGCACCCTTAGATGCTACATTTAAACTTGCAAATGCTCTCTCAGTTGAAGACTCAGTATGTAAATCAAGCCTCTGCTTGAATCCTTTTAGAGAAGCTACAACTTTTTGAACCTCAATAGTTTCAAGATCTCTAGAATGCTCAATCACAGAACAGATTGCATCATATGTTTTTGGAAGACTAATCAGTAATTTTTGCACAATTTTCTCCCTAGATAGTTCTTCTCCATAACTTTTCATTTGATTAATGATATGAAACAATCGAGAGAGATATACAGATAATGATTCAAAATCTTTGCGTAACCCTTGCAATTTTACACTTCTTACTTTTTTATCTCCTCGGAATTCACCCTTTAGAACATCCCAAGCTTCTTTGGATGTCTCTTCATTCATGATTCTGGGAAAAATCTGGTCTGAAATTGCATCTTGTATCATTCCAAGCGCACGAGCATCATTCATTAGAATCTCACTGAATTACACTTCATCGGTCGTCTCCTTCTTCGTCCCGTCGACCACAGCTTTCTCAGAATTCGAATCTGGAGGTTCAAACCCATTTTCTACCAACTTCCACAAACCATACGATTTCAGTTTAGTTGTCATATGAATCATCCATAGTTTATTGTTCTTTCCATTGAAGACCGGAGCTCTAAGCTCGACATTGCCGAACCCAGCCATATTAGACTTGGATACAACAAATCACAATTTCCAAATTCGATTGAAGCTCAAAGATATAGCTCCATCGCACTCACAGATTTCACGCCTAGCTTAGACGATGAAACCAGGCTTTGAGGCCATGTTAGTGTTTGTGTGATGTTGATATGTATTTCAATGGAGGTTATCTTCAATGGTGGAAAGAGTTTTCAGAGGGAAGAAGCTCAAAGATGACAATGTCTTTTCGAATTTCATCCACACTTTTACAAAATACATTCTAACTGTTATATGAGGAAAGGAAGGGAGATCTTCACTCACCAACATACAATACAATCTTAACCATTCATTGTTATCATCATATGAGATGATGACACTTGTCTTATTCTATTACTTAGGCTAGATACATGATTAAAATGCCATGTGGACTATGATCCAATGGCTCACATTCAAACTAAAACAAAAACATAAAACATGATCTTTGCTGCCAAGATTCAACTGAAGGGTTACACACCAACAGAAGTGCCCGACCATTCTATTTCCGAAATCTCCAATGCAGAGTGATTCTCTGCATTTTGATCTCTAAAACCTTGGGTATGTTCTCAATCTCTATCTACCCTATCTTTCCCCTTAGTTTTTTTGTTTAGTCTCCACTTTATGGTGCTTTTCTTAGTTTTGTTTGACCACTGTAATTTTGAGGCATTTTAGTTAATGAATTTGGTTGAGAATCTCATTTAGGTTTGTAGTTTCTCCTGGGTTTCCTGGGTTTGAGGATGATTAATCCACTTTCTAAATTTTATATACTTTTAACTTTGATTTCTGGGAAACTGCAATCAAAATGCAGTTATGGTTATATAGTTAGAATCAATTATGAGTGTTTGCATCACATCAATCAATACCTCTGTGTAACCAATTAAATTTAGGGTCAGCTTTAACTAAAAGCTTGTATTATTATGATGTACGAGTAACAATTATGAGAAGATCAGCTTAAACGCTTCCTCCTAATTATAACAGTAGTGCAATTTTTTTAGGCATTACTGCAAGAAGAGTTCATCTTCTCCTAATTTACTTTCGTTTTGAAATGTTACTTTATGGTGCCTATATAACTTATTTTTGGATTGTTAGAATAACATTTGAACTTGGTAAATGTTGCAATTCTGCATATGTAGCTGCTTTTGCTTCATTAATTGGTAGTTGGTAATTATTACACTTGTGGTTAACTTCTGTAATTTCCACTTTCCAGTAATATGAATGTTAATTAGCAAGAAAAGTTTTATCCATACTCGGTGTTTTTGAATGGAAACATAATATTCCTAGGATCATATATCTGTTAATAGGCTATAACTTGGTGATACTAGCTGGGGTGTTTTGACTGATATGATTTTGAAGTTTTATGCTATTCAATACTATGTTAAATAGTTAAGGTGAACTTTCAGAATCCTGGTTAAAGGTTTTGTACTGCATTGAAGACATCATGCTGGTTTTCAAGTTGTCTTGTATGGTTACTCGGCAATTGACAGGTGAATTCTTCACTCGATGCCACTTGTAGGACTTTAATTAGTGAAATTTACATGTTGTACTACTAGTGTACTGATTCTAGTGGTAATCATGATTTAAATTATTGGTTGTGAATCTTGTGATTCAAGTGAAGTACTCTTGGTTGATGAATTCTTCCTTCTTATTGGTATGGCTCCAACAAATTTCTTTGCATCAATTTCTAGATATACAGGAGATGAGAACTTCTGCATGTCGTTTTTCTGGCCAAGATCTGAGACCCTTTTGGCATGTGCTGCTTTCTTGTTCGTATGCTATAGTTTCAAGTGTTGTTGGATCATTCAAAGTGTTGTTTGCAAAATATATGTAAGTTAGTTTAGCAAGATAGTTTTCTTTGTGTAACGCAAGTGGTGCAATCATGCAATTCCCTTATGTTTCTAATTCCTTTGTTTTTCTTGGCAGATCTAACCTGCTATGTTTGGCCATGTCTAGCAATTATGAGTAGCTGGTTTACATACCCCATGCTCCTTTTATTTCTATGTACAGCTGGATTTTGGGTATCGGTTATTACAAAATTAGGTTTAGATTGCTTGGTTTACAAATTGCTGCAATTGCATGCTATGGTGCTAGTTTTATTTAGTTATTATATATTAATACTTTCTACTTCTAATTGTGCAGATGGCTCGATTGAATGAAGGGTTATCCTTTTTCGATGCAATTCTTATTTTTCCTATGTTTAGATTGCTTGGACATTCTTTTCCATTTGTACAGGATTTGTATAGTTTTAAGAATTCCAGGATTTGTATATATTCACATTCAGCCTCTAGATGTACATTCGGAATTTATTAATCAATAAAGTATTATTTCTTAACAATTTTTTGTATTGTATTTTGATATCCATATATAGTAGCTGAGCATTAAAGCATTTATTTATTTTTTTTATATAAATTAAATGTCTTTCTTGACAAAACAAATTTTGTCGGCAGAGAGAAGACTGTGCTGATGAAATATTCACGACAACGAACACATTTTGTTGGCTGAATCATACTATTTGTCGGCTTAGAAGCCCTGTACCAACGAAAATATTTATTGGGAACAATGAAAATGCTGTCCTGTACCAACGAAAATATTTATTGGGAACAATGAAAATGCTGACAAAAAAAAGTTTGTCGAGAAAAGTTGAACCTTAGCCGACGAAGTATCAAAATCTGTCGGGAAAACTCTTGTGTGACAAAATGGGCGAAAATTTTTTTCATCAGGAAAGGATCTTTGCTGACAAATTTTGTCGGCAAAGTCAAAATTTCTAGTAGTTATACTCCAATATTGCACACAACAAAAATCACCAATATTAGGTAATGGGACGAAATTCTTCGACGGTTACAAACGAAAGATCACAATTAACAGTTATTTTATCTTAGATTTGATTTTATAAAACTATTCTTCGACTCTAGAAGAATACAGTGAATGAATCCAATCATCAATTTAAAATATTTACACTAGTGTCTCGATTCAATAATGTAATGTCATATATTTCTTTATTACAAACGATGACCATGATGTCAACGACACGGTGATGGTGTTCCATGTAAGTCCTCTAGAGGAGAATAACTAACAGTGAATTCATCAAGGTCTTCTTTAAACTCAGGTTATTATATATACTTCCAAGGTTCAAGAAAATAACATGACTAAATTACCATAGTATATCGATTTGATACACACTTCATTTAAACAAAACAAAACAAAAATGAATAACAGATTTATCCTTAAGTTGTTTTCACTTCCAAGCTTTGACATGCTTTATTATTAGCTAGCTGGGGCCACACAAAACGACAGTGTTTTAGCCAATTGTTTTAAATTGTTTTTTAATTCCCACCCAAAGTGTTTGTCCATTATTTTAAATCTCAGCCCCAACCCACATCATTCCCCACTGTCCCACCCCTCCCCCGTTTCCCGCTCTTCTGCTCCCCCAATGCCCAATAAAATATTCACCCAAATTCCTCTTCTGCTTCCCTTAATACCCAGCTTTAACATATTCATCCAAATTTCAATCCCCAACTCCTCAGATTTCAAAACCCTAAGATTCTAAATCCCACACCCAATCCCATATTATAATTTTATTACTCCAATATTATACCTCCCCAAATCTCTAAGCCATTAATTGGTTCACAATTCAAGTAAGTTTTTTGGTATTCTGATCTAATCTCAATTAAATTATATTAGATATTGATGAAGATTTTTAGTCTATTATTGATATGATTGTTGATATGTTTTATGTTTATACTCATTTGAACATTAGAATTTAGATGGAATTTTTGTTTATTGGTTAATTGGTATATGTTTTGTATTTTTTTGTTAAATGTGTAGTTTAGAAATAAGAAATATGAATTTTTTGTTTATTGGTTAATTGGTATATGTTTTGTGTCTTTTGTTAAATATGTAGTTTAGAAATAAGAAATATGGAAAAAAAAAAATTCAAGCCAAAGCCAAAAGGACCATTTATTTGTTCGGGTAGTTCAATCTCAAGACAAAAGGACCATCTTTTCAATTTTATTTTTGTCAATAAATTTTTTTACCTTTATTAATAGGACCCCCGAGTTTAAAATGATGACATGATTAACAACTATTAACTATGATTTAGGAATATGATATGATGATCATCTATGCAGGACACTGGAATCCAGAGAGAGGAGTCTTCCCACAATCAATGAGCACCTGAAGAGCAATGGGGATGATGAGATTAACATTGAGAAGCTTAGCCTTGATGGTGGTGCAAAGGCAAATAGCAGCGTCCAAGTCCACCAGTCCCTGAAGCACCGGACAACATGCATCTTTGGCATTGCTTCCAATTCCAATGTGGATAAGACCGCCCAACACATCTACACAAGCTCCCAATTTTAGGGTGTCAATGGGACACGTGTCCTTTGGTGGAGATGGTGGTGGTGGTGGTCGGGGTGGTACTACCTTTGGTGGTGGTGGTGGAGGGCATGGTGTTTCAGTGGGTGGAGGAGGCTTCACTGGGACAACTGGGGTTGGTGGTGGTGGTGGGGGTGGTACTACCTTTGGTGGTGGAGTTGGAGGGCATGGTGTTTCAGTGGGTGGAGGAGGCTTCACTGGGACAACTGGGGTTGGAGATGGTGGTGGTGGTGGGGATGGTACTACCTTTGGTGGTGGAGCTGGAGGGCATGGTGTTTCAGTGGGTGGAGAAGGCTTCACTGGGACAATTGGTGTTGGTGTTGGTGGTGAGCTTGGCAATAAAGGTGGTGTAGGTGGTGGTTTTACAGTTGGGGGCCTAGGGGCAGATGGTGGAGGCAGTACAACTGGGGGTTTGGAATGGGGAGGTGGTTTCGGATAAGGAGGTGGCTTTATAATAGGTGGTTTAACATGAGGTGGTTTCGTGGGTACATGAGGATGAGGCTTTGTATGAGGTGGCTTTGAAGGCGGTTTGGGAACATGGGGAGGAGGCTTTGCATGAGGTGGTTTCACATGTGGAGGTGGTTTGACATGCGGTGGTGGCTTCTTTGATGGTTTAGGGTGGGAGGGTGGCGTTACGTGGGGATGGTGTTTGGGTGGCAAGTGGGGAACTGGAGGGTATGTTGGTGGTGGACAATAGGAGTTAGCAAGAGAAGTGAGCAAACTACCCAAGTTGAGAATGAGGACTAAGAGCAAAGGCAGAGCATAATTGATCTCCATGTCAATACTACAACTCCACAACTCTCAAGAGAGTTTGGAACTGGATATTGAATCCCAATACCAAGCAAATGGCTTTATAAAGGCTTTGTGGGTAGTGAGACAGACCTAAGTGTTAATTTGTGTGCTTGACGGTGAGAGAGGGAGAGAGACTATTGCCCTTTTCTTTGGGGCAAGGATCCTCTCTAAATATTTTCACACTCTTATTTAAGGGTGTTCAAAATAAACAAAATTCATAATTATTAATGTTTAAGTCTGAAAGATGTGGAAGCATAATAAACTTTCCTAATTGCATCCTCAACGTTTAGACGATGGTTACATGGTCGTTTAGATTTTTAAAACCCTCCAAATCTCATGAACAATGTTTTTTATTTAAGTGCAAAATTAATAATAATTATTGTAGAAGTGTGAAAAATGTAATCACTCATAATGAAAAGTTTTACAACTTTCATGAAGGGGTTAACTTCGAAATTTAATATATATATATATATATATATTAATTTAGTATTATGTTTTACATTTTTTGGGTCAAATTATATTTTTCATTTTCATTTTTATTGATTTAAAATATATTTTTCTTAACGGGTAACTGGTCGGGTCATATTATCTAATAATATTAAAAGATTGATTTCAGGTCGGATCATATTATCCGTTTACTTTAATTGGTATTACACGACACAACCCATTAAGCTATCGGGTATAACACGAAAACAACATGAATGCCAGATCTAATAAATATGAAGGAAATAATGAGCATGCATGTATTGTCATCGTCTTCCAATTGCAAACAAGCCTGTGTACTGGCGTTTAATGGTGAAAGTCCAACCTCACGGTCACGCCATTTGAAGTATGTCTAAAAATTGTATTGCAGCTGGCCTACTTTTGGTGCAAGGTATCTTTGTTGACAAAAACATTGATCTAGCTAGACATTCTATCTCGACTCTTGAGAGGAAAAAAAAAAAGGAGTAATAATGCTAGCTGGTTACGAAACAAGTTTCATTGGGTTTTTAACTATTAGTTTTTATATTTTGTTTGAGATATGGGCAAAATATATTGAGGAGATTAGGGATGAAGAAAGGTCGAGGGGAAGACAGGACAAAACAAAGAAGAATTAATGAAAACAAAATCTCGAAAGTGAAAACAATTCAAAATATATAATTTTAAATTTTAATTTTTAGATTTAGTTTACTACACCTTTCTTTATACATTTTCTCTACATCTCTCCCAACATCACTTCTCCATCTTCTATGCCCGCATTTTCTCATGTTTTGTCTTTAAGAGACTCTAGAATGTTATATGAGACTAGCCTCATCATGATTTATTACTTATTTGTGGAACAAAAGCACCCTCCTTTTTAATCCTGCTAAATAAAAGAAATATTAGTGTAAGCAGTTTTTGGACAATCTGGAAATCTCAAAGGGAATATGCAACTGCTAGGTATATTCCGTGTACATAAAATGGACACCGGAAGACAGGAAGATCAATACAACTTCACTTTCACGTGCCACTACTTCTCTACAGCCAAAATTCCATTTGCAATCACAAATATGGAACTCCTCCTAAATAAAATGTGCTGTATACGTAGTGTAGATCTCTGCTGAAAAATAAATAAATTTTAAGTTAACAGAATTTGATGCTAGAGAGACCAAAATTTGAAATTATCATTTGTTACTTACATGATGTGGCTATTGATAGTTAGACTTTTTCTTTAAATTATTTAAAAAATGAGTCCAACCTTCAACCGCCACATCATACGCCTACAAAAAATAGTCTAACAAATTGGATCTTCCTATCATTTTTTCTTTCTTAATCTCGTAATAGCTAACAGAGTCATATACATGTTTCAAGATCATCCGTTGAAGAAGAAATTGCATTCATCATAACCTGCCATGTCACAATCATGCAAAGGATGTGTTAGCATCTTGTGTCACTCATCCAAAGCAACACCAATTTAAAGTAAAAGAGATAAAATTAAGCAAATTTAGTGTGGGGTCACCCTATGAGAAAATATAAAGTAATTATACTAAAGATATTGCTCACCACAATTAAAGTAAGAAAGATAAATATTATTAATTAACTACTTGTTAAACTTTGTAAGCATACATTTCATAGATGTAAGAGTCGTAGGAATTTAGCTAGCGACAGGATCTTTTGTAAAGGTCAAAAGATGCACATGATGAGCAATGACACCAATGAATAAAATGTAAGTTATTTGTTGGAGAATTGCCAGTAACATTGTCGCGTTATTGTTAAGTGTTGATGCGCGTAAATCTCGACCCATCAATAACTTGACAATCAATCAACTATTGAGGAGTACAAATCTTGATCCATCAATAATTTGACAACTACCTAACTATTAATGAGAATAAATTGCGATTCATCAATAGTTTGACAGCCACCCATATACGTGCAGGGTTATGCTAGCTAGCTAGCAAAACTTTGAAGAATTAATTATTCCCCATTAGGGGTAATCAAATTGAAATCGATTGTGGGTCCAAATCAAAATGCAAAGTTCTGCATGGCTTTTCCTTGATTACCTTTTCCAACAACCCTGCTCCCTTACAGAAGAGAGAGACGTTGATTTTCATCCAATATTATCTCTTTGTTTCTGGATGTTACTATTTAAATCCTAATATATTAACCAAGAAAGGATAATGTTCTACCAAACATTTAGTTTATCGTTTGAGGAAAAAGAGAGGAAAAAAAAACACTTACTTTTTGTCATGGTTCCTCATCCTGTATCAATGTCTGTAGCATGCGTTTTTTGCATCCAATTTTTCAGTCATCGAGTAAAGAAAGAGCTTACAGCTTACTAAATTATTATATGTTTCTTAAGAATCCAAAATATGTGGATGTGCTTGTAGGTTTACAAATTAAATGTGCACTCAAGGACGTGTACTTCTAATTATCTTCATCAAAGTTCTATAATTTGATTACCATTACAGTTAAGGACAATATAATCGATTACACGAAAGCTATCGTTTTGTCAAGTGATACTCTCCTGCTGTTACCCGCCATTAACAACGATTAGGTTCTTAACCCAAAAAACAAAAATTCGGATTTGTATTAACTTTTAAAAACAAAGAAAACTGGATTTAGTAAGGAATTTAGACTACGTAGGCACACTTATTTAATTTTTTAGTCGCAATTTAGATTAATGTAAATAAAATAACGTTTGAAATTTTAAAGAACTGACTACTTGTCCTTGAATGAAACAACCTGTCCTTGAAGGAAAGTTCTGCGAAAATATCAAATGCAATATGCCAAAATAATATCTTGATATGGGGAAAATTTGGACTTACTTGGATCAACCGTGACAAGCATGGCAGTCCCTGCGTTACAAGTGCCTCCAGCGACCTTCGTGTTCTGCAAGTAACTATTGAAGGCATACGAAGCATGCGACAACAGTGTGTTGGTAGCAGGACCCCATTGGGCCGGATTGACTTGCAGTCTGCCCCGGAGCCACACGCATAGTCCAGGGCTTCTTGGATTATCGGGTCCAGCACTGTCGGCTTCACCACGCCTCACACGGCAAACTGTGGCGGCTTTTTCTGCGGAGGGGATGGCGGTCCGGACGGTGGAGGGAAAGCTATTGGCGGCGGAAGAACTGGTGGGCTCAGGACTGATTTGGGTGGGGTTGGGATTGTGGTTGGTGGGTGTGGGCTTTTTTGGTGGGTTTGGGATGGAAGAGGAAATGGGCCCAGATGGACGAGGATTTGCAAGAGGTGGGTTTGGAGGAATTGCTGGAACTGGGGATACGGAGCTTGGCGCTGGAAGAGGGAGATGTCCCGGTGCTGGTGAATCCAACGGTGGTGATGAGAAGGGAGAGCTGGCATCGAACGGTTGGAATTCAATATTTGGGGAAGCCAACGTAAAATGCAAGTCCAAGTGATTTATTGCTTTCAGCTTGCTCTTCTCTAATTCATGGATTGATTTGCTTTTGTGTAGTTTTGTGTCTTGGGGTTTAAAGAATTGCGCAAAACTTCTTGCATCTGCACTAAAACAAACCACAGAATTAGTTGTAAAAGTTGTTCAAGTTACTTAAGTTGTAGGAAGGGAAGTACGCATGCAATTAATACGTCACACTAAAACTATCTCAAGTCAATCACATGCTGCAACGTATCCCTATTCGGTGCCTGCATTCCCAATGGCCTCCATTGCATACTCAACTTGGTAGAGACGGCCCTCAGGGGAGAAGATTGTTGTACGGCTATCATATCTCCTAGACATCTTTGATGACAACCGTCGAGTAACTGTCGAGTAAATATCCAAACTTACAGTAAGAACACCCGAAAATCGAATACAAAAGGGAAAAAAAGCTCTTCTTCAATCTAACGTACGAAGTTATTACATATGTGAAAAACTGAAAACATCAGAACCCAGATACAAAATACATTAAAATTTCATCAAACAGATAAAACTACAATATGCAAATGAAATTTCATCAGAAACTAATTAATAAGACAAATGTTGAAAAATGCGGATCTTGCCCAGTTTCTCTGGCGCTCTGTTAGTGCAGATGGTCAAAGAAAATTTATGCTTTTAGCCGCTGTTCAGCTCAGCGCCCTATTTTTCACCAATTCGTCGTCGTCTTCTTCCTCAAGAAATAACCAAGGTGGTAGTACAAATGTTTTCGCGCATGTAACCCAATAATATTCAAGGATGCTTTCGTGAGTTTGATATGAGTAGTTCTGTTTAAACCCAAACATTGCCTCTGGACACCTATTTCCTTGACAACCCTTGCCAAAGTTTACAATTATGTGGACGCCCGACGCCCACCTTATTTGTGAATTTTTCACATCTCGCCCTACAAACAATTTTGTTCGTTTTAAACAAAAAAATAAAAGATTATTTTCCACCAAAATGATCATATAAAAAGTTGGGGTTTATGATTCATATATAAAATTACGGTTTAGGGTTAATGTCAAAATTATATCTCTTAGCATTGATTCCTCTAATTGGAAAAAAAAAAGGAAAAAAGAAAAGAAGAGAGACTAGGAAGAAAAATGAATGAGATAAAAAAATAACGTATATACTAGCTAGGGAGTTATCAAATGGTGTGCTGATTAAGTGGTGCACTATAATAATGTGTATACCAAAAGAAAGCAGAAAAACTGAGGCATCAAACTACTAACGAAACCACGGTTTACCCACGTTAATTTGAATACCGCATGATGCACAAGTGATCCGATACATATTTTGGCGGTTTTATTTCCTCCCCCCCCAACAAAAGAAAATTTCAAATCTATCCTGTCATTCAACTGAGGTTACTAGAGCAGGATTATAAAAAGACTGGAGAGAGGTTTTTGTGTAGCTAGGACATTCGACTTGGAGGTGGTGTGAGAGGAGAGTGAGACTAAAAGTAGGCCAGGTTAACATGTTAAAATCGGGGTGGGATAGGGGAAGGGTTTTTTGTGTCTTGGCTTGTTCGGTCGGATCTTAGAATTTCTCGTAGAAGTGACATAAGTGCTTTGCTGTTGAGAGGTTGATAGGTGCATTATTTATCATATTTTCATAATAATTATCCCTATGTTTTGTTAAGGAATTGATTATAAAAGAGTCTTATTACTTTCTTTTTCTCAGTTTCAACTATTCTGCACACTTAGGACGTTTTTGGTGATAACTAGACTTCCGGAGGAGTTTTGATGCAAGGCCAATTGGAGAATGAAGCTAAGAGGCTGAAGATCGTTGTATCCGAATTTCATAATTTTCCATAGAGCCATTCATTTCAGTTTCACAAATCAATCCTGCAGAAGTTGTTTTCCCATCAGAATTGCGCGGCTGTGAGAGAATGAAGATTTGGAGGCTTTCCTGATTTTTCCTAGTGACATGTGATATATGCTTGGAAAGATAAGAGATAAAGCTACGTTTCCCATATTTGTACAGAATTTTCCAGAAGATAAATCGACCCCAAAACTGGAGTGCAAGACAGATGACGTGTTTCCCAAGCCAAGAAGGATTCTTTCCTAGTTTGTGTCATTAATTGTTTACGAGTTTGTTTTATTTTAGGAGAGTTTCTCCCAGACCTTTTAGGGTTATTCTAGTATAAATAAGTGTCCTAAGCTCTCTTAGATATCATCCACCCCCGCATACCCATATCACCCACACCATACTACCATTCACCATCTCCGCAATTTGTGAGGAAGAGCTTAGGGACGTGCCTTGCTATGGGTTCCGGGTTCTATCTTTCTTTTATTTTTATTTCTATGTGTAACTAAGTTATTTTTTAAGGTTTATGATGAAGTCATGACATGAATATTTGCGAAGTACTTTGTTAATTATTATCTGATTATATGTCATGTTATATTTTTAATCTTTGTGGGTATTTTATTCTAGGTTTGAGTTTCTAATCATTGATCACCTTTATGAATTTTGTATCTAGATATTTAGATAAATCTATGAGGATGCCCAATCAATTAGGTTTATTGGAACTAAGATTAAGAAAAGTAGACAAAATAGTGAGGATGACCAATATCAAATTAGTCCTACTTGGTTGACATGATTCTTCAACGCTTAATGGGGTTTTATGTGTTTAATTGTATGCCTAACCAATAGGATATAATTATCATGTAGAAATACAAGAGTTGATGATTGACCACGGATTAATTCATACCTTAGAAAGAACGACATTTAACATTGGCATGGTAATTGGATAGTAGTTGGCTCTAGGAAAAGTAAATAGGATTGTTATTGGTGGATTCATAAAATTAGGTTTTCTTATGTTGTGTGTGTTTTAATTAATTGTCTTTTATTTTTCTTGTTAATTTTAGTCTTAATCAATTACTCAATTATTCAACCCAATCTATCATTTGTTTGTTTAATTAAGTCTAGCATGATTAATCGTTTAAATTGGTGTTAAAGCAATCCTTGTGGGATCGACCTCGTATTTACATATATTACTACAATTGATTTGTGCGCTTGCTAGTTTAATTTGGTTTAAATTAATCTATTATTTATGTTAGTTTAAATATAAGAAAATTAATTAAAATGGTTTGAAAACTTTGAGTTTTAACGATAATGATAAAATAAAGGGTAAAATGAATAGTACCATAATTAACTTTTTAGTATAAAAATGTGATTTTTCGTTAAAATGAACAATATCAAGAACTTTTCATTAAAATTCCCTTAAATATACACTAGAGGTCGGGATTGCATGTCAGCAAGCGAGACATACGTTGCTGACAGGAAAGGTTGATTGAATTGGAACTTGAAATGTTTTAGTGACATTATTGAAAATGTTAGGTGATGACATGTCATTTCTTATTCTTTTTCCCTCTGTA
This sequence comes from Malus domestica, assembly GCF_042453785.1. Taxonomy (NCBI): domain Eukaryota; kingdom Viridiplantae; phylum Streptophyta; class Magnoliopsida; order Rosales; family Rosaceae; genus Malus; species Malus domestica. The sequence continues at coordinate 11,682,749 of NC_091677.1, read as the reverse complement.
TTGTCGATATGGTGGTCGATATCGATTGTACGATCGCTAACCTGTTTTTTGTTTTTTGTTTTTTATATTCCCAATCCCCTTTGGATTTGGTGGATGTGATTCAGCAGGACTTGGATGCAGGAGAAGGCTCGTATTTTTTGGAAGCCTTGGTATAAATACAGACAAACTTCCAAAATCCATAAGAAAGTTGTACGTGTTGCATGTATCTTACATGTGGTACCTGATGTTGATATTTTTTTGAAAGTCTTGACGTTGATATTTTTTTCCTTCTGATATCTTACATGCGGTACCTGACGTATGCAGTTAAAATAATTCAATGCACTACAGTCTACACATTCACGTGAACCTGCGAACACGCTATTATCAACAGATACAGACATAATAGCCACACACAAGGGAGAGAAACCTATATATATATATATATATATATTACACAACCAGAAATTACCATTTCTTCGACAAAGTTTTGCTAGACGAAAGGTATTTCATCCGCCAAATAGTCTTTACCCGACAAAATAAACGTTTGTCGAGCAAAACGGTCAAACGTTTTGGTTTCTGCAGATGCTTTTGCCTGGCGAACAGAGTTTGACGAGCAAAGCTTATGTCGTGGGTTAAGTTTCACACCAAGATAAAAGTTTGGCACATAAAATGGCAACCTTTACATGACAAACCAGTTGAATATCAGAGTGCACAACGAATAAGACTACAAATTAATAAGAATATTATTAAACAAACTAGAATGCCGGAACGGCTATTATTAAACAAACTAGAATGCCGGAACGGCTACAAAACCCTAAGAGACTACATTGTGAATAACTTGTTATCTAATGAATAACAAAGCACTCTATTTATAATAAACTAACCCTAAACCCTAATGCTAACGGGCTAAGCCCAGAAAACAAAACATTAAAGTAAACCTAAATACTAATATTTTCCAACACCCCCCGTCAAACTCATGGCGGTATACGACATGGGTTTGCAAACAAGCAGATGCGGACTGGCTTCGTTAGGCGGACATACAGACAGGCAGGCTCCGCCGCAACGCGGACAGACAGACAGGCAGGCTCCGCAACGCGGACAGACAGACAGGCAGGCTCCGCAACGCGGACAGACAGACAGGCAGGTATACAAACTTGACTTGACTTGACTTGCGAACTGGTGAACTTGCGAACTTGACTTGACTAGCAAACTTGACTTGATTCTTGGTGGCAAACTGATTGTGGTTCCGACTGACTAGAGTTGAGAGTATGGAAAGAACCCGTCACTAAACGGACGAGATTTTCATATCTCAATTATAGCAACAAACGAACAACGCCACCAACTTGTGTGGGCCTTCAAACAAACTTAACCATAACTTTTTTTTTTCTCTGCCCGTGTGGGCCTAAACCAACAGCAATTTTTTTTTCTTTCTCCTGGGACCTTTCGAATGCTTTCCTCTCCAACAAACAATATAACTTTTTCTTGTATTGGACAACGGTTTTTCTTTTTCTTTCGTTTCCTTTTTTTTTCATTTTTTCTTCTTCTATTTTTCGGCTTCTGTTTCCTTATTCTCTTCTTCTATCTGGGCAGTGTTCTCCAGAGAAAACAAATCCAAGTGCAGTATGGGATCTCAATTCTGGGATTCTTGACGCGATGGGATAGCAGAGGCGATGAAGTGCGGATCAAAGCGGCGGCGAGGATGCGGGTACGGTGCGAAGGCAGCGCAGTCAGTGGTGGGTAGACGATTTCATGGGTCTGGTGCGGAGGTGCAAGTGGTGCGGGTCCGATCAAAGGGTGCGGATGCAGTGCAGGAAACGGTGTGGTGATGCGGCTGGTGTTGGATACGAACAACAGATGTGCTGGGTTTCTAGTTGCAGACCTGGTACGAAGGCTGATGGCTGGGTGACGATGCAGCGGAAGTGGGGCAGATTCTGGTGGGTCGTCCGAGCAAACATAATCAAATTTTTTTCTTTTCAAAACAAACACTGAAAACTATTATCAAACAAACAACATGGATACCTATCAAGAAGAACAGATTAAATCCCGAAAGATCAAACCTGCTCTGATACCAAGTTGCACAACGAATAAGACTACAAATTAATAAGAATATTATTAAACAAACTAGAATGCCGGAACGGCTACAAAACCCTAAGAGACTACATTGTGAATAGTTTGTTATCTAATGAATAACAAAGCACTCTATTTATAATAAACTAACCCTAAACCCTAATGCTAACGGGCTAAGCCCAGAAAACAAAACATTAAAGTAAACCTAAATACTAATATTTTCCAACAGAACCTCCCAGCTTTCGTCGTGCAAAGGCTATATGTTGTAATTAGGGTTTATATTTTATAAGGCAAAACATAATATTTCGTCAGGCAAAGGTAACAGACATGATTGGCGTATTTAGTTCCTTAGATGATTTTTGATGTCTCAAAATTAATTTTAGCAATCAAACTATCGAACTTGTTTTTATATACTCTAAGATTGCACACACCAAAAATCACCAATATTAGGTAACAGGACGAAATTCTTCGACGTTTAGAAATGAAAATTCATAATTTAATAGTTATTTTAGTTCTAATTTTAATGATTTTATAAAACTATTACTCGACTCTATAAGAATAGAGTGAAGGATCCTATCATCAATTTAAAATATTTACACTAGTATCTCGGTTCAATAATATAATATCGTATGTGAGTTTCTTTAATTACAAATGAAGTTGTATTATTAGTCCATGATGTCATGGGCACGGTGGTGGTGTTCCATGTAAGTCCTCTACAGGAGATTAACAAACGGTGAGTTAATCAAGGTCTTCTTTAAACTCAGATTATTATATATACTTCCAAGGTTCAAGAAAATAACATGACTAAATTACAACAATATATCTATCTGATACACTCTTCAAGTAAACAAAACAAAACAAAAACGAATAACAAATTTATCCAAGTAGTTTTTACTTTCAAGCTTTGACATGCTTTATTATCAGCTAGCTGGCGCCACACATCACTAATGATGACATGATTAACAACTACTAAGTGTGATTTAGGAATAAGATATGATGATCATCTATGCAGGACACTGGAATCCAGAGGGAGGAGTCTTCCCACAAGCAATGAGCACCTGAAGAGCAATGGGGATGATGAGGTTGACATTGAGAAGCTTAGCCTTGATGGTGGTGCAAAGGCAAATAGCAGCGTCCAAGTCCACCAGTCCCTGAAGCACCGGACAACATGCATCTTTGGCACTGCTTCCAATTCCAATGTGGATAAGACCACCCAACACATCTACACAAGCTCCCAATTTTAGGGTGTCGATAGGACACGTGTCCTTTGGTGGAGATGGTGGTGGTGGTTTTACAGTTGGGGGTTTAGGGGTAGATGGTGGAGGCAGTACAACTGGGGGTTTGGGATGGGGAGGTGGTTTGGCAACAGGAGGTTTCGGATAGGGAGGTGGCTTTACAATGGGTGGTTTAACATGAGGTGGTTTGACATGCGGTGGTGGCTTCTTTGGTGGCAAGTGGGGAACTGGAGGGTACTTTGGTGGTTGGCAATTGCAGTTAGCAAGAGAAGTGAGCAAACTACCCAAGTTGAGAAAGAGGACTAAGAGCAAAGCTAGAGCATAATTGATCTCCATGTCAATACTACAACTCCACAACTCTCCAGAGAGTTGGGTACAAAACTGGATATTGAAACCCAATACCAAGCAAATGGCTTTATAGAGGCTTTATGGGTAGTGAGACAGACCTAAGTGTTAGTGTGTGTGCTTGATAGAGAGAGATGTTGGTAATTTTGAGTAGAAATTTCATTGTTCTACATTGGTCGCTACTAAAAAGTTCTCTTACTTTATAAGGTTTGTCTCTTATAAAAAGCAATTAAAGTAATAAACATGAAGAATAAAAATTGATCCCAATCTAGAGTTTAGCTTTGGGATGTACTAATTGATAATTAATATGTAAAAGATGGGCCACAGGGACAAAAATAGGCCCCAGACTTTTTCATCTTAAAAAGGATATGGATTTTGTTTTGGGATGGGGGTGTTCATTTCCTTCCTTGCATAGGACTAGTCAACTAGTGTTTTCTCTTTCTCAGTTTAAGTTTAGCCATTCCTATCCTATGAATGAGAAGCAATCGCATTGGTGTCGGCCATACACATTATTATATATTTTTGAAATTATTATTATTATTATTATTTTTTTTTTTTTTGAAATTTGGATGTAGGAACTTTTTTTTAGGGTAAATTACATTTTACCACCTTATTTGGGTTACATATCAAACTTATATCTCATCTTTTGATCATTACAATGTTTACATCAATTAACTTACGAATTCGTTAAATGTTGGACCACGGTTAACAAATTTGTTAAGTTAATCATTAAGTGGTTGTGCGGATAAACGGCCAACTTGACAGATTTTTTAATAGAAGTTTGACATGACAACGAATTCGTAATTTAATGTATGACATTGCAATATTTAAAATATGATGTATGAGTTTGTTATGCGACATAAAATTGAGGTAGTAAAATATAATTTATTCTTTCTTTTAATTTACATAGGTGCTAACCCTAGCTGCATGAAATTGCATTTCAAAAAGTACTGGTGGTGTAAGCCGCGTTAGACGACGTTGGTCCATGCATGGCACGTATATATATAACCATCATGTACATATATAATAGGTTGAATTTATTTTTTCGAGTTGAGGATAAGAGTAATGTTTCACCTACCGCCACAAAAAGATCATCGAATGATCTTTGAAAAGTCATTAGGGTTTGTATTATTTTGTAATGTGAAAAGTCATGTTCGCCAAAGAATTGACTAAGGATAGTATGTGTTTTTTTTTTTAACAAACGATATTATTTACATTAAAGATAATATTATTAGCATCTAGTTTTGCTTTCTACACATCGTTATCAATTTTGGTGTTTGACCTTTATCAATTCATTCGTTCCAACGATCAAAAACTAACATAGTGTGTGAGAAGGAAAAATAGGTGTCTAGATAGCACTACCTTTGTATAAATATGGAGGAAATAATGAGCACATGCATGTATTGCCATCCTCTTCCTATTGCAAACAAGTCTGTGTATTGGCGTTTAATGGTGAAGTCCAACCTCTCGGTCACTAGACGCCATTTGAAGTATGTCTAAAAATGGTAAAGCAGCTGGCCTACTTTTGGTGCAAGGTATCTTTGTCGACAAAAACATTGATCTAGCTAGATATTCTATCTCGACTCTTGAGAGGAAAAAAAAAGTAGTAATGCTAGCTGGTTACGAAATAAGTTTCATTGGGTATGTACTATTAGTTTATATATTTTGTTTGACATATGGGCAAAATATATTGGGGAGATTAGGGATGAAGAAAGGTCGAGGGAGTGAAGGAACAAAACAAAGAAGAATGAATGAAAACAAAATCTCGAGAAAGTGAAAACAATTCAAAGTATATAATTTTAAATTTTAGTTTTTAGATTTCGTTTTGTACACCTTTCTTTACACATATTCTCTACATCTTTCCCAACATCACTTCTCCACTCTTCAATGCCCACATTTTCTCATGTTCTATCTTTAACATATAGAATAAAAACTAAAAAAAGAATGATTATCAAATAAACTCTATAATGTTATATGAGATCATCCTCATTATGAGTTATTACTTATTGGTGAAATAAAAGCACCCTTCTTTTTAATCCTGCTAAATCAAAGAAATATGTGTGTACGCAATTTTTGGACAATCTGGAAATCTCAAAGGGAATATGCAACAGCTAGCCGACAGGTATATTCCATGTACATAAAATAGACACTGGAAGACAAGAAGATAAATACAACTTCACATTAAGAGAAATAGTGAAGGTATGTCTTTACACAAAATAGACACTGCAAACCTGGTGCAACTTCTTTTGATGTTGGATGCAAATTAGAGAAAAATAAACCTGGTGCAACTTCTTTTGATGTTGGATGCAAATTAGAGAAAAATAAAGGCAATGCCATATCTCAACTTGAATATTCTCAAGTAATTGGAAGTATAATGTACTTGATGAATTCGATTAGGCCTGACTTAGATTATCCAGTAAGTAGGCTTAGCAGATATACAAGTAATCCGACACAAGAGCATTGGGATGCCTTTGGAAGACAGATTTGTACGTACCATTAAATTTAAGTTAAATTAGTTAGAAATGCATTGTAAAAGATTAGATGAATGAATTTGAAATGATAGATACAGTGAATTGAGAGGGATTTGCAAAATGATTACTTGAAGTTGAATGAATCAATACTAAATCCATTTGTTCGTGTTTGTGTGCTTAAATTCATTTAAAAAATTTCAATCTAATATTTTTGTAAACTTGCAAATTTCTATTCATATATGTGGTTAAGGATAAAGGTAAGAAATCAAGAAAACTCGGAAGGATTTTGATATAGGCAAAGTTTGAACATGAAGTTTGCTAGTCGACCCGTGATTTGGGTTCATGATGCCAAAACCACCACATGTGATGCTTTCACAAACAAAATTTTCTTGTATAAAAAAAAAAAAAAAAAAAAAACCATGGGGACAAAAATAGGCCCTATACTTTTTCAACTTAAAAAGGATATGGTGTTTTTTTTTTGTTGGGGGGTGGGGGGGGGCGGAGGTGTGGATGGGGGTGTGGATGGGGGTGTTCATTTCCTTCTTTGGATAGGACTAGTCAACCAGTGTTACCTCTTTCTTAGTTTAAGTTTAGCCATTCCTATCCTATGAATAGACGGAAGCAATTGCATTCGCATTTGGGTGTCGGCCATACACCTTACTATATATTTTTGAAATTAAATTTTGTTTTTTTTGAAATTTGGATGTAGGAACATTTTTTTTAGGGTAAATTATATTTTACCACCTCATTTTGGGTCACATAACAAACTTATATCTCATCTTCTGATCATTCCAATGTTTACATCAATTAACTTACAAATTCGTTAAATGTTGGACCGCTATTAAAAAAATCTGTTAAGTTAACCGTTGAGTGGTTGTGTGGATAAACGGCTAACTTAACAGATTTTTTAACGAAAGTTTGATATGACAACAAATTCGTAATTTAATGTATGACATTGCAATGTTTAAAATATGATGAATGAGTTTGTTATGCGACATAAAATTAAAGTAGTAAAGTGTAATTTATTCTTTCTTTTAATTTATATAGGTGCTAACCCTAGCTGCATGAAATTGCATTTCAAAAAGTACATGTGGTGTAAGCCCGGGTGAGACGACGTTGGTCCATGCATGGTGCGTATATATATAACCATCATGTACATATATAATAGGTTGAATTTATTTTTTCAAGTTAAGGATAAGAGTAATGCTTCACCTGCTGCCACAAAAAGATCATCGAACGACCTCTGAAAAGTCATTAGGGTTTGTATTATTTTGTAATGTGAAAAGTCATGTTCGCCAAAGAATTGACTAAGGATAGTGTTTTTTATTTTAACCAACGATATTATTTACATTAAGGATATTATTATTAACATCTAGCTTTGGTTTCCACACACCCTTGTCAATTTTGGCATTTGATTTTTATCAATTCATTTGTTCCGACAATCGAAAATTAAGATAGTGTATGAGAAGTAAAAATAGGTGTCTGGATAGCACTACCTTTATATAAATACCGAGGAAATAATGAGCACTTGCATGTATTGTCATCGTCTTCCTGTTGCAAACAAGTCTGTGTATTGGTGTTTAATGGTGAAAGTCCAACCTCTCGGTCACTAGACGCTATTTGAAGTATGTCTAAAAATGGTAAAGCAGCTGGCCTACTTTTGGTGCAAGGTATCTTTGTCGACAAAAACATTGATCTAGCTAGATATTCTATCGCGACTCTTGAGAGGAAAAGAAAAGGTAGTAATGCTAGCTGGTTACGAAACAAGTTTCATTGGGTATGTACTATTAGTTTTTATATTTTGTTTGAGATATGGGCAAAATATATTGAGGAGATTAGGGATGAAGAAAGGTCGAGGGAGCAACAGCACAAAACAAAGAAGGAATGAAAATAAAATCTCGAAAGTGAAAACAATTCAAAGTACATAATTTTTAATTTTAGTTTTTAGATTTCATTTCGTACACCTTTCTTTACACATCTTCTCTACATCTCTCCCAACATCACTTCTCCACTCTTCTCTGCCCGCATTTTCTCATGTTCTATCTTTAACATATAGAATAAAAACTAAAATATGAATAATTATCAAACAGACTCTACAATGTTATATGAGATCATCCTCATTATGAGTTATTTCTTATTGGTGAAATAAAAGCACCCTTCTTTTTAATCCTTCTAAATCAAAGAAATATGTGTGTATGCAGTTTTTGGACAATCTGGAAATCTCAAAGGGAATATGCAACAGCTAGCCGACAGGTATATTCCATGTACATAAAATGGACACTGGAAGACAAGAAGATCAATACAACTTCACTTTCAAGTGCCGCTACTTCTACACCCAAAAGTTCCGTTTGCACTCACAAATATGGAACTCCTAAATAAAATGTGATGTATACATAGTGTGTAGATCTCTTCTAAAAAATAAATAAAATTTTAAACTATCATTTGTAACTTACATGATGTGGTGATTGATGGTTAGACTATTTATTTAAATTATTAAAAAAAATGAGTCCAACCATCAACCACCACATCATGCGTCTACAAAAAATAGTCTAACAAATTTGATCTTCCTAACATTTTTTCTTTCTTAATGTCGTAATAGCTAATATATATATATATATGTATGTATGTATGTATGTTTCAAGATCATCCGTTGAAGAAGAAATTGCATTCATCATAACCTGCCATGTCACAATCATGCAAGGGATGTGTTAGCATCTTGTATCATTCATCCAAAGCAACACCAATTTAAAGCAAAAGAGATAAAATTAAGCAAATTTAGTGTGGGGTCACCCTATAAGAAAATATAAAGTAATACTAAAGATATTGCTCACCACAATTAAAGTAAGAAAGATAAATATTACTAATTAACTACTTGTTAAACACTTTTTTTTTTTTTTTTTTTTTTTTGGGAGTTGAGCAATATTGTCATTAAGTTAGAAATTAGATTTGTCATTGACGGAGTTCGAACACACGCCATCATGCAAGGACGTCACTCATCTCTACCACTGTGGTAGAAGGCCACCTGCAACTACTTGTTAAACTTTATAAGCATATATTTCATAGATGTAAGAGTCATAGGAATTTAGCTAGAGACAGGTTCTTTTGTAAAGGTCAAAAGATGCACATGATGAGCAATGACACCAATGAATACGATGTAAGATATTTTTTTGGAGAATTCCTAGTAACATTTGTTGCGTGATTGTCAAGTGTCGATGAGTGTAAATCTCAACCCATCAATAATTTGATAATCACTCAGCCATTGAGGAGCAGAAATCTCGATTCATCAATAATTTGACAACTGCCTAACTATTAATGATAATAAATTGCGATTTATCACAGTCACCCATTTACATGCAGGTGATGCTAGCTAGCTAGCAAAACTTTGAAGAATTAATCATTCCCCATTAGGGGTACACTCAATCAAATTGAAATCGATTGAGGGTCCAAATCAAAATGCAAAGTTCTGCATGGCTTTTCCTTTATTACATTTTCCAACAACCCTGCTCCCTTACAGAAGAGAGAGACGTTGATTTTCATCCAATATTATCTCTTTGTTTCTGGATGTTACTATTTAAATCCTAATATATTAACCAAGACAGGATAATGTTCTACCAAACATTAGTTTATCGTTTGAGGAAAAAGAGAGGAAAAAAACACTTAGTTTTTGTCATGGTTCCTCATCCTGTATCGATGTCTGTAGCATGCGTTTTCCGCGTCCAATTTTCCAGTCATCGAGTAAAGAAAGAGCTTACAGTTTACTGAATTATTATATGTTTCTTGGGAATCTAAGATATGTAGATCTGCTTGTAGGTTTACAAATTAAATTTGCACTCAAGGACGTGTACTTCTAATTATCTTCTTCAAAGTTCTATAATTTGATTACCATTATAGTTAAGGACAATATAATCCAGTAAACGAAAGTTATCGTTTTGTCAAGTGATACTCTCATGCTGTCACCCGCCATTAACAACGATTAGGGTTCTTAACCCCAAAAAAAAACAAAAAAAAAGATTCGGATCTGTATTAACTTTTTGAAAACAAAGTACACTAGATTTAGTAAGGAATTTGGATACATAGGCAAACTTATTTAATTTTTCCATCGCAATTTAGATTAGTCTAAAGTAAAATAACGTTTGAAATTTTAAAGAACTGACTACTTGTCCTTGAATGAAACAACTTGTCCTTGAAGGAAAGTTCTGCGGAAATATCAAATGCAATATGCCAAAATAATATCTTGATATGAGGAAAATTTGGACTTACTTGGATCAACTGTGACAAGCATGGCAGTCCCTCCAGAGTCACAAGTGCCTCCAGCGATCTTCGTGTTCTGCCAGTAACTATTGAAGGCATACGAAGCATGCGACAACAATGTGTTGGGCTGGTAGTAGGACCCATTGGGCCAGATTGACTTGCAGTCTGCCCCGGACCCACACGCATAGTCCAGGGCTTCTTGGATTATCGGGTCCGGCACTGTCGGCTTCACCAGGCACTACACGGCAAACTGCGGTGGCTTTTTCTGTGGAAGGGATGGCGGTCCGGACGGTGGAGGGAAAGCTATTGGCGGCGGAAGAACTGGTGGGCTCAGGACTGATTTGGGTGGGGTTGGGATTGTGGTTGGTGGGTGTGGGCTAGGCCCATTTTGTGGTGGGTTTGGGATGGGTGAGGAAGTGGGCCCAGATGGAGGAGGATTTGCAAGAGGTGGGTGTGGAGGAATTGGTAGGGATACGGAGTTTGGGGCTGGAAGAGGGAGATGTCCCGGTGCTGGTGAATCCAACGGTGGTGATGAGGAGGGAGAGCTGGCATCGAACGGTTGGAATTCAATATTTGGGGAAGCCAACGTAAAATGCAAGTCCAAGTGATTATTGCTTTCAGTCTGTTCTTCTCTAATTCGTGGATTGATTTGCTTTTGTGTAGTTTTGTGTCTTGGGGTTTAAAGAATTGCGCAAAACTTCTTGCATCTGCACTAAAACAAACCACAGAATTAGTTGTAAAAGTTGTTCAAGTTACTTAAGTTGTAAGAACGGAAGTACGCATGCAATTAACACGTCGTACTAATACTATCTCAAGTCAATCACATGCTAAAACCACAATATGCGAATGAAATTTCATCGAACAGATACAAACTCTACATTAAAATCTCATCAAACAGATAAAACCACAATATGCGAATGAAATTTCATCAGAAGCTAATTAATAAGACAAACGTTGAAAAATGAGGATCTTGCCCAGTTTTTCTGGCGCTCTGTTCGTGCAGATGGACAAAGAAAATTTATGCTTTTAGCCGCTGTTCAGCTCAGCGCCCTATTTTTCTCCAATTCGTCGTCGTCTTCTTCCTCAAGAAATGACCAGGGTTTTACTCTGCTCAGGAGTAAGGGGGGAAATTTAGATAAGGGTAGTTCAAATGTTTTCGCGCATGTAGCCCAATAATATTCAAGGATGTTTTCGTGAGTTTGATATGAGTAGTTCTGTTTACACCCAAACATTGCCTCTGGACACCTATTTCCTTGACAACCCAGCCTTGCCAAAGTTTACAAATATGTGGACGCCCATCTTTATTTGTGAATCACTGAATTTTTCAAAACTCGCCCTACAAACAATTTTGTTCGTTTTAAACAAAAAAAAAAAAGATTATTTCCACCAAAATGATCAGATAAAAACTTGGGGTTTATGGTTCATATATAAAATTACGGTTTAGGGTTCATATCAAAATTATATATCTTAGCATTGTTTCCTCTAATTGGAAAAAAAGAAATGAAAAGAAGAGAGACTAGGAAGAAAAATGAATGAGATAAAAAAAATTACGTATATACTAGCTAGGGAGTTATCAAATGGTGTGCTAATTAAGTGGTGCGCTATAATAATGTGATTACCAAAAGAAAGCAGAAAACCTGAGGCATCAAACTACTAACGAAACCACATTTTACACCACATTAATTTGAGTACTACATGATGCACAAATGATCCGACACATAATTTAGCGGTTTTTTTTCCTCCCCCCATTCAAATTTATCCTGCCATTCAACTGAGGTTACCAGAGCAGGATTATAAAAAGACTGGAGACAGATTTTTGTGTAGCTAGGACATTCGACTTGGAGGTGGTGTGAGAGGAGAGTGAGACTAAAAGCAGGCCAGGTTAACATGTTAAAATCGGGGTGGGATAGGGGAAGGGTTTTTTGTGTCTTGGCTTGTTCGGTCGGATCTTAGAATTTCTCGTAGGAGTGACATAAGTGATTTGTGTTGAGAGGTCGGTGCGAGACATACGTTGCTGACAGGAAAGGTTGATTGAATTGGAACTTGAAATGTTTTAGTGACATTATTAAAAATGTTAGGTGTGTTGTGGTCTATTTTATCTGACAGAGGGACTAGGGCCGGCGGCAGAGAGAGAGAGGAGAGAGATGTGTGTTTGTAGAATTGTAGGGGAATGTGTGTGTTGTTATCCCTCCTACATTGTGCCTTTATTTATAGTAGTAAAGGGAGAGAAGATATTCCTTCTCCTCCAAGTAATACAAGTTGTAATAGGAAAGGATAACTAGAATCAAATCTTATCTAGGATTTACACAATCATACTTAAACTAGGAATGTTTACAACACTCCCCCTTGAGTGGGTAAATACTCAAGGTAGATTCAGCATCATGCAGAAGTTGAGGAAGTCGACTCGTCGACATTGATTCCAAGGAACAACGCTTATTCTCAATAAGGTAGGAACTTGCATAAGTAGTAAGTCTCACTAAAAAACCCTAAGGCTATGGCAAAAACCCAAGTAGGGACAAAATCCATAGTCTAAGGAAAAATGCGTGAGAAATGCAAAGTCAAAAGAAACGTCTACAGGACGTCATCAGGGATATGATCAGCCCTAGGTGGGTGCCTCGTTAAAACCTAGTTAGGTAGCAAAAACCCAGTGGGAAAAATGCTCCTAATCGTAGGGAAAAAGAGTACATTAAGATCAAGCAAGTATCCAGAAGATACTCCCCCTGAGTTTGACATAATTCCAAAGAGAAATAGCAAAGTTACAACTCAGAAAGTTTACGCATACCAATTCCATGAACAAGCCTCTGAAACGTCGCCTTCGGTAGTGATTTGGTGAAGAGGTCGGCCAGATTGTCTTGTGATCGGATTTGCGTGACTTCAATCTTCTGATGCTCTTGTTGTTGATGTGTAAAGAAGAACTTCGGCGCAATATGCTTGGTGTTGTCTCATTTGATGTAACCCTTCTTGAGCTGTTCGATGCAAGCTGCGTTGTCTTCAAAAATCGTCGTCGGGGCATTAACGGCGGAATGAAGATCACAGGAGCTTCGAATATGGCCCACTACTGCTCTCAACCAAAAGCATTCCCGAGTTGCTTCATGTAAGGCGAGAATTTCAGCATGGTTAGACGAAGTGGCAACTAAGGTCTGTTTAGTTGACCTCCAAGATATTGCGGTGCCTCCAACGGTAAAGACATAACCCGTTTGAGAACGCACCTTGTGCGGATCAGATAAGTATCCAGCGTCGGCATAACCAACAAGGCGAGAATCAACCCGATGAGCATAGGGTGCGGCATCACTCGAGGATTCGTAGGGATAGAATAAGCCCAAATCCGTAGTACCCTTAAGGTAACGGAAGATGTCTTTCACGCCAGTCCAATGTCTGCGTGTTGGTGCATTGCTGTATCTTGCCAAAAGATTAACAGCGAAGGAGATGTCGGGTCTAGTGCATTGAGCTAAGTACAATAAAGCGCCTATCGCACTTAGATAAGGAACTTCAGGCTCCAAAATCTCTTCATCATCCTCCTTCGGACGGAAGGGATCTCGCTTTGCATCTAGCGTACGAACGACCATAGGAGTACTTGAAGACTTCGCTTTATCCTCATTAAAACGGCGCAACACCTTCTGGGTGTAGTTCGATTGATGTACTAGGATTCCATCCGAACAATGCTCTATCTCGAGGGCGAGACAGTATCGAGTCTTACCTAGATCTTTCATCTCAAATTCCGACTTCAGGTGCGAAGCAGTTCTCGCGAGCTCTTCAGGAGTTCCGATGAGATTCATGTCATCGACATATACTGCAACAATCGCAAATCCGGAATGTGACTTCTTAATGAACACACAAGGGCATAGTTCATTATTCACATATCCCTGACTAGTCAAATACTCACTTAAACGGTTATACCACATTCTTCCGGATTGTTTCAAAACGTATAGTGAACGCCTCAGCCGAATTGAGAGCGTGTTCCGGGGTTTGGAAATATTTGAACCAGTCAATGTAAGTCATTCGGGAACTTTCATATAAATTTCCGTATCAAGATCCCCATAGAGATACGCGGTTACTACGTCCATCAGCTGCATATCCAGTTTTTCGGAAACTACCAAACTGATAAGGTATCGAAAAGTAATCACATCCATAACGGGTGAGTAAGTTTCGTCATAGTCAATCCCGGGGCGTTGTGAGAAACCTTGTGCTACAAGACGAGCTTTGTAACGCACAATTTCGTTCTTCTCATTACGCTTCCGAACGAAAACCCACTTGTAGCCAACGGGCTTCACATGTGGAGGAGTAGGAACTACAGGTCCAAACACCTTACGTTTCGCAAGTGAATCAAGTTCGACTTGGATTGCTTGTTTCCAGTTTGACCAATTAGCTCTACGTCGACATTCATCAACGGAACGCGGTTCAATGTCATCGCTCAACATGATCTCAGTAGCTACTGCAAATGCTAATGCATCGTCGACAATCATCTCATTTCTACGCCACACATCATCTAAGCTAGCATAATAGACCGAAATCTCACGATTCTCGGGAGGAGGATTCGTCTCTTCAAGGACGCTTCCATAATCTAGAATTTCCTCATGAGTTGGGTAAAATGAGTAAGCGATAGTCAGATTCACGGTAGGCTCTTCAGGACCTTGTGCCGTGGTTTTCCTCTTCCGGGGGTGTGAATCCTTTGAACCAAGGGGTCTGCCACGCTTTTGTGTAGGGGCAGATGATTGGCTAGCCGCTAATGTACGTGGATCACCAGAATTGGCGTCCCGGGCTTCCAGGAGGGTAGTCCGTCGTACATTTGGTACATTCATCTTTGCAGGCGTATTCGCAGCTGGAATATGTGATCTTGTCACACGCGCTAGATCGGTGAAAGCATCTGGCATGCTCTGAGCTATGCTCTGGAGATCTAATATGCGCTGCACTTCAGCTTCAGACTGAGCGGTGCGGGGATCTAAATGAGACAAAGTGGGAGTCGTCCACGATAATTCGCGTCGTTCATTAGGAACGTTGACGTTCTTATCTCCCCCTAACGACGGGAAGACGGTCTCATAAAAGTGATAATCCGCGAAACGAGCGGTAAACAGATCGCCTGTCAAAGGTTCTAAGTAACGAATAATCGAAGGAGAATCATATCCGACATAGATTCCCATCCTTCGCTGAGGCCCTATTTTTGTACGTAAGGGCGGCGAGATCGGCACATAGACCGCACAACCAAAAACGCGCAGATGCGATATGTCGGGTTCGCATCCGGTGACCAACTGAAGGGCACTAAATGGTTGTGTCGCAACAGGCCTCAGGCGGACCAACTTTGCTGCGTGCAATATTGCATGGCCCCAAGCAGCGATCGGGAGCTTGGTACGTATGACCAACGATCGAGCAATCATTTGTAAACGCTTAATGAAAGCCTCTGCCAGGCCGTTCTGGGTGTGAACATGGGGTACAGGATGTTCAACTTCAACCCCAACCGACATGCAATAGTCATCAAAAGTTTTAGATGTGAATTCTCCAGCATTATCCAATCGAATAGATTTGATCGGATAATCAGGGTGGTGAGCCCTGAGCTTGATAACCTGAGCCAACAGTTTGGAGAATGCAGCGTTCCTTGTGGACAACAAGCACACGTGTGACCAACGTGTAGAAGCGTCAACCAAAACCATAAAATATCTAAATGGTCCGCAGGGAGGTTGAATCGGTCCACAAATGTCCCCCTGAATCCGTTGTAGAAAAATGGGAGGATTCGAACGAATCTTGTCATAAGAAGGCTTAGTAATAAGCTTTCCCATAGAACATGTTTGACATGCAATTTCATGGATCGAACCTAAGCTTCGGGTTAGTGGATGCCCGTGTGAAGTTTTGAGGATACGGCGCATCGCTATTCGTCCAGGATGTCCCAAACGATCATGCCAAAGTGTAATTTCGTGCGCGGTCCCTGTGGTAGGGTCGGCCACATAGTGGCATTCTATGGGGCGTATGGTCGTAGTATACAGACCACTCGGGTTACGCTCCATCTTCTCTAGAATACGCTTCTGGCCATATTCGTAGGAAGTTACGCACAGAAATTCAACTCCGTTTTCTACGTGGGTTTCAGCGTGGTAATTGTTATCTCTAATGTCCTTGAAACTTAGTAACGTTCTTCCGGAACGTGGAGAATAGAGTGCCTCAGCAATGGTCAAGATTGTACCATTGGACAACATTATACGTGCCTTACCGTATCCTTCGATCAGGTTGGATGGGCCTGAGAGGGTTGTCAGAGGTGCATTCTTAGGTACGAAGTTAGTGAAATAGATGCGTTCACGCAAAACAGTATGCGTGGTTGCACTATCTGCCAGACAACTAACTTTCCCACTAGTCATACCTAGAATGAAAAATTAATTTGAATCGGTCACATGCATAAAAGTTTATAAAAACAAGTATCAATTCAAAATAATTTCATTTATTCAAGGAAAAAACTTAATATCCAAAATAAATCGCCAACTAATAATCCAAAACATAAAGGAAAATTGTTCAAAATCAACCAAAAAACAAGGTGGGGTTCGGCCACAAGGTGGAATTCGGCCCCAATTGTCTTATTTTAACTGAAAAATAAGTCTATGTCTAAGATTCTAATCTTCCATAGGAGTGGTATCCTCCTGAAAATCAGAAACCTCCATCTTTGTAGTCTCCGGTTCGTCCACTTCCAGGAAGTTTGATTCAAACTTCGTACGACGAGAATGATATGCATCCACAACTTTCTTGGGAGCACGGCAAATACGGGACCAATGGTCCTTGGAACCACAACGATAGCACATATCGTCATTCATTGTGGCAGGTGCTTTGCCCTTATTCTTGAAGTTCGGGGCCTTGGGAGCGAGGTTTGGGCGCTTCTGGGCTTTGTTTCCTCCCTTGGATGGGCCTTGGCTCTGTTGACCTTGGTGGGATGGCTTCTGGCCGCCCTTACCACGCCTCTTTTGGCGTTTTGGGTGCTGATTAGTGCTATAATGTGCTTCAGGCACAGCAGTAGCCCCAGTAGGTCGAGCTTGATGATTCTTCATCAACAGCTGGTTCTGCTTTTCAGCAAGAAGTAAAACAGAGATCAAATCCGAGAACTTAGTGAACTTCTGAGCTCTATATTGTTGCTGCAGGACAATATTAGAAGCAGAGAAGGTAGAGTAGGTCTTCTCCAGGAGATCCTCTTCAGTCAAAGTTTCATTGCAAAACTTGAGAAGTGATCGGATTCGACAAACTTCAGAATTATATTCATTCACAGACTTAAAGTCTTGGAAGCGCAAGTGCTGCCAGTCGTGTCTTGCTTCAGGCAAGAATATGTCCTTTTGGTGATCGAAACGATCAGCCAAAGCGACCCATAATGCACGTGGATCCTCCTCAGCAAGGTACTCAGTTTGTAGAGCGTCATGGATATGTCTTCGGATGAAGATCATAGCAGTGGCTTTTTCAGCCTCGCCAACAGGTTTATCTGTTGCTTCTTCAATAGCAGGACGCAAGTTCTTTGCAGTGAGGTGGAGCTTCACATCTTGAACCCACTTGAGGTAGTTCCTTCCAGAAACCTCCAAAGCGGTGAAGTCGAGTTTGTTCAAATTCGACATGTTCCTATCACAAAATGGATGAACAAGATGTGGTTAGTGTAATGGAGAAAAATCAATCCATTCACATAGGAGTAGAACATACAGGTTCTAATAGACATGTATTGGTTTAATTTTGCATGAAAAACTTCGGGTTTTCATGGGTGATATATTTAAGTGAAAACTTCGGGTTTTCAAATAAGGCATGTGTATAAGAAACTTCGGGTTTCAAAGTAATTATGAAAGTCAGGTTCATATATTCCTGCAGGCAAACACAAATATATATGCAAACAAATATGCAAAGAATATATGCAGAAATATTGTATAATGATAAGTGAATTAATTTATTTTTGGTCTTCGGGGCCAAATTAAAATGTGGGTGAAAATATAAAAACCCATATTATTTAGAAAAAATTAAATAATAAAATCTCGGGGCCTAAAAATATAGGCCAAGAACCCTCGGGTGGGATTACAGGCCCACGGGGTGAGAAGAGGGGAATGGGCTGCTGTGTGCAGCCCTAAAAAAAAAAGTTTCGTTTTTTTTTTTTTTTTTTTTTTTTGTATTCAATTATATTATATGCATGTATAATTTTAATGAATCACATATTTACGTTGATGCATATGCAAATAATAGTTTCAATGCATGTACATATGTAGGATTCAATTCATGACAAATATCAAATTCACATAATTGTAGCAATTTTGATTATGAAGCATACACAATTTATGTAGAATCTAAAATACGTTAAACGTAAAGTTGGGTCATGCATCATGGTGAATGTTCATGCTATCAGGGCTTGCAAAATATCGAGTTAAAAACCGTTGTTTGGAAAGAACCTGATTGCGTGATGATATGGATGAACTGGTTTGATGCAGAAAAAATTTCCAACGTCAGATTCCTAAGCGCAGCGGTAGGAGCGTGCTGATAACGTGTTGTGGTCTATTTTATCTGACAGAGGGACTAGGGCCGGCGGCAGAGAGAGAGAGGAGAGAGATGTGTGTTTGTAGAATTGTAGGGGAATGTGTGTGTTGTTATCCCTCCTACATTGTGCCTTTATTTATAGTAGTAAAGGGAGAGAATATATTCCTTCTCCTCCAAGTAATACAAGTTGTAATAGGAAAGGATAACTAGAATCAAATCTTATCTAGGATTTACACAATCATACTTAAACTAGGAATGTTTACAACAAGGTGATGACATGTCTTATTCTTTTTCCCTCTGTATTGTCGATATGGTGGTCGATATCGATCGTACGATCGCTAACCTGTGTTTTTTTTTTTTCCTCCAATAAATTGATCAAATAATTGAAACATAAAAAAACATGGTGAAATTTGAATTAAAATGTTGTGCAAAGAAAACATTACACGAACAATAATTGAGTGTGATGGAGCAATTATATTCCCAATCCCCTTTGGATTTGGTGGATGTGATTCAGCAGCATAGATTTAAAAATCGATAATATCGCCGATATTATCGTTTTTTTCATATAACGATATTTCGTGAGTATTTTTATAATTATCGTTAATATATCGCGATAATATCGATATTATCGATATTATATATCGCGAGATGAACCTAAAAATATTTGAAAATTTCTAAAAAGTCTCAAACATGCACATAAAGGGATTCGAACCCCTCCCATCTAACTCCTTCAGCGACTTGACCACTATACCACTTACGTTTTTGTGAAAACATGCTAAACTATTTATATATATGGTTTTGTTTTGAATTCTTTTTGCAAGAAACAAATTTGCACATATTCCAAATTTTTTGTGGTATTATATTTTAAATTGTGTCAATTAATTACTTAGTCAATGGCATGTGGTTTTTAATTTTTCTATTTTTTATTTGGTCACTTACATGTATGGTTGGAAAAAATTCCTGAAAATCCCAAACCAAACCGAAAAAGTCCCAAACCAAAACCATCCCGAAAAATACCGAAATTTTCGATATGGGATTGGTTTCCAAATCCCATTTGTTTGGTAATCCTGAAATCCCGAAAAATACCGAAGTATTCGGTTTCCTATTGACTTTTGGGTTTCGGTTCTTGAAAGTCATTGCCATGGTTGCTAATTACTCTTCACAATACACTTACTCTACACATAGTGATGATGTAGATAGTGAAAATTTTGAACCTCATAGGAACTCTATGTGGTACTTAGTCACTCATGTATCTTACCATGCAATGTATAAAGTGTAAAATATTGTACTAATTCATTATATATAAATGATTATGGTGTGTTTAAACTTCTTTCATTAATTATTATATATTTTCTACACTCACAATGTTTGCCAGCTCGCTATATAATCAACTTAAATCAGTTAAATCCATCATGCAATGCATTTCCTTCCAATTTTTTGTGATAAACTAATAGATAATTGACTAAATAAACATCCTGCAAAGTTTTAATAAAAATTTTCAAGTTTTTCTTACAATTTCCATGGTTTCCATGTAATTTTTATCGATATCGATATTATCCCGATATTTCCATCGATATTTCCATGTTTTCGGACTACCGATATTTCCGATATTACCGATATTTTCTTCCTTGTTCAGCAGGACTTGGATGCAGGAGAGGAGAAGGCTCGTATTTTTGGAAGCCTTGGTATAAATATAGACAAACTTCCAAAATCCATAAGAAAGTTGTACGTGTTGCATGTATCTTACATGTGGTACCTGACGTTGATATTTTTTTTTAAGCCTTGACGTTGATATTTTATTCCTACTGATATCTTACAAACGAATGCAATTAAAATAATTCAATGCACTACAGTCTACACATTCACGTGAACCTGCAAACACGCTATATCAACAGATACAGACATACACACACAAGGGAGAGAAACCTCTATATATATATATATATATATATATATATATATATATATATATATATATATATATATATATATATATATATATATGATACACTACCAAAAATTATCATTTGTCCGACAAAGTTTTATCATACATAACCAGAAATTATCATTTTTCTGACAAAGTTTTGCTAGACGAACGGTATTTTGTCGGCCAAATAGTCTTTACCTGACAAAATAAACGTTTGTCGAGCAAAACGGTCAAACGTTTTTGTTTTTGCAGATGCTTTTGCCCGGCGAACAGAGTTCGACGAGCAAAGCTTACGTCGTGGGTTAAAGTTTTCGCACCAAGATAAAAGTTTGGCACATAAAATGGCAACCTTTACACGACGAACCTTCCAGCTTTCGTCACTCAAAGGTATATGTTGTAATTAGGGTTTATATAGTTGAATATCAGTGCGCAACAAACAAGACTAACAATTAATAAGAATATTATTAAACAAACTGAGAATGCCGAAGCGGCTACAAAACCCTAAGAGACTACATTGTGGCTAACTTATTGTCAAACTAAATTACAAGCTCTATTTATAGAGAACTAAACCTACGAAACCCTAACTCGGATGAGCTAAGCCCAAATCCTAAACTAACAAGCAAAACCCAAATACTATAATAAACCTAAATACTAATATTTTCCAACACCTCCCGTCAAACTCATGGTGGTACACGACATGAGTTTGCCAACAAGCAGATGTGGATGCAAGCCTCCAAATTCCGATGCCGATGCCGATGCCGATGCCGATGCTAATACCAATACCAATGCCGATGCTGATGCCGATGCCAATACCGATGCCGATGCCGATGCCGATGCCAATGCCAATGCCAATGCCAATGCCAATGCAGATGTCAATGCCGATACCAGTACCAATGCCAATGCCAATACCAATACCAATGCCAAATTCCAATACCATGCCCAATGCCAAATTCCAATACCATACCCAATGCAAGAATACGAGGGCAACAAAACCTCAAAACAACCAATTTTTTTTCCTTCCTTTTCCCCCCCGCTTTTTTTTTCTTCCTTCTTCCTTCCTTATTTTTCTTCTGTGTGAACCAACCAGCAACATTAGCCTTTCTTTTTTCTTGTTTCTTTTTTTTCGCAGGTGTACGGTTGTGGACGGATCCAGATGCAAGGTGGGGCTGGGGAATGCAAAAATCTTAGTGCGATGGAGCATTTTCAAATTTGGGTGTGAGACAAATTCACCAAATTCTTTTTTTTCAAAAACAGAATTTTTTTTTCCTTTCTTGAAGACTACCAAGGACAAACTGAAAAACCAAACCAGAAAACGTAAAAAATTTACGGATGGAAACTGGAAAGAAATAAAACTGATACGAACAAACAGAAGCAGATTAGATCCCGAAGAATCAAACCTACTTTGATACCAAGTTGAATATCAGTGCGCAACAAACAAGACTAACAAATAATAAGAATATTATTAAACAAACTGAGAATGCCGAAGCGGCTACAAAACCCTAAGAGACTACATTGTGGCTAACTTATTGTCAAACTAAATTACAAGCTCTATTTATAGAGAACTAAACCTACGAAACCCTAACTCGGATGGGCTAAGCTCAAATCCTAAACTAACAAGCAAAACCCAAATACTAAAATAAACCTAAATACTAATATTTTCCAACATATATTTCATAAGGCAGAGGTAACAGACATGATTGGCGTATTTAGTTCCTTAGATGATTTTCGATGTCTGCAAAATTAATTTCAACAATCAAGCTGTCAAACTTATTTGTATATACTCTAAGATTGCACACACCAAAAATCACCAGTATTACTATATTAGGTAACAGGACGAAATTCTTCGACGGTTAGAAACGAAAAAATCATAATTTAATGGTTATTTGAGCTCTAATTTTGATGATTTTATAAAACTACTACTCGACTCTATAAGAATATAGTGAAGAATCCTATCATCAATTTAAAATATTTACACTAGTGTCTCAGTTCAATAATATAATGTCATATGTGAGTTTCTTTAATTACAAATGAAGTTGTATTATTAGACCATGATGTCACGGGCACGGTGGTGGTGTTCCATGTAAGTCCTCTACAGGAGATTGACGAACGGTGAAAAATGAAGGTCTTCTTTAAACTCAGGTTATTATATATACTTCCAAGGTTCAAGAAAATAACATGACTAAATTACCAGTCTATCGATCTGATACACTCTTCAAGTAAACAAAACAAAACAAAAACGAATAACAGATTTATCCTCATGTAGTTTTTACTTCCAAGCTTTGACATGCTTTATTATCAGCTAGCCGGCGCCACATATCACTAATGATGACATGATTAACAACTACTAAGTGTGATTTAGGAATAAGATATGATGATCATCTATGCAGGACACTGGAATCCAGAGGGAGGAGTCTTCCCACAAGCAATGAGCACCTGAAGAGCAATGGGGATGATGAGGTTGACATTGAGAAGCTTAGCCTTGATGGTGGTGCAAAGGCAAATAGCAGCGTCCAAGTCCACCAGTCCCTGAAGCACCGGACAACATGTATCTTTGGCACTGCTTCCAATTCCAATGTGGATAAGACCACCCAACACATCTACACAAGCTCCCAATTTTAGGGTGTCGATGGGACACGTGTCCTTTGGTGGAGATGGTGGTGGTGGTACTAACTTTGGTGGTGGAGGAGGGCATGGTGTTTCGGTGGGTGGAGGAGGCTTCACTGGGACAACTGGGGTTGGTGTTGGTGTTGGTGGTGGGCTTGGCACTACAACAGGTGGTGGTTTCACAACAGGAGGTTTGGGATGGGGAGGTGGTTTGGGAACAGGAGGTTTCGGATAGGGAGGTGGCTTTACAATGGGTGGTTTAACATGAGGTGGTTTCGTGGGTACATGAGGAGGAGGCTTTGCATGAGGTGGTTTGACATGCGGTGGTGGGCAATAGGAGTTAGCAAGAGAAGTGAGCAAACTACCCAAGTTGAGAATGAGGACTAAGAGCAAAGCCAGAGCATAATTGATCTCCATGTCAATACTACAACTCCACAACTCTCCAGAGAGTTGAGTACAAAACTGGATGTTGAAACCCAATACCAAGCAAATGGCTTTATAGAGGCTTTATGGGTACTGAGACAGACCTAAGTGTTAGTGTGTGTGCTTGATAGAGAGAGATGTTGAAAATTTTGAGTAGAAATTTCATTGTCCCACATTGGTCATTATTAAAAAGTTCCCTTACTTTATAAGGTTTTATCCCTTATAGAAAGCAATTGAAGTAATAAACCATAGAGAATAAACTCAAATCTTGGAGTTGAACTTTGTGGTGTACTAATTGATAATTAATATATAATTGGAAAGTGTTATTGGCACTCCAAAAATTTCATTCTACACTTCTCATACGTGTATTTTTCTTTCCTAATATAGAAAGTTTGGAGTGTAACATAAGATTTTTGAAGTGTTAATAACAATTCTCATATAATTAATTTTTCCTAATATAGAAAGTTTGGAGTGTAACATAAGATTTTTGAAATGTTAATAACAATTCTCATATAATTAATTATCAAAAGATGGGCATGGGGACAAAAATAGGTTTTCAACTTAAAAAGGACAAGGTGTTTTTTTGGGGATGGGGTGTTCGTTTCCTTCCTTGGATAGTACTAGTCAACTAGTGTTACCTCTTTCTCAGTTTAAGTTTAGCCATTCCTATCCTATGAATGAGAAGCAATCGCATTCGCATTTGGGTGTCGGCCATACACATTATTATATATTTTTGAAATTAAATTTTGTTTTTTTTGAAATTTGAATGTAGGAACTTTCTTTTAGAGTAAATTATATTTTATCACTTTATTTGGGTCACATAACAAACTTATATCTCATCTTCTAATCCTTACAATGTTTACATCAATTAACTTACGAATTCGTTAAATGTTTGACCACTGTTAAAAAATCTGTTAAGTTAACCGTTAAGTGATTATGTGGATAAACGGCTAACTTGACATATTTTTTTTATGGAAGTTTGATATGAATTCGTAATTTAATGTATGACGTTGCAATGTTTAAAATATGATGTATGAGTTTGTTATGCGACATAAAATTGAGGTAGTAAAATGTAATTCATTCTTTCTTTTAATTTACATAGGTGCTAACCCTAGCTGCGTGAAATTGCATTTCAGAAAGTACAGGTGGTGTAAGCCGGGTGAGCCGACGTTGGTCCATGCATGGCATGTATATATATAACCATCATGTACATATATAATAGGTTGAATTTATTTTTTCAAGTTAAGGATAAGAGTAATGCTTCACCCGTTGTCACAAAAAGATCATTGAATGACATCTGAAAAGTCATTAGGGTTTGTATTATTTTGTAATGTGAAAAGTCATGTTCGCCAAAGAATTGCCTAAGGATAGTGTTTTTTTGTTTTTTGTTTTTAATAAACGATAATATTTACATTAAGGATAGTATTCTTAGCATCTAGTTTTGCTTTCTACACACCCTTATCAATTTTGGTGTTTGATCTTTATCAATTCATTCGTTCCGACTATCAAAAATTAAGATTGTGTGTGAACAGTAAAAATAGGTGTTTGGATAGCACTACCTTTGTATAAATATGGAGGAAATAATGAACACATGCATGTATTGTCATCATCTTCCTATTGCAAACAAGTCTGTGTATTGGCGTTTAATGGTGAAAGTCCAACCTCTCGGTCACTAGACGCCATTTGAAGTATGTCTAAAAATGGTAAAGCAGCTGGCCTACTTTTGGTGCAAGGTATCTTTGTCGACAAAAACATTGATCTAGCTAGATATTCTATCTCGACTCTTGAGAGGAAAAAAAAAAAGTAGTAATGCTAGCTTGTTACGAAACAAGTTTCATTGGGTATTTACTATTAGTTTTTATATTTTGTTTGAGATATGGGCAAAATATATTGAGGAGATTAGGGATGAAGAAAGATCGAGGGAGCGACGGGACAAAACAAAGAAGAAGGAATGAAAACAAAATCTCGAAAGTGAAAACAATTCAAAGTATATAATTTTAAATTTTAGTTTTTAGATTTCGTTTTGTACACCTTTCTTTACACATCTTCTCTACATCTTTCCCAACATCACTTCTCCACTCTTCTATGCCCACATTTTCTCATGTTCTATCTTTAACATATAGAATAAAAAATAAAAAAAGAATGATTATCAAACAGACTCTAGAATGTTATATGAGGTCATCCTCATTATGAGTTATTACTTATTGGTGAAATAAAAGCACCCTTCTTTTTAATCCTGCTAAATCATAGAAATATGTGTGTATGCAGTTTTTGGACAATCTAGAAATCTCAAAGGGAATATGCAACGGCTAGCCAACAAGTATATTCCATGTACATAAAATGGACACTGGAAGACAATATGATCAATACAACTTCACATTAAGAGAAATAGTGAAGGGTATGTCCTTACACAGTCCTATTATGCGGAAAAAATATTACGAAGGTTTGGTTAATTTGACTGCAAACCTGCTGCAACTACTTTTGATGCTGGATTCAAGTTGGAGAAAAATAAAAGTAATGTCATATCTCAACTTGAATATTCTCAAGTAATTGGAGGTCTAATGTATTCGATGAATTCGACCAGGCCTGACTTAGCTTATGCAGTAAGTATGCTTAATAGATATATAAGTAATCCGGCACAAGAGCATTGTGATGCTTTTGGAAGACAAATTTGTATGTACCATTAAATTTAAGTTAAATTAGTTAGAAATGCATTGTAAAAGATTAGATGAATGGATTTGAAATGATAGATACAGTGAATTGAGAGGGATTTGCAGAATGCTTACTTGAAGTTGAATGAATCAATACTAAATCCATTTGTTCATGTTTGTGTGCCTAAATTCATTTCAATCTAATATATTTGGAAACTTGCAAATTTCTATTCCAATCATATATGTGGTTAAGGATAAAGGTAAGAAATCAAGAAAACTCGGAAGGATTTTGATATAGGCAAAGTTTGAACATGAAGTTTGCTAGTCGATCGACCCGTGATTTGGGTTCATGATGCCAAAACCACCACATGTGATTCTTTCACAAACAAAATAGGCCCTAGACTTTTTCAACTTAAAAAGGATATGATTTTTTTTTGGGGATGGGGGTGTTCATTTCCTTCCTTGGATAGGACTAGTCAACTAGTGTTTACCTCTTTCTTAGTTTAACTTTAGCCATTCCTATCCTATGAATAGACAGAAGCAATCGCATTCGCATTTGGGTGTCGGCCATACACCTTACTGTATATTTTTGAAATTAAATTCAGTTTTTTGAAATTTGGATGCAGGAACTTTCTTTTAGGGTAAATTACATTTTACCATCTTATTTTGGGTCACATAACAAACTTATATCTCATCTTCTGATCATTCCAATGTTTACATCAATTAACTTACGAATTCGTTAAATGTCGGACCGCTGTTAAAAAATCTGTTACGTTAATCGTTGAGTGGTTGTATGGATAAACGGCTAACTTAATAGATTTTTTTAACGGAAGTTTGATATGACAACGAATTTGTAATTTAATGTATGGCATTGCAATGTTTAAAATATGATGTATGAGTTTGTTATGCAACCTAAAATTGAAGTAGTAAAATGTAATTTATTCTTTCTTTTAATTTACATAGGTGCTAACCCTAGCCACATGAAATTGCATTTCAGAAAGTACATGTGGTGTAAGCCCGGGTAAGACGACGTTGGTCCATGCATGGCGCGTATATATATATAACCATCATGTACATATATAATAGGTTAAATTTATTTTTTCGAGTTAAGGATAAGAGTAATGCTTCACTTACCGTCACAAAAAGATCATCGAACGACCTTTGAAAAGTCATTAGGGTTTGTATTATTTTGTAATGTGAAAAGTTATGTTCGCCAAAGAATTGACTAAGGATAGTGTTTTTTTTGTTTTTTTTCACCAACAATATTATTTACATTAAGGATAGTATTATTAGCACCTAGTTTTGCTTTTCATACATCCTTATCAATTTTGACTTTTGATCTTTATCAATTCATTCGTGCTAAATCAAAGAAATAACTCATAATATCAATGATGAGATCATACTCATGATGAGTTATTTCTTATTGGTGAAATAAAAGCACCATTCTTTTTAATCCTGCTAAATCAAAGAACTATGTGTGTATGCAGTTTTTGGACAATCTGGAAATCTCAAAGGGAATCTGCAACAGCTAGCCAACATGTATATTCCATGTACATAAAGTGGACACTGGAAGACAAAATGATCAATACAACTTCACTTTCAAGTGCCACTACTTCTAGCCAAAGTTCCATTTTCACTCACAAATATGGAACTCCTCCTAAATAAAATGTGATGTATACATAGTGTGTAGCTCTCTTCTGAAAAATAAATAAATTTTTAAGTTAACAGAATTTGATGCTAGAGAAACCAAAAATTTTAAATTATCATTTGTAATTGACATGATGTGGTGATTAATGGTTAGACTCTTTCTTTAAATTATTTTAAAACATGAGTCTAACCATTAATTGCCACACTATGCATCAACAAAAAATAGTCTAACAAAATTGATCTTCCTAGCATTTTTTCTTTCTTAATCTCGTAATAGCTAATAGAGTCATATATATATATATATATATATATATATGTGTGTGTGTGTTTCAAGATCATCCGTTGAAGAAGAAATTGCATTCATCATAACCTGCCATGTCACAATCATGCAGAGGATGTGTTAGCATCTTGTGTCACTCATCAAAGCAACACCAATTTAAAGTAAAAGAGATAAAATAAAGCAAATTTAGTGTAGGGTCACCCTATAAGAAAATATAAAGTAATTATACTAAAAATATTGCTCACCACAATTAAAGTAAGAAAGATAAATATTATTAATTAACTACTTGT
The DNA here is from genome assembly GCF_042453785.1 of Malus domestica. Taxonomy (NCBI): domain Eukaryota; kingdom Viridiplantae; phylum Streptophyta; class Magnoliopsida; order Rosales; family Rosaceae; genus Malus; species Malus domestica. The sequence continues at coordinate 11,654,110 of NC_091677.1, read as the reverse complement.
TAAACATTTTTTTTTTGGAAGTTGAGCGATATTGTTGTTAAGTTAGAAATTAGATTTGCCATTGACTGACGTCATTCATCTCCACCACTGTGGTAGAAGGCCACCTGCAACTACTCGTTAAACTCTATAAGCATATATTTCATAGATGTAAGAGTCATAGGAATTTAGCTAGAGACATGATCTTTTGTAAAGGTCAAAAGATGCACATGATGAGCAATGACACCAACGAATACGATGTAAGATATGTTTTTGGAGAATTCCTAGTAACATTTGTTGCGTGACTGTCAAGTGTCGATAAGGAGCATAAATCTTGACCCATCAATAATTTGACAATCACTCAGCCATTGAGGAGTATAAACCTCGATTTATCAATAATTTGACAATCGCCCAACCATTGAGGAGCATATATAAACCTTGATTCATCAATAATTTGACAATCACCCAGCCATTAAGAAGTATAAATCTCGATTCATCAATCATTTAACAACTGCCTAACTATTAATTAGAATAAACTGCGATTCATCACAGTCACCCATAAACGTGCAGGTTATGCTAGCTAGCTAGCAAAACTTTGAAGAATTAATCATTCCCCATTAGGGGTACACTCAATCAAATTGAAATCGATTGTGGGTCCAAATCAAAATGCAAAGTTCTGCATGGCTTTTCCTTGATTACCTTTTCCAACAACCCTGCTCCCTTAGAGCAACTCCACCCATGGAGCCCTCCCCCTGGCAATCCACTATTCAATTCACCCTATTGAACAGTAACTGCCTTAAATGAATAGTAACTACCATTAATAAACAGTAATTGTCATTTACATCTCCACCCTTGAAACCCTCCTCCCTGGCTATAAGCAATTAAAATAATTTTTGTTTGTTTAAATAATAAAAAACCCCTCTCTCTCTCTCTCTGACACAAAAAAAAATAAAAAATTGCAAAGTCCTCGGGCCACAGGCCCGTCGACTCCCCACCCCCCCTTCGCTCGGGCTCCCACCGTCGCTCGGCCTCCACACGGCTGGACCTCTCTCCACCGGGCCTCCGGCCCCTTCTTCTCCACTGTCCCCCGAGCAACCCACATGGGTGGAGTTGCTCTTACAGGAAAGAGATGTTGATTTTCATTCAATATTATCTCTTTGTTTCTGGATGTTACTATTTAAATCCTAATATATTAACCAAGACAGGATCATATTCTACCAAACATTTAGTTTATCGTTTGAGGAAAAAGAGAGGAAAAAAAAAACACTTAATTTTTGTCATGGTTCCTCATCCTGTATCGACGTCTGTAACATGCGTTTTTTGCATCCAATTTTCCAGTCATCGAGTAAAGAAAAAGCTTACACAGCTTATTGAATTATTATATGTTTCTTGGGATTTGCATTAACTTTTTGAAAACAAAGAACACCGGATTTAGTAAGGAATTTGGACTACGTAGGCAAACTTATTTAATTTTTCCGTCGCAATTGAGATTAGTCTAAAGTAAAATAGCGTTTGAAATTTTAAAGAACTTAACCACTTGTCCTTGAATGAAACAACGTGTCCTTGAAGGAAAGTTCTGCGAAAATATCAAATGCAATATGCCAAAAATATATCTTGATATGGGAAAAATTTGGACTTACTTGGATCAACTGTGACAAGCATGGCAGTCCCTCCAAAGTCACAAGTGCCTCCAGCGATCTTCGTGTTCTGCCAGTAACTATTGAAGGCATACGAAGCATGCGACAACAATGTGTCGGGCTGGTAGCAGGACCCATTGGGCCGGATTGACTTGCAGTCTGCCCCGGACCCACACGCATAGTCCAGGGCTTCTTGGATTATCGGGTCCGGCACTGTCGGCTTCACCACGCACCACACGGCAAACTGCGGTGGCTTTTTCTGCGGAGGGGATGGCGGTCCGGACGGTGGAGGGAAACCTATTGGCGGCGGAAGGACTGGTGGGCTCAGGACTGATTTGGGTGGGGTTGGGATTGTGGTTGGTGGGTGTGGGCTAGGCCCATTTTGTGGTGGGCTTGGGATGGGTGAGGAAGTGGGCCCAGATGGAGGAGGATTTGCAAGAGGTGGGTTTGGAGGAATTGGTGGGGATACGGAGTTTGGAGCTGGAAGAGGGAGATGTCCCGGTGCTGGTGAATCCAACGGTGGTGATGAGAAGGGAGAGCTGGCATCGAACGGTTGGAATTCAATATTTGGGGAAGCCAACGCAAAATGTAAGTCCAAGTGATTTATTGCTTTCAGCTTGTTCTTCTCTAATTCATGGATTGATTTGCTTTTGTGTAGTTTTGTGTCTTGGGGTTTAAAGAATTGCGCAAAACTTCTTGCACCTGCACTAAAACAAACCACAGAATTAGTTGTAAAAGTTGTTCAAGTAACTTAAGTTGTAGGAAGGGAAGTACGCATACAATTCACACGTCGCACTAACAGTATCTCAAGTCAATCACATGCTGCAACATGGAAATTAAAACACATTGCTTGCATGATAGGCTTAGGATACTATCACATTGACATATTGTCATAATGACAGTATCTCAAGTCAACCACGCAGTACAAATTGAGAAGTTAAAACACATTGCTTGTGTGATAGTCTTGAAATATTAACATAATAACACTCCATATGCATATAAGTTTCTCTCGCTCACGAGTAGGGTGACATTAATGATTCTAGACACAAAGAAAAGAGCTTGCTTACCACATAGAATGGAGAAAGTAGTGATTGAAATGGAGATGTAGAAAATTGGTATGATGCTCAATCGCATGCGATACATCTTGAAATAAAAAACACTCAAAAAGACCAAACTGAAATTTCTGCTTAATTTAATCATCTCCCAAGAACACACTTGGAATATATATATAGGCAGGACATAAAGTGAAACTAATTAAAGGAGATTCCTCTTCACTAGTTTGTATTACTAAAGAGTGTGTCAATTTTTGGAGAGGTGTACAAGTAAATTTTCTCACTTTTTGTAGCTTCCTTTGAATATATGCTTGCTTGGCAATGGAGAAATATGAACATTGGAGATTTTTCTGAACTTTATTTTGCTTGCTTTTCACTCAAAAGAGCAGCACACTTCATTCCCTCTCACTCTCTATATTAGGTCCTGCATTTCTCCGCAAGTTATGGGTCCTTCGATATTTTGTTTTGCATCGTCATGGAACGCCTTAAAAACCCTTAACTTGAAGAAGATGAATCTTGCTCTAAGCATTCTCAGCTATATGGGATATTAGTTAAACTTCATACCTGCCGAACTCTTGGTTCATGCTCATCATTGAACCTGATACCAAGGAGTTTTTGTTTGCCAATGTAACCACGAAGGCACGGAGGCTGAAAGGCCACAGACACACACCATACTGAAGTTGGGAACAAAAGAACTGCATACAACTTTTACTCGTCGTCAAGGATAAGATGCCCATCTTATTTTCTGGCATGTCATACTCTCGTATATTTCATTGCAGACACATAGTAGGTACTGACTTTCTGTTCTAGCTAAGAACACTAGAAGGCCCTATGAATATCAAGAACACATAAAATTAAGTTCCACATAAACCCCCGTAACTTGATTTGCTAAAGAAGAAGTTCTTTCCTTTACTAATCACACTTAGTTGGGTATAACTCCGTAGCTCTTGAAGTTATTCTTGTTGATATCTTTTGAATTAAGCATTCGATGTCAACCTGTTATAATTTGGCAGTCCTGTTACCATTTGGCAATGATATTTTGCTATTTGTAACCTAACTCTTCCTCCTTACGGCAATTTGGGAAGAAGTTGCCTACCTGGTTTGTTCGATTATGTTTTAGAGTTCAAATTTAAACACAGCCACTAAACTTGGACAATAAGTTATATGACCGTTGCCAACAACCCCTTGAACTGTTCTCAAGTTTTATAAGAAAATCCAGTCATGTTCATTATTCGGAATGTCAATTATTTTTTCGCTCAAAATGTTACAAAATTATGACACCGTTGGCAACGGACTCTTGCCATCTCTAGCATGTCTAGACTTGGTAGATTTCTCGCATTTGGAAAGCAATGGACTGTACTCAACGGCCCCTTTCCAAAGTACGATTTTTACCTTTCTTATAACGTATAACCTGAAATGGCATGATAACCTGTTTTGGACGAGTAGATTAGGTAAACTCATAGTATAAATTTGGGTCTCTGTGTTCGAGTTAGGAACCATTGTGTGTTAGTTGCTAAGCTTTAGCCTCATTCGGTACAAAAACAAATATGGCTGCAAGCCCTTTCCTAGATATGCTATTTGCTAATCAGATAGTGCTTGCCCAGCACATTTCATGGACTTCGCCCCCCAATAATGCATGGAAGATCAGCTTCGCTGGTCACCATGAGCCGGAATCAGGGACCGGTTCTTTTGCTTGCATTGTGAGAGATCACAATGCTGTGTTCAAAGCTGCCATTGCTGGACCTTCTGGCAAGGTCAGCGACGGTGTAGTGGCGCATTTAACTGCTTTCTCTCGGGCAGTTGACTTTGCGATAACTGAAGGAATTGATTACCTACAGATAGAAGGTAATCATCCATTTGTGTTTGAGATGATCACAGGCGAGACCAAGATACCCGACTCCTTGACCCGGGGGCATGTCTTTCGTTGCATTCATGACTTGCAAAAGTTGAAGAGTGTGACATTCCGCTCGGTCACCATGGGTGACAATTTTGCTGCTAACTTGCTAGCCAGGATTGCTACTGAGCATCAGCGAGTTGAGTTTTGGCCTGACATCCCTCCAAAGGAAGTAGCTGAAAGCCTAGTACTGGATGTCATCGGCCGTTGGATGCCTCCTTATCTTCTGAGGGAGGCATGATCTTTTGCACCCAAACGTCCCCAAAGCAAGCTTCCTAGGAAAAAACAGAGGAGAAACTACTATACATCATTTGTGTGAACATGTTTAGGGAGAAAGATTAAGGTAAAACACATTGAGGTTTAACTCTTGTGGTTGTACTACTCATCATGTAATAACCAAGTTAAACTTTTCTTAGTTTTTTACAGTTCGAATTTTTTACAGTAGTCAAATTTTTTTATTATGTCCCTTTCAAGTGTTGGGTTTTCATCTATATCTGTTTCGGTAGTGATTATGACAGTTATTTTTAATTAATGTGAAATGCAGAGGTTAAAAGATGAGTGTTAAAATCATTCGCCTATTCATTTTTTGATATTTGACACTTGACACGACACCATGGGTAGACTCTTTTTATATAACTTAATGTTGGAATAGTAATTTTGACCCTCATTTTCTCCTTCTACACGACTCCCTTTGATTTATTCAATTCAAGGGTTAGGGCAAAAACAAGTAAGTTTGGAAATCACATCCCTTATTTTGAAGGTTCATACTTGTAATCTTGAAAAAAAAATTATAATTAGGAACACAAACCACGTAATGTATTATTTAACGTGTTATAATAAGGGTTACAATTTGAGTGGAAAAGTCACGCTACAAATTACTCGCAATCGTAATTTCTTAAGAGCAACTAGAAATGTAAAATCTCAAATGAGAAAAAAAAATTGTTTTGGGCTTTTCATATCAGAAAACCCAATAAAAACTGGGCTTAAATATAAAAGATCAGATGTTTGGGCCTAGATTCGACATATCAGAATGCTTTTTTTTGGTCAGACACGACATTGTATTTTGGCCGTTCGACATTTTTAATATAGTCAATGTAACGGTAACTTTCCTGTCTTGTCTTCTCCTTCTTCCCCTTATATCTGCTCACATCAAGCACCAAAACTAAACTTCACCAACACAAAAGTTCTCATCTTTTGCGACCAAAAAGCACCAACTTAGCTTTACCCCTACAACAATGGCAGTAGAAGATGAAGCATTTTCTCTCACTTCACTCAAACAACAAGAAGAAGAAGAGAGAGAGAGTTTTTTAGCTTTGAGCAGCACTTGCAAAGTGGTGGAGTATCTGCAGCCAGTGATGTCCAAAGAGCTCCTCTGCAAGTTCCCGGACAACTCCGCTTTTGATTTCGACTACACGCAGAGCTCGATATGGTCCCCGTTGGTCCCCCGGGCTTACGCTCCCATGGATTTGGATATGGACTTGGATTTGGATTTCTGGAGACCGCGAAAGCTCAATTTCGAGATGGGGTTGGAGGTGAAGAATCAGAACAGCAGCCTCGTTGACACTGGAGCCGGTTCGGGCATTAAGAAAAAGATGATCTCCACAACCGCAACTTGTTTCAATCTGAATCAGAGTGCTCTGAAGAACAAGGTGATGAAGAGGAAGAAAAGCAAGATGGTTTTGGCCTCTGATTTCTTTCCAACTCCTGTGAAGGTTAACTGTAACCCCATTGCATCAAAGGTACTGCTTTTTTTTTTATCTGTGTTCTTAGATTTTTCGTTTTTCATATTTTATTGAGAATCTGAGATTTTTCTGGGAAAACAAATTAAGATTCAGGGAAATTTTGAGAGATGGGCCACATTTTACAAGCTCTTTCTGTTAAATTTTGGAAATTTTGGGGAAAGATTGAGAATTTAATTAGTTGATTTTGTAATTTCTTCTGTAATTTTGGTTTCTCTGTTTTTTTTTTATTTCTAAATTCTTACGTAGAGCCGAGTGCACTTGCGTTTTAGAATTCATACAGCCAACTCTACTCAGTGGAATACGGCTTAGTTGTTGAAGTAGTAAATTTAGCATATGAAGTTTGTGTTATTGGTCAGGTGTGGAATAAGGTGCTTAAAGCTGCCTCAAAGCATTTCAAGAAAAAGAAGAGAGATCCCATGGATCATGTGAGGCTCTCAAATTATTTGAGATCAGATGGAAATATTTGAAGGCTTAATTTGTTCCTCACTTGCAATTCTTGATTGTTTCATTCAATTTGTTAATTTCATTTAATTGTCTCTGTCATTAAGAGCAAGCATTGCTTCGTAGGAGAAATATGTTCTCTTTGTCTTTCAATTTTTGGGTAGTGATTTTCACACGTTCTTTCAAAATTAATTATGTCACCACAAAAGAAATTTACTTGTGTTTTTTACATTCTAAGTTCTCTTTCGGCACTTCTCTTGTTTACACTTCTTGATCTCTTTTTGTTTATTCAATTCAAATACTAAAAAAAAAAAAAAATTGAAAGACTGCATAGAAAAAAGAGTAGTGTGGAAATCACTTAAATTTGCTTAAAAATCCATGCATTAATAAAATTTGCACTACAATTTTCATTCAGGAGGCAAAACCAATTGTTTTCACCGAAGAGAAATGCTAAGATCAGTCGCACATACGTAAATCCATTAATTTTTGTAAGTTCTCCAAAATAGGAGCAACTATGCTTGGCCCTAAGCACGTGTACGACTGATGCTACCATTCTTATTTATTAGCAAGGCTTGACAACATAACGGTCCTCAATCAAATGTTGAAATTGTTGGAAAATATATATTATAATATTTATTTATAATATTTATTTTCTGTATAAATGAAAAATAAGAGGCAAGTGTTATAGTTGAATTTAAATTCATAAGTTGCATCTATTCATTGGAACTTTAGACAACATTCACTATATTTCGAAAAGGGTGGCTTGAGTTCTATATAAACTCAAACATCCCACATGTCTAATGAATCGAAGAAAAGAGTTTTCTCCAATGTCTTTTATTCTTTGTTAGTCAAACTCTGAGTCGTGTCCTGAGAGTACAAAATATATAAAGTTCGTCAGAGTCCAAAGATTGAAGTGCTTTGACTTCGGATTATAGATTGTTGAATCCTAGGAGACGGATACCTACCAAACTATAAGCACAAGAGTAGGGATGAAATTCTGTCTTTAGGACATTACATTTATACAAACCTCAACCTCCAAGTTTGTCAATCTTTCTTATGCAAACCTCAATCTCCAAGTTTGTCAATCTTTCTTACTTTCTCTCTAGTTGTTTATATTAATCTTGCATACTTGATGTTTTTTCTTTATGATTAGTATCATTGAAATTCTTTTATTATTTTCATATTTTCTAATATTGCTCCAATATAAACGAAGTAGAAGAAGAATCACCATCTCCAACTGCCTTCCAACACACTTCACTCCTCAACAACCTCTTCCTCACCTCACCATCACCGTCCATCAGATACCCCACAACCTTCTCAATCTCATCCGCCACCACAAAATGATCACCACCGTCCTTTCTGTAGTCCAATCTCAGCTCCACGGCCAACCCCAAATCACTCATCATATGGAGAGATTTTTCATTGTGACCGGAACAACAGGTGGTACACCACGTGTTCTTATACAAGTGGTGAGATTCTTGTATTAAAAAATAACATTTTTCACAATTTATATAACAACAAGTGGTATACCGCTTATGTTATAGAAACAGAGAAAAATTTCTCCATCATCTGAACGGCTATAGCTGCTGCTCTGCATACATAGGCCAGGTCACTATAGGCACACCATGCCACAAGCTCTCCAATTGGGAACTTTGAGTCCAAGGTAGTGGATTCAAATGGTGTTTCATGCCACAATCTCGTCTAATCATTCCATACTTTTGTTGAAAAAATGTCAAAACATGAAGAAGATTAAATTAGGGGTAATTTGTTTGAAGTCAAAACATTTTTTTTCAAAATTATGATTAAGTCGACTGATATTTTGTGCTTCAATGAGATGTTAATAAAGAGAGAATTTTGACAATTGATATTAAATTTAGTTGAAGAGGAAACTTATGCTTGAGTGACTTTAGTTGAAGAAAATAAATTGTGTTGGAATAATTTTGATACTCATGTTTTAGTAAACACAGGTAAGTAAAGATTGAGAATAATTTCAAAAATCATTTATGCTATGTAAATTCTTCATTGATGAATTCTTGAATGCACATTTATTCATCTAGTGCATGTCGGACCACTTTTTTTTCTTTGTGAAGAGGGGAAAAAGGTTAGAAAATGAAAGTTAAATTTTCAGTTAAAGCGCACAAGCAGTTGAAGGAAGCATGAGGGACCAACCAAACAAAACAATATCCCAATCCACAAATTAGGAGGGAAAATAACAGAACAACTCACCCAACATTATAGCCATGGCCTCCTCTGCTTTTGCTCTACCTCTCTCCACACCCACCACCCCAAACCACCTCTCTTCCCCAATCATTTCCCTCCCAAAGTTCACAACCCACACCATCTGCTCCCGCCTCAGCAAGCTCTGTCAGGAAGGCCAACCCCACCATGCCCGCCAACTGTTCGACACTTTGCCTCGCCCCTCCACCGTGCTTTGGAACACCATCATCATTGGATTCATCTGCAACAACATGCCCAATGAAGCCCTCTTGTTCTACTCCTAGATGAAATCCTCTTCTCCCGGCACCAAGGCGTCTTACTATTGAAATAAACCGAATTCCAGTGCTAGTTGCTTGTATGTCACAAGTATGGTTGTAAACATCACTCTAGCAAAGTGTGGGTTAAAGTGATTTTCTCAACCATACTCTAGTCTTCCATACCTTGTCACTCACTTAGGTCGTTTGTCAATCTTTCTTCCTTGTTTCTAGGAACCACTTTACTTGTTATTAATATTTGTCTTGTCCACTTGTTAGGACAGATTTGTTAGTGAGGTATGGTTGTTTTCTTCCTTTTGTAACTTTCTTTTCAGCTCTCTATAAGGGTTGCCTTTCACTCTTGTAAAGATCATGAAAATTACAATACAAGATTTAAAACCAAAACGAAACATGGTATCAGAGCAAGAACCATAGGGTCCTGACTCTGTCCACTTTTTTTTTCTTCTTCGTTTGCTCATCATCGAAAGAGATGGCAGAAGAAAATGTCTCTAGTGCTGATAGCTCCTCATCTTCACCCCCAAACTTAACTCAAGGGAGTGAGAACATCCCAAATCAACGACTGTGTTCGGTGCTACTAAATGAGTTCAACTAGTCAAGAGCTGTGTCGCTTGCCCTATGAGGAAAATCAAAACTAGGGTTTATCAATGGAAGCTCGGAGTCTCCAGAATCCACTTCATCAACTTATGATGCATGACACGCTACTGACCAGTTGGTTATGTCCAGGATACTTAACTTCATGGAGCCAAAGTTGTCTGAGCTTTTCAGCTACTCAAAATCTTTCCTTCTTCTATAGGAGTCTGTTATAGACATGTATGGTAGCCAAAATAACTTAGTTCGCATTTTTCAACTAAAGAAGAATGTTGCTAGTCTGAAGCAAGGTGACCACTCATTTTCAACATCTTGGGAGCTTGAAATCCATGTGGAATGAACTCAATTTGTACTGTCTACACACGACTGATTTCGCTGTGTTTTTTAAGAGGGATGCAGAGGATAAGGTGTTTCAACTCTTGGCAAGCTTGGGAGCTAAGTATGAAGACCTGCGTAGTCATTTGTTAATGACTCCAGAGTTGCCCTCATTTACCAGTGTGTGTCATGCAGTCTAGAGAGAAGAAACTCGACGAAAAGTGATAAATGTTGAGCCCAAATCTCACTATAAGGCTAGGGTTTTCACAACCAATCACAAGACAACTGGTGATAGAGTGTTTGGGAAGAAAACTGACTGGAAATTTTCTTACTGCAACATGAAGGGACATTTAAGAGAAAAATGTTGGATCCTACATTTGGAGTTAAAACCTAAGTTTGATAGGGAAGGCCGGATGATCAAAGATGTAAAGGGAGTCACTCCAAAAGCCTTTCACTTAGCTTGTTCCTCAGCTGATGAGATAGCAAATTTCTCAACAAACCCCATTTCCTTGATCAATGAGTTTGTAGTTTTTCTTCAAAAGAAGCAAGGAAGCACTGAACATAAGGAAGTGATAACTGAAAACCTTACTGCAATGTTAGGGAAATTTGCTGGTTTCTTGGCTGACTCGGAGAACACATCGAAAGGTAACTTTCCAGGTATAATCAGTGTCATTTCCACTGCTTTTAATGCTAATGTTACACATGATTTTTGGATTATTAACTCAGGTGCCACTGATCATAAAACTAATAAATCCTCTAGTATACATGAATTTAAAAAAACTAGTGATCCAATTCATGTGTCTGTTGCAAATAGGAAAAGGGAACCTATTAAAGGGAAAGGGAAAGTTAGATTGCTGAGTAAGCATACTGATTCCACTGCCTTCTATGTACCTTCCTTTCCTTTTCAACTCTTGTCCATAGGAAGAATCACTAAAACTTTAGATTGCCTTACCATTTTCCCCCTCACAATGTTGTGTTTCAGGACCGAGTTACTCAGAAGAAGATTGGTGAAAGGTTCTTCTTAAATGGACTCTACTACATCTCAAAGGAGTCCAAATTTGTCAAAAAACTCATTGTCAACTTAAGTCAAGCTCAGGAACATCAACTCTGGCACCAACGTCTTACCTATCCCTCTAACTTATGATGACCAAGCTGTTTCCTGTTTTTTATAAAAACACCTTGAGTGTGAAACTTGTTAAATGTCAAAAGCTACTAGGCTTCCTTTTGTTTCCTCTAATTCTAGAACCAGTAGACTTTTTGAGGTTGTTCACTCAAATATCTAGGGTCATTCTCGTCTAGAATCCTTTGATGGGTATAGATATTATGTTACATTTGTTGATGACTATTCTAAAGTGACCTGGTTATATCTTTTAAAGTTTAAAAGTGAGTTGTTTGATGCTTTTAAAAATTTTCACAACCTAATCACAAATCATTTCTCATGTAAGTTATATATGTTAATATCAGATAATAGCACTGAGTACACTTCCAATAACATGAGTAGTTACTTGAGCACTCATGGCATTTTGCATCAAACTAACTATGTTGGTACTCCATAACAAAATGATGTGGCAGAGAGAAAAAATCAAGACTTATTGGGAAAGACTCGATCACTTATGATCCAAATGAAGGTTCCCAAGAAATTTTGGTCTCAAGCCCTACTCACTGCCACTTACATAATTAACAGACTGCCAACTCATGTTTTGAATAATAAATTTCCATTCGAAGTCATGAAGGGCAGGTCTATAAACTTGTCTTACCTCAGAACCTTTGGTTGCACCAGTTATGTGCACATTCAAGCTTCCCATCGTGATAAACTCGACCATCGGGCTATCAAATGTGTGTTTATGGGATACTCCAGTTCTCAAAAGGGTTACAAGGTGTACAATCCTAATACTGGGAAGCTGGCAGTCTCTAGAGATGTTCAATTTGATGAATATTCACCTTATTTCCACAAAGGTTTAGAGACTAATCCCAATATGGAAGATCTTATAAACCTATTTCCACTGCCTTCTCTAGCAGAAGTTAATGAAGTCACTCATGCCCATACCAATACTAAGAATTCTCACCCCACTGAGAGTGTAAGTGAAGGCATACCTAACTCTTCAGGACCATCAGAACTTGAACCAACTCAGCAAGTTATAAGTGCACCAAAGAGAAATCCTGCACAAGATAGACATTCACCAGTAAGGTTGCAAGAGTACACTACTTACACTGCAAGGCATCATATCTCTGCATCCATTTCTTACCACAGATTCTCACCATCTCATGCTTCTTTTCTTAACAAATTATCCAACAATTTTGAACCAAGGAATTTTCATGAAGCCTCATGCATGCTTGAGTGACAAGATGCTATAACTTAAGAGCTCCAAGCTCTGAATGATAACCAGACATGGAGTGTGGAGGATCTACCAAAGGGCAAGAAATCAGTGGGAAGTAGGTGGATATATAAGACCAAGTTCAACTCCAATGGAAGCATTGTGAGACATAAGGCGTGGTTAGTAGCTCAAGGTTTTACACAAAACCTATGGCATTGACTACAAGGAGATCTTTGCTCCAGTTGCCAAAATGAACATTGTGAGGGTATTGTTATCTGTGGCAGTCAATAATGCATGGCCTTTATTCCAAATGGATGTGAAGAATGCATTCCTTCATGGGGAGCTTGAAGAAGAAGTGTACATGAAGTTGCCTCCGGGTCATCCAAAAGAAAAGGAATCCAACAAGGTCTGCAAACTTCACAAAGCCATATATGGTCTCAAACAGTCCCCTAGAGCTTGGTATTCGAAGCTCAGTTCAGTTCTTGAAGCTGCAGGGTTCCAAAGGAGTCATGTTGACTTTTCCTTGTTTGTTCGAAGTGGTGATACTGGGAAATTAGTGGTACTTATATATGTTGATGATCTTATTATTATAGGTGATAATGTGGGTGAAATCATAGCTTTTAAGCAATCACTTCATCAAAAATTTGCCATCAAAGACTTAGGGACCCTGAAATACTTTCTTGGAATTAAGGTGGCCACTTCTTCCAAGGGGTTATTCTTGAATTAAAGAAAGTATGCTCTAGATCTTTTGGATGAAGCTAACATGATGGAGTGCAATCTAGCTCGGACACCCCTAGCTAGCAAACTTCAGTTGCATGAAAAAGGGAACCTCTCTCGGATCTTAGTGTTTATCAGCTAGTGGTTGGGAAACTCATTTATCTAACCATTACTAGGCCTGATATTTCTTATTCAGTAAACCTAGCCATTCAGTTTATGCACTCTCCTACACTAGTTCACTGGGAAATTGTCAAAAGAATACTTCGTTATCTCAAGAGCTCAATAGGCAGATGAATACTTATGAAGAACAATGGTTCAAATCACATTATGGCTTACACCAATGCTAACTGGGCTGGAAATGTAATTGATCGAAAGTCTACCACAGGTTTTTGCACATTTGTTAGAGGTAATCTTATCACTTGGAAAAGTAAGAAGCAAACCGTAATTGCACGATCCAAAGCAGAAGTTGAGTATAGGGCCAAGGAAACGACATCATGTGAACTTATATGGCTAAAAAGTATTTTTTCTGATCTCGATTTCACAAGCAACACACCAATGTCTTTGTTTTGTGACAACCAAGCTGCCATGCACATTGCCTCTAATTCAGTGTTCCATGAGAAGACTAAACATATTGAAGTTCATTGCCATTACATTCGTGCTCAAGTTCAATCCAAGGCGATCGACACAGTGTTCACACAAAGCCACGATCAACTGGCTGATTTGTTCATAAAAGCCTTAGATTCTACTCAATTCCAGCGTTTGTTGTGCAAGCTTAGATCAATTAACCCCCTTGATCCATCTTGAGGGGGAGTATTGAAACAAACCGAATTCCAGTGCTAGTTGTTTGTATGTCACAAGTTTGGTTGTAAACATCACTCTAGCTAAGTATGGCTTAAAGTGATTTTCTCAACCATAATCTAGTCTTCCATACCTTGTCACTCACTTAGGTCTTTTGTCAATCTTTCTTCCTTGTTTCTAGGAACCACTTTACTTGTTATTAATATTTATCTTGTCCACTTGTTAGGACTGATTTGTTAGTGAGGTATGGTTGTTGCCTTCCTCTTGTAATCTTCTTTTCGGCTCTCTATAAGGGTTGCCTTTCACTTTTGTAAAGATCATGAAAAATACAATACAAGATTTAAAACCAAAACTCATAGTCAAATAAGCATAATTTACATATATACAACCTAGCAGAATAAGCATAAGTCACACAACTTTAGACTTTTAAACACACATTTAGACTTTTACATACACCTTTAAACTTTTTTTTTACACACTTTTAAACTTTTCACATAATTTTAGACTTTTGTTCACACATTTAGACGTAAACTAAGGGGCACTTGCTTTTGTAGGTTTTCGTTACTATTTTTATAATTTATGGGCCATGATCTGTGATGTGGTGCACTCAATTTTTTTTATAGGGAAAATTGCTCATCAAAGTGAGCAACTTTGTTACGTGTCCGAGATTGCATGCATTTTCAAGGCAATGCAACCAAGGATGCCTGCATAATTAAAGTAATCCCAGAGAAGATAATACCAAGGATGCCTGCATCATTAAAGTAATCCCAAAGATGAAAATTAAAGTAGCTTTATTATGTGCTATTAATTCAAAATAATTGTGGGTGTCAAAAGTTAATGATGTAGTGGGAGCTGGTGACTTTGTTTTTATGCAGACAAAACTTAACAAAAGAAAAAACAAAAACTTAATTAAGACTTGAGGGCTAAAAGTTAACGATATAGTGGGAGCTGATGTATAAACATTGTTCAACTTTCAGTTTTATCACTTCCTGAACCAAATAGTGTAGATGCACTGTGAAAGCATGCTGGTTTATTTGTTAATTATTAAGAGGTTCAGGATAACCTACCAACGTGAAACACGTTTGGATGATTTGTTAATTATTTGAGGGGCTCAGGGTAACCTATCAACTTGAAAAATGAAGCAAAGGTGTAGCTAGCTATCATTTTGTATTTTTCTGGATTAGTGGGATGTCTAGGATTTGGACAAAGGTTGCACTTTATGTTTTGTATAAATCTCTTTCGGACTACTTAGCCTTTTTAACCACTGGTCTTTTTCCTTGCTTTGTTTATGGCCTTTTCCTGGGGCTAGACTGCTTTTTAGCCTCCTTTGATGTACATCCCATTGTAATTCAACTCAAATTGTAAAGAGAGAGGATTGATAAAAAGAAAAAAGAAAGAAACCAAACCTTTAACCATGACATATAACAAATAGATTAACTCATGCACAAAAAGTCAATAAATTCAGTAAAAACTGAAGGCAAAAGGTAAATTCAAACAATTGAGAAACATACATGAAGCACACATTGAGAAAAAGTTAAAAAATTGAGTAAAAACGAAAGAAAAAAAAATGCAAACAATTGATATATATAACAGCTAGAAGCATGCAGAGAGAAGCGGTAAAAATCCCAAACTTATTTGATTATCTTGAAAACCCACCAGATCCTTCTCACAATCCAAAATCCAAATAACCACTTAAAATCCATAAAATTATAATAAAATCAATACCAGAATGCACCAAACAACAGTAAAAAAATGCAGTAAAGGCAAGGATGAATTCAATAGCCCAAATAAGCAAAAAGATTCATACCTCAATTGAATTTTGAACTTGATTCCCGCTTAAAAATCTTAATCTACAAAACCAAATTAGTATTATTAATAATAAAGTAACACGTTAATGTAGCAAACAACATTGAAAAATAAAATCTAGTAAAGGTAAAGATCAATTCAACAATCTAAATAAGCGGAAGCATTCATACCTGAACTGAATTTGCAGGTTGATTTTGTTGCTTAAAAATTCTGATCTACAAAACCAAATCAATTTTATTAACACCGATAATTTAAGATTTGATATGAAAAACAAATCTATAATACAGGCCTTAAAATACATTAAAAGCTCAATTAATACAAAGAAAGAAACAATACCACACCAAACAATTTCATTGACGCCATGCCTCATGACTTGACAAAATAAAATTTGAGGTTTTTTAATTTTAATCCTTTAAAAATATTAAAATTTAAAATAAATTGGTGTTAGATTACATATTGATCATAATCCCCTTATGTGTCCTTAATTCAAAATAATTAATGTGCATTTTATTTAATGTCTCCCATTAAATATTTAAATTTATTAATATACAAATTTTAATTCATTTTTTTGACCAATTTTTTTTATTTATTAATTTTATTTAACATTCTTCAAACTTGAAAGAATCAATTAATGTACTTAAATGTTAGTACCGAAATGTATGTACCAAAATATATGCATTGAAATGTATTATATTAAATTAATGTACCTAAATGTATGCACTGAAATGTATACTGAAATGTTAGTATCAAAATATATTATATTGAATTAATGTACCTAAATAATGTATTATATTGAACTAATGTATTTAAATATTAGTACCGAAATGTATGTACCGAAATATATGCACCAAAATGTATTATATTAAATTAAGGTACCTAAATATGTGTATCAAAATCTACGCACAGAAATATTAGTACTGAAATATATTATATTGAATTAATGTATCTAAATGTTTGTATCGAAATGTATGTATGAAAATATGTGTACCTAAATGTATGTATGGAAATGTATTATAATGAATTTAGGGATCTTTTGATATAGGCACTTCAGTTTTGAATTTTCTAGATCAAACATCCATACTTTTTAGTGATTTGATTAAACTTTTTTTTGTCATAATTTTGGTGCTAAATGCACATTATATTTTAACAAATTTCCTATAATCTAGCCTTTTGATTACACTCTCCTCTGTTAGAGATAATTGTTAAAAAAATGGTAAGATTCAATTTATTTTCACAATAATGCTACAATTTAGCAATAATTATCTACGATTTAAGATATTTTCTTTCCAAAATAGTTTAAAATATTTTTAAACCCTCCAAAATCAAACGTACCGAAATAAGTTTTTCTTTTAGTACGTTAAGAGAAAATAGGATTGAGAATAATATAAACGTACCAATACACAATGTGTACAAAATAAAAATAATGTACCAATATTAACAATATGTATTGAATCAAACGTAACAAAATTGCAAATAAACCTACCAATTAATGATTTTTGTAAATTCAAACGTACCTGCAGATAATATATACGTAATGTATTGTATCTACTAGTAATTCGTCAACAACTATACTTAAAAAAACAGCAAAAAAAAAAAAATATATATATATATATATATATATATATATATAATTTCACAAAAAATTGAAAAAAAATTACACGGAGCTTTTATGTTGATCACCAACTATTTGAAAAGGAAAAAATCATTTGGAAAAAGAAATAATATTAAATGTTTGCATAACAAAAAAAAAACTATGATTGTAAAAACATATTTGGAAGAAGAAAAAATATAATTTAATTACTAATATCTCCACTAAATAAGGAAAACTACATCATGCAGATAAAAGGATAAATTAAAAAATTATTTTAATTTAAAAAAATAGAGGTGACTATTGGTCAAAGCACTTTAATCAAATTTTAAAAAGGCACAGATGTTTAATCTAAATGATATAGAAAAACAGTAGGACATTCTAATTTTCCCATGAATTTAATGTACCTAAATGAAAAAGACAAAGTACATCAAAATATATTGTACAATAAAAATTAATTTATCTAAATGTTTACAACAAAATATGTTACTGTTTGGGCCCAAAAATATTGGTTTGGACCGAGTTTAGAATTGCTCTTGGCCCAGTATTGGTCGGGCCGAATTTAGAATTGTTCTCGGCCCAGAGGCCGTGTTTAGGTGTCATTAGGGTTTATCCAGCTCATGGGCCACGCGGTTGAAGTTGGCCTTATCCCGTTGAGAACCTGTGGGATGTGGGTGAGTCCTATTATGAGAAGGAGTTTTGATAAGATAAGGATGTTGGAGTTTGAGATTTAATGCGGCCTGATAACAGTTCAAAGTCCTAGTAGGAGTAGGACTGGCCGAGATAAGGTTGGATCGGGGGAATGAGTTCTAATCCGAGAATGATTAAGATTCAATGCAGGTTGGCTACTATAAATAGGGAGATAGGACATCGAACAAACCCTCTCCAATTCAACACACAAATTGCCCTGCGCAAACCCTCGCTCTACGCGAAACCTCTCAGCAACCTTGAGATTTTTATTTTCTTTTTCCACCAACACATCTTCAGTTTGGATAAACATCACTGTGAAGGCAACCGGCGAACATCTTCAGTTTGGATAAACAGCATTGTTGCCGTAGAATCAGTCAACCGCGGAGCACCTTCAGTTTGGATAAACAGCACTGCGTCGAGGCCGATTGGTTTTCTATCCAAGTCTCGGTTAAGAAGGATTTTCGAGTCCTTCTTGGCAGATGTCATCTCATTATCCTTCTCGGCGAAGTGAGGTGTTATGAGTTACTGGGCTCGACACGTTGAACGCTGAGTTGTTTATGATTGGTTATTCTCAAGTAGGTTTTAGAGTTCGGCATTCTGACGGTCGAATCACCTTTACAATCAAGACGTACATTTGTTTTAAGTACCTGTGTCCCTATACTTTAGTGTCGATTCGGCGTGCTTATACTCTTACGAATATAATCATTGTGATCGAATCTGGCACCGACGATTTATGAACTTCGCATAACTAGTAGCCTTGTCTTTAGGCTCTAGAACTTGAATGCCGAGACGTGTTCCTTCCTCGGCCGCAGTCGCAAGATTCAGAAGTCAGCAGCGCACCCAACACAACATCAACAAATTTTACTCTTCGGCCGACGAGTTGGCACGCCTCGCATACAACCAAAGGACATAGTTAGCTTACTAATTACTCGACCTATGCGCCACGTAGGCTTAGTAGTTTTAGGGTCAACATTTTGGCACGCCCAGTGAGACCCAGTGCTAAAACTACAAAGTTCATGACCATCGAGACACGGTCAGTAAAAAAGAAAACAACCATGGGAAAATTAGCGACCGATCTGCTGGTTCAGAGTCCTGGACAAGAGGTGTCACATGTGTAAAATCCTATTGTCACTTTGACCCCTAATGCTGCTAGTGTAAAACACCGAGAAAAGGAAGTGTTCCTCGGTACTCAGCCTCAAAACACAGAAGTACCTAA
This sequence comes from Malus domestica, assembly GCF_042453785.1. Lineage (NCBI taxonomy): Eukaryota > Viridiplantae > Streptophyta > Magnoliopsida > Rosales > Rosaceae > Malus > Malus domestica. The sequence goes on along the minus strand of NC_091677.1, from coordinate 11,634,843 downwards.
CCAAACCGCATGCGTTTTCATTGAATGAATATTGGAGGACTGCGACGAAGACGGTGGGGAAGGCTCTGACCCTCCAACTAGGTCATTTCTCCGAAGATGACTTGATGAGCAATCTCGACAGGTTGAACAGACAGTTGTTCAAAAAATGAACAATTTGCTCGAGGTGATACGAAACAATGGTGAGATCCATACCAGACTGCTCGAACTATTGGTTTACAAAGCCTTCGACAAAAGACCGGTTGATCAGGCTCGGCAGCTTCCACTTAAAAGTACTCCGCCACAAGCTGAAACAGTGTCTACTCGGCCCAAAACGAATGATTTAGAAAAGATGGGAGGATCAAGTAGTAGGTCAGATGAAGCCGACCAGAAAGTGGAAACAACATCCATCGATATGACTGAGGTCCAATGGATGATCAATTCAGCTATGAAAAAAGGGTCGAAGTTCCCAAAATTCATCCACCCATATCCAGCTTATATGGAAAAGTTTGAATATCCTAAAGGTTTCAAGATTCCAGATTTCAGCCTTTTTGCTGGAGAATCGTCCTTATCCTCGTTAGAACATGTGGCTCGTTTCACTGCGCAATGCGGATATGTCAATTGTGATTTTCATAAACTACGGTTGTTTAACTTTTCGTTGACAGGTTCAGCATTCGCATGGTACATCAACCTCCTACCTAATTCTATCTAAAGCTGGGAGGCGTTGGTCAATAAATTTCACGAACAGTTTTATGGGCCGGGGATGGAAATGTCAGTTTATTCATTGGCTAGGATGGCTCAAGCATCTGATGAGTCACCAATGGATTATCTTACAAGATTTTAATCGGCCAGGAATTGGTGCTGAGTACATTTCCCCGAAGTCGAATTTGTTAGGCTTGCTCTAAATGGGCTCGACGTAGAGTACAAAAAGAAATTCTTAGGGGAAAACTTTCGGGATATGTATGAATTAGCCCAGCATGTCGAGCAATATGATTATTTGCTCCAAGAAGAAAAGATCTCGAAATCTCCATCCCGATGAACGATTTACAAAAATCCCACGGTCAGCTACGTATTAACCGAAGGTGAAGATTCTCAATACGTCAGCGTGGACGCGGTCGAGATAGTAATAGATAAACCATACATTTGCAAGGCACCGACTCAAATTAATTCCAAGGATTCCAAAACACGCTCGGCCACTGAAGAGACGATGAAAACATCGAAAGTTTACATTTTCGATATCACAAAGGCTGAGGTAATTTTCGACCAATTGTTATTAGCAAAGATCATCAAACTTTGACTAGGACATAACATTCCCAAGGCCGAATAGCTTAAAGGAAAGACGTATTGCAAGTATCATAACTCGATCAAGCATACCACAAACAACTGCGTCGTATTCTGTGATGATATCCAAAGCTAGATTGACAAAGGCAAGCTAAAGTTTCCTGAAAAATGAATGACGGTCAACACTGATCCATTCCCTTCGGCAACAGTTGGCATGGTAGACACCCGTTTTCCCAAGAGTATAGGGAAATGGAAGGTCAAGTTTGTCCCAGTACAACACATCCCAAAGAAACATTCCCAGCCATGACTCAAGATCGACCTATTTTCCAATGAACCACCTACCAAGTTCTTGGGACCGGTTGTAGTTGAATCCATGTCAGATTCCAGTGTAGAAGAAAGTGACGGGCCGATTTTGTGCAGCAATTGTAGGGCACGCGTTGTATTAACTGAACCCAAGGAGAAACTGTCTCAGACTCAGGCACCGACATCGCGGCAACAATCTACGGCCACGGTGGCGCCTCCAAAGAAACCTAGTGAAGGCCAGCGCCAGAAAGTGTTCGATAGGCTCGGCCCTCATAAACAAACGGACAGCCCTACCTCAGTCAGACGGTACATTGATTTTGACCCATCGTTTTATAACGAGGATTATTATTCACGTAATTCCATTAGCTCAAGCTCATCAGCAAATCAAAAAACCTTCAAACCGCCCGAACCACGTGACCAACGTTGGTACAGTTACAATTCTCCCACCGGCATGTATATTGCGCTGTCTAAAAAACGTCAACGTCAGCGTATAGATTGTATGGCTCGACGGCAGGCGGCCCAGACTGTTTCGGCTACTAAATAGCAGCCGAAAGAGACGGTAGGAAGCGGAGACGACCGGCCAACCTCGACAATCATGGCTGAATTACAGGGGCATAAGGAAATCAATCGTGACTACGAAACTACCATCGAATAGTCTGAGAAACGCATCAAACTCCTCATTCGGCCCGGTAAGATGAAAGCTCGCTTTAAGCAGTTTAAGAAAAAAGTCGAAAGCCAACTTTCCTCGTTACCTCCGAAAGAGCCGCTAATAAGAGTTTGGCGGAATCTACACCCTCCATTCCTTGGTGAATCCCTGGAATACATGAAAGAGTTTCACAAGAAGTATTCCGCCAATGATTTGTATGGACTACCCAATGCGTGTCAAGAAGCTCTTTACCTAGCACTAACCTGCCGTGATGCTGAACAGATCATCCAAAAAACCACCGACCCAGCAATGAAAACTATATTCTAGTACATACGAGAGGCTAGGGTTCTTGGCTTCGAGGTCGATCCATACACGGATATTGATATAGCCGAACTCTCTTTTTCTCTCGAAGACCTTTAACGCCTACGATATCACTTCGAAGTCTTTTTGGCCGTATCTCTATTCGATCTAACGACCGATGAGAAAGATCGGGTGACACGTTTGGATACCTACCTAGACACAAGGGACGCCCGGATCTCCTATGAAGAACGTGCTCGAAAAACACTGCAGGAGCAAAGTCAGGCACTGGAAACAAACGGGCTCAACAACTACAGTCCCAAGGAAACAAGGTTGGGATCCTGGACGCAAGAGCAAGTACCTGTTGAGACACCTGACCATCAGGCCGAGGATGCTCTAATGCACGATGTTATACTCCTCAATAACTCGGAAGATGACGACCAGGATCCAATGGGCCCTTCAGTCCTTGAGAATGTGGAAATCAGCATGGTCCATGTTCTACCTGCTGAATTCCAGCCAACTACACACTAACGAAATTCCTTGGATGGTGATATGGTCGCCGAGGATGCAACACAAGTTTATTTCGTCACCACCACTGAAGATGAGCCAACAAACAATGACGACAAACTTAAGACAACCCTGGCCATCTTGTTTCCCCGCTCCTCCTCGGCTAATCTTTAGCATTTAAAGCCGTTATATGTCACGGCCTACATTGAAGGTTACCCAATCTTCAAAATTTTCGTTGATTGCGGAGCAACAGTCAATATCATGCTTGTATCCATCATGAAAGCATTACGACAATCCAATGACAAACTCATTCCTTCAGGAATAACCATGAGCAGCTTCGTCGGTGACAAGTCTCAAACCAAAGGAATACTTCATTTGGAGGTGAACATTGCAGGTCGCAATCACATGACCGTATTTATTATCGTCGACTCCAAGACCGAGTATAATGTTTTGCTCGGCAGGGATTGGATTCATCAAACGAATTGTATCCCTTCTTCTTTATACCAAGTTCTCATTTTTTGGGACGGGAAATCGGTCATGGTTCACCCAGCCGATAATCAGCCATTTGAAACCAATATGATTCAGGCCCGTTATTATGATGATCACGTCGGCTACATTACCCTACAGGGTTTTAATGAAGATGGACGGTCGACTCGAATCTCAGTCCAGAAAGCCATCGAGGTAGGTGCCGAGACTATCCATCAGGATTCGGCAAGACTCGGCTTGGCCAACTTGATCCCTACCACTGATGATTACGTCGAAGGCGAGAGGAGTCAGGCCGCGATTTCATCCACGATGGAACGTCTTCTGGCCCATTGGTATGCTATTTCCAAGCATGCACATTCATGCATCAACTTAATCGAATTTTTGGCCGAGGAAGATAACGACCCAGTACTGTCGTTAAACAAAGTTCAAGCCGTACCGGCCAAACTCGAAGACAGTCGACCCCAAGTTAAGGACCCAGTAGAGGAAATAAATGTCAAAACGGTTGATGACCCTCGACCGTTATTTATTAGTGCACTGTTACCCCATGCTATAAAAGTTGAACTCTGTTAATTACTCAACGAGTTTAAAGATTGTTTTCCTTAGAGTTATCATGAGATGTCGGGCATTGATCGGACCCATGTTGAACATGAATTATGCATCAAAGCTGGTTGTAAGCCTTTCCACCAGCCCCCTCGTCGGTTCTCGACTAAAGTACAACTCGGCATAAAAGATGAATTAGTTTGACTTTTAAAAGTCAGGTTTATACGGACCACTCGATACATCGAGTGGCTGGCCAATATCGTCCCAGTGCTAAAGAAAAATGGTGTCTTATGCATCTGTATCGATTTTCATAATCTGAACCTGGCAATGCTTAAAGATAAGTACCCGATGCCGATCTCCGACTTGCTAATTGATGTTGCAGCACATCACAAGATCCTATCCGTAATGGATGGGCATGCCTGTTATAACCACATTGTCATCGCCGAAGCTGATGTTCATAAGACTACATTTCGGTGTCCCAGGGCACTCGGCACATACGAATAGGTCGTCATGCCCTTCGGTCTCAAGAATGCCAGTGTTACATACCAACGAGCTATGAACACTATTTTTTATGATTTAATTGGTACCATCGTCAAAGTCTACATCGACGATGTAGTCATCAAATCAGCACAATGGCAGACACATTTGGATGACCTCTGTCAGGCATTCCTGCGCATGCGCCGGCACAATCTGAAGATGAATCCCGCCAAATGTGTTCTCGGCGTATCAGCTGAAATTTTTTTAGGCTTCCTCGTACATCACCGTGGTATTGAGGTAGACGACAACAAGGCATGCGTAATCATTAATGCTCCACCACCGACGATTAAGAAACAATTACAGTCGTTGCTCAGTTCTTTCTTCGACGATTTATTGCTAACTCAGCTTGGAAAATGAAAGCTTTTTCCACGCTTTTGAAACTCAATGACTCCGACACCTTCGAATGGCGTGTCGAGCACCAAGAGGCCTTCACGCAGATCAAAGTCTCTCTAACGACGCCACCCATCCTCGTTCCATCACGATAGGGTCGACCTCTTAAGCTATATATCTCGGTGGTCGAAGAATCCATCGGATGCCTTCTGGCACAAGATAATGACGCCGGGCGAGAACATGCCATTTTTTACCTTAGCCGAAACCTCAACCCGCCCGAAATTAATTACTTCGCGGTCGAGAAGCTTTGTCTTGCCCTATTTTTTGCCGCGTCAAAACTCAGACATTACATGCTCCCGTCAGTCACTCAGGTCATCGCCCAGACTGATGTCATTCATTACATGCTCACTCGGCCGATCGTAAAGGGCCAAATCGGCAAATGGACAATGGCCCTTTCTTAATTCAGCTTGCAATATTTACCCCAGAAAGCTGTCAAAGGTCAAGCCCTAGCTGATTTTTTGGCCTAACACCCTTCCCCATATGAGTTTAAAGGCAATGACATTGACATCGACTTGATACAAACACGTGATAATTACTGGACAATGTACTTTGGTGGTTCCAGTATTTCAGTCTTGGCTAGCTTTGGGATCGTTATTCAATCCCCCACTCATAATCGTTGGTATTTTTCTCTCCAGCTCGATTTCGATTGTACGAATAATTAGGTCGAATACGAAGCCCTTGTTATCGACCTCGGCGTGCTGCACGATTTACGGGCAACTCGTGTTCTTGTTCTTGGCAACTTCGAACTTGTCATTAATCAACTCAATGGGACTTTTCGTTGCATGAGTTGTACTATGGCGTTTTACCACATAGTTGCCAGCTATTTGGTCGAATCCTTTGAAGGAGTAATTTTCAAACATATTTCACGAGTTCATAACACTGACTCCGACGAATTGGCTCAAATAGCCTCCGAGAGCCCAACTTATGGGGGGTAAATTAGGCCGAGAAATACCTGTGTCACGACAAGCACATTCGGCCTTGATTAATCAGCAAGTTCTCCAACATGATTGCATGATCCTTACACGGGTTATGTCTTTACCTTCGTTGTTAGAACGGAAGGATAGTATTGAGGTTGGTGTCGTTGAGTCATTACCAGACGATTGGAGAAGGATGATTATACGATATATTGATAACCCCAATGCAAAACACCACCGACGGACAAAGGTTCATGCCACAAACTATGTATTATACCAGAATGAACTGTATCAAAAAGGTAAGGATGGGTTACTGTTGCTGTGCCTCGGCTCGCAATAAGCTGCTCAAACAATGGCAGAAGTACACGAAGTAATTTGCACAGCCCATCAATCTGGACGAAAAATACTTTGGCTACTTCGACGACACGGCTATTTCTAGCCAAGTATTCTGAAGGATTGTATTGAGTATGCAAAAGGTTGTGTACAGTGTCAAATTCATGGGCCTATACAGAGAGTACCGGCTGAATCATTACATTCGATCACCAAACCATGGCCGTTCCGAGGATGGGCCATGGATGTTATCGGTAAAATCACACCATCTTCTGGTGTGGCCAAACACGCGTGGATACTTGTTGCAACGGACTACTTCACCAAATAGGTTGAAGCTAAGTCATATGCCGAGCTAACATCTAAAGAGGTTTGTAGCTTCGTTGAAGAAAACATTGTAACTAGATTCGGTGTGCCAGAAACAATCATAATAGATAATAGTACAATCTTTACATCCGACAGATTTAAGGACTATACGGTAAATCTAAAGATTCGACTCGAGTAATCTAAGTCATACTACCCGCAGGAGAATGGATAGGTCGAGGCAAGTAACAAGGTTCTTATTGGTATTCTTGAAAATATGATAAAAGAAAGGCCAGGCATGTGGCACTTAAGGATAAACGAAGCATTATGGGCTTATCGAACCTCTTTGCGGACAGCCACTAGAACGACTCCGTACGCGTTAACTTATGGACACGACGCAATGTTGCCAGTCAAGCTAAGTATAAACTCATTATGAATAATTGAACAAAGTAGTTTATTCAGCGCTGAGTACAGTCAAGCCATGAGACAAGAACTAGATGATTTAGAAGAAGCTCAGTTTAATGCTTATAACTTATTAGTGGCTCAAAAGAAGATCGCTGAGCGTGCATATAATCAACGAGTTAAGCAAAAAATGTTCGATGAATGAAAACTGGTTTGGCAAACCGTACTACCCGTAGAAATTAAAAACCCCAGGTTTGGCAAGTGGTCGCCGAATTGGGAAGGGCCATTTGTTATTCATAAAGTCCTCGTTAAGGGGGCATACTATTTTAGAGATCGAACCAGTATTGTTCACAAATTGCCAATCAATGGAAGGTTTTTAAAGAAATACTATTCAGTCACATGGGGGATGTGAGAATAAAAGTTCATTTCATTTCATTAAGTCCATTTCATTGGTCGATCAAGTTTACAATCAAATAATTCTAGGGTGATGAAGGAAGAAGAGATTCAAGAATAGCCTTCAGCTCAAACCACCTCACCTCGCCCATCGTGACCTCAGCTTGCCGATTCCTCTTGTCCATCTTCAACTGCTCAACTCACTTCATGCTCGCCACGTATTCGGTTAAGCAAGATTTACCACCTGACTTAAAATCTTTCTCAAGCTCAGAAGCAATTACCGACCTTCGATTTTGAAGTTTGGCAATTTGACGGTTAAGGTCGTCCAGGGTTTCTTTTTTCGCCTTTAAAACTTTGACCTTCAGACGAAGAGCGTTTCAACCGGCTGTTGCAGCTTTCAAGTCATCGTCAGCCCGAAGAGCTTTCTCAAAATACTGAAATATTCTCGAGTTCGTTCCAAGGCGGACGATGCTTGAATGATGGCTTCAGCGCTCAATTGACCATCAACTCCGAGATCGTTCAAACATACACCCACCAAATCAAGGCCCTTGCGCTCGAAGACTTTCAAAGCTGAAAGAGACAAAATCTCCTACAACCGAACAAGAACAATCCATTTGGTGGGTTCAGTCGTAGCTGCCGAATGACCAGCCGCTCCCGAAGTGCTGGATAGGAGAGCATCAAACTCGACTTCCCATGAAGGCTGCACAAGAAAATAGTTTAGGCGCAAGGAAAATCCTAAAAGAATGTAGAATGGAGGATTTGTTTTAGACCTGCAGAGAGGAGACTTCGGCCATGTCTCCAAGTTCATTATTGGAACCTAGAGAGCTTAATGGCTGAGCCTAATGTTTCAGACTGCTTCTTAATTCACGTGGCCGATGAAGGTTATCTACGTTCGATGGCCACTGAGGTGGCCAGGAAATATAGATAACACCCTTCGGCACATAGAATTTTCGGTGAAATGAATAACTAGGCACCTGACATTTAATATTTTTCTCGGTTCAGACTTGTTATAACAAAATTGACAAGAGAAAGTAGTTGAGCCTTAAAAAAGTCGAGGTCACTTATTGAAAGGGGATGCCGAGGTCCTGGTCCTGCGGGTGAATCAGAGTTTCCGACATCACTTCAGTTCAATAATGGGCATTTTCCCACGATTGGCTGCAGGAGGATCAACCGGGTCGGCCGTCTCAACCATAGGAGAATGATCAACAGGAGTTTCGGTCGACCAAGAGCGAATCACCAGTAGAGTCTCGTTACTCTCGTCATCCTGAAACAAAAGAGTTGTTATACTTGTGAATTTAATGAGTAAATGGAGTGGCCAACATAGTCATACCTCTTCTAAAATGATCGTCGATTATTTTAGATTCTTGGGGAGACTTTTCTCTATCAAAGGGGTTGTCTTCCCCAGTACAGGTTCTACGGTCGACCTTGGAGCTGCAGGCGTGTCGACCAGCAGTACGACAACTGGCTCAACCACGACCTCGAAGACTTCAGGTGCTGGTTAAGCTTGGGTTGCCGGCTGGTTGAAGATGGCCGATTCTCCGCTGAGGCCTGAACAACAAGTGCAGGATGAGGGGCGCTAGGAGCAGTTGTCCTAGTGGTGTGGCTAGAGATAACATGAATCTCCCGTGCTCCTTTCTTCGCTAATTTCTTGACGCGTTTTGGGGGACGGGGAGCTTCACCAGCCTTTTCAGCGTCCTCATGACGTCGTTTGCTTGTTGTATTTTATGCGGCGATTTTGGATTTCTTGAAAGAATGGGCTGATTTTTTCTTGACCACTGCCGGGCCAACCACATCCGCCTGTTTCAATACCCGACCGCCTAAGAAAGTGAAATCTCGTTAGTAAAACCGTTCAAGTGTTTGAAGAATAAAAGTAGAAACAAGGGTATACCTTGGAACGCTTCTTTAGATTGAGGGGCGGAGTTTTCTTGGGTCGGTCACTAAAAATTTTGTTGCCTACGACCTCGACCGAAGTGCCAAAAAAGTTGTGAACATATTTGTCCCACCAGTCGCTGAAGGTGTTGGTGCCGAGAAATTCAGGAATAGTCGGTCGAAGGCAGAATTTCTTACACCGTTCCTAAAATTCTTTCTCGGTGTCTCTACACTCCCTTTCTGAGGAACCAGAGACGCGCCCTTGGCTTAGAAGGTAGCGGGAAGAAAGTAGAGGCACCAGACAACCTTGGAGGTAGCCAAGTTATTGGGCAACAAAATAAGGGTGGTAGACTTCCCAACTTGTTCGGCGAGCATCGCAACCGAGGGGAAGGTCGCAAGTTAACAAGAACGACCCTAGTTTTGATGAAAACCAGTGTCTTCGCTTTCACTCCAAGTCGAGGTAGGAAGTCTGATGGAGTGGGGATATTCTTGACGATGACATATCAAAAATTCGTCATCAGAAATGACATTCAAGCCGAATAGGTGTTTAAAGACTTCTTCAGCTCAGTGATGAGGCACTGGTCGAGGAGCCAACTGAAGGCCGAGTGCTACAGTAGACTAGAGGCCGGAGATTTCTGGCCGAAGTGTGGAGAAATAAACTTGCAGCCAGAGTTGGAACACCCATAGAGGTCCATTCTGGTGTGAGTCGATCTTGTCGATGGTTGTTTCGGGCAAGCAACGTAGAAGGTTGGCAATGATGGCGGGACTAAGCGCCACATAGTGACCACTAGCCAGGGCTTCCACCACCGGCATATTCTCGACCAAGCATTTATTCGACTTGGTACAACAGATGAACTTGTTGTACCAATAAAATAGGAAGGCCTCGTGTTCTCCCTTCCGTAGATTTGCTTCCGCCCGACCAGCAAAATTGAGGATAAGGGTGTTGTAGTTCAGAAAATTTTTGTGTAATTTCTAAACGTCCTATTTTGAAGGCTCTTGACCTTCTTGGCTCAACGCCTCGACGGCCCGTTCGTCGAACAGCGCCTTGAGGTCAAGGTTTGATGGGCATCCAATAAGGGTGGTGTCAATTGGAATGTCGGAATGAGGAGTCACGATGATAGCCGAGATATCGAGGATAGTGGGAGTTATAGGGCCGAACGGAAGGACCATGGTGTTGGTGGCCGAACACCAGAGGCTTAGAGCTACCATGATGAGTTCTTTATCCATGGTAATCTCCATGGTCGAGAACTTAATAGCGTCGTGGATACCAAGAGCCTCCCACTATTTTCTGAATAATTTTTCCATTCGTACGACCCAGGGTACCCAGTTCACATTGGTCGAAGGCCAGGATCATTAGGGTTTTGTCTGGCACCACTTTGACCAATCGAATCATTGCAGCAAACTTGCCAAGCAGTGTTTTTTGAATAGGTTGATGATGGATGATGGCACCGTGTCTTTGAAAAGTGAGCCTAGAATTTGGTGAGTAGAGTTTAGTTCACCCTCGAAACGCAAAGTCTTGATGGTGTTCCGATCTTTGAAGTCCTTGCACTTATTGCACTCGGGGGGGGAGCTCTGAGATGAAGGAGGCCATTGATAAGGCTAAAAATTTCAGAGATGAAAGCTTAGGGTTTTCTGGTTTTTGAAGGTTTTGAAAGCAAGGTGGCGAGAAAATTTCAAGGGTTTGGAAAGTGTGAGGTACGAATGGAAGGGATCCGGGTATTTATAGACATTTGGGATAGAAGGCTGAACGTTTGATTTTCAAAATCAAGGGTAAAATCAAGCGGGAGAGTTACTAATCATTATACATGCTCAAAGAATCGATGAGAGAAGATCGAGGTTTTTGCGGTTTGAGGACGCACGATGGCGTGTTGCGGCAGGTTTAGTGCAAGAGAGACGTTTCGGCGGTCGCATGTTTTTGAGGATCATGATTGAAGGCTGCTAGGGTAACCAGGGGGTTGACATATGGCAGGACAGTTGAGAAATCGAGATCGTGGGGTTACATCTCATAAATGCGCATAGTGGTATTTCGCAAGAGATTGTCCTTAGGTCGGTTTCACTTCTTCAAGGTCGAGGCTCGAACCAAGGAGTATAGGTTGACAACCTCATAAGCGAGGGGGCAATGTTTGGGCCCAAAAATATTGGTTTGGGCCGAGTTTAGAATTGCTCTCTGCCCAGTATTGGTCGGGCCGAATTTAGAATTGTTCTCGGCCAAAAGGCCGTGTTTAGATGTCATTAGGGGTTATCCAGCTCATGGAAGGCGCGGTCAAAGCTAGCCTTATCCCGTTGAGAACCTGTGGGATGTGGGTGAGTCCTATTACAAGAAGGAGTTTCGACAGGATAAGGATGTTGGAGTTTGAGATTTAATGCGGCCTAATAACGAGTTAAGTTCAAAGTCCTAGTAGGAGTAGGACTGGCCGAGATAATGTTGGATCGGGGGAAGGAGTTCTAATTCGAGAATGATTGGGATCCAATACAGGTTGGCTACTATAAATAGGGAGGGAGGACATCGAACAAACCCCCTCCAATTCAACACACAAACTGCCCTGCTTAAACCCTCGCTCTATGCGAAACCTCTCAACAACCTTGAGATTTTTATTTTCTTTTTCCTCCAACACATCTTCAGTTTGGATAAACAGCACTGTGAAGGCAACCGGCGAACATCTTCAATTTGGATAAATAGCACTGTTGTCGTAGAATCAGTCAACCGCGGAGCACCTTCAGTTTGGATAAACAGCACTACGTCGAGGCCGATTGGTTGTCTATCCAAGTCTCGGTCAAGAAGGATTTTCGAGTCCTTCTTGGCAGAGGTAATCTCATTAGCCTTCTCAACGAAGTGAGGTGTTACGAGTTACTGGGCTCGGCACGTTGAACGCCAAGTTGTTTATAATTGGTTATTCTTAAGTAGGTTTTAGAGTCCACCTTCACAATCAAGACATACATTTGTTTTGAGTACCTGTGTCCCTATACTCTGGTGTCGATTCGGCGTGCTTATACTCTTACGAATATAATCACTATGACCGAATCCGGCGCCGACGATTTGTGAACTTCGCAGAACTAGTAGCCTTATCTTTAGGCTCTAGAACCCGAAGGCCGAGACATGTTCCTTCCTCGGCCACAGTCGCAGGATTCAGAAGTCAGCAGCGCACCCAACGCAACATCAACAAATTTTACTCCTCGGTAGACGAGTTGGCACGCCCCGCATACAATCGAATGATGTAGTTAGCTTACTAATTAATCGGCCTGCGCGCCACTTAGGCTTAGTAGTTTTTAGGGTCAACAGTTACAATAAATGAAATGAAAATAAAAATTATAATGAAATAAAATTAATACAGTAAAAATTAGAAAGAAAAAAGAGAAATAATTAAAAAATCAAAATATAATTAATAAATGAGGTTATTAATGTATCAATAGACTAAAATTAGATTTTAATATTACTTATGATTTTAATCTAAAAATCATCTTTGCCAAGGATTAAAATGAAGTTTTCTAATAATTTTTTTTTAAAACAGATTGAAAGCAAGATTAAACTTTAAAGGCTGCACACAAAACCCTCATAAATAACTATTTCCCCTACGAAAAGACAACCAAATAATCAAGTTATACCTAAGATCTAAACACAGAACAAAACCCTCTAACTAAATAAAAAAATGTTATCTTTTTTCACCTATGAAACACACCTCTCCAACCAATGCCGCCGCTGCCATCTTTCTCTCTCTAACGATTATAAAGTACACCTCTACTAAATAAGATTAGTTCCGCAGTGATCTGAAAATAGGTTGCGACGAAAGGGGTGGAAATCAGCCAAAATTCAGGCCAGAACCCGGAAATCCCAAACGGAAAAAAGCACAAATAGTGTGAATAGATGTAGAACGGCCGTAGAAGCAGATACTTTACAGCAACAATTAACTTGCCCAGCGAGGGCAAAGTCGTCCTTTTACTGTGCAAAGGAGGACAAAAACAGAAAACCAAGTGCAATTAAAGGGCAATTGCGCCCTTTCACTGTTATTGAACAGTGCTTTTTGTGTTGGGTTTTATTATATGTATAATATGGATGATTTTCAGCTGAACTTTGCATTTCAATAAAATACTTCTTCCACTCTAAATCGAATGAAGAAGCCAGCAGAGCTAGTGTTCATCCCAGCCCCAGGCATTGGCCACATCATATCAACGGTTGAGATTGCAAAGCAACTCGTCGCTCGAGATGATCAACTCTTCATCACAATCCTCATCATGAAGCTCCCCTTCGACAAACTCTTCACCAACACAGACTCTTCAATCTCACACCGCATCAACTTCATCAACCTCCCCGAAACCGTAGTTGACATACCACTCGTCTTCCTCTCTTTCGTCAACCCATTCGTTGAGAGTCACAAAATCCACGTCAAAGAAGCTGTCACGAAACTACTCACTGATCAGTCAGCTCAGTCCGAGTCCAAAAACCCTAGGGTTCTTGCCGGGTTCGTCATTGACATGTTCTGCACCTCCATGATTGACGTGGCAAACGAGTTTGGAGTTCCTTCTTTCCTCTTCTACACATCTAGCGCCGCCATGCTAGGGCTCTGGTTGCATCTCGCGTCGCTTCGCAACGAACACGATAAGGATATCTATGAATTGATTAACTCGAGTACTGAGTTTGTTATCCCGAGTTTTGTCAACCCTGTGCCCACTAAAGTGTTCCCTAGTGAGCTTTCGGACAAGGAAGGCGTCGCGATCTTCCTCGACTTTGGAACTAGGTTTAGAGAAACCAAGGGTATTTTGGTGAACACGTTCTCGGAGCTGGAAGCCCCTGCGATTCACTCCCTGTCGGACGGTAAGACCCCTCCGGTGTACCCTGTGGGGCCCCTGTTGAATCTGAAGAGTGATGATACTCGTGTGGCTCCGGATAAGGCCAGAGAAAAGTCTGATATCCTGGATTGGCTTGACGATCAGCCCCCGTTGTCGGTGTTGTTCCTGTGCTTCGGGAGTATGGGTAGCTTCTGTGAGGCCCAAGTGAAAGAGATAGCCTGCGCGCTGGAGCACAGCGGGCTTCGGTTCTTGTGGTCCCTACGCCAGCCCCCGCCCAAGGGGACCTTGACCTTGCCAAGCGACTATGCGGATCCCAAGGCAGTCTTGCCCGAAGGGTTCCTTGATCGGACAGCCACGACCGGGAAGGTCCTAGGATGGGCTCCGCAAGTGGCGATATTATCTCACCCGGCGGTCGGAGGTTTCGTGTCTCATTGCGGGTGGAATTCCGCTCTGGAGAGTATATGGCACGGCGTGCCGATTGCGACGTGGCCAATGTACGCAGAGCAACAATCGAATGCATTTGAGCTGTTGGAGTTGGGATTGGCAGTGGAGATTAAGATGGATTTTAAGACGGAGAGTGAAGTAGTGGTAAGTGCAGAAGAAATAGAGAGAGGGATTAAGGAAGTGATGGAACTTGATAGTGATACAAGGAAGAGAGTGAAAGTGACGAGTGAAAAGGGTAAAAAAGCCTTGGAGTTTGGTGGTTCTTCTTACACTTCATTGGGGTGTTTTATTGATCAAATTTAACTTTTTATTCAACAAAGTTCAAGATCATTGTATGACTGGTTGCAGTAACTATTTTTCATATTTTTCTTTCGTTGTAGCAAGTTTGGGAGAAATGTTTAGTTGTGACGGAAACACACAAGTGGTACACCATATGTTTTAATATGAGTGATGGGAAAAATCTCTCCAAGTTTTCAAGTTTGATATAGAGGAATTTCATGTATGCCGCAACACTTGTCTTTGAACACTTATCAAAATGTTGAGAATGTTATGTATGGTACATCGAAAATAAAAATGTTCCATTGGCAATTCGATTGTAGGATTGAAAACATAATATAAGGTATTCAACCGCATAGTTTCACCTAAAAAATATAGGTGTTGCATAATTAGTACTTTCAATTTCAAAGGTATTTGACCTTTACACCTATTACTGCCGCCTAATGTGTTTTGGGTTATGCTATTTTGGAGGAATTGACTGTGAAGATCAAAATACTGTTTATAGGCCTTCTCTCAATTCTTCCTAATATGCAATCTTGGAACCTAACGAATGATGAAGAATACTTGAAAAAGATTCTTTTCCAGCTTGTGCTGTCATTCAATGTGGTAAACCTCGACAAGTCTGCATGCAAAATATCCACCATTCGATGCTCGTATTGCAGCATTCAATGTGGTAAACTTAGACAAATATGCATGCAAAATATCCACCATTCGATGCTCATATTGCAGCATCCACAACTCCTTTGCACAAGAAGTATATATCCGTGGAAGACTGTCCTTCATGTAAGTTTCTTAGGTTCAATCCTTTGTCATTGCGGATCCGACATTAATCCTCTATGTGGTGCATTTTCTCTAGCTTCTTAAAATTACATACTTAATGACTGGATTAAAAGCGTGAATTCTCCTACAACTAGACTGCCTCGTTTCTAGCAAGTCAGTGGGCACGTCTTCTTATTGAGTTTGTCTTCATCTTACATTTATGTCGTGTATCATGATGTTTGTTTCTGCAGCTAGAATATACTTTCTTTCTCATTTGGAACTTGGTGCAGGTCAGCAGTTGTTTATCGTAGATTCTTCTCCGATGCTGCTCAAGTCTTTCCACATGGTCTTTGGTAGTGAACTCTGGACAGTGGCGGTTAAGCCAGATCAAGTTAATATGATGCCATCTCGAAAAAACCTGTTACATATTATTCAGGTAGGATAAAAAGCATGATTTCTGCCTATTCTCGTTTTGCACATGGCCATGACTTAGTCTTGGGTTGTTTCTTTTCTTCCATTTGCCTTAATCTTGGGTGCCTCGTATTATATTGGTCGCTCTACTTAGAACTCTTGAAAATGTTTATGTTTTGTGATCTGTTTCACCATGAAGGCTACTATAACTGCCTTAGTTATGAGACCCTTGTTGGCTTTTGTCTCAATATTAATGTGGCTTTCTTGAACAAGTTGTCACTTGGCTTTAAATCGTTCACATCACCTTATGTTTGTAGGGCTGGTATTGCCCATTAAAATTGACTTCCCAAGGTACAATGGTTTTCTTTTATTTGACTTATCTAGCACACTTGAACGTATGCATTTAGTTTTGCGCCGAGAACAATTAAGTAGTTGAGTAAGAGTCTATGTATTGGTACCACACCCGAAGTTCCTTGTCTTGTTCTGTGTATTGAAGCTTTGTATTGGCTTGTCTCCCATCTGATTTCTCTTATCTTCTTGATTGTGTAAGCTTGGGTGTATGCGGTATTCAGTTTGTGAGAGTTAAATCACTTTTGTAATCTCCTTTGTTAATACTGGAATTTTGTTGCCGTCTCCAAACTAAACGTAGGCTTATTCTCAACGAGTATAAATCGTTGTGTTATTTGGATTTCAGTATTTATCATACTTTGCCTTGCTTATGTATTGATCTCATATCTGTCATTTCTCACAACCACCCAAATACGGAATATGCCATCTGGATTCGATATGGAAGCTGTGAAGCAATATGTTACCTTGCACTGATCTTATACTTTCGTTTACGTATATTGTTAAAATAAAGCATGTATATTTGTTCTTGCGTTACCGAGTCACAGCCAGTCATGAACGAGGAAAATATTAAACTTTTCGTTCTTTTGGTTAAATTGGTTATAATCCTGTGACAGAAATTCTGTAATTTGGTCATGGTTACAGGGCAAATGAGGAAACCCAATATGGCCGCGAAATCTCGGTCAAAAAACTTAAACGGACGTGCACTGCCCGTTGAAGGGGAGTTCTAGTGCTGCAGCTGCAGGCGGACATTTTCCTCTGTGCAGAAGTGGGAGGAAGTCCTTTCACTGGGTATTCTTTGTTGCCAAGACTTGCTTAATTTCAACTTCGTTGCGTCGTATGGAGATTTTTTCTTCTCTAACTTTCTACCTAAAGTGACTTTGGCGCTTTTTCCTTTCTCTCTTTATGGAAAAAATCGAGTTCCTTACTTATGTTAAATACATGTAAACTTCGTTTTGTTCGTGGCAATGCAGGATTCATCATCTCGAACGTCACCGGCACCGTCTTTGTCAGCCGGTAGTGCTGCAGGAACAGTGGTCGGAGGTCCCCACATTTTCACTTTAGCTTGGTGTCAGCAAGTCGTTGATGTATTTCAGTGATCAAAACCATCTATATTGTAGTACATTACACAGATCATGTCTGCAAAAAATTAGACAAATTCAAAGCCACTAAAACATTCATTTGAGTGAAGAAACTAGACGAATGCAGTTCTATAAAGAAACACTAAATTTAATCCAACGGTCAAATGGTTTCGGATTTTGATAATTTTTTGTAGATATGACCTGAAAAGTAAGACGTAAAAGATAGATGGTTGGGTATTTGAAATACGTTATCGAGTGGACCTCATAAAAACATGTGTCTCCAAAGACTAAGCCCCATATATATGTATATGCATATACACGTATATGTATAGCTTTGATTCCATCCTCATTAACCAAGCACCTATAATTCTGTATTTTTCTCTATCTTACTACTTTTTTTTCTCCAAAATGAAGCAAAGCAGCAGGGCTGGTGTTCGTTCCTGCCCTAGGTATTGGCCATATTGCGTCCTCGTTAGAGATCGCAAAGCTCTTTGTTGCTCGATATGAACTTGGATCCTCGTCGAATTCTCTTTGTGAGGATCTCGGGAATCTGTTAATCGTATCCGTTCATTATACATCGCGCGGTCAGAAATTATTTTAATATTTTTATATAAAATTAAACAAAAACAATACTTGACAAAAACTGACCGCATGATGTGCAATGAATGCACACGATTCACGCCGGAGGATCCTGTTGGGCTCGATACGACCGTCTTTTCATTACCATGATTAGTTGTGGGTCAATAATCTCACTTTACTGTCTTGGTAACAAAGCGGGTTTCCCATGATCCGACTCAACCTTACGACCGTCTTAATTGTGAACAAATCCCGACCCCAGCATTTCAATTGTGAACAAGATTCTGATTCAATGATGAATCTTTCGTTGCTTTTAGAAAGAAAAAGAAAGGGTTATCGAGGTCGAATTGATTGCACATGTGGCCCACTAAAGAATTTTTTATATATAATCTGCAAATTTGTTCATCGTTATGTTTGGAATATTTGAATTTTTATTTAAGTGAAAAATGAAAACGAAATGACTATCAAACAACTTCATAACAAAGGTAGAAAAATATATTTAATAGGAATATCAACAATTCAATTTATGAATAAATGTTAACAAATATTTCGATATTGATACCATTATCGTTGTAACATCCCACATCGTCCAGAGGAGTGGATCATGTAAGCCTTATATGTATATTCTCATCTCTACTTAGTAGGAGATCTTTTGGGAGCTCACTCGCTTTGGGTTCCATGGGAACTTCGAAGTTAAGCAAGTTCGCGCGAGAGCAATCCCATGATAGGTGACCCATTGGGAAGTTCTTGTGTGAGTTCCCAGAAACAAAACCGTGAGGGCGTGGTCGGGGCTCAAAACGGATAATATCGTGTTATGACGGACTCGAGCCCGGGATGTGGTGGGGGCCCGGGCCGGGATGTGACAATCGCTAATTGTTGATTGAAATGATATAAACTTGTAATTTTTGATTTAAAATGTAGGACATTTTTATTACCTAATAATGTATGTATAAAACATCCTAAAACACAATAGGTTCTAGTTGACACGCCCCGACCCTGATATTCCCCGAATACCAGGACCGACACGTGCTGGCCGACACCCGGGGGTGACGAAAGCCATTAATTGATACAAAAGCTAAGAATAAGAAATAAATACAGGTTATGAATTTAAAAACAATGAATTAACAATTTAGGAACGTGTTCAGAGCATATAACTAAACCTAGTCACTAATAAGAATTAAGATAAGATTGAATGAACAAATGAGTGGGTCCTACCCCGAGAGGACTCGAAGATGCCGCTGCGGAAGTACCTTGTTGCCGGGGTTATGTGCCTTCATCCTAAGTCCTGAATGGGGGCGCAAAACAAGGGTGAGTGGACCAAGTTTATATACATACGTAGTACAAAAATAGTTATGAACATACTAACCCCCACAGTTAAGATAATGAAAACTACTAAATAATAAGTGATAGGTTTCTCAAAACCACTAGCATGCCATAAAAACAATTCATATATCTCTCTGCAAATCAATCTCATAAAATCATATCAGAAATCATATCAGAAATCGTATCAGGAAGCATAACATAAGTTGTGCTGCTAGTGAGTGCACTGAATAACAATACTCCCGGCCCAATGCCTGCACCTCAGTCTCTGTGCCCGTAGCCAGAGATATCTCCCTCCCGGCCCAATGCCTGTCTCCATGTCCCTCAGCCTTTCGCTAGGGATTATTTCTCCCGGCCTCAATGCCAACACCAGATCCTCGCCCCAGGCGGCATAGTGTTCACTAGGTACGCACAAAACATAATTCATCTCTAAAATACAACTTCGTAGCATAATTTCATCGATCCTCAAATCAAATAATTCTGTAAGGCATGCTATTAAATTATGCAATTCTATCAATAAAACATGCAATTTTCGAAGGTGGTCCACTCACAGATACTCCGTCAAAAGCTGCGCCACTAGCGAAGACAGAAACGTCGCGATAAGTGTCCCTAAGTACAAGAACGTACAGTTAATCAAACTACCCAACAATATAATTCTAGGAAATGGAAATGGGCCTTGGATTTGGATAGGTTAGGATCAAGAGGTGGTTTGGGCTTGAGCCCAACCCATACTTATACACACACGGCACACACACCAAACATTTACACATAAATATATATATATAAACACACACTCCCACGCATGCACACACACATATATATATATATATATAAATACACACACAGAGGCAACATGCATATATATATATATATATATATATATAGATACATACATATAAAACACACGCATGCACAGCATGCATATATATATATAAGCACACACACGCACAGCAAGCATACTTACACACACACACGGTTCACGCACACACACTTGCACAACGTACACACTGCACAAACACACACTCACGAACTCGTCGGAGTTCGTCGTCGGAACCGGACATGCATGCACAAGGGATGGTAAGAGTTAGGGCTTGAATAAGGGGTTCTAAAACTTCACAAATATACCTAAGAACTCACCTGGACGCACTGCAGCAGGTTTTGGGAAGAGATGGACCTCGAACTCGTCGGAGTTCGTCGTCGGAGCTAGATTGTTAGCACAGAGAAAAACTGAGATCAAAACCCTTGAGTTTTGTCATAAAACCAACATGCATAACCCAGAAATTTGAAGAAGGAACACAATCTTTACCTGGGTTCGAGTTTTAGAGCTTTGAAGCTCTCGGCTTCAATGGCAGAAAAACCCACGGTGCTAAGATGGCGCATGCAAGGGTATCGTTGAGTTCGTTAAGTCTCAAGGATCCCAAATATATGGTTTTTTGGGTTTGATTTGTGAGGGAAGTGAGGTGAAAGCTAGAGAGAAGCTCTCGGAGCTTAGAGAGTGTGAGAGAGAGAGAGAGAAGAAACCGAAAGAAAGAGAGCATTGAGATTCTGAGATGAGTTTCGGGCAGAGATGAAAGGAAAGAGGGATCTGAGAGCTGCCACATGGCAGTTTAAGATCAATAGCCTTTCTAGATCAAGGGTTAGGATTAAAAGAGAATAAGGGACTAAATTGATAGATAACAAATATGTTCTAGGGGAAAAATAGAAATAGGATGAAAAATGGGGGTGGGGTTTAACACTAGTTGTACTCATTGGCGAAGGCACCAAGAACCTCGGTGGTCCTAAGCACTGTCAACTACTTAAATAGGAGAAAGGATCCTTGCCGGATCTTTTTGTGAGGATTCCAGAGATCTTCAAATCACATTTGTTCATCGTACATCGTGCGGTCAGAAATCATTATAAATTTTTTTATTTAAAATTGAATATAAACAGTACCTGACGAAAACTGGTCGCACGATGCATGATGAACGGATGTGATTGGAGGATACCTGGGATCCACAAAGAGGATCTGGCAAGGATCCTCTCTCTTTAAGGCCATCTCCAACCAAAGAATGGCTAGAAGGCTCGTTTTAGCTCTATAGCCCTCCAAGAAATTAATATTTTAATGAATAGTATCATGCCATATTTCTTACCATCTCAAAGCAAGGGGTGAGAGGGCCATAGGCCAAATATAGTCTTGTGACAAAAAATCATCTCCAACTGAGGGGGCCATAGGGCCAAACATAATTTATTATTTTAATTGAATTAATATAGTTACTTAAATTAAACTACTTCAATAATTTTTCAAGATGGAATGTCAATAATTTTTTGAGTTGGAATCTCAATAATTTTACGTCTCGAATTTCGAATACCACGTGTCGATCTATGAGTAACTTAGGGCTGGGTTCGGTTCTAAGCGGTTCGGTTTTTTCCCAAAACCGAAACCGAACCGAAATTTCGATTCAGTTCGGTTCAATTTTTTTCGGTTTTTCCGGTTCGATTTCTGTTTTTTCATGACTTTTTTTTTTTAATCTGGAACAAATCTGAAAAGATTGATTGAGCACTGAAGAGAAAAACACAAAGAGGCTTTCTTGAACAAATATGCCATGGATCTTGAACAAATAAAGCTTTTTTTTTTTAATCTGGAACAAATCTGCCATGGATCTGGCATTATTAGGTGTTAGTGCGCCTTTCTTGTTGTGGATCTGAGAGCTCTCGAAGAGAAAAACACACATGCATGTGTTAATTCTTTGATTTTTTCCATGAAAATAAACCCAATAGAACTAAATAGCAGCCAACCAGGAGAGATTTTTACCTTGGCGGTTTGTTTTTAGTCCCAAACCTCTCGTCAGCCATGGCAACACCTATGCATCTGTTGCCAAATTGGAAGATTATACAAAATCCCAACAAAATAAAGAAAAACCCATTTTAATTCAGTAAATCACAATATAAAATTATAAATCATATTCGTTTTGATTTGAAAATTACCTGTGAGAGATCGGAAAACCCGGATTAGAATCTTCCAATTTGGAGGGGGTTCCGATTCGAAAGGGGCGAGGGAAAATCATGGTGTGGAAGAAGGGAAAATCATGGTTTGGAAGAAGAGGAGGAGGACATGAGAAGACTGGAGAGAGAGTGATTTGGAGGAAGAGAGGAAGAAGAGAGAGAGAGAGAGAGAGAGAGAGAGAGAGACTGAGGAAGCAGCGAAAATGGGAAATGGGAGAGAGATAGTGTTTGAGATATGAAATGGGAAATGGGAAATGGGAGTGAGACGGCTAGGGTTTGTAAAGTTAAGAAATTTTATAAAGCATTAAATACAAGAAACCTATAAATAACTTACTGGTGCAATTATTACAATTCAAAGCCTACAGTCAAGTGGGCTTGCAGCGACTAACCCCAACCTGCAGGGAAGGGGTTTAAACCTTGACGCCTGCATGTTTTTTAGTATTTATATTTTTTTTTCGGTTCGGTTCGGTCCAGTTTGGTTTCCGGACCTTAAAAATTAAAACCAAACCAGCCAAATTCGGTTCAGTTCGATTTGGCAGCTTCGGTTCGGTTTTTTTCGGCTTCGGTTCAATTTGGTTTTCGGTTTTTTCTGTTTTCGGTTTTTTGAACCCACCCCTAGAGTAACTTTGCAGGTTTATTATCAATAAGGAATCTCAATAATTTTACGTCTCGTATTTCGAATACCACGTGTCGATCTATGAGTAACTTTGCAGATTTCTTGTCGATAAGGAATCTCAATAATTTTACGTCTCGGATTTCGAGTGTCATGTGTTGATCTGTGAGTAACTCTCTAGATTTCTTGTCGATATGTAATCTCAATAATTTTTTGGATAGGATGATACATTTGCGTGCCACAAACAAGTACCTACAACAGGATCTTGTTGCACATCTTTGGGCCAAAAGAAGCATGGAGCAAGCGTTTAAGTTTTATGTTGTTAAGTATTTTTTTTATGTTGTTTAAGTTTCATGTTATTAAATATTTTTTAATGTTGTTTAATGTTACTTAATGTTATTTAATGTTGTTTAATATTGTTTAATGTTGTATAATGTTACTTAATGTTATTTAATGTTGTTTAATGGCTTAGGTAATTATAGGAAAAAAATTAATTTTAAAAAAATGTAAAAAAAAATTTATTCAAATTTAACGGCTAGCTGATGTCAGCAAGTAGCCATTGGGCTTCAAAACGCTGGACCAACTGGGGTTGCCTAGCTGGCTAGTTTGGGCAAGCCAGTTGGCCCAATTCTCCTTTTGTGGCTCGATGGGGCCCACGAGCCATTTGACCTAACCTTCTTAGGGCTATTTTCGGTCATATGGTCCTCTGGCCGGATCGGTTGAAAATGGCCTAAATAGACGTGTATTAGCACTCTGAAATTATCACATGCATCATTTACGTTTTAAAATTGCATTCTTCAGATCCACATGCATCGTGTTTGTTGTAAACTTGTAATCCATGGATCCTATGCGAGAATATACGCTTCCTCATCAGAGATATATTACACACACACGCAAATATATTTATATATATATATATATATATATATATGTATGTATGTATGTATGTATGTATGTATGTATAGTTGTTTAGTTGTGTGGTAATCAAGGAACCACGAGGATATTCAGTTCACTGATATGAACTGCTGTCCCTTCCATCAGCTGGTATACCTAACAAATGGTCACAGCTAATTCTCATAACATTCTTCTTCTCTTCTTAATTTCTATTGATTTTCAACTGGAAACTGCATGTTCTAGTTAGGGTATTAATAACTAGCAAATGACAGCAAAGGCATGACATCATCACCTCTATCTGAAAAATTCCAGGAATTAAAACACCAGCGCCATACCACCGGCCATGCATGCACATGATATATAGGACATGGAATAATACTTGGCTATTGAAACGTTGAGGAGATATCTTCCTCAAATGCGTTGTTACAGATTCACACAATTTTGTACTTACAATTAGAATTTTTCATATTATACATCACTGTGTAAAGATCACCTCTACAAATAATAAAAAAGAGTGAGATTGTTGTGTTATAAAATTCAGTCAAAATTAGTAAAAGTATTACGAACTTTTTTATCCATTTGCTGCGATTGATTGATAGAACAAACTTTGTTTTAATTTTATTTTTTTTTTAGTAAAGATGATCTTTACATAATGATTTACATCATTAACTATTTCGATCATTATAACACGAAGTTCTGTAAATCGTCCACGAAACATTTTAAGGAGGAATTCCTCCTCATCTTTGAGTGATCAAGAATTATTCTATGATTTATATACCCCCAATGTACTGGTATTAGAGAACTCGCTAATACAAGTATAGGTCCCACTGTTATTTAAAATACCGTGCACTAAAATGCAGTCTACGTAGTATTATATATATAGATGATTTTCAGCTGAACTTAGCATTTCAATAAAATACTTCTTCCACACTAAATCGAAATGAAGAAGCCAGCAGAGCTAGTGTTCGTCCCAGCCCCAGGCATTGGCCACATCATATCAACGGTTGAGATCGCAAAGCAACTCGTCGCTCAAGATGATCAACTCTTCATCACAATCCTCATCATGAAGCTCCCCTTCGACAAACTCTTCACCAACACAGACTCTTCAATCTCACACCGCATCAACTTCATCAACCTCCCCGAAACCCTAGTCGACATACCACTCGTCTTCCCCTTTTTCGTCAACCCATTCGTTGAGAGTCACAAAATCCACGTCAAAGAAGCTGTCACGAAACTACTCACTGATCAATCAGCTCAGTCCGAGTCCAAAAACCCTAGGGCTCTTGCCGGGTTCGTCATTGACATGTTCTGCACCTCTATGATTGACGTGGCAAACGAGTTTGGAGTTCCTTCTTTCCTCTTCTACACATCCAGCGCCGCCATGCTAGGGCTCTGGTTGCATCTCGCGTCGCTTCGCAACGAACACGACAAGGATATCTATGAATTGATTAACTCGAGTACTGAGTTGGTCATCCCGAGTTTTGTCAACCCTGTGCCCACTAAAGTGTTCCCTAGTGAGCTTTCGGACAAGGAAGGCGCCGCGATCTTCCTCGACTTTGGAACTGGGTTTAGAGAAACCAAGGGTATTTTGGTGAACACGTTCTCGGAGCTGGAAGCCCATGCGATTCACTCCCTGTCGGACGGTAAGACCCCTCCGGTGTACCCTGTGGGGCCCCTGTTGAATCTGAAGAGTGATGATACTCGTGTGGCTCCGGATAAGGCCAGAGAAAAGTCTGATATCCTGGATTGGCTTGACGATCAGCCCCCGTTGTCGGTGTTGTTCCTGTGCTTCGGGAGCATGGGTAGCTTCTGTGAGGCCCAAGTGAAAGAGATAGCCTGCGCGCTGGAGCACAGCGGGCTTCGGTTCTTGTGGTCCCTACGCAAGCCCCCGCCCAAGGGGACCTTGACCTTGCCAAGCGACTATGCGGATCCCAAGGCAGTCTTGCCCGAAGGGTTCCTTGATCGGACAGCCACGACCGGGAAGGTCCTAGGATGGGCTCCGCAAGTGGCGATATTATCTCACCCGGCGGTCGGAGGTTTCGTGTCGCATTGCGGGTGGAATTCCGCTCTGGAGAGTATATGGCACGGCGTGCCGATTGCGACGTGGCCAATGTACGCAGAGCAACAATCGAATGCATTTGAGCTGTTGGAGTTGGGATTGGCAGTGGAGATTAAGATGGATTATAAGACGGAGAGTGAAGTAGTGGTGAGCGCAGAAGAAATAGAGAGAGGGATTAAGGAAGTGATGGAACTTGATAGTGATACAAGGAAGAGAGTGAAAGAGACGAGTGAAAAAGGTAAAAAAGCCTTGGAGTTTGGTGGTTCCTCTTACACTTCATTGGGTCGTTTTATTGATCAAATTTAACTTTTTATTCAGCACAGTTCAATATCATTTTATGAATGGTTGCAGTAACTATTTTTCATATGTTTCTTTCGTTGTATCAAGTTTGGCATTGTTTATGGTAACAACGGGGAAAGATGAATAAAGTTTTCAAGTTTGGTTTAATATGTAAAGAGGAATTTCATCTACGTTGCAACATTTGTCTTTGAATACTTATAAAAATGTCGAGAATGTTATGTATGGTACATCGAAAATAAAAATGTCCCATTGGCAATTCGATTGTAGAATTGAACACATAATATAAGGTATTTAATTTCACCTGGAAAAATATAGGTGTTGCATAATTAGTACTTTCAATTTCAAAGGTCTTTGACCCTTACACCTGCCGCCCAATCTGTTTTGGGTTATGCTATTCACAGTCGAATTATTGCCGCCAATGTGTATTGGGTCATGAATATATGTGCTTCACTTCACCTTGTCGATGTTGATTGAAAGAGAAATAATCAAGCATAAGATTGTAAAGGGCTAAAAGGTTGTGAAGGCACTACAGGACATAGAGTTGGGGACAAGGCAAGTGATTAATCATTTCTCTCTTATCAAAACTTGATAAGTAAATGTGATATAGTACAATCTTTCTATAATCATGTTGGACTAAAATAATTGTATAACTATGGGAGCTAGAGGTTATAACTAGGGGTGTGATATCCACACACCCCTTTTTACTTCTCTCACACCCTTTTAATTTTTTGTCGTCGGATCGAATGAATTAAAGAAGATCAAATGACAAAAGTTAACAAGGGGTGTGAGAGAAGTAAAAAGGGGTGTGTGGATAAATGTATAGTTAAAAAATAAAAAATAAAAAGAATAAGAAAAGGAAAACCTGATATAAGTCGTTTTTTTTAACCAATAGTAGAAATTGTCCAGTTTATTAAAATAAGTCTAATTCCTTAAATCTAATTATTTTATTATTAAGAATTATCTCTTCAATGATAAGATTTATTATAAAAATTAAACTTCTTCCTAATTATCTCTTTGATTATTTCTGTTTTTTTTAATGTCTTGTTCTTCCTCGCTTTAAACCCCATTTATAGATTTTATTTTTAATTTTTATAATCAACGTATATCACAGATTAATTATATTTACCTACCTATATGACATATTCTTTTTCATAATCAACATGTCACAGATTATTGTGTCTTGCTTGTAGGTATATTATGTTTTTTCTACCTTTTAGTTAGGTTTCATATCACACTTATATGTATAATATATATATTCATATATTTGTTACTTGAGTTAGGATATAATGTTTTCAATATAGATTTATGTTAGTATATTAGTTTTTTTGTTATAGGATATTAATTAGATTCTTTGGAGTTGGAAAATGCATGATATTAGAAGATTTTAATTGATTTTTTTTATTTTTTAAAAATATAAAATGAGTAAAAGAAATAAAAACATGTAATTAGATAACTGGACTCACTCCTAAAATCTATATTGGATCTAAAAGCCCCTTAAGAAAATAAAAATTCACGGTTATCCTTAATGAAAGTTGTATGAATACAAAAGGCATTTTAGCCAAAATTGTTCTTGAGATTGGCATAACTCATCACGTGGGTCTCTGAGATTTGAAATCCATAAAAGTGGTTCCTAAGGTTGTCTACCATCAATAATTTTGGTCCTTCCATGAAAAATCTTTCTTAATAAGGACCAAAATGACAAAAATACCCTCAATTTACTAAATAATAGGCCAAAATGATTTGACAAAAATTGAGAGTATTTTTGTTATTTTTTTCCTTATTTAACAAAGATTTTCCACGGAATGAACAAAATGATTGATGGTGAATAAACTCAACGACCACTTCTTTCGATTTCAATTCTTATGAACCAAAGTGAAGAGTTATATCAATCTCAAAGACCATTTTAGCTCAAAAGCCTTAAACACATTCGTGTGATTTCCTATTATTTATTAATGAAATTTCATTGTCGTCTCCGAACTGGATAGGCTTAAGACGAACCAATAAAAATCTTTATGTTACATTTCAATTTCTTGGTTTGTCATGTTTTGTCTTGCTAGATTATCAATCCCATTTGTACCATTTTATGGGATTGGCAGGCACAAGCTGTTTCACGACTAATTCATCTTCTGTCTTTAAGGTGGACAAATGCAGAAGAGAAGCCAAACCTAACTTGGACATGGGTAGACGTTGATATCCATTTTTTCAATCAACATTCACCAAAACTAGTTATCCAATCCAATCCTAAACACCAAACGAGTTCTTTGGACTAAAAATGTTACACGCATAGGGATAACCATAGTAAGCTAGTGTTTAATTATTAAGTGGTTTTAGTCTCATATCGATTACTAGATACATCATAGCGCATGACCATTAACCAAACAACAAAACTGAACAAGCAAAAAGAACACAAAGTACAAGTTCAAGTTGGCCAAAATGGAAGCAGAAACGCAAAGGTAAATAGCACTATCATGTATAACTATGTCTCATGTAATGGAGTTCTAAGCACACTGGCGATGAACAAAAAAAAAAAAAAAAAAAAAAAAAAACAGGCGAAATTACACTAAACATATGTTTCGGACCCCCTTCTCAACCACGGAATTCATATATCATCAAACGCAACCTTATACCATTGTACAGAACTCCATAACAACCTACTACTCTACTTTCACATTCTGTTCTTTCTCATCCTTTTCTTTCTCCTTCTTTTCGTTCGCACTGTTCCCTTCTTTTCCATATACCTCTTGATAATATTCTTCATCGTCATAGTATTCTTCATCATCGTAGTACTCTTCGTCATCATCCTCATCATAATATTCTTGTCCATCATCGCTGTCCACCTTACCATTTTCCAGCAGATATTTTTCTCCCGACTGCTGCCCTCGTAAGCTCTCTTGAATTCGATCTCTGATGGCTGTGCCCTGAAACATTCCCACACCGCAGGGGAAGGACACCAAAATGATGAAGACAATTTATACTTGTAGAAATATCAGTCTATATGTAAGTGGTAATGCATATATTGTCTTTACCATTTTATGGCAACCTTCTTCAAACATCTCAAGAAATCCAGCAACCCAGCGATCAGCATTTTCAACCCATTCATTACGATGCATGGCAACAGTTTGAATCTAGAATACCGAGTCAGAAATCCACCAGTAAGAAACATAAACAGTCATTGGATTGTGTGAAAGCAATTTACAATCTAGTAATTAGCAAACGGATGGTGATGGCTTAATGCAAGAACCAAAGTAATTTCTCTCATATCAGGAGGGAGGAATCTGTTACTTCAAGACAAAAACCTTTTGTTCTCGTAAATGTATGCATGTATGAGGGTGCATGCATAAAGATTGAAGATCATAAGACTTATTAATTATACTTCATCAAATCAAGCACCCAAACAAATGTTTGCAGTAGCTATCAAGTTTGCTCTAACAATTCTACTACCTAATTAATAAACTTTAGTCCAGTCAATTTGACAATATTGCTTCATTCGTTAAGTAAAACGTTTTGACATTGTTTTTTAATTTGGTGAGATGGCTTTCTTTCCCAAAAATGGGTGATGGCTTGTGGGTACCTTGTGCCATTACATCATGCTATGCATATAGAAGCAGGGTTTAACATGTCTAAAAACTCAAGACGTGCCGTGTAAGCAGGAGCAACACAAATAATATCGAACTAGAAGCTGAGAACATTATCAGTAAATCAGTTCCCTCTTAATGCCAAATTTCTGAACTTTTGCAATCAGTAAATTATGATAAGGCGGCCAATTAAGTCCATGCAAATTCTCCCATTACATCCTGCAATTACAGCAGAACAATATATAGTAAAAAGAGAATGACATACCTTCTCTCCTACCTTCTCTTGATGTTCCTTCACTTTCTCTTGAAACTTCTTCAATCTCATGTTCACCCTTAATCGCTTTTCCTATTTATACCAAACAAAATCAGAAAGATGAGTTTTTTTTCACCATGGAAAGCTTACCGTCTCAACAGCTAGGTCAATTTGGGACGAGAACCCACAAAGCCATATTACATAGTAGGAAAACTGAATATATAAAAAACAAAAAGAATCTTGCCTTCACAAAACTAACACCAAGCTCTTTTCTTGTATATCCACGATCCAAGTTACGCAACACATACTGGTTATAATCTTTTACAATTCTCATTATAATGTCCGAAGTTGAAATCCCATCAGTTCTCTTTGTTTCCTTAAACCTCCCCACGGCTTTGACCTATAAGAAAAGAACCGCTTAACAAATTATATGTTAAAGATAAAAGGAAAATAGATACAAAAGAAAAGCACTTGTCTCGAGCTTACAAATTCGTACACGTCTTGCCCAGCTCCACTTGCATCAGCATAACTGTACAAAAAAAATGCAAAGTACAAAAGAATACATAACCATTGTCACTATTAAATTTACAATAGAAAAAATGTAACAAATATGCACTTACTTTTTAAATTTATTAATATCTAAGATATACCATGTATTTCAAAAGAACGGAATACTGAGAGAAATATACTGGAGAAAACGAAAAAAAAAAAAAGCATACAAACAAAACTGAAGAATTTCATAAATGTTCCAAAAGTACTTAAGGTACCGTTTGGTACGCAGACGGGATGGAACAGGACAGGACGGGACGGGACGGAACAGGACGGATCAGATGATGTAAATATTGAAAAAGATAAGGAGAAATTTTGTCATAAAATGTTATAAATTTGTGTTCCACGGATGTGGAACGGGTCGTTCCAGGGGAAAGAGGTGGAACGAAAAATCAGCCAAATTTCGTCCTATGGGACAACCCATTCCACAGTTTTTAGGCGCACCAAACGTGGGACGGAACGGCTCGTCCCCTTCCGTCCCGTCCCGTCCCACGTACCAAACGGTACCCAAAAGTCACCAAACAGCATAACAGTAAAGCTCAAAGGTGAGAACTTGGATAAAGTATCCTTACGGTAGAGAGTCATGGGCTACAAAGCCAATCTCATGCTTGTCAAGAAATTCTTGATTGATCACCCAAGGAGCATCAGGAATGACTTCATCTACCCACCTGCAAACAAAACACATATTTCCTGCCCTTGATCACATGACTCTCATAAATTCTATCGTGAAAATGTGTCATTAATACACATTACACACACGCAATACCAAGATTGTAAGGAAGAATTACGAGGTGGAGAGGGAGAAGAAGTAAGAGAGGGCGCTCATACTTGCAATGGCGAAGAGATTCATAACGTTCAGACTCTGTCATAACAGTTTTCCCTTTAAACTTGTGAGTGGTTTCATCATTACAACAACCGACGAGCAGATAGGTGTTAGGGAACCTGAAATGGCAATTCGAATTCATAAGAAAAAAGTGCAAAAGCAGACCACATATCCATTTCACAAGTTAACAGCAACAACGATATCAAATTACAGAAAAAGTAACATGAAAACAATCAAATAAAAAGCTAAGCCCCACAATTTTTAACCTAGGAAACATCTTTGTAACTATTCACATACTTCAAGATTGCAATTCCATAAGCTTTTATCTCATATGAATCCAATAAACTTAAGCAAAACGATGTATACGACAAAGAAAATGATTAACCAATCAACATATCCAATCAATAGACAAACGGAAATCATCGAAGAAGAAAGTAAATTTCACACCATAAGCAAAAAATCACAGCAAAATAAAAGATACCCAGGTAATAAATAACACAAAAGCTACGAATTTCATGAAAAAACGAAATATTGGTCGGAAATAGGAGCAACCCAGATTTCAAAAACGAAGAAAAACACAGAACCAAAGCAGCAAATGGCAATTGTAAACAGAGAGAGATAGAGAGAGGTAGAGGGGTAGAGAGAGACTGACGATTTCTTGGCCTGCTCGAGCGAGCGAGCGTGGCCGAAGTGGAAGAGATCGTAGATCCCATCGGCGTAGACACGAACAAGGCGGTCCGGCTGATCGGCGGGGTTCGAATTCGAATTGGCACTACCGTTGCTAGTGCCGTTAGTATCTTTGGGCTCGACCTCTGCCATCCGAATCCAACAAGAAACTGGAGTTTGGCCTTCTAGTTTACCAATATGCCACCTCCGCCACCCACCACCACAACCTCTGCTGCTTCTCTCTCACCGCTTTCGTTCTCTCTCTATATTTGTTGTGTCCCCTGCTAAACCGTACAACCTCAGAATACGCGGTAATTCCGCGTGCCCTTCCTATTTGGTTTTATTTCCATTTTTTTCTTCTTCTGTTTTCCCGTGGCGGCACGGCAAAGGTCACAAAGGTAGTAAGTTAGTATGTGCCTTGATCCGTGATGTAAAAAGGGTAAAATTTACCATGTATATGCATTCCATATGAAGTTAGGAAGAGGATCCATGATCTTATGTGATCGTATAAAACTTTACTATTATTTGGTATGTAGCTCTTTTAGGAGATGATTTGGTATAAAGTTGAATTGTGTAGCATCTTTCAAAAATGGATACATGTTTATTACGTGATTGAAGCATATTACGCATGGTTAGGGTTGGAAAATGCTAACAACGCTATAACAGTTATTTAGAAGCGGAGCTGAGAATTGAAGTAAGAAAAACACTTGTTAAAATTCAAGATCTTTGTGTCACAAATTAGATTAATCTTTCATAAAACTCTCATTTTGTCTTTTTTTACCCTTTACTTACTAACCGGTAGGCCTGGCAATTCCTGACACGACCCGATAACCCGACACGACACAACACGAAATTAACAGGTGTTCGGGTCGACACGATAACGAAACGGGTCGTTATCGGGTAACCCGATAAGCACCTGTTAAGATAACGGGTTTGTTCGGATATACACGTGGGTAACACGATACATGATAAGCAGAATATTAATTTAATAATTTATAACCCTAAAAAATACTATAATAATTATATATATATATATATATATATATTAATTTAACAATTTTATACCCCTAAAAACTATAATAATTATATATATATATATTAAATTAACTATAATAATTATAATAATTATATATACTATAATAATTATACCCAAAATATTAACTATAATAATTATATATATATATATACATATTAAATTTTATACCCCTAAAAACTATAATAATTATACATACAAAATAAATAGATTTAAATCTACTTAATAAATAAATATATATATATATACACACACACACCATTGAACTTCATGGGATACGAATTATACGAAACTAATTTCAACGATCCAACCGTCAAACATGTTTGTATATACTTCGAGATCGCATACGCCAAAAATTGCAAAAAACAAACATTCAGAGAGCAAGTAACGGGACAAAACTTTTCGACGGTTATAAACGAAAAATCACGATTTAACGGTCATTTTAACTCCGATTTTGATGATTTTTTACAACTACACTCCTTGACCCTATATGAATACAATGATTGAATTCGATCTTCAATTTAAAATATTTACACTAGTGGATACCACAAAATCTTATGTTATACTTAATAAAAGTATGAATAAACTCTTAAGTATTAGTGAATCTATTGTTTTGATGGGATACTCATTCTACGAAACTAGTTTCAATGATCCAATCATCAAACATGTTTTTATATATTTCGAGATCGCATACGCCAAAAATTGCAAAAAACAAACATTCAGAGAGCAAGTAACGGGACAAAACTTTTCGACGGTTATAAACGAAAAATCACGATTTAACGGTTAATTTAACTCCGATTTTGATGATTTTTTACAACTACACTCCTTGACCTTATATGAATACAATGATTAAATTCGATCTTCAATTTAAAATATTTACACTAGTGGATACTACAAAATCTTATGTTATACTTAATAAAAGTATGAATAAACTATTAAGTATTAGTGAATCTATTGTTTTAATGGGATACTCATTCTATGAAACTAGTTTCAATGATCCAACCGTCAAACATGTTTGTATATATTTCGAGATCGCATACGCCAAAAATTGCAAAAAAAAAAACATTCAGAGAGCAAGTAACGGGACAAAACTTTTCGACGGTTATAAACGAAAAATCACGATTTAACGGTTAATTTAACTCCGATTTTGATGATTTTTTAAAACTACACTCCTTGACCTTATATGAATACAATGATTGAATTCGATCTTCAATTTAAAATATTTACACTAGTGGATACCACAAAATCTTATGTTATACTTAATAAAAGTATGAATAAACTATTAAGTATTAGTGAATCTATTGTTTTGATGGGATACTCATTCTACGAAACTAGTTTCAAAGATCCAACCGTCAAACATGTTTGTATATACTTCGAGATCGCATACGTCAAAAATTACAAAAAACAAAACATTTAGAGATCAATTAACGGGACAAAACTTTTCGACGGTTATAAAAAGAAAAATCACGATTTAACGGTCATTTTAACTCTGATTTTGATGATTTTTTGCAGCTACACTCCTTGACCTTATATGAATACAATGATTGAATTCAATCTTCAATTTAAAATATTTACACTAGTGGACACCACAAAATCTTATATTATACTTAATAAAAGTATGAATAAACTATTAAGTATTAGTGAATCTATTGTTTTGATGGGATACTCATTCTACGAAACTAGTTTCAAAGATCCAACCGTCAAACATGTTTGTATATACTTCGAGATCGCATATGTCAAAAATTAAAAAAAAAAAAACATTCAGAGATCAAGTAACGGGACAAAAAGTTTCGACGGTTATAAACGAAAAATCACGATTTAACGGTCATTTTAACTCCGATTTTGATGTTTTTTTACAACCACACTCCTTGACCCTATATGAATACAATGATTGAATTCGATCTTCAATTTAAAATATTTACACTAGTGGATACCACAAAATCTTATATTATACTTAATAAAAGTATGAATAAACTATTAAGTATTAGTGAATCTATTGTTTTGATGGGATACTCATTCTACGAAACTAGTTTCAAAGATCCAACCGTCAAACATGTTTGTATATACTTCGAGATCGCATACGTCAAAAATTACAAAAAACAAAACATTTAGAGATCAATTAACGGGACAAAACTTTTCGACGGTTATAAAAAGAAAAATCACGATTTAACGGTCATTTTAACTCTGATTTTGATGATTTTTTGCAGCTACACTCCTTGACCTTATATGAATACAATGATTGAATTCGATCTTCAATTTAAAATATTTACACTAGTGGAAACCACAAAATCTTATGTTATACTTAATAAAAGTATGAATAAACTCTTAAGTATTAGTGAATCTATTGTTTTGATGGGATACTCATTCTACGAAACTAGTTTCAATGATCCAACCGTCAAACATATTTGTATATATTTCGAGATCGCATACGTCAAAAATTGCAAAAAACAAACATTCAGAGAGCAAGTAACGGGACAAAACTTTTCGACGTTTATAAACGAAAAATCACGATTTAACGGTTAATTTAACTCCGATTTTGATGTTTTTTTACAACCACACTCCTTGACCCTATATGAATACAATGATTGAATTCGATCTTCAATTTAAAATATTTACACTAGTGGATACCACAAAATCTTATATTATACTTAATAAAAGTATAAATAAACTATTAAGTATTAGTGAATCTATTGTTTTGATGTGATACTCATTCTACGAAACTAGTTTCAATGATCCAACCGTCAAACATGTTTATATATACTTCGAGATTGCATACGCCAAAAATTGCAAAAAGCAAACATTCAGAGATCAAGTAACGGGACAAAACTTTTCGACGGTTATAAACGAAAAATCACGATTTAACGGTCATTTTAACTCCGATTTTGATGATTTTTTACAACTACACTCCTTGACCCTATATGAATACAATGATTGAATTCGATCTTCAATTTAAAATATTTACACTAGTGGAAACCACAAAATCTTATGTTATACTTAATAAAAGTATGAATAAACTCTTAAGTATTAGTGAATCTATTGTTTTGATGGGATACTCATTCTACGAAACTAGTTTCAATGATCCAACCGTCAAACATATTTGTATATATTTCGAGATCGCATACGCCAAAAATTGCAAAAAACAAACATTCAGAGAGCACGTAACGGGACAAAACTTTTCGACGTTTATAAACGAAAAATCACGATTTAACGGTTAATTTAACTCCAATTTTGATGATTTTTTACAACTACACTCCTTGACCTTATATGAATACAATGATTGAATTCGATCTTCAATTTCAAATATTTACACTAGTGGATACCACAAAATCTTATGTTTATACTTAATAAAAGTATGGTATAGTACTATTGTTTTATTTTTTTTCATAATTATTTTGGTAAACTTCTCATAATTTGAATGATTTTTAATGTTTGGTTTTTCTATGCTTAGTTTATGCAGAAGATAGTTATGACGTGGAAAACCTTACTGAAAACATCATGAACATAACTCTTGAAGGCAATAGATCAAGCCAAAGTTCCAATGCAATTTCATGATGATCGATGTAAATCGAGGATTTTGTAAATTGAGGTTTAAACTTTTGAGAAAGATTTCACAACCTTGAAAACAAAAACTGTTTCATTTTGCATATCCTTGCACATTTAAAATTTGTAATAGATTAGTAGTGTATGTATTATTTTTTTATTAGGCTCTTATTTTCGAGTGTAGATGTAGTACTTAAACGACAAATGTGTTTTAATGTTTTGAAGTAATATTTATGTGGCAATGTGTGGTATGTGCAAATTTAAGAAAAATTTTTTTTTTCTTAAAGGGTCATAACGGGTCGGGTCACTTTACCCGTTGGGTAAAGTGACACGACCTGTTAAGGACCCGTTAAGATAACGGGTGTGACACGACACGACACGTTAAGATAACAGGTGTTACACGAAAACGACACGAACACGACTGACACGACCCGTTTGCCAGGCCTACTAACCGGGGATGTAAAACTTAGGCTGAAAAAAAAAATCGAAAATTCTGAAATCAACTCAAATTATCTTGAATTTTCGATTGGTTCAATTTTGAATTTGGTATAGGAAGTGAATTTTTGTTTCAACCTGAACTGGACTGATTAATTACCTAAAAAATAAGACTGGAAAGACTCAACCACATGAGATCTCACTTAAGATATCAAAGTTCTTAACCACTAAGCCAAATTTTAACATGTGATATTAAAATGCAACTAATGTAATTCTATGTTATCTAATAACTATTAATTATTCAATTTAACATCCCCTCAGAACCCTATCCGCCATCATTTTAACTATCCCTTTCGACTTCGCTTCAGTTGCACCACGATGACCATTCATTTCGTCTTTCTCTCTCTGTCTTTCCACCATGACAACTATCATTGTCACCAATATTTTTCCTCTCATCCCACTTCTCACCACGTTCACCACAAATCAAACGCCATCGCTACGATTCTAGGTTTCGCCACCTTCTTCTCAGTTCTGCAATTCGTCATTCTCTCAGTTGCTCTACCACACAACCATCACCGTCACAAACATTTCTCCTCTTATCCCCCTTCTCGCCACCACGACCATGAATTAGCCATCAGCGTCATTCAACTTCAGCCATCGCTACCACCGCACTTTATTGAACCAACCCGAAATCGAAATAAGTTTTGGTATTCCCAATTTTATGGATTCTGAACTTTTTGGTTCGGGATTGGGCCAAAAAAATATATCTGACTATTTTGAAATCGATTTCCATAAATGATAGCGTTATGCACACACCTATTTTTATTTCTCAAATACCCTTTCAATTTTTGGTTGTCGAATCAAATGAACTAAAGAAAGCAATTGTTGTTTGAATAGCACTATCCTTTTAGAAATCCATTTTCGGTTCGGGTTCCAAATCAAAACCATACCCTATGTAAAACTCACAAGGAATTTAGAGTGAAAGAGAATAGAAAGGAAGAGAGAGGCCATGATACAAGAAGAACATGATACCTTTATAATAAGTTTGTAGCTGATATAATTAATAACATTAACCTCACATCATAACAATGGCACGTTAAAAGTTCTCTCTCTCTCTCTCTCTCTCTCTCTCTCTCTCTCTCTCTCTTTCTCTCTCTCTCAAAACTCTCTATGTGTTGCTGCAAAAATCCAACCTAGATTGAAGTTTCAGTTACCGCCCCTTGCTTTTGCTCGGGGTAGGCAACATCCCTCTGCTTCATCTATTTTTTCCTCCTCCTTCCCTCTTCTCTCTTTTGCCATTTCCCTATTTTCCTCCTCTCTTATCTCTTTTGTCACTTCCCCTCACAGCATCCCACCCCCTCTTCCTTCCCCCATTTCCAGTCTTCTTCCTTCTTTTTTTTCGGTTATCCTCTGAGTTTTATTTTAGTTTTCCTCGAGTTTGGTCTCAATTACCCCTTAGCCTCACTTTCTATCCAAAAGGTACTTTGTATATATTTGCAGGGGTTTATGATGGGGGACTTGAATCCAGTGTCCATTTTCTCAGTTCAGAGTTTGGCTTTCTCTGAGGATGTGACGGTGGTGGTAATTTGGTTTATGCTGCTTAAGATTAGGATTGTTTTGTTGTTTGGTTTTGCAGCCTTCAGGTTTAAGCTTGTGTGAGCCTCCCGTTATATCTTAGGTTGCTACTCTCCTTTTGCTTGGGCATTTTACTTATCCATTGTTATTTCATTGGCTCTTTCTGGGCCTTGTACTAATTTTTTACGAAAGTAATCTTGTTTGAACACACCTCACATGATAGGTCTATATTCGATTTCCCCTCCTCCTACAGTCTACCTGACGCCCTGAATGGTTCCATACTTGAGATAATTAATTAGATAGTGACATTGAAGTGGGGTTTTTTTTTTTTTTGGAACGAAATATGTCATTGATGAAAAGCAATAGATAAATAAGATAAGGGCCCCTAATAAAATTCGGTAACCCAGCAACAAGTAAAGACCCCCAAGGAGGCAGTCAACCTAAAGGTGGATAAAGTGGACCACAAGCGCAACTCGGGTCACCACCCGAAGGCAAGAAACCAAAAAGGGCGTTAGTGGGGGCAAGGAAGGCCATCAATGGACAAGATATGGACCATAGCAGATGAGGGCTTGGTAAACTAGAATTCTAGACACATCTCTCTTTTACACTGCGAGGCAACCCAAACGGTTGCCGAATTTTCTTGTCGAGAAATCCATCACCACTTAAAGGAGGAAAAACGGTGACGAAGATTCCAAATTTGGTGAAGAAGGGGAAAAATAAACCAATTGGCTTTCCTTCTATCCCCATTAATGTTAGCTACTAGAGAGGCTCAGATTCAAAAATAACATTAGTGATATTATTATGGATGGTCATCTGAATAGCCATGATCGTAGCTTTAGCCTCCGCTTGAAAAGCAGAAGAAGATGTTTCAATCCCATAATTCCTAGCCATCACAGAACCATAAGTATCCTTAATAACAACTCCAAAACCCGTTGAACCTGATTACTTGGTCTAGGAGGCTTCACAGTTGATTTTCAGCATTGAAATAGAAGGAAAGATCCAAGTTGAAAGAACGGTCGTGCCCTGAGAGACCCAAGAAGGCGCTACAGGGTTGGCGGTCCAAAATTCCTCTATCAACGAATAGGCCTTGGGGATAGTAATAGCCGAAGATGGGATGATTCCATTAAAGCTAACCTGACATGAAACGCCTCGGCCCCGATATCTCCAAATACTAGGATAGGCACGTGCTAGCCGACACCCGAGGGTGACGAAGCCATTTTAAACATGCATACAAATAAAATATGTAACTAGAACAAAATATGCCAATTGGAAATGCGTTCAAAGTATACAACTAATCAAGAATAATGTGAAAGAATTACTATAAAAAGGTACGAACAAAGGAATGGGTTCTACACTGAGAATACTCGAAGATACCTATGCGGAAGTGCCCTGACGTCGGGATCGTATGCCTCGATTCTAAATCCTGAAGGGGGCGCAAAACAAAGGGTGAGTGGACCAAAGTTTATAATACTAATACTAATAATAAGAAAACCATTTTCTTTCTGAACATACTAACCCCCTGTTTTAAAAACATATATAATACTACATAATAGGTTTTTTGAAAACCCTAACGTGCCATGAAAACATTCGTAGATAATAAAACCATATCTAAAAGTGGTATCAAAATCGCCCAAAGGCAAATCTGAGAAAGGTCGTAAACCCAAAATAATAAAGTACTCAACTAGGGGTATCATAGTTGCCCGAAGGCATAGCCATCACCCGAAGGTGAAGTTGTACGACATTGAGTTACGCTAGTCAAGAAATATTGTAGGCCCCACCACCCGAAGGTGAAGCTGTACGACGTAGGGTTACGCCAAAGAAGAAACATATACATAACACACCGACATTGGTTTCGCTAGTGAAGCTGAAAGTATGTCATAAATATCTTCAACTGTGTCCTATGGCCATAGACGTCTACATACTCGTGTTGTGTGTATGTGTTGTATGATAACCCACTAGATAAGCACATAAAAAGTATCTCTAAAACTCATACCAAGCTTAGCATTTAAAATCTCGTCAACCGAAATCATAAACAAACCATAAATATTTCGTAAAAACAATTTAAATAATCATAAGTTCTCCGTAACCATAATTATAGAAATTCGTAAAACATATTATAAAACATAATCAATTCATGAAATATGAAATGCATGCAAGCTTAATATTTTATATAAAAACATGCAATTTAAGAAAGGGTCTACTCACAAATGTTCCGGTACCGAGGAACCGCTCGAACTAGGGAGGACAGGGTCACTTCCAACCAACGCACCTAAACACAAGTAAAGACCATTTAATAAAACCTCTACTAAAACGATTGAATTTGGAAAAACGGACAATGGAATTGGTTTCGGCATATCGGAAAACTTAAGGAGGGGCATCGGGTTCCCCCATATGCCACCACCGAGAGGCCACGCGCCGAGATAGGTTGTTGGGGAAGTCATTGGCGCCACAGCAACGAAGCACAGTGCCTCCGGTGGAGGCGTGTGTGCTCCACACGTCGAGCACTGCAGCACCACATGCCCGCGAGTACGCTGTACTCACCTTATCCACGAAACTTGCAAATTTACAAGTGGAAGGCCTAACTTCTAGAGCTCATTTCAAGCTCGATTCTTAACCAATTTCAGTGATTTAAGAACCAAAATGAAGTTTAAAATGTAGGGAATCGATACATACCCATTGGAGGCCGTGACATGGCAGGAGTTGGTCGGAAAAGGTGTCTGAAAGTGGTCAAACTGCCACGGTTTCAAATTCCATAAGTCTAGGAAATTTTACCAACTACTCTAATCTAACCTAAAACATGATCTAGAAGATTTTAGGAGCTTACCTACGTCGGGAAGGCGATGACTCGCTATGGTTTGTCGGAGAATATGATGAACATTAATTGTTGAGAGAGAGGTGAGAAAGGGAGGATGGAGGGTCCACAAATGGTGATGGTGCTCACTAGAGTGGTGAGGCTAGTGGTGATGGAGATGGTACTATCGTTGTTGGTTGTGCAAGCTCGGATAGAGAGTTGCAAAGATGAGGGAAAAAGACAAGGAGAGTGAAAGAGTTTACCGAGGAGAGAAATGGGAGAAAAGACAGGGAAGAAAGAGAGAAAGCCAGGAGACACCAAAACAAGGGTGGGCCCCACTGGCACACCAAACAAAGCAAGAAAAGATAAAACGGAACAAATATCTCGCGGGATGTGAAATTACCATAATGTCCTTATTGTTCCGAATCCTGTAAAACCTTCATTTTAGCTCCAAATCCAAATTCACTTGCTCCCACGCGTTCTTAACGACGAGTACTACAAGAAAAGCTAATAGAATAGGTCATACGTTGCACGGTACAAAGGTCAACAAAAGTCAATGATTTCAACTCAAAGAGCATTTTCGTAAATTCACGTTTTAAAATTATAAAAACCGTAAAATCTGGGATGG
The DNA here is from genome assembly GCF_042453785.1 of Malus domestica. Classification (NCBI taxonomy): domain Eukaryota; kingdom Viridiplantae; phylum Streptophyta; class Magnoliopsida; order Rosales; family Rosaceae; genus Malus; species Malus domestica. Next base: position 11,592,958 of record NC_091677.1, on the reverse strand, counting down.
ATCGTTACATGTCGTCTAGCCTTCCAAATTTCCCAACAAAAGAAGGCAACGAAAGAATGAAATCGATCTTGGGAGACATTGTCTTCAGGGAGAAGAGAGGATAATTTCAAGAACCAGCAATCAAAAGAGGAAATAGCTTGGGCATTGACCTTAAAACCAAGGGGGGACCCGAACCAGACCACCTTGGTCCAAGGGTTTATATATGCATGGCTTTTATCTTTTAGCTTGTCAGTGTCAGTTGCATTATTGAGACCTAAAGATGATGATGTGTCTTATTGTCATGTACATTGACGAGAACAAACAATTTAATCACGATATTACATTGGAAGAGATAAGAAAAAAGGCCCAAGATAGAGTCTAATTAATCAATGACTGATTGCAACCAATCTCCCCCGTCAATGAAAGACACATTAAGGAAAAGAGAAGCTTGTGTGTCATTCAGCTTCTGTACGTAAGGCGCACGCAAGCTCATATTTGCTCCCGCACCTGAGTTATTGTATTCTCCATAGAATATAGTCCTGCATGCATTTAAACAAATGATTAATACTTCGATTAGATTAATTTTGTGATTAATCCAATAATCAAACTTTAAATGAATATTGATTAATTGAGGGGGGTCCTTTGAAAACCACTAGGTCTTTAACTTTTAATTTTTTTTTTTAAATATAAAAACTTGAAAACAGTTACCAACAAGTAGTTTTTGTCTAAACGGCTATCAAAAGAGCCGTAACTCTTGCATTAATCTTTACATACTGGTCTCTTGTTGGATCATTGAAGTCATTCCACCCTTCAGGAGCTATAATATCAGTCATTGTTGTGCTGGCAAAAACCACTCGAGAGAAAGGCCTCCATGCTCGACCCAGCCATACTCTTCCAGTCCCTCCAATAAAGCAGTTGACAAATGCATAGCCAGTGTTTTCATCCTTGGAAGCTCTGCCGTGCGCTGTAACCGCGCCGTTTATACTCTTTGTTCCTAGGGGTACTGGGTTTGACATCGAAATCAACTGACAATTCTGTGTCAAGCAGTCCAAGAAGCACACTGGTTTTTTTGTTTTTTTATATATCAATTGATCATAAACATTCTACTTATATTCTGTATGAAAAATGATTACTTGGTATTGGGTACTAATCTAGACTACATGGCTCCTTGCCTGCATGCATGAAGGAGCTATTCCTCTGTAAATGAAAAATCACAGTTTGGTCGTGCAAAAAACTTTTTGTTTTGTAATTTTAGTGAATTATTTTAGTATATGTATGTCAAACTGTGATTTGTAGGTAAACAGTAACCCCATAACGTATTTTCTCAAGCAATCACAGGAAAAGAAATTTGCATATCAGAAATGAGACGGGTTACCTCATATAATGATCTTCCATTGCCAAAGATGAAATCAATGGAGCCCTGGATGTAGCAATCCTTGAAGTAATGGCGGCCCCTATCATCGTGAAGGGTGTCTTGAGCTCCAAAGAACCCACAACCCAAAATTGCAGCTTGGTCTCCTGATATTCTAATCGCTAAACTTGAGCTCCAACATCTCCAGGCTTCGGAATTGGGGCAACATTCTTGTTTCATAATTTCCATTTGGGGGATGAAGAGTTTGGAATATCAATGAGATTTTGAGATGCCAATAAAATTGCAACAGTGGCAACAAAATATGTTAGTATAGTGGTTTTGGGACTCATTTTTTCTGATGGAATATGGAGAGGATTTGAATTTAATGGATGGATATATAACTAGACATGTATGCACTTGAAGTGAAAGTATTGATGGAATGTCTTGCAAATCACCCTGTCCCAGTTATCTTAGGGGAATACATTTCCAACCTTAAGCTACCAAACTTTTATTCTCCAACAAAAACAATTAGTCTATATACAATTCAGAATGTGGGGAGGCATATATAATTATTTCAATCATTCAAAATGGACATTACAAATAGATATTATAAAGAGTTCAGTTTTAAAAAGGTACTAGATTTAAAATATTACAATAAAATATCACTGATCACAAAGCAATTGGTAGACTTCAAGCACAAGTTGAAAGCTGAGCTCATTAGGAATTGTAAGCGTACACAGATCAATAAAATCATTAAACCTCGTGTTACACGGAGATCATGTGATAAAAAAAATTTCAAATTATATTGGGACATGTAGTACAATGCTCATAGGTCTTGTTTATACCATATTTAGGGCCTCGTATATTTGGGCCTTAGGCCTTGTATTTAGGCCTCACACTAAAGCCCATACTTTGTAAAAGAGGAGGAGCCCCTTATTCTATAAAAGGGGACTCCTACCCTCATTCTAGGGGAGGCAAAAGAGCCAAGCCTAAGAAGGCTAAGAGAAGCTATCATTACATTCAGGAGAGACCTCACACCACCGAGGCTCTCCTCTCCCTTCTCTTCTTTCTCCGGGGACTTCCCCCAAACACTTGTATCCATACACTTACAGAGAAACAGAATCAACTACAGTGTGGACGTAGCCCAAACATTGGGGTGAACCACGATAAAATCCTTGTGTTCTTTGTGTTCTTCGTGTTCTTGAGCGTTACTTGCAGATTCACGGTCGGATTTACGTTGTTCCAAGACCTCCGGTTTTGTGCATCAACATTTGGCGCCGTCTGTGGGAAACGATACTAAAAGTTGTGTCGGTTCTCTTTCATTTTTTCACCTCCACCGTGAATCTGCAAAAACCCAAACAAACCAATGTTTCCCAGAAAACCCATGGAGCTACTTCCTCTCTCAGTCAGTCGCACACAAACCAAAACAAAAAGAAATCCTCAAATTTCGAACTCCCTTTCTCTCTCTACAGATCACTTTCTCTTTTTTAATTACTCTCTCTATCTCTCAATTCAACCCAGAAATATCCCTCAAAAGCCGATTCACTGTTGACTCACTAGCTATGCAGGACGTCGACTGAAACAGCAATATTTTTGCCCCACCACAGATAAATGGAACATTTGCAGATTGATTTCATGGCACAGACACTCAATGCTTTCCCAGAACTTTTCCTCCGCCGCTGCTATCGGGTCTTCCACGACGTCGTCTTCGGGGACGTACGGCGAGTCGAAAAAGGTGTGGGTGTGGACGGAGAGCAAGCAGGTCATGACGGCCGCCATCAGGAGAGGCTGGAACACCTTCGTCTTCCCCTTTCAAAGCCGTGAACTTGCCGATGAGTGGTCCTATCTGAAAACTGGAGGTGGAGAAAACAAACAGCTCTTGTCAAACTGGCACTTTTCAGAGAGCTTCGTTTCTGAGTTGAAGAGATAAACAGAGCAGCACAGAGACCTTCCCGCGAGCGCACGGAGACACTCGTACAAACGCCCGCAGGGAATTCATACACCGCACAACGCGATGGTTTCGACTCACGACCACTCGAAGCCGCTCTTACTCGACTCGGACCGAGACCTTCCCGAGGCGGCCTACGATGAGGCCGATAAGGTCCACGTGGTGGGGATCAATGAGGCCGGAGACGATAATTGCCAAACGCCGACGTTTTCATGGAAGAATCTGTGACTGTTAACCGGACCCGGGTTCTTGATGAGTATCGTGTTTCTGGACCTGGGGAATTTGGAGGGTGATCTTCAGGCGGGGGCGATAGCTAGGAACTCGTTGCTGTGGCTGCTGATGTGGGCGACGGCGATGAGGCTGTTGGTGCAGCTGCTGTCGGTTCGGCTCGGGGTGGCGATTGAGCGACACCTAGCGGAGCTGTGTAAGGAGGAGTACCCGACGTGGGCGTGGGTGGTGCTGTGGGTGATGGCGGAGCTTAAGAAATGGCCTACCCAAGGCCGGACTTCCTCCTCCAAACCTTCAGCAGATGCTGATGGAGATACCAAGAAAAGCAAAAGATGAGATCACCGTCCGCTGCCAATGATGAAAATAGAGATACAGATAAGTTGTCTTACAACAATACCATCATTATTCCACTTTGGCGTTGTCTGCCATCTGAAAGAGGAGAAAGAAAAGTAGTGGGAAACAAAGTGAAAGAAAAAAGCAAAAGGAAAAGATGCTTTTACAAACGGTATCTTCTTGCTTTTACAAACAGGAGCTGTCTACTTTCCAAAGCGGAAAGGAACAGCGTCACCAAGTGGAAGCCAGATCTCTGGCAACGCAAAGACAGAAACAGAGAGAATGCTGTAGAAAAACACAAGCAAACACAAGGACCCGTACTGCAAAAACAAGGAATAAACACCCCACCAGAGTCATGTGGTTTACTTTCCTTATTTTTGAATGATGTAATCTATTTTCCGTATCTTTCGGAAACATCTGTATAAACCCCATCAGAGGGTAATATGTATAAACCCCATCAGAGGGTCAAAAAAAAAAAAAAAAAAAAAAAAAAAAACAAACAAACAAACAAACAAAAAAAAAAAAAAAAAAAAAGGAAAAGCCCAAAACAAATGGGCTGACATGTTATGGAGGGCAAAGGCCCATAGGCCTAAAATAGCACCAACCAGGTGATCAAAAGTACGCCCAGTACTTCAAGTCATACATGAGCATTACTCATGTCAATCATACATAAACATTCATGAGCATCACTCATGTCAACATTCATGAGCATCACTCATGTCAACATCCATGAGCATCACTCATGTCAATCAACATAAACATCCATAAGCATCACTCATGTCAACATCCATGAGCATCACTCATGTCAATCAACATAAACATGCATGAGCATCACTCATGTCAAATCAGCTTCAAAGACTTCATTTACAGAGCTCTAGCTTCAAAAGCTTCATTCACAAGAGCTCTAGCTTCAAAAGCTTCATTTACAGAGCTCTAGCTTCAAAAGCTTCATTTACAGAGCTCTAGCTTCAAAAGCTTCATTCACAAGAGCTCTAGCTTCAAAGACTTCATTTACAGAGCTCTAGATTTAAAAGCTTCATTTACAAAAGCTCCAGTTTCGAAAGCTTCATTTACAGAGCTCTAGCTTCAAAGCTTCACTTGCAAAGCTTCACTTACAAAGCTTCAGTGCAAGGTATACAAATACCGCCTTAGAACAACCACCACTTCGGCCCATACATGGATCCAATTTGAAGTCTCCAGCCAACAGACTCTATTGACCGAAGACTTGGGGGACTACATTATGTACCATATATTGGGCCTCAACTGGGCCTCATGAAAAATACTTGGGGGACTCTAGCCCATTATTTATTTATTAAGGAGCAAACCCTTATTCTATAAAAGGGACTCCCTCACCACCATTAGAGAGCATCGCCGCCTACTGAGCAACCGTCTCACTGCGAGCATCAACTCTAACCCATCACTTATGTATTGAGGAGTGAGCCCTTATTCTATAAAAGGGACTCCCTCACCTTCAAACGCCACAAGCCGAGCCAAACAAGGCAACATAAGCTACAAGCAAAGCGGCCTCACAACATGTGCTACTTCTAGTTGAACATCATTTCAGATTGGGCACCGCCTCATATCGAGCATCAGTTCTAGACGACATTTAGTTACTTCGGCCCACACATGGACTGAATTTCAAGTCTCCAGCCAAAAGACTCTCTTGACTGAAGACTTGGGGGACTACTGTTTATACCATATTTAGGGCCTCGTATATTTGGGCCTTAGGCCTTGTATTTAGGCCTCACACTAAAGCCCATACTTTGTAAAAGAGGAGGAGCCCCTTATTCTATAAAAGGGGACTCCTACCCTCATTCTAGGGGAGGCAAAAGAGCCAAGCCTAAGAAGGCTAAGAGAAGCTATCATTACATTCAGGAGAGACCTCACACCACCGAGGCTCTCCTCTCCCTTCTCTTCTTTCTCCGGGGACTTCCCCCAAACACTTGTATCCATACACTTACAGAGAAACAGAATCAACTACAGTGTGGACGTAGCCCAAACATTGGGGTGAACCACGATAAAATCCTTGTGTTCTTTGTGTTCTTCGTGTTCTTGAGCGTTACTTGCAGATTCACGGTCGGATTTACGTTGTTCCAAGACCTCCGGTTTTGTGCATCAACAGGTCTAATCACATCTCCACATCAAATGCCAGATCCCATAACACTAAGCAAAGTAAATCTAACAAATCAAACAGCTCCACTCTTCACACATAGATCCAAAATAGATGTATAGCACACAAAAACAAAAATTAAAAAGAAGTAGTTGTCCTATAGATAGAAATCCTAATTTCCAAATTCCCCTAAAGAGAGAAATCAAACAAATTCCAAGACAATTCCTAGAAATTATTAAACATAAACAAAATAAAAAGGATAAAATCATGTTGCCACTACCGTCGGACATCCCAAAGAGAGTCGTAACACCATACCAGCTAAACTCATAGTGTTGTATTGGCTAAACTCAATCCCATTCCGACATCTGCGATGACTTCTAGCTTCGACCGCATATCAAATGTGTACTAGATGCAAAACCTTGTGTTTACTGTATAGTGTGTACATTGGCTAAAACACGACCACTATCACTCATGACACAATCATACATCAAAACAAGTAAACGAAATACATTTCTCTTAATAATAAAATAAATAGATTGCACCATATCTTTGTCTCTCATGTATGTCCATCTTCACAATATCATTCTCTTCTCCATATTATTATTATTATTTTTAATCTTCATCCCCATATTTAAAGTTTTTTTTTTCAATTCAACTTAATTAAAAACAAGTTTGTGTGTATAAACTGCATTTATTAAAGAAGTCATGCGAGTGGTAAATCACCTTGATGATTAGGATTTTCTGCTTCATCTCACTACCTTCCAAGTGAACTTTCTAATTTTTTTTTAGTGTAAATTATTGCTTTTAATATAAAAATGAAAAAAAATCATTAATACTTAATTTTGTTGTAATTAGGAAAATTAATAAATTAGGAATGTATTATTATGTGGCCTGTGGGTTGGTTTCTATTTTTTTAAATCAAGTACGATATTCATTTCATAAGGGAACAACGTACAAACAATGAGAAAGGGTGCTAACAATGGGTCTCAATAAAAACTTTTCCGGGTAAAACCCAAATGAAGGGAAAAGGAGTGTCCCGCACCAACTAAATTAAAAGTGAAAATTATCCTCCAATATAAGATCAAAAATTACATTGGGAGGTTCTTCAAACCACGAAACTGGCTGTGGCAGAGTAAGACCGCGGCGAGCCAGTCTGTGTGTCATTTCATTGGCACCACGTCGCACAAAATTAGCCTTCCATTGTTGGACATGTTGTAGTAGCCTCCGTGTGTTAGTTAATATATGGCCAAGGGGACCATAATTAACCTCGTAATTTTGTATAGCAGCTATTACCATCAAGGCGTCTCCCTCCAACATTACTTTCTGATTACGCCATCTCTAAAGAAATATAGCAGCTTCCCGAGCTGCTGCAACTTCAGCCATTAGAGCCGATGTAATCCCCTCCAGTTGCATCGCCATGGCAGCAATAAACTCCCCAGCCGCGTCTCGGATAATCAGTCCAGCTCCTCCTATGCTGTTCGGCTTATCCCATGCCCCCATCAAAATTGCACTTTATCCACCCTTCCCCTGGCCTCCTCCATTTATGAACCTCTACAACCTGAGATTTCGGCTAGACCACATTCCATTTCTTAAACTCCAACAACCAAGTATATGCTTGAATTTGGAGTTCATGTCGTGGTAAAATTGAGCCCCTCCATAATAACTCATTGCGAGCTTTCCTAATATTCCACATCAACATAAGGACTAAATCAGAGCTCTCCCTAGACATCATAAGCCATTCGTGCCACCCAATCTTGCAACCCCACATCTCCTTGTTGCATATGATGTAAACCCAACAGACTAGCAAACCATGTTGCTCTAGCATGGGGGCACTGCAGCATAATATGCTTGATCGTTTCAGGGACAGTCCCACAAATAATACAACAGCCATCCAGTACAACCTTCTTCAACTTCAAGTTTACTGTAGTCGGCAGAGCATTTAAGCAACCCCTCCATATGCAAATTTTTATCTTCCCCGATACCTTAGCACACCAAAGTGCCTTCCATAGGAATTTGATCTCTGCCGGCATCTTAAAACCCACGGGAACATCCATGCAGATGTCATTACAAGTCCGAGCTACAAAATATGCACTCTTAGTCATGAATACTCCTTTAGGCTCTTTGATCCAAATCAACTCATCAGGCAAATTAAAGAAACTCAAAGGAATACTTAAAATAAGATTGACCTCTTCAGGGAAGAACATTCGAGAAACCACCTGCATATTCCATCTCATGTGATCCGCCTCCAACATCAAAGATCGAACAGTAAGATTAAGGTGAACTCCAAGGGAAACCGGACTCAACACCTTGGCATAGTTCTCTCTTAGCAACCAAGAATCCCCCCAGATTTTTATCTTCAAACCGTCAGCTACACATCGTCTAGCTCTTCGGTGGATCAGAACCCTAGCTGCTACAATGTTCTTCCAATAATAGGAGGAATTGGACTTTACTAGGGCATGTAGAAAATCCAATTCTTGGAAATATCGAGCCTTAAAAACTTGGGTTAGCAAAGACTGCGGTTGTTTTATAATGCGCCAACCTTGCTTAGTAAGCAAAGCAAGATTAAAGGCGTACAAATCTTTGAAACCTAAACCTCCCTCACTTTTTGGCTTGCACATTCGCTGCCAACTCACCCAATGAATGCTTCTTTTGCCGACTTCTTTTCCCCACCAAAATCGAGCAACCATTTGATTCAATTCCTCACATAACATTTTTGGAAGCAAAAAAGTATGCATGGTGTATAACGGAATAGCATGGGCCACTGTTTGAATTAAGATATCTTTCCTCGCACTACTGAGGACACTCCCACGCCAACCATTAAGTTTTTTCCATAACCTATCTTTGATATATGCAAACGTTTGTTTCTTTGACTTACCCGTGTACACTGGCAGGCCATCTCATGGTATTGCACACGAGTCATACCCAAACAATCCGCAAGCAGCTAACCATCCACCTCATTTACATTGGTACTAAATGCCACCCCACTTTTCGATAAATTAACTGTTTGCCCCCAGGCTACTTCATAAATTCGTAATAAGGTCTTCAACTCGCAGTATTCATGTAAATTACTCCTAGCAAAGATAAAACAATCATCCGCAAAGAGTAGATGATTTATATTAGGTGCATCATTACAAACCTTTATCCTTTTTATTCTGCCTTGGGCCTCCCATGCATCCAATAATGCCTATAAACCTTCGGCACAAATCATAAATAAAAAGGAGACAACAGATCACCTTACCTGATGCCCCTCTTAGGCTGCATTAATCCCATCGGTTAATTCCTCATTGAGCTTGAATGAGTAAGTTACAAAAGTGACACATCTCATAATCCAAGTAATCCATTCTTCCACAAAACCCAATCTTCGCATTATTTGTTCTAAGAAAGACCATTCAATACGGTCGTATGCTTTACTGATATCAAGCTTCAATGCCATCACACCATTCCAACCACTATTTTTCCTCTTCATAAAATGAACAACTTCCAATGCCACCAAACAATTATCAGAAATTAATCTACCACAAATAAACGCACTTTGTGAAGGCGAAATAATATCTGGTAAGATACTCTTCTATCTATTCGTAAGCACCTTTGAGCATATCTTGTATATCACATTACACAAACTGATTGGCCACAATTCGATCATAGATGTTGGATCAAGTTTCTTGGGTATCAGAGTAACATGTGTGTAGTTAACTTTCCGCAACAATGCCCCTAACTCAAGGTGTCAACCCCCATCACAAACATCTTTACCGACAACTGCCCAATGATTTTGATAAAACCTAGGCGTCATTCCATCAGGTCTCGGTGCCTTGGTAAGATGCATTTGGAACAACGCATCCTTAATTTCTTCGTCAAAAAATGGTAACATAAGACTTTGATTCATCTCATCTGTGACCTTCGGTACAATCTTACTTAGTATCCCCAAGGCATCTACTACCTCGGTGGAGCCAAACAATTTCATGAAGTAAGATAAAATAACTAATTCCATACCTGCCTTGCTATCCTGCCATTGTCCCGACTCATCAAACAAACCATGAAGCCCATTTCGTCTCTGCCGTCGAGTTGCTTTTAAAAGTGATAGCACCAATTATCTTATAACAAAAAGTCAGAAAACATACATTATTCGGCTCAAGAGCTGGACAGAAAAAAAAAAAAAAAAAAAAAAAAAAAGGGAAAACGACACTCATCGATATTTCTATTCTAATTTTTACGTACTTTCTATTGGATATATATCAATTGTTTTTCTTCCAAACTGTAACTTCCTCTTTCATGGTTTGGTTGTAAGCAAGGCAAACACATACCTTATAAACTGCAAACCTTCCATTTTAAGTAACATATAATTACAAATGGTTTTTATGCTTAGTATAAACACATATACAAAAGCGCTCAAACGCTAACCAGTTAGCAACTTAATACAATGCTAACCACACATTTAAATCAACTCTACATATTGTCTCATGATCAACCGTCACTTCGTAGATCTCTTCATTCAACGATCATCCACATTGTTAGGGATTTACAATAGTTAAAGACTAGCAACTGGCAGATGTTTTTACCAAGAGATTGTCTGTAGACCGTCTTGTGCGTCTTATTTCCAAACTTTTCTCCTCGTCGATGTCATGTTTGCAGGGGATGTTAAGGGGTTACAAATAGTTAAAGACATTAATTCTAGAATAATGATCAATTGTCAATTATGTCGTAACTCCATATTTATATTTATGTTTATGACCCTTAAGATGTAACCGTAGATTATTAGCTACCCACTTATATATATATATATATAGGATCAAGGGACAAATATTTTTACAAATACTTTTACACTCTTTTTAAGCCGTTTGATTACATGGCATCCAAGGGTTCTTATTTATTCATTAAATGACATGGATGTTTATGTGGATTTTAATTAATATTAAAAATAAAATAAAACATAAAATCTGGATAATTAAAAAAGGAAGATAATTTAACTGAAATTGGTTCTTCCATTCCCATTTCGATCAAGACTTGGATTCAAACTTTGAACCCTAATAAAAATATCATGAAACTTCTTTAAATTCATATGCTTGTGCAATTAAACACATGCCTGATTTCACCCATGTATTGAAAGGTTCTCACAAACAGACCTGATATTATCAGAGAAGATTATATGAACGAACTGTGCATTCTTCAAGATGATGTTCCTCCCTTCCCCAATCAAGTAAAATCTCAATTTGCCAAAAAGTTATTGGTTCTAGTTGCTTGCATTTGTGATGAGACACTTCTACTTTGTGGGGTTTGCTTAACTTATTATAGCATATGGCATGCATTGCTTCAGGTTGCCCTTGACATAATAGAAGAAGAAATGGGGCGATCCCTCGAAGCTGTTTTCAGTAAAGTTTCATGATTTTTTTTTTATTATGGTTCAAATTCTGAATCCAAGTTTTGATCGAAATGAGAATGGGAGAACCAATTTCAGTTAAATTATCTTCCTTTTTTAATTATATTTTTAATTTTTCAGATTTTATTTTTTTCAGTTTTTTTTTATCTTTAATATTGGTTAAAATCCTCATAAGCATCATTGTCATTTAATGAATAAATAAGAACCATTGGATGTCATGTCATCAAAGGCATAAAAAGAATGTAAAAGTATTTGTCCTTTGATTCTATCTCATATATATTTTCTACACATAATTAAAGAGTACCAAAACCAAAATAGTGTGTGTGTATACATACATACATACATACATACATACATACATATATATATATATATATATATGAGTCTTAAAAAAAGATAGAAAATACACTTATTGAAGATGTGATCTCAATATAATATAACCAAGTTTTAATGTTTGTGACAATGTAGGGTGGAGTGGATATCGATGTTATACAAATCCACGTGTTTGAGATGGCTCAGGAACAAGTATAACATGTTTGAAGATTAGGTTGTGCTACTGCTAATGATGCTCCCCGGACGAATGAAACTAAAACAAACCAATATCAAAGATTAATGTAATCTTTGGTGAATCAAAAGGCACCCATTTAAATTCAAATTAGCAAAGATTAGGGGTATATATTTGACTTCGTTAAAGTGTACAATTTCTTGCCTTTTACGCCACTTGGGTCCCATGATGACCTAGCATTCATCCCCTCTTCCCTCTCCATTTCTCACTCAAAAACAGCAATCGCTCTCAACTCAAGATCCGCCGGACGCGCCGCTCCACTGCCCGCTTTTCGAAAGAAGAAAAGATTTTGAAGACCGCAGTACTGCTCTTTTCTTTCGTTTAAGCACATGCATACTTCTCTGAACAATAGTGGGCTACTTAAATATGAGTAAAAATTCCTGCTCAAAATTTTTCGTGTTCGAATTACAAAGTTTTGTGTTTATAATCAGAACTGTTTATATTATAAATCACTCAACAAATATCATATCTCTGTAAAAAAACAAATTCAAACTAAGGTCATTTAGTCAATCTATTGTAGCAAATAAGTAAACGGTTCATAATGCTTCACGTATTTCATTCTTTTGGTTTTATACAATTTGATAACTAAAAGACCTTATTTTTAATTGATTTTTTGCATAGACGATTTTATTGAGTCATCCATAATATGAATGGTTCCAATTATAAACATAAAGTTTTATGAATCGTTAACAAACTGTTTTGAGTAGGATTTCCTACTCATTCTTTGAGTAAACCAAATACTATTCTACTTTTGTTACGAGATATAATTATAATCTAAACTACGTACGTTAAAGTGGTGAGGAGAGTTTGATCCTAAATGCAACGAAATTAATATTAAAGCCTAGCTACTGAGATAATCAATCGACCACGTGTTTCTTAAATACATTCTTCATTTCGTATTCACCATATTAATTTTTATTTCTCGAGCACCCATTTAGTTATATTTTAACTTTCATAAACACATTCTTTGTTTCTCGATCAACATACGCAAATTCTTTTTCCTAGTACTAATTAATATGGACCTTTAATTTTTGGAAACGTGAAAACAAGAAAGTTAAGAATATTTATTTTGGTCATACTTTGGGGCTATATATGTGGATATATTAAATATGCATGGAAGGCATGGGATTTTTGGGGCAGCTGCCCCATCGCCGCCTTTGTTTTTAAGCCAATGTGTAAACAAATTAAAAATGCTAGCGGTTTAGATGAGTTAATTACTGGTGAGCTAGCAAGCGTGTTAGGCGAGCATTCAGTGTTAGGTTAAGTTGCAAAACCTGATGATCTACCTTAATTGAATTTATTTGGCAACGTACTATATAAAAATTACAAATTAAATTAATAGCCAAACAAACATGTTAAATTTTAGAGGTATTTTGTTAATTTTCTTTCGAAACTTGTAAAGAACTGCCACTTTTTTGCATGATTTTTAATTTTAGCCAATTACCCTTTTAAATTTTTATAATTGATTGATTCCCCCATGAACTTTAATTTTAGCCAATGATTCTCTGAACTTTTATGATTGGCCAACTTCCCTTGAACTTTAGTTTCTCCCTAAACTCTAAAATTTAAACAAAAATTGTACGGAATGGACTAGCAAAACAGAAGAAGAAGGAAAAACAATATGGTATCTAGATTAGGGATAAAATTATCTTCTTGTAATTATAAAATTAAAGTTCAAGGACGAAATTTACCAATTATAAAAGTTTAGGAAGTAAATGGCTAAATTAAAGTTCAAGAGAGAAATTGGCCAATTATAAAAGTTGAGGGGTGTAATAATTGGCTAAAATTAAATATCATAAGAGAAATTAGCAGCTTCTTACAAGTTCGGGGAGAGATCGGTCAATACCTCTAAATTGAGTAGCTAAACGAATCCTCTCTCTTAATTATATTTAACTCCTGATATGCTATTTACAGGACCATTTTTATGAAGAATACAAGATTTTTTTTTTTAAGGAGAGGAAAAAAAGAATTTTGTTCACTCCCATACAATCCCACGACTTTGTAATAACAAGATTAAACAACTGCAAGCCACAACCCAAAAAGAAAGAAGAGAAAAATCATACTTAATGAAAAACAGGAATATACCAACAATTTAAGTAAAATAATATAACCATTTTTACTTTCAGAGCATGATGACTGATATATACATAGTATACATATATATGTAGTGTTAACATCATGTAGTATTCTTTTTCATGTGCATATACATAGTATACATAGCATCCTCGGTCAAATTACAAAATGAAAAAGGATATTAAGAATTGAACAATTAACCACATTGCATAAGAAAGGAAGAGATTTAGTTTCAAGTCCGTTGAAAAAGAGAAAATATATAATATTCTTTTTCATGTGCATATACATTGGTCAAGAATTTTGTCCTAAGATAAGTCAGTCTACCTAACTTTTCTGCTTTATGTCCCTCACAATTTTCTCAAAACATGTAACTCCTGTTCTCATTGGCAGAACTATTAGAGCTGGGCGGCCTAGCCGAAGAAGGCAATTGGGATGCAATACCCTCCCTCAGAAACTCATGTTGATCATGATCGGACGACAGTCCCATCACCATGCTTGTGGGTCCCACTCTTGATGACAATCTCTCAAGAAACCCATGATCACCGTTAACGTTGTCATTGTTCCTCAGCGAAAACAAGTATTGCTGGTTATGGCGTTGTTGGAATTGTTGCTGTTGTTGTTGTTGTTGTTGTTGTTGTTGTTGTTGTAAGAGTTGTTGCTGCTGAGGCTGTAGAGGATGGCACCCGGCCGCCCCGGGAGGCACCACGAAGCTCTGTGGCCTAGTGGGGCCGAGACCAAAGGTAAAATTCGAAGCACCAGTGGGAAACGACACCGTACTAGGACCCCCAGTGAATTGCTGCACCATGGCACGAAAATTGGTGGTGTCAGTGTTGAGCAGCGTGGTGGGAGTTCTTCTTGAGGCTCTAGACCTTTTCCGGGCCGGCTTCGAAACGCGGCCTTGATCCGGACTCAAACTGTTGTTGGTGCTGGAGCTCGGGTGGCCTGAACCGGCATGACCTGGTAAAGATGAAGTTGTAGTGGTGGTGGTGACGACGGTGGCATCAGAGACTTGGTCATGGCAAAACAGTGAAGAAGGGGTAGAAGAATTCAGGTTTTGGTTGTAGAATTGGAGCCAGTGATCATTAGGGTTGCTGGACATGGTTCCAGTACTACTCATTGTCGAGAGAGAGAGAGAGAGAGAAAGAGAGAGAGAGAGAGCACAAATTTGAGTCTGGGGTTAGAGGGAAGAAATATGATGGAAGGTACGCTATATTTATGAAGGTGGGAATGGGGGGTCTAGGAGGATTTTATGGGATGATCTTGACCGTTGATTTTGGGAGAGATAGGTGATGTCACGTGATATGGCACGTGGGGGTGGTGGCTGTGGGCAGGAAAAATCAAAATATTGGCAAATGAAAAATAGCTTTAGCTTTTTCAGGGTTTCTGGAAGGTATTGTACAAAAGCATATATGGTTTCCTGGAAGCAACATATTGGCAGACGCCAGCTTGATAATGATTGCGTCATCACGGTGGTGTCCACGTCAGAAAGAGAATGGCGGTGATGGTGGTGGTGGAGGAGAAATTTTTTATTATGACCGGAATACGAGTGATAAACTACGTGTTTTTATATAAATGATGAGAAATTTTATTTTTCAAGTTATAACTTTTTAACACACATATCATACAATTTAAATAGTAACACGTAATGTATCTCTTCATATACGAGTTACACTAAAAAATCTCTGGAGGCTGTTGGTGACTTCACTCGTGACACACGGAAGACGTCTTTGGGGCCGCAATGAAACAACCAAGCACCTTCCAACTTCCAAGTCCTCGTCTTTATTTGATTCTTTGCCCCAACTCGCCCGTTTTCATATAAAATTATAAATAGTTACTTTTACAAATTTAATAATTATATCCTTTAAAGCGTTCATACACGAAGTTTTTCAATGCTTTTTTTTATAATAAACGATATTATTTATATTAAACAGATAAGAGAGTAAGCTAAATTTCTAATTAGGGACTAGCAATAATATTGTGATTCAAATTTATTTTTGATAAAAATTAAACATACTTACAAATGAAGTTAAATACTATTAAATTAAATTACTAAATGATAGATTTTCTAATGCTTTATAGTTTCTAGTTGACAATTCCTAATAAGCACTTTTTTGATTTATTGTGCTAAAAAATCAGATATATTTTCCTGGATAAAAAAGCACTAGAAACCATTTTTGTCCTATTATTTGACTCCTTTTTTTTTTTTTTTTTTTGCCTAAAAGTCAAGCTGTTGAGCAGAAACCAACGAAACTATTTGGTCATTGTATAATTTACTATTTATTGAGATTAAAAGATTATTACTACTTTTCTTTTTTCTTACCTACACCCCAAATCCTTTTTATTAATGTTGTTGAGATAAATCCACATCATAAACCTAATTAATGAAAGTGGTGGAGTAAAAATTCAGATCATGTTTATTTAGAAGAAATAAAATTTTAAAGAATGGGTATTATTGTTTTCATTTTTGTTACTAACAATCAAAGATTTGAAAGGAATTAGTGTGATTCCCATTTATTTTTAATTATTAATAATCATGAGTGAAAAACATGATGCATTTGGGTATCTCATACCTTTTTATACCTTAAAAGCTAAGGTATGAGATTACCAAATTACCATAACAAGTGACCTAGTAGAAAAATGCGAACAACAACTCTCTAAATAAAGAAAGAAAAGGGATGTACAACGTTTGATACTTTGTAAGCTGTGAATTTGCTTGATCGTGGTTATGTGTAAGCTGCAATTCCCAACTAACCTTATTTGAACCTGAAAGAGTGGATTACTGTAGTCCGCCACTAGTTGTTTTCCCCTTAAAAAAAGGTAAAAAGGTTTGAGATTACCATGGTGGGTTGTTATTATTCCTTACCCAAACAATTCATATCCCATTATTCTTGCTCATGGTTAATAAACATTCCTTCAATAACAAAGCATAAATAATGTTTGATTCGTTACCCTTGTTGTCAAGAATTTTTTTTATTACGAGCTATATTGCCACACAAATATTTTCAACAAAAAAAAAAATAATTGTAATAAGCTCTTTAATGGAAAAGGTAATTCAGTTTATCTACCAAAGATAGAAAATAATTCAGAAGTAGCAGTAACTCCAACCATTACGAAAAACAGTATTAATTTCCTCTTTCTCTTGTCATTTGATAATTCTTTTTACTTTTTTTGTGCTGGTTGGAGCCATCTGATTCAGCCATGGCTAGCCCTAGATTTTCCATTTTAAAAGGCGATATAAAATTCTGAATTTTCCGGTAGATTAAGACCAAACTATAAAGTGCTATATCTGCATTGCCTTTGTGTCTCATGTCCTGAAACAAGCATTTTTAAACTCAGAATATGAACCAGAAAGATATAAACAAATAAGTCAATTAAAATCATTGTTGATTGGTTTTCCAATTCCCTCTTATGTGGATGGCTGTAGACTTTTCTACTTTGAATGTTCTTTAGTTTATGTCAGGTTTTCTTCTTCTCAGTATTCCAACGACCATGCTATTCAAATCCAGCAATCATGTGTTGGATGAAATTGAGAGACTTTTCTCTATTTTTAGTATAATGGTGGAAATCGTCGAGGCCCTTGTTCTAGAATTCTTTAGAGAATCAACAAAATTGAGGAAGATTTGAAAATTTTCTATCATTTTTACCGACAAACGGTGAATCAGTTGGTATCAAAGCATCAGTTCGATCCTCGAGAATTTCATGAATCATGTTTTGGCTCCTATTAATGTAACATAAGAATTGTATCAAATGAGAGGTTTAAGAAGACTGACCACTTCCACGCACGATTACTATGACACGTCGAAAGTATATATAAAGTGGTAAATAATCTCTTTTATTTCTTCATATTCCTTTTAAACAAAAGTCCAAATCTTTCTTTATCAATCTGCCTCAGTGCCTCACAAGCAGATAAAAATGTAGTCTCGACCCTCAACCACCAGAATGAGAGATAGAGAGGAAAGTCAAAGAAGAACACGTTAGGCGGGAGATATATGATTAATTAAGATTTAAGAATATAAATCCATTATATATAGTGATACGAAATTTCAAACAGATGACGTCCTATTTCCCCACGTTCCTTTGACTATTACTCACTTCTTCAAATGTCTATATATACATATGTGTGTGTATATATTTATATGGCTATTTGATGTTCCTAATTGCTCAATCTGCGGCAACATTATTCAGTGGCTTCTCCTATGTGTATGTGAACATAGGTTATGAGAGTCCTGCTCTCCTAAGGACTTATTGGAGGTTATGATCCTTGAGATAATTCAGTAATTTACTAAGTAATCTTTACCATGTTTTCACACTTGCTCGTGTGCGTGTGCGTGTGCATGTGCGTGTGTCTATATATATATATATATGCCCTTCATCTAAAGGTATCCATATTTTTGGGTAAAAATGAGAATTAGTTGTAGTGTCCATCCCACATCGAATTTCAACGATTCGAACCATCTATTTTGTAACTCTCAATTCATAGATCATCCTAACAAAGATTCAATTTAATTTGAAACTATTTGCCTACTTGATTATCACGATGAACTTTCATTGTTTCTTATACAACAAAATGTTTGTCAATTTCTTTGAATTCAATTAGATGTCTCAAATATTTCCAATTTGGCTAATATTTTGCAAGGATAATCTGTAAGATCCAACTTGAAAAATAGACGGTTCGGATCGTCGAAGTTCAATGTGGTGTGGACCCCACAACTAATCCCCATTTAGTAAAAACAAACAATTTTTGTTGGGAATTGTGTACACAATTTTTTTTTTTTGCTTATTTATATTATTTATTATACCGGATTTCAGGAATTACTTAGTACCGCATTCTTGGTCATAGTATATTGTGAAGGCGACAATTTTACTTAACTCTTCTTTATTTATTTGTTTTTTTTCAATCAAAATTGAAACAGTATGATATAGAATGAATCAATAGTTTTATATTTGACTATAATCAAAATTAACAAAGATAAATAAGCGGAGAATAGAAACCAAAGTATAAATGAGAGGAACAAAGGATTTTAGGGAAGGTTGTTCGTCTCCTAATCCTTGACACAAGAAATGGAATTTTACCCAACCCTTTCTTGTGTCGAATTAATAAAGATTCACGATCCCGTTCGTAAAAAATTGATATTTGTAGTTTTCATTTTTTTTTTGTCTAGGGGGAATTATGCTTACTTGTTTTTTAGTACAAGTAGCTATCGGGTTTGCTACGACTTTTTATTATCGTCCGACCGTTACGAAAGCCTTTGCTTCTGTTCAACATATAATGACTGAAGCTAATTTTGGTTGGTTAATCCGATCAGTTGATCAATGGTCAACAAGTATATTTAATTTATTTGGTCATTCACCAACCCGAGTCTGATATACCCTATATTTAATTTAGGGTCATTTTAGTTCTTGTCCATAATCAACCTAGTTGTTAGAATGAAACCTTATTTGTTTGAATAGTTTGATCAAGGTTCTTAGCATCATTTAAGGGATTTAACTCATGCATTTATGCATTCAATATCCCACAAATTATGAAATTTAAACAAATCCAAATAATATTGTTACAAATATAATAATTACTTAAAAATCAATAATGGAGTAATGTGTTCTTCTCATAGTTCTAGCTAAAAAAAAAAAATTGTACCCACAAATTATGAAATTTAAACAAATCCAAATAATATTGTTACGAATATAACAATTACTTAAAAATCAATAATAAAGTAATTATTAATATAGTGCAAGTAATTACTATTGATATATTTTAAAGCATAAAATAACAACATATAATTAGCATGGGTTCGTTCATAAATATCGGTACAAATTAAATTAAAAATATGGGTACATATTAAAATTCAAGACTATGCGAAATTAGCATGGGTATGTTCATAAATATTGATAAAAATTAAATTAAAAATATGGGTACATATGAAGGTGATTAATAATTTTTCATTTTTAAATTGACATATAATGACTTGTAAATAATTTAATATTCAAATAATGACATTAAGAAAGTCAAGGACCTTGATAAAAAATGAATAAGGTTTCAATTAATGAGAAGGGGAAATGAGGGATGAAAACATAATTTATCCTTTAATTTATTTGATATTTAAGTAAGGTAAAAACAAATTCCATTATAAAGCCGTATGTAATGCAAAATGATGCATGTATGGTTGTTCAACCCCCTTTACCGGTTAGGATTGGAAATCCTGTATTTTACATATCCATACGATTGAGTCCTTGGGTTTCCGAAATAGTGTATTAAATAAAGAAGTGTTTCGAATCATTGCTATTTGACTTGAACCTATTCTAAAAAAGTCGAGGCGTTTCGAATTGTTTGTTGACAAGGACAAAGTTAAGGAAAACCTCTGAAATTATTTCAAGATTGGACCTTGGACATATAATAGTTTCGGAATAGAATCTCTTTAGAAAGATCTTTTGTCTCATGGTAGCCTGCTTCGATTCCCTTATGAAACTTTCGTTATTTTTTTGTAAATATATAATTAATTCATAATTGTTGCGCGTATGAGTCTTATTGTAGGACTCACATGTATCAATAGTAAAAAATTAATCAAACACCGACGTAGCCATGCACAATTTTTCAGAAATACCTCCTTGTGGAATAAATTGATGCTTGCAATTAAAAGCCTCCTAGGCCAAGGCTCCAAAACCCTTGGGCTTCTGAGTTATGTTTAGGCCTATACATTATATAAGTTGTTACTCAAAAGATTTAAGAATATGTGCAGAGTGCTCAATGTCCTAATTGTCATTATGAGATATAATTTTCTTTTATTTTGATCTCATTCGATCTCTAAGAGTCGAAGAAATTAGGCAGTTTTATCAAAACTTATCTCCACCTAAGCATGGAGAAAGTGGACAAGAAGCAGAAAACCATTTATTTGTTGACTCATGAATTTTGTACATTTTGTTTAGTCAGGCTCTGGATAAAAGTCCTTCCCTGATTTTAGTGGGCAGGCAAGAGAGGGTGACAAAAACCAACCACCCAAAGCACCCACAACTTCCATTTTTTACTAAATCCGTACACCTCCACTTCTCAAATCATGTCATGCTTCCTACATTTCAGTGTTGTGTATGTACAAAAATATCCCAAGTACTAATATCCCCAGCTAAATCCCACTTCTCCAACTGAAGAACTGCTACCTAACTATTTGCCTAACGGCCATGGCTGGTTCTTCTCTGTTGCATCCTTCTCCTCCAACTCTCATTAATCTCAACTTCCGGAGAGGTGAATTGGGTTACTTTCACTCTTCAACTACCACCCATCTTCTCAATTCCAAGCCCAGGCACTGTCCTCTCAGGTATCTCTCTTTCTTTTACTGTTTTACTGAGTTTTTTTTTCCTTTGATTTTTTGCACTTTTGGTCAGTTGGGTGACTAAAACTTGGTGGAGAATGGAGAAAGCAGCAATTAAAAGATACCCATGTAATCATTTTATCAGATAAACATTTTTTAGCTTCTGGGTTTCTTAGATAAGATGATGTTTCTTTTAAAGTTGAATGCTTTAGTTTCTTGAGAGAGGATATGATGTGGATTTGAACTTTCAATTCACTCTAAAATTAGATAATATGATGTGAATTTGGTAAACGTAGGTGCCAATCGACCAGTACCGAGGAACCAAAAACGAAGAGAAATTTACTGGACAATGCAAGCAACCTCCTTACCAATTTTTTAAGTGGTGGGAAAATTGGGTCCATGCCCACAGCTGAAGGTGCAGTCACCGATTTGTTTGATCGGCCTCTCTTCTTTTCACTGTATGATTGGTTTATAGAGGTATGCATCTGCTTTATTTGAATTGTTTACCCTGTCATCAATTGTTCATTTGCTTGTTTAGATTTAAAATTAGGAAAACTAACGAAAAGTTCAAAAAGAACTTTAGTTTTTAATGAAAAATGACAAATAAAGGTGTAGTGAATAGTATCAGGAAAGGTAAAAATGTGATTTTTCGTTAAAAGTGAACAGTATCGAGAGTGTTTCATTAAAACTCCCTTTAAAATTTGATGGTATATACAGATAGAAATCACAGTTTCGCAGCTGCGGGGACTGGGGACTCTGTTACATTGGCTTTCTGAGTTCCATTTTTCATTGAATGTTTTTCCGTTTTACAAATTTTGTTTGTCTTGGCAGCATGGCTCTGTGTACAAGCTTGCATTTGGACCAAAAGCTTTTGTTGTTGTATCAGATCCAATTGTTGCGAGGCATATTCTTCGAGAAAATGCATTTAGTTATGATAAGGTACTACCTAATAATGTGCTCTGGATTCTGGACTCCCCTTGTATTGCAAGAATTTGAATTGTTGGTTCTCTCTTCATTTTCCATGTTTGTAATGCCATCATTGTTAGTGTATCATGTTCCTTTACAAGTAAACTCATCATTCCCGCGTAATTTGCTAACATGGTTAACCTTTTTGCCATTCGGTATATAATCTTGAGTTATTTTCGAATTCCCTTTTTGTCATCTCAGTCGTTTATATAAGATGTGCAAATGTATATATTTCATTTATAAGCTGTTTTGAGTCAAATAATTTTTACTTATTCTAATCTGTTCTTTCCAATTGCTTGCACACTTGCACATAGGGAGTTCTGGCTGATATTCTAGAACCAATTATGGGCAAGGGACTTATACCCGCTGACCTTGACACTTGGAAGCAGAGGAGAAGAGGTGAGCAGTAACAGTTAATATTAAGAGTTTTCACCTCAGGTTGGGGAAAAGAATATGGGGTCCATATTGTAAGTTTGTAACTGATAGTGATCCATAGTATAGGGATTTACCAGCCATAATCTGTTTTTGCAGTTATTGCTCCGGCGTTCCATTCTTTATACTTGGAAGCTATGGTCAAGACATTCAGAAATTGTTCAGAAAGAACAATAGTAAAATTTGAGAAGCTACTTGAAAGAGAGAGCTTGCGTGGTGGCAAGGCAATAGAGTTGGATCTTGAAGCAGAGTTTTCGAGTTTGGCTCTTGATATTATCGGGCTTGGTGTCTTCAACTACGACTTTGGTTCTGTTACCAAAGAATCTCCTGTAATTAAGGTTTGGCAAAATGAGCTTACATTCTAAAGATTCCGTAATGTTGTATCGGGCATTTGATGCATCTCATCTTGATCTCCTTTTTCAGAAGAACATTGGGTTTTCATATCAGTTGTACATGCATTTTTTGTATTCTGTTTAACATACATTGGGTTTTCTTATAATTTCTGGAGTGAACATAATCTTACAATTCACTAATCATTGCGAACCGTTACTTTTTTTTAGTATACGATATGACCTTGTTCCCCTTCAACTATTATTGATATTGATTTAGAATTCATGTTAATGTACTTGCTGCTGAGAATTCATGTTCAGATTTTTGTGCAAATATATTACAGGCAGTGTATGGCACTCTTTTTGAAGCTGAACATCGGTCCACCTTTTATATCCCATATTGGAAATTTCCACTGGCAAAGTGGATAGTGCCCAGGCAACGGAAGTTCTACGGTGATCTGAAGGTTATAAATGACTGTCTTGATGTACTCATCAGAAATGCGAAAGAGACCAGAGAGGTTAGATGAAACTTGAGCTGAATGAAATTATTGATGTTTGTAGCATTATTGGAAACAGATGTTAAACAAAAAATTCGAGTATTAAGAACCGTATTTTGATTATATTCTGTGACAGGAAACAGATGTTGAAAAACTGCAACAAAGGGATTACTTAAATCTGAAGGTGGGGAAAACTCCAACTCAAAAAATAATTCAATCCACATTTGCTTGTGAACTCTAAAGATAAATGATTGCAATTAGGAGCTTTGCGGAAGCGTTAAAATTCTGGCATTGTAACTATAAAGTTTGCAGGATGCAAGCCTATTGCGTTTCTTAGTTGATATGCGTGGAACAGATGTTGATGATCGTCAGGTAAATACTTGAAAAACTTCAATGCTTTTAGGTACAGCAAATCTGACCAAAATAATTTACTTTGCGTATAATTCAACAACGTTTAGAGTATTTGCGTATAATTCTAATAAACGGTACCTGTGGATTTCAACAGTTGAGGGATGATTTGATGACAATGCTTATTGCTGGCCATGAAACGACGGCTGCTGTGCTTACGTGGGCTGTTTTCTTCCTTGCACAAGTATTCGTTTCTAATTTGAATGTTGCAGCCATGTTAGGTTTCAGAATAAAGTTATGCAGAACCGGTGATGATGATACAGGCGCAATTAATTTGCTTTCTTGCAGAACCCGTCCAAGATGAAGAAAGCGCAAGAAGAGATTGATTCAGTGCTTGGACAGGACGGACCAACTTACGAATCAATAAAAAAATTGGAGTCCGTTCCTCCTAAGACATTACGATGATTACTTGAACTTGGCTCTTTTTCACCCGAATGATTGATTCAGTATATGGTTTTTCTTCTTTTAGGTACACCAGACTTATCGCGGTAGAGTCTCTTCGTTTGTTTCCCCAACCCCCCTTGCTTATTAGACGTTCTCTCAAACCAGATAAGCTACCAGGTATTAGGACAGAAGAAAAGACCCTGAACGGCAACAACATTTTGTTCTTTTTATCAAAGTCATATCTAGGTTAAGACGGACTTATGTCCATCGTGCAGGAGGATACAACGGTGCAAAAGATGGTTATGCGGTTCCCGCTGGGACTGATCTCTTCATTTCTGTGAGTATAAGAAGTTAAGTTTCCTTGTTTCTTGATGAAGTTCTGTAAAAAGGTTTGTTAAGGTAACACTAAGCCCGGACCTCAGCTGTAACACTAAGCTATTTGCTTTGAACTTCCAAAACCATTGTCCATTCAGGTATATAATCTCCATCGATCTCCATACTTTTGGGACAATCCTAATGAGTTTGAACCGGAGAGGTTTTTAGTCGAAAAGAAGAGTCACGTTGAAGGATGGGCTGGTTTTGACCCTTCTCGAAGCCCTGGAGCGTTGTACCCGAATGAGGTTATTATTACTAGTCACTGCCACTTTTGCACCTACATCATGTTCTCACATTGATGATATCTATCATGTAATGATTTTATGATTGCAACTATCAGATTATAGCAGATTTCGCCTTCTTACCTTTCGGTGGAGGGCCAAGAAAATGCGTCGGAGACCAGTTTGCTCTAATGGAGTCAACTGTGGCACTGGCTATGCTGTTGCAGAAGTTCACCGTCGAGCTAAAAGGATCCCCAGATTCAGTGGAACAAGTTACAGGGGCAACACTCCACACAAAGAACGGATTGTGGTGCAAGTTACAGAAGAGGTCCGATATAAACTGACATACCGAACAACAATACACGAAAGGAACACTGATGATGATTGGGCAGCGCTACAAGCTCGGCATATTTTTGACGGAAAAGCATTCGTCTTCTATTGCCATATACAATAATTTTGTTAGCAACGAAAGCGGAAGATTGTTGCATAATGTATCATAACTTCAAACAAAATTTGCAGGAGAAATGACATGACATATTTTACTTATATGAATGTATACTCGTCCTAAGGTCAGCCGTCCGTGTGCTGAGCAATCCTCGATCGCCATTGATGCATCGTGGGTTCCACATACTTCAACGGTCAGACTTCACATGAGCGCGTGAGCGACTAACCATAGGACTGATAGCCACTCACCCTTTGTCTAGACCACTGCAACGCGGTGAAATGAAAGGGTTAACCATGAAGAGATGGCGTAGCCTCGTATAAAAGATTCATCATACCTATCGAGTCTTAAAATAGAACTCGTTGAGAAGAGAAACGCAGTTGAAGAGTGCATGACATAAAATTCAACTTATGTTGTTTCTTCCGACATCGTTTTGTACAACTGTTCAGTAAAAGAACAAAACGAAAACATCTATGTGAAAGTAAATATGATTTGCAGAATCTCAACTCTTAATCAGAGTGAGCGATGTTCATTGATATTTATAGGAGTACTATACAAACACACGTAGAGCTAGGATTACAATCTAAACAGAACGTGGACTAAATAGAAGTTAAGTCAGGATGAAACTTGTTCTGGAGTAGGCATGTCGTCTGAGGATTCCATGTTGGAATTGGATTGTGATTGTGCATTAGCAAACGGAGATGGAATGGGATTTGGTTTATCACTACGTACCGAAAAAACGTGGATATATGAGTTCATCATTTTCAATCCTCGTTTACAGGCATGAGGCTGAATTTACAACTGGACGATAGTCTCTTCATCTCAATGGATGGGCATTGTCTCTCAGCTATTTTGGTGGGTGCTTATCACGTCGATGCTTGCGCGAGGAGCCTACAGACTGTTCCTGCAGCCAAAGAGCATTAAGTTCGTGCAAAGAAAATCCAATGTCAAATAGGAAACAGAAGTCCAAATAGGCTATTCAAATGCCCACCATATCTTCGGGATTGCCCCGAATCTCATAACAGCCATGCACAATCGGTGCTCTGGGACTAGGTTGTAGCTGCAACTAAAAAAAGCCAAAAACAACACACTGCAATTTTAGTATTTGGATTTGATGAATCGTACTGCTTGATAGAATGCCATGTACGAAAAATCCAGTACCATTCCTTGCAGGCTCTGTTGGGTCCCTAAGTGACGAGTATGTGTTGGTAACGAATGAACCTGTCCCTGAATGAAATCGAAAGAAAATGTTTGCATTCTGATTCCTGAATCAATATGAAAAATCAAGGTCAGAATAAATAAAGGTTTGGGTCGTACCTGGGTGACCCGTTGGTTGTCGTAACAACCCTCATGGATAGGAGAAATTGAGTTCAACTGTCCCTGATATAAGTATAAAACAACCCTGGATATAACTTAACCACTGGATGAAAATACTGTAAGGTTACATACCAACAAACTCTTATTGCATTATTCTGGGATAACATAGCTGTTTCATATTACCCGTTCAGATTCTTGCTGAGGGACGTAACAATTATCAAGCTTATGTGCTCTGGACTTCATCAGTTCCTACATTTAAAAACCATAGTGAGGTGAATCATAATATATTAAAGTTGAAAACAAAGAATCGATGAGCGAGAGAATTTCGGAACAAAAAAGATCGTGAGACAAACCATCTGCTGGCAGCTGTCTTGCAACCTGATAGCAGTGCCATCCAGTTCAGTTTGCACCTACAGTACATGTAAAATCGACTTTAGGCACACATCAATTAGGATGACCCAAAACAAGTTGTAGCAAGATCTACATGCCAAAGATCAAGCCTTAACTAACCTTTCTTTTTTTGTATGTTTTCTTTTTCTTCGACAACTTGGCTACACTGCAGCTGGGATCCACTACTTCAACGTCAATAAAACCATGATTAGCTGACACGGGTTCCAAAACACTTCTTACAGAATTATTCACATCGACACAATGTTTCATAACTGTTTCTAATGCCTGAAGTGCAATGTGGTAAGCGTCCGGAGATAAAGACCCCTCTTCACCCAACTTAACAGCTAATTTACATAGATCATTGAAATGCTGCACCCTGCAGTTAAGCCTCTTCGATCCATCGCTAACAGTATGCCTAACTTTTGCATCTTTAGTCCAACGCTTCAAAATATAATGGGATGGGATTGTGTAAACACCAGACACCTGGAGGACCAGAATTGCATGCCTACAGAGAAAACCTCTGCATTCAAATGAATGACATAAACAACATACTTTTTGGTCTGCTTCATTCCAAGACACGATGAAATTCTGGCGTTCTTCCAAATCTGTGACCCGGAAGATTACAGATGCTTCATTTTCACCTTCTTTCTTCAAATGACAAGAAGCTAGTCCAAAAACCTCGTCCTCAAATTTTTTAAATACAGCATCTGTATAGATAGTTGACATTTGTTTCTCAAACGGCGAGAAGGATCTTAATCCAGGTTGTTTATCCTGTGTTTCGAGAGAAGCGCCAGCTTCCATGTCATAACTATCTTTACAAAATGCTTTGTACTGCTCAATAAAATCCTTAAATGTAGCTTCTTGAGAAATGTACCTATCAAAGAATGAAGTTATACTTCCAGATCGCTCCCTTGTTGACATTCCAGCTAAAAACGAATCCTGCATATAAGTTGGGGCCCACTTTTTACGATCTTCATACAATGAATGAACCCACTCATTTTCTCTTAGTTCAAATCTATCAACCAGTTTCGACCATTCCTTTTCAAATTGCTCAACTGTCCAAGACCGGTAAATGCATTTGCTGAATTTTTCGATAAATGTTTCTTTCTCATTTATGGAACCCAAATTTCCAGGAATCCTGGTCAATACATGCCATAAGCAAAAACAATGGCGTGCATCAGTAAACGCATCTTCTACAGCTTCTTTCAGGAATTTGTCTTGATCGGTGATAACCACTACTGGAGCTTGGCCACCCACTGCTTTAAGCCACGTCCGCATTAACCAAACGAAAGCCGATGTAGTCTCTTCTCCAATCAATGCACATCCAAGCAAAATGTACTGAAAGTGATGATTAACTCCAACAATAGGAACAAAAGGAATTTTATAATTGTTTCTAACATAGTAAGTGTCAAAGAAGACTGCGTCGCAGAAACTGCTATAATCACGCTTACATTTTGAATCAACCCAAAACACACTTCTCAATCGTTTCTCATGGTCAAAATCTATTGCATAGAAGAAGTTGGGATCCTCATCCTGCATAGACATAAAATGTTCAAACATTACTCTTACATCTTCCTCATCTAAAGCCAACTGCAGACCCGTCTTCTGAGGAACAACGATAGCAGGTTTCTTGTTCCTTCCGCTGATAGCATAAATGAAATCATCTGGGCAAATCTCATGGTTGTGCTCCTTTACAAAACTATGTACTACCCATTTTTCACTCTCTTTCCTCTTTATATGCAAGCTAGCTTTGCAGTCCGTCTTTGTGATGCATGTTCTTGGATTGACAGTTGTTCCCAACTCACGCTTGCTTCCAAATCTAGAGCATGCAATTTTTATGTCAATAAACTTTCCAGATTTTTTTGAGCGCCGACTGGCTTTAATTGTGATGCCAAATCCCACAGACCGGGCATACTCCCTGTAGTAAGAGTAAGCTTCTTCCTTAGACTCAAACTCCAAACCATTTTCGGGCTCCTCAACTACCCCCTTCCCCTTATCAAGGGAATCTACCCCGACATTGTTCAGATCATTTTGATCATTCAAACTAAAAACACTTTGTTCTGCATTCAACCCATCAACTTCCATAACATGATCACTTGTTATCGGAGAAGTAACATGCTCCTCCTCAACATTTACCTCATCTGTGATATCTACAATGTCAACATCTTTATCTGACCCAAAACTTTGGTCTGCATTGAATCCATCCTCTTCCTTAACACAGTCACTCGTCAGAGAACTAACATGCTCCTCATCAACATTTATCTCATCATTGACGTCTACAATGTCAACATCTCTATCTGACCCAACACGTCGTTCTGCATTCAACCCATAAACTTCCTTAACATGATCATTCGTTGTCGGAGAACTAACATTCGCCTCAACATTTATCTCATATGGGACATCTACACCATTAACATGTTTACCTGACCTAACACTTTCTTCTGCACTCAACCCATCAGCTCCCCTAACATGTTCACTCGTTGTCAGAGCACTAACACTCTCCTCCACAACATTTATCTCATCCGCAACATCTAAAATGTCAACATCTTTATCCAACCCTACACTTTGTTCTGCATTCAACCCATCAACTTCCTTAACATGATAGCTTGTTGTTGGAGAACCAACATGCTCCTCCTCAACATTTACCTCATAGGAAATATCTACAATGTCAACATCTTTATCCGACCCAATACCTTGTTCTGCATTCAATCCATCAACTTCCTTAACACGACCGCTCATTATCGGGTAACTAACACGCTCCTCCTCAACATTTATCTCATCAGTGACATCTACAATGTTAACATCCTTATCTGCCCTAATGTCTAACTTGTCCTGCTCACATGAGGGCAGTTCAAGATCTATCTCCATAGAATCAGACAAAGCTTACACAACACAAAAGCTCATTTCACTGAATTACCTGATACCAAAAAATCAATAATAAAAGCTTCAAAATTAAGAATAAATACGAAAAATTGTAAAAAAAAATTATACAAATTTCAAAAATTTCAAAGTGAAATGTTCTCTTTGCTAACTAATCTTGTAGGATGCAAGAAGAAAAATAAGCTGAAAAAAGAAAAGTGAAAAAAGAGGAAGGAAATTGGTGATTACCCATTTGTTTTGGGAACTCAGCAGCAGCAACTAAAACATCTCCACTATTATTATGAGAAATTGCAAGACTAGAGCTTTTTCTTTCTGTTTTACTCAATTTTCCCAGGAACCAAACAGGTCGTGAGTCCAAGCAGAATGACGAGAAATCAAGCTCACGTAAACGAAGAGGGAAGTGCTTGCACCTGCGCAAGTCAGTATTCACTCTACCACCACGCTCGGACTCGGAGAGAGGGGTTCAACTTTCAAGTCTGGTAGTAGGCCGGGTTCAAGTGCACGGGTAATCGGGTATAATTTAGCCTCCAAAACTTTTGATGGATAATGTTATTGAACAATTCATTTTTATCTCTCATACATTTTTGTTAAATTTTTACTATTGATCTTTTCAATTAATTCGATTCAATGGTCAAATATTAAGAAGGGTGTGTGAAAAGTAAAAATTGGTGGGCGAATAACACTATAAATTACACAAAACTATCTCAATTATAGGTCGAATGACACTATCATACCTCAATTTTAAAAATGACAATATCATACCTCATCTCACGAATTTGTTCTAATGTCGGACCTCCGTCAGTTTTTCTATTAATTTATCTTTTAAATGTTAACGTGGCTAGAGGCGGGGCCCACTCACTAATCCAACTGGATTAAAAAATAATTAAATATTAAAAAATTAAAATTATTTTTCATATAAAATTGTGAGATCCACCTTTACAAACCCTTCCCCACCCATCCATCCAACCTTCCTCCACTACACTTTCTCTCCTCTCTCTTTCTTTCTCCTCTCTCTCTGGGCAACCTGTAATCTGCAATTTCTTCCCCCATCCCCCACTCTCTCTCTAAAATCCCTACAAGCCTAATCCATGTGGATATTTCTCCTCCTACCATAATTTCTTCCCTCATCCCCTCTTTAAAATCCCTCTCTATAACCTGCAACCTTCAATCTTCTCGTACAACCTGCAACCTTCAATCTTCTCGGAATCCTACTCCTCCATCGACAACGACCACTACGATCGCCTTCCCGACTCCCTCCTCCTTCATTTTCAACAAGATCGGCGAAGTCTCGACCAATTTGGTGTCACCCACCACTCGCCGGATCGAGCTTCCTAACGGCGAGCTTGGCATCGACTACAAAATTTTGCTTAGGTCGAGGGCCGATTTCAGCTCTACCTTAGACAAATGTGTCATCCTCGGCGCCTCCTCAGTTATCCACCAAGGACCCACCAAAGCATCGCTCTGTCCGGTAACCGGGTCCAATGGGTTGTGCGCCACCAACAACTCCGCCGAGGCGGACGATGCTGCATATGAACAAGGATCAGCTTGGTTCTGAAGGATGCAGACGGATAGGGTATTGCACATGAACAGGGACCAGCTCAAGGAGTTGCGGGTGAAGCCATCGTCGGCCTCCTTAGCATCGAAGAGGGTGATTAGCAGGTGAGGGCGGCGGTGGGGAAGTGGGTTCTAGTTTTGGTGGTGAATGAAGGTTGGGGGAGATAGATTGCAGGTTGCCCAGAAAGAGAGGATGGTGGAGGAAGGTTTGGGGGACGGGTGGGGAAGGGTTTGTAGAGGTGGATTCCACAATTTTATATAAAAAAATATTTTAATTTTTAATTTTTTAATATTTAATTATTTTTAATCCAGTTGGATTAGTGAGTGGGCCCCACCTCTAGTCACGTCAGTATTTAACAGAGAAATTAACAGAAAAACTGACAGAGGTCTGACATTAGAACAAATTTGTAAGATGAGCTATGACATAGTCATTTTTAAAAGATGTGGTATGATAGTGTCGTTCGACCCATAGTTGAGGTAATTTTGTGTAATTTACCCTATAAATTATATAATCAAAACCGTTCAATTTTTTTATTTTCATTTGAAGATCATGTCTATAAAAAATCATTTAAATCCGAAATCGTTTAGTCATCCAAATATATGGAATAAATAGATGATTTATCATAAGTATGTTACTTGGTACTCACGTAGTTTAAATTCTACCAAATTATTGTAATGCTTCAGTTAAACATAAACTCATCAGACCAACTCCAATAGTTCATTTAAAGATAAACCTCTCCCCAAACCTTGTAAAACAATTGGACCTAAAATAAGTTTTGAGTGAAATAGTTTTTGGAGCAAATACCGGCCAGCCAAGATTTTGGCCTAGGTTGAAACGCACGTGGACGCGACCACAAAATTGGAGAGCTCATAGGACAGACGTGCACAACGTGCAGAAACACTAACAGCGGGTGGGGCTCACGCTGACATCGTTGTCGGCCACCCAAAACGAGCCCAATGACTCTTTTTCTATCGAACGGTAAAAAAGTTATCCTAATTTATTTATGTGAACATTTTAACCTAAAAATATTTAGATTCTGATAAATAATGAAAGGATAAAAGACTGTTTACTACCATCATGTTTTGTGGTTTTCAACATTTAGTACATCAAGTTTTTTTCGTCTCAGATTCATACCTAAAGTGTAAATTTTGGGACAGTCTCATACATTCGTTAGTCAAACTGTTAAATCTGCCGTTAATTGTGACGTGGTGCCATGATTGGGCGCTACATGTCATCCACGTTTTTTTTTCTTTTTTCTTTTTTCTTCTTCTTCCTTCTTCTTCCTTCTTCTGCAACTTTTTTTTTCTTCCTCCTTCTCCTTCTTCCTTCCCCTTCTTCTCCTTCTTCCTTCTTCTTCCTTCTACTTCTCCTTCTTCTTCTTCCTTCGAATCTGGGGATTTTTTTTTTCTTTTTTCTTCTTTCTTCTTCTTCCTCCTTCTTCCTCTTTCTTCTTCTTCTTCTTCCTCCGACTGCAACTTCTTTTTTTTTTTTTTCTTCCTCCTTCTCCTTCTTCCTTCCTCCTTCTTCCTTCCCCTTCTTCTCCTTCTTCCCTCTTCTTCCTTCTTCTTCTTCCTCCGAATCTGGGGAAGATGAAGGTTTTTTTTTTCTTTCTCCTTCTTCTCCTTCTTCTCCTTCTTCCTTCCTCCTTCTTCTTCCTTCTTCTTCTTCTTCCTTCTTCTTCCTCCGAATCTGGGGAAGATGAAGGTTTTTTTTTTTTCTTCTTTCTTCTTTCTTCTTCTTCCTCCTTCTTCTTCCTTCTTCTTCTTCTTCTTCTTCCTCCGACTGCAACTTCTTCTTCTTTTTTTCTTCCTTCTTCTTCTTCCTCCTTCTTCCTTCTTCTTCTACTCCTTCTTCCTCCTTCTTCCTCCTTCTTCTTCTCCTTCTTCCTTCCTCCTTCTTCCTTCCCCTTCTTCTCCTTCTTCCTTCTTCCTTCTTCTTCATCTTCCTCAAAAAAAAAAAAAACCTTCATCTTCCCCAGATTTGAGGAAGAAGAAGAAGAAGAAGAAGAAGAAGAAGGAAGAAGAAAAAGGAAGAGGAAGAAGAAGAAGGAAGAAGGAGGAAGAAAAAAAATAAAAAAAAGGTTGCAATCGGAGGAAGAAGAAGAAGAAGAAGAAGAAAGAAAAAGGAGGAAAAAGGAGGAAGAAGAAGAAAGAAGGAAAAAAAAAACTTCCCCAGATTCGGAGGAAGAAGAAGAAGAAGAAGGAGAAGGAGAAGGAAGAAGAAGGAAGAAGGAGAAGAAGGGGAAGGAAGAAGGGGAAGGAGGAAGGAAGAAGGAGAAGGAGGAAGAAAAAAAAAATTGCAGAAGAAAGAAGAAAAGAAAAAAAAAACGTGGATGACACGTGGTGCCCAGTCATGGCGCCACGTCACAATTAACGGAAAATTTAACAGTTTGACTAATGGATGTATGAGACTGTCCCAAAATTTACACTTTAGGTATGAATCTGAGACGAAAAAAACTTGATGTACTAAATGTTGAAAACCACAAAACATGAAAGTAGTAAACAGTCTTTTACCCATAATAAAAATACTAAGCTGACCCATAAAATATGCATTTCATGTAACTCATGGAACAATATGCAAAACCTTATCAACGCATATCAAACACAAGAAACAAGAGTTGTATAGGAAAGTCATGAAACACACAAAAGCATATGAAGCACATGGTATAAATATATAACACATGAAACAATATGAAACGTACATTAAACACATGAAACACAAACCTACACACACCTCCTCTAGATAAGCATAGGTTGAAACTCAAACCTACACACACCACTTGCTGTAGTGAACGAATAAATAAACAACGAAGAAATGTCCTACCGCTTGGGCTGGCCAATTTATGGGTCGTCATAACAAGTCAACCATCATTCTCGAGGTTGTGGCATCTTACGACATTTGGATTTGGCATACATTATTCAGCGTTAGTGGATCAAACAACGAGTCTTCTCCTCTGTTGATGACAGCGTCAACGGATAGGCACCTGAATGGAAGTGCAAGATAAACAGTAATAGAGACAAGCTAGGTTAATACTTAACCGATGGTATTTAGTTCTGCATTTATGAAAAGTTATTCTCATCCCGATAATCCAATTTCTTCTTTCCACTATCTGGATGAGAATAACTTTTCAAAAATAGAGACCAACTAAGGTAAATACCATCGGTTAAGTAGTAACTTAGCTCATGTTTATTACTATTTATCTTGTACCTCCATTCAATCCATTGACGACGTCATCGAATGAGAAGAAGACCAAAAACATTGATATCGTTGTTTGATCCAATAATGCCGGAGAATGCATGCCAATACAAGTGTTGTAAGACGTCACAGCCTCGAGAACAATGGATGACTTGTTATGATAACCCTTAAATTGGCTTGCCCAAGAGGTAGGACAATTCTTCGGTGTTTATTTATTCGTTTGCTGCAGCAAGTGCCACCTTAAGTTTTACACAATAACATTTATAACATCCAATTAATGGGAATACAAAATTCGAATACCCACTTGTTATCTTTTAATTGGAGCATTTTCCATGAGCTCCTGGCTAAAACTTAGAGAGGATTTGAGTATTTTCATTTTCAATCACGCTCTCTAGGAGCTTCTAAATCTAGGAAGTGAGAAAGAAATTCCTAACAGCTCGTATCATTGGTAACTATTTTTTAAATAAAACGTTATATTTCTATTGGTACGTAACGCTAAAATGCATATGCTTTCAAGAAACACTACTCACATGTGATGATTTCAAAAATGGGTTCCAGTTCAAGTTCTTTAGTCCAGAGTTCAATCGGGTGACAGTGAAAAATCGTTATGACTGTGTTTGGTTTGATTTAATTATACGGATTAACAAGAGTAGAGAATTGTTCCGCATTGCATTCATTCATACCATTTTATACGTGTATTTAATTATTCATTGATAATTGAGTTTTGTTAATTATCCATGTGTTGCAACAATATAATTTTTTTAAGAAGCTTTTATAATAGCTTTCTGGCTTTTGTAGCTAAAACTTAACTAAAAAGTGTATGGTTCATAAGCTCTTAAACAAGTCAAAATGGTGTTATTCCCCTATTTGGGTCAATATAGTTTAATATTGACTTTCCAAGTGTTTCTCCAAGATATAAAGTTTTACAAACTCATGAGAGCCCTAAGTCTAAATCTCATGAACGACACTAATAAACCTCTCATTTCTCAACCGTCATTGATTTTTGGAGTAAAAAGAAATGCTTATGGAATGGGCTCACAAGCCGAAAGAGAATCTGCTTTAGGCCTTTTTGGAAAGAAGCAAGCTTCAAAGTAAAACACCAACACGAGAGATTTTTCAGGATGACCGTCACACGATATGGTACACCATGTGTCCCTATATAAATGGTGGGTTATGTGTGTTAAAAGGTTAATTACTTAAAAATTAAAAATTTCCACCACTTGCATGAAAACACGTGCTGTACCATCCATATTCCTGTCACAACTAAAAATTTCTCCACCAACACACCCAATTCATCCAAAACAAAAAATAGAAAGTGAAAATATGAAAATTTCACTTGGCAATTTTGCTTGCATCCTCACTATGTTAGCTTGTGCGCAGCAGAAGCAGCAATCAGTCAATAGAATTTTGACTAGAGATAAGTTAACTCTGATCTCAACTGACCCTATTGAGGCTAAGCAATCAGAGGTACAATAATACAACATCCTTTACAGAGGATATGAACCCTTCTCAAATTTCCATCCTACTTCCGAAAAGACTGCATACGAAATAGTTAACAACAGCCTACTCTCTCGTCTTATTTTACAGGTACCAAATGAGGAAGTTGTCCATCGTGATCCCTCTGTCCGCAAGGTATGATACATTTCACTTTTCTTTACATAGAGATTATCTTCAAAGGGTCTCCTTTACCTTCGGAATAATTATTTAATCAGTTCCACTGTGTTTCAAGTTAAACTTTAGCTGACATCCAAGGAAAATTACCTTTTCACATGCAAGATACCAACACTGGGCAATGTGTTCCTTAAGCATGTCTGGATGCATCCTCATGCAATGGAGTGGTTCTTACATTGGGGTCATCCTGGCACGAGGAGAAAACAAATGTAAGCTAAGCTAAGCAAAATGCATAATTTAGGAAAGTATTAGTACCATGTCTAGCAAACTAACCCGAATTCCATAAGCAAAACCAGTTGGAGTTCTGAAAAAATCCATCTGTCCCTGCAAGCACAACGCCGCAAATTATAAAATGCAACCATTTGAACATGGTCATAGGCTGGATATTTTTGTTATCATGATAGGGTACTGTACCAGCCCATGCATGCTTTGCTGAGCACTGTAATAACCGTCATGACTTGGGGCTATAGAGTTCAGTTGTCCCTGCAAGTATTAAAACCAGGTCCAAGTTATATTCATGTAGTTTGCGATATTGCTAGTGTTTTTCTACTCATTTTAATAGTTATGACTTACAAGCCCCTGAATGGTCTGTTGATTCCCATAGTAGTTATCCCGTGTAGGCGCCATTAGATTCAATTGTACCTGACAAAAAGGAAGCAAAGGATGAAAATATGAAAAACAATAAAATAAATAAAAAGAATCATAGACAATTTGTTATTAGTACAAGATATGGTCTCATACCATTCCTTGCACATTCGGTTGGGCACCATAATAGCCATCAAGGGTTACTGTTCTTGAGGTCAATTTCTCCTACAAAATATTGCCATGGTCAAATAAGTGTAAGAAAATTTTACTTGAGGTTCACTAATTTACTACACAATTTTCCCACATGCGATGCCAGATTTACCTGGGCACACCAATCTTGTGTGACCAGATTCATAATATTGTTTCAAAATGAATATGCATATCCCAGATTAGGATACCAATCAGCAAGTGATATAAAACAAATATTTGTTTTTCAAAAAAGCTAAAAATAATAATAGAAGAAGACAAACCATTTGTTGCAAGCCGTCTTGTGCACCAACAGTCATAACCTCCGGCTCACAGTTCACCTGCAATTTGATTAGAATGTTACCTTTAAATAAAAGTTATAAAACTATAATGAGCATTACGATTTAGTCACTATCAAGAACAAACCTTTCTTTTCTTCGTCGGATTCTTTTTCTTGTTTGTCTTGCTGCTCATACTTCTATTTTGGTTATCATCTTCAATGCAAAGCAGGCCATGAGTGACTGATGTGCTAGCTTCTAACAGACTCTTACTAGAATTATTTACACTCACACAATTTCCAAAAGCTTCTTCTAGTGCACGGCATGCAACACTGTAACTCTCCTGAGATAGAGTTCCTTCCTCAATCACTTTCATTGCCCGTTGACATAAATCATTAAACTTTTGCACCCTGGATAGTACAATGTCGGATTCTTCTCCCACAAAATGCTGGCTCTTTGCATCTTTTGTCCAACGTTTTAATACATATTGTGATGGGATTGCAGATAGGCCACATATTTGGAGAACAATCAATGCATGTCTACAAAGATAACCTTTATATTCAAATAAGCAGCATACACAAGAAACCTCCGTCTTCATTTCATTCCATGTTACGATGAAATCTTGATTCTTTTCAAAATCTACCACGTTGAAAATAATGCTTGTCTCATCTTGTCTTTCCCGTTTAGGGTGACAAGCAACTGCACCTAAAACCTCACCTTGAATTTTCTTGAATACTGCATGTGTGTACAGCCCTGAGACGCTCTTCTCCAAGGGCGAAGGAGATCTCAATGTTGGAGGTTTGTTCCATGTATCATAATCTGCTTTGGCTTCCTCATCATACCTATCTTGTAGAATTGCTTCGTACTGTTTCAGGAATTCTTGAACAGTGGTCTTCTTATGCACATACTTGTCAAAAAAGGAGTTCACACTCTCAGATCGCTGAACTGCAGACATCCCAGCCAAACAAATTTCCCTCATGTACGTTGGTACCCACTGTTTTCGATCTTCATACAACAACTGAGTCCATTCATCCTCTTTCAGTTCAAATTTCTCAACAATTTTCCACCATCTTTTTTCAAACTCTTCATTTGTAGATGACCTGTGGATGCACTTTTCAAATTTCACCATAAAATTTTCATGCTGTTTAATCACATGGCCAAGATTTTCAGAAACCTTCCCCAAAATATGCCACAAAGAAAAACAATGATAAGCACTTGGAAAGACCTCTGCGATAACTGATTTTATCGACTTGTCATGGTCAGTGATTATTACTTTTGGAGCTTGTCCACCCATAGCTTTCAACCACGTCTGCATTAGCCAAGAAAAAGTTGCTGTACTTTCATCTGATACCAAAGCACATCCTAGCAGCACGAACTGATAGTGTTGATTCACTCCAACAAATAAAGCAAGAGGCATTTTATATTTGTTCCTAATGTAGGTAGTATCAAAAGACACTATATCACTGAAATTGATGTAGTCATGCCTACTTTTAGCATCAACCCAAAACAAACTCTTCAGCCGTTGGTCTTCTCCCAGATCTATAGAATAGAAGAAGTTGGAATTCATATTCTGCATCTGTGTGAAAAACTCGAGCAAAATCTTCAAATCTCCTGCCTCTAATGCCAAATTCCTACCCTTATCAAAAGGATTTTTGGAATCACTTTTTAGACCAACCACATTTTTGTATTCAGCAAATTGTCTAGCCATTGCAGCGTACATTTTTCTTGTCTGTTCACTGACTGCTTGGGCTGGTAAAAGCTCGTGGTTATGCTCCTTCACAAAATTATGTATAACCCATTTACCATCTGGTCGTCTCTTCACATGCATCGAAGCTTTGCAGTCTGTCTTTGAACATGAACGCCGACCAGTCGGATTTTCTGGGTCTTGCTTGTTCTGTCTGGCACGTGGTCTATTATACGACTTGTCATACTCGCGCTTGGTTCCATATCTAGAACAAGCAAATTTCGCATCAATAAATTCTCTCGATGTCTTTGAACGGCGGCTGTTTTGGATTGCGGTGTTGAACCCCATAGACCGAGCATACTCCTGATAAAAAGAGTATGCTTCCCCATGTGATTCAAACTCCATACCAAAAAGCGGCTCAAGATTTGTATCCTCTTTAAACACTACAATATCTGGTGTAGGAGAATTCAAATCCCCGCCATCTTCAGCAAGTACTTCATCTCCAACATCCTCAATGTTTCCATTCTCTATATCTCCGTTGTGCACTTTTTCTTCATGTTCCAACATGTTATCAATTTCATGAGGCTCTTCATCTTCTTTGTCATGCTCACCAGAAGGTAGCCGTAGATCAATGTCCATGGTGAGGTTATTTAATTTTAACTGGTTGCTATCGGAAAACATCTGAAACAAAGAAAAGACAACAGTTGGCGGTAAATCAAATAATGATTAAACTTACATACTCTGAAGAATAATAACGAACAAAAATTCACTTTCCTAATTAAAGTAAGAAAAGAGTTACAAACCATTTTGGAAGTTCAAAGCACTATTAAGTTATTAACAAACAGCTCCAACTAGATTGTATTGCCTTGTCAATGTGAATACAACGATGACATCCTCCTCTTCCAACATAAGGGAGCAGTATCACCTCCCATGATATCTTATATGCTATTATAAAGCTTTGGCTGGAAGAAAAATAATAAACTAACACGCATTAATCATACATGATTGGAAATTTCAAAGAAAGAGCCAATTGAACCACTATCACACGTTAAAATCATGATGCTTCAAAAGGTTTAGGTGATTATCACAGATAGAGCAATTGTGCCTGGGAAAATGTTTTTAACTATTAGTTCCAACAAATAATATTCAGAATTGTGTATGATTCACGTAGTCAGTTACAGGTGTGAGAATTTTCTGTTCAACACAGGTATTTACGTAGTTCGAGAGTCCAGCTGCCATAACCTTATTGATACCATATCCTATTCACAGAGGTATTCTAGAGCGCCAAAGTGAAGTATTTAACCTAACATACCAGAACAGGGTGGTAAGGCACCTTCTTTGAGGCATAAGGTGTTGTTCTGAACTCAACAGAATGCCACAAAACAAAACTTGAAAATGATAAGAAGTGGGACTATCATTTATCTATCACATAAAAATTCATCTAGGACCACAAATATGTATATCAACATAAAAAAACTGGCAAACATGTATATCAACTTCACAATCTAATACCAATTCCGATGCTAATTATCTATTTCAAACTAACTCAAACGAAAACAAAAAATCCACCATCTAAACGTCAAGAAACATTCTACAATGGTCTAAATAAGAGCAATATAGTGTTCATTTTTACCACATATGTGATAGTGTGCTGACACAAATAAAAGAGTTTCAGCTACACATGGCAGCAGATAAGAGAGGGCTTTCTATATTTTGAAGTGCAAGATACACACACAATCCAAACGAAACCCGATCAAACTCACATGCCCGTTCCACATCCCGGTTCATCGTACAATTTCTAAACTTGCAATTAAATTCCCAAAAGTATAGACCATCAAGTCATGAGCTTTAAAACCGAAATAACTCGGAATTGGGAAATCAAACTTTACATGCTAATAAGTACTGATTTGGTACTAAGGTGATTTTATAAAAAGTGGGTATAAAAAAAAACTGAGCTCAAAAAGGTATTTGGTAAACACTTAAAAAAAACTTATTTTCGCAGTCTTTGGTGAAAAAAAAAAGTTAAAAACGTGAAGCAACAAAAATAAGTATATTCTCACATCACACCGGAAACATTTTTTATTTAAAGCTCAGCAATACCAAACAAGCCCTAATACTACTCAAGCTTTAAAATGCGCAACAGTGCATGTCCACTTAGGATTGCAACCAAACTAAACCAAGCCTCTTCAACAAATAAAGAATTCCCAACTACTCAAACGTATAATTTTTTTAGCTGAATTCAAAACGCTGGAAAATTACTCAGATAAATGCGCCAACTTCTGCACACAATTTTGTACTAAAAATTAACTACTTGATACCAACTCCTCAGTTTTCAATCCCATTTCATTAATTTAATGTCAAATGCAAGAAAAATCCCAAGTTCAAATCCCAAATTGCACACCGACAAATTCAACCGAAAACAAACTCAAAAGAAGAATTTATAACATTGAATTGATTCAGTAACAAGTATAGAGATGGAGGTAGATTGTAGAGAGAGAGAGAGAGAGAAAGAGAGAGGGGAGAGAGAGAGATTACAATACCTCTTCCCGTATTACATACGGAGGAACCAGGAGGAGGAAGCTTCGATCCGCAACTGCGAAGGAAGATGATCGCACACGCGAGGGGGAGGAGCGAGTGGCCAATTACGAAGCTCCTTTAATTTTGCCCCCAATTTGTTTCTGTTTTAGGGTTTCAAAATCGATCCCAGTTCAATCTGACTCTCACTTTGTCCCACTCGCTGCCTCTCTTCCCCCTTTTATTTATGTCCCGGACCGTCGTAGCCACGCGTGTCGCGCGTGCCGGCCCCTCGTGCTGTTGATGTAATTGTGCGACTACCGAGCGAGCTAATCTCCGGATGTGGGTCCCGCTTTTACTCATACGTTAAGAGCTGAGTGTGCGCGTTTCACGCGTGGCTGCCCGCCCGACAAAGCCACTCGTCAGCTGCTCTCAGCTGTCTTGCTCTCTCTTTCTCTATTTTCTTCTACGTTCTTTGACTATTTATCACAAATTTATTTCATTTTGTTGATTTAAAGTATTTTTTTCATTGTTACGTAACTACATTCTAGTGTTTTTTCTCTTCACGTCTTCCTCTAGCATCCCCTTCTCCTAGCCTCTCCTCGCTCCTTAACACTTTAACCCTCCCCCCATCCACTCCTCTCGTGACTTTCATTTTCCCTCACTGTTCTTCCGCAACCCCTCCCCCCTTATCACTTTCTCTCTGGTATTTGGTGTTGCCCATCACCTTCTTCCCCCAATCTTCTGTGGGCAACCAAATTTTTTTCGACATTGTTGAAGTCCTCCGACTGATTCTCGAGATTTATTGTCGTACAAAGATTCCTCCCCGTATCTAGGGATAGATCTACGAGCTTAGGTTGGTGTTTGTTTGGTTGACTGGTGGGTCGGACCCTCCCTCAATGGCGCACTCTTTCGATTTTGTGGCTCTCTTCGTCTATGTTGTGGTGGCACCGCCCTGCGGTTAAGTTGTCGATGGCGATGGGTTTATGCAATGGAGTCATGCCCTTCGGAGGTTTTTTCGTTTTTTTAGATTTGTGATGTTTCTGTATCCTGGGTGGAGTTAGATGTGGGGTGTTCCTGGCAACGGCTTCCTAGGTGCCCACATTTGGCGTGCAGATCTACCGTTGGAATTTCTCTCAGTGATTTGGGCTATTCGAGGGCTTTGCCCTTGGAAATATCGTTTCAACCCTATTTGGGTTTGTGGTGGTGGTGGGATTTGGTGGTGCAGCATCGCCAGTGGTTTTGGCCTGGCAAGCCCTCTTGACACACCTGACCACGATATCCTCTGAATATTAGGATAGGCATGTACTGGCCGACACTCGAGGGTGACGAAGTCATATTAACATGCATGTAGAAATATGAAGAAAGAACGAACGTAAAATAAAACACGTGAACTTAACTATTATGAATATGCAAATGTGGGAACATGTTCAAAGTATACAACTAATCAAAATTATTGTATAAGGAATATTACAAAAAGGTATGAACAAATGAATAGGTCATACACCGAGAGGACTTGAAGATACCAATGCGGGAGTGCCTTGACGCCGAGATTGTACACCTCAATTCTAAATCCTAAAGGGGGTACAAAACAAAACATGAGTGGACCAAGTTTATATATAAGTAGTACTAAAACAATTATTCTTCAACGTACTAACCCCCAGTTTATGAAAACTCGTATAGTATAAGTAATAGGTTTTCTGAAAAACCCTAGCATGCCATAAAACCTTCATATAACATATATCATATATAAAGTGCTTAGTAGTGGTATCACAATAGCTCGAAGGCCCTACATCGCCCGCCCGAAGGCATGTATAAATCTTTCACCCGAAGGCCCTGCATCACCATCCCGAAGGCATATATAAATCTTATGCCCGAAGTCCCTGCATCACCCGCCCGAAGACATATATATATCTTCCGCCCAAAGACATATATATAACATTCGCATGTAGGCACATAGTATGAATATCCACTAAGTAAGCACAGAAAATCATGAACATAATCTTTCCAAAATATATCTCATCGGAGCTCAATAGCTCAAACATCATATCATAAATCCATGTTCATAAATATCTCAATAAACATATTCAATAAAGCATGTTATTTCATAAAGCGTAAATCCGATTTACTCATAAATGTTTCATAAAACGTTGTCATAAAATCATGCTTTTCATGTATGCATTTCTAGTAATAAAATCATGCATTTTGGAAGGGGTCCACTCACAGATACTTCATCGCCGAATAGCCGTTCAAACTAGAGAGGACGGGGTCGCCACTAACAAACGCACCTAAGCACATAAAATGACCAAATAAGTAAAACCCTACTAAAAAAATTGAATTTGGAAAAACAAAGCATGGATTTGGAAGCAGGGCATCGAAATACCCTTAAAGAGGTTTGGGGCAAATTTCGTAAAAGTCAACGTAAGAATATTCCCCAACGGATTATTCCAGGAAATATTCCCTCCGGTCCGAGTCTGGGTCGGGTCTGATCTGGGTTGGGTCGGGTCGGGTTTGATTCGAGTCGGGTTGGGTTTTGGGTTTTGGGTTAATGGGTTGGGCTTGGTTGCTAGGTTGGACCCGATTTTGGATCGGAAGGGTTGCGGGTCGGATTGATCCGGTTTTAGGCTATGGGTCGGCCGAAATCTGGGCAAGGGTTTTTAGAGCTCTGTTCGAACTCATTTCTTCACCATTTTCGATGTTTTAGCTATGAAAATGAAACTTAGAATGAAGAGAAGAGGTTCATACTAATTTGGAGCAGTGTCGTGGCCGGAATTGGCCAGAAAATGACCTGGAAGGCTCAGGTTCTCGCTAGAAAACTAGGTTTCTTACTATCTTTGTTCTTGCGCAAATCCGACGTTTAAGTTGCATAATCTAGGTTATAGTTAAACCATCATGACGAATATGAAAGGATCTAAAGCATCTTGAGGCTTACCTTAAGTCGGGAAATCGAGGAACTCGCCAGAGAAGGCAGCTCTGTCGCGATGGTGATGTTGCAGAGTTGAGGGGGGCGAGAGAGAGTGATGTGGGGGAACAGAGAAGGATGAGGACCTTGACTTGGTTTCAGTTCCGTGGAATCACCCAATTGTCTAGGTTTAGAAGGAGGTGGAAGGTCATGCGAGAAGGAGACCGATAGAAATAAAAGAGTTAGAAATAGTTTAAGATAAGAGAAAAGAGTGATGGGGAGAGGGAAGAGAGAGAGAACCGGGAGACCAAATAAAATGGATAGGCTCCACTAGCACACCAAACAAGCCATAAATGACAAATATGCAAATATCTCCCACAGGTGAAAGTACCA
This sequence comes from Malus domestica, assembly GCF_042453785.1. Lineage (NCBI taxonomy): Eukaryota > Viridiplantae > Streptophyta > Magnoliopsida > Rosales > Rosaceae > Malus > Malus domestica. The sequence continues at coordinate 11,548,092 of NC_091677.1, read as the reverse complement.
ATTTACCCTTGTTATTCTAAAATTTGTAAAATTTTGGGACTGGTCGTTACACCTCTGCCATCCATGTTGTTTATTGTTAATCTTACTACAATTACGACGCACACCGGTCTGCGAAAATTCTGGTATGGGTGTTATCATGTCTTATGCAAGTTTATGGGTTGTGGTGGTGTTTCAACGATGATGGCAGTTTTGACTGAGTATCATCTCCCTCCCCAACCTTATGGGTGTCATCTCGACTACATCTTGCGTTTCACACCTCCTGCCAACTCTACACATGCCTCTGCAACCCATGCCTTCTACCAATTCTGCACTTGTTTCTCCACTATAGACATGTTGGTTCTCTTGTTTTGTACTCTAGGTCCTTTTGTTCTTTTGTCTGTTTTGCTTTGTGAAGATGATTGTGCCACTATGATATTTTTGTAGCCTTGCTGATTGCGATGGCTTTTGTGAGGGTTTAGGTGTTTGGTATGCCACATCTCGTCTATGTGGCATATCTACCTAGGGACTCCACGTTCTAGTGGTGTGGTTTGTGGGGTGGCCGTATAGGAGTTTTAAATTATTTGTATTTTATGCTAATTACCTCCAGATCAAGAAATTGATCGCTAGAGCATTTATACCCATTTGGCACCCTTGTAATTAGTCTATAATTGGTTGTTTGTGGTAATGAAACTATATCACTTCTATCAAAAATAAAAAAGTGAGAGGTCTTAGGTTCTATTCTTGCCAAAGTTGAATTTGAACCACATTATTGCTAGCACATTGTGAGGTTTAGTCTTTGCCCCTTAGTGTACATAAAATATCGTTTGTTAAAAAAAATGAATTTACTAGAAACATGGATACGATATATCCATGTCATGTTAATTAATGAATTTTTTTTTCTTATTTTGAGTACATTGATATTTTTACACTAAGGGGAGGGAAGTTTAGCAAAGCCACATAATGGGCAACCTAATTTGGTATCGAATTCGCCAAGGAGACTCTCTCAAAGTTGAATTGTCAATAGGCTCTATGTCACGTTACAGTTTAATGTTAATTCTCGTGCCAACATTATAAATATTATGCTAAAAATATGAGGTGTCAGAGAGTCTATAAGGAGTCCCACTTTTGATGGAGTTTCCTCAACATTTTCTTACCATATAAGAGTGGTATAATATGTGATTTCTCTAGCATTACTCATTAATAAATAATACTTTAAAAATGTGCGATAGTACATCATGTGGCTCGTATTTCTAGTATCCTTCTATTATTTGATGCATGTTGATGTATTTAGTATAATAGCCGGATTGAGTTACACAATGGGTGAACAATAACTTATTATCAAAGTCATCATTTATGATTTATGATTAGGTGTATGAAGTGTAGTAGAGAAAAATGATCGTAACTTTATCATAATACTTAACTCATCATCTCCCACTTCCTCGCCAATTGAGGTAACCTTAAAACTTATCACGATTTTCGTTTTTGCAATAGATTTTTTTTGTTTTGTTTCCCTTAGGTAAAAGTAAAAAGAAGAGTACACATTTTTGTGTTTTTGTAAGTACACATGCATATGAGTTGGCCTTCTCCATCTTCATGAATTTTTTTAGGGTTCCCAAAACTAAATTTTACCTGAAAATCCATTGGGAATTAAGTTCTTGTTTTTCAACATCACATGTCCATGAATGCTGCATTTCACTTTCCAGCCACACTTTTTTGTTGAAGATTTATGGGGTTGCCAATGAATGTCGAAGTCCATTCTCTCGATCTAGAAATCTTCAAATTCTAGTGTGAGTGAATTAAATTTTGAAAGTCTAGAGCTTTGAACATTCCTAAATCCTAACCACTTATCTTTTCCACCAATAATTCAAAGCCTAGAAATTTGACAAAATTGTCCCAGTAATTTCAGATATAGAAATGCCCGAGCAAAAGGGCTCACCCTTCATAAATTAGAATCTCCACCATCCAATTTTATGGAGATTTCTTCAAACTATACTGCTATATATATTCACATTAGGAAAAGCTTCACAGTTCCTTCTTTGATTTCCAAGGACCACTAAGTATTTATTTAATTGGCCAATTTTTTTGTGTGGTTCCTATGGTGACATGGTATTTTCAATGTGACCCTTATGGTGAAAAAAACTTTTAATTAAACTCTCGTGGTGAGCCTTGTTAGCAATTGAGGTCCAAATCCAAACTTCCCTTAGTGTTCCGTTAAATAAACTCACGTGACTATCACATGGAGGGTCAAATTCATCATTTTAATTCAAATTACATCCTATTCCATGGACATATAGTATGAGTTAGTGTTTAACAGAAATAAGATTTCACATAAAATAAGCTTGAATGCAAAGAGTGAAACAAAACCTGTAAAACCACATCAATGACTAGGAGAAGAGGTGAAAGTGAAGTCGAACCTAATTTCTCAGGTATGATTTAATTTCGTTCGGAAATCATAATACTTTTAATAAACCATTGTTTTTTTCAATGCCAACGCTTCTTTGATCATGAGTTAAGGTCTTAGTCTGTCTTAAATTTTCATTCTTGTATCAATTTGTACCAGTCCGAATGCATATATGCCTTTCAATTTTGTCTTCAATTGGTATTGTGGTTTGATGCACGCCGTAATCAGCTAGTACACAACCTTTCAATTTTTTTCTTAATCTTCTTTGAATTTTAGTTATTTAAGTTTCTTACGCTCTTAAAATTCATATGTGGAGGGCAGACGTGAAAATTGAATTTTCTGCAATACCCTTCACCCATTGTCTTTGATTCTTTAATTATGCAATGCCTGTCACCTGTCTAAATGCATAAATACTGCAATGCCTTTCCCCCGTTGTCTTTAATTCAGCAAGTTATTCTTGTAAATTATCTCTCATTTTCACTTGTTTCAATTTGCTTTGTGCACTAGAATCAGATGCCAACTTTTTAACTCACAAAAAAAAAAAAAAACAAGTGTATGTCATAACCCACCCAGAAAGAACAAGTGTATACCTAAGTCATACTAGATGTCCATGGAATAGGATGTAATTTGAATTGAAATGATGTATTTGACCGATCCATGTGATAGTCGCATGAGTTTATTTAACGAAGAACTAACGGAAGTTTGGATTTGGACCTTAATTGCTAACAAGGCTCACCACGAGGGTTTAATTAACAATTTTTTCACCACAAGGGTCACATTGAAAGTGGCGTGTCACCACACGGACCACACAAAAAATTTGGCCTATTTAATTTATTTATTTAATTAAGGTAAACCAGCATAAATTTGAATCCGACGAGATGAAGTTTTTGCTGAATTATCAAAAGCTATAGTTGCAAGTTTACCAACCTGATCAGTCCATTATCCATACACACACACACACTAAACGCTCCCTTTAAATGATAAGCAAGCAAACGCAGCACAAGCAAGCTTTATATCAGCTAAATTTTTTGTTCCTGTTATCGTGAGCAACACCTTAAACTCATACTTGGCATATGCTTTGATGATCCATGATTCGCGGAAGCAACGACGATCGTAAATTTCTATCAGGTTTTATATCACAACGAAAAATACATGCATGCTACGTAAGCTACTCATCAGAAGATAGGTACCGTAGAAGATGTTAAAAGCTCCATAGAGTTGAGTTCACCGTGCGGTTGGCTGCTTTTTGCATTGATAATACTAAATTTTTGGATGAAGAAGAAAACATGTTTAGAGAAAGTGGAAATTTTCTTGAAACTTGTAATAAGAGTTTGTCTTCGGTGGAGACCGAGGAGGGAGACAAGTTGGTTTATAATTCTGGAATTTGGGAACGGGATGCATGTATTGGGTTTACACTAAGAAATAAAATTCGAATTTCAATAAAGGTTAGAATTTATAAATTGACATACAAGAATTTCTTTGTTTGGATTCATAAACATAAAAATTTAGAATTTTAGCGTGGGAACAAAAAACTTGGAATTTGAGACCTCAAATTCCCAAGTTTAAATTTCATGTAAAAATGTGTCATTTCCCAATTTCTATGGTTAAGAGTTTAAAAATGACAATTTTGTATTCTTCTTTTAGATTAACCAAACAAAAATATTCACAAATTATAAAACATAAAATTCCGTCATTTTACAATTTCTAAGTAATTTAAAATTCTTTATCCAAACATAATGTTAGAATTTTGCTTAATAAATCCTGATAAAATAAGACGACTGGCATCGTAATCTAAAGCGCTCGCAATATTTTGTATCAAACACTCAAATGTAATTTGCAGGGAAAGTAATCATTTGGAAATCGCATAAATTTGGGTTATAGGACAAAGCAAAAGCTAAACAAAGAAAAATATTAATTAGCCTAACGCGCTTAAATGAACAAAATGTCCGAGGCCTACAAATCCAGGAATATAATTGAGCGGAGTACGGTATTCTCCTTTTTTTTCTTTTTTTTTCTTCTTCTTTTGTTTCATTTCTTATTATTTGAATGATTACGATTAAACTTATTCTTATTTGAATGATTACGATTAAGCCAGATCAATATTTTATATTGATTCTTCTTATTTGAATGATTACGATTAAGTTAGGTCAATATTTTATATTGATTTTTTACTTTTTAGAGATAGAAAGACAAAATAGAAAGTGTGAGAGAAGGAGAATAGAATGTGAGAGAATCTTACAACAAAAGTTTGAGAAGAACCCAATTTTAAGATATTTTTATAAGAAATGTCAAGGAGACTCTCTCGAAATAAGACTCTTTATGATTGTTACCTCCTAATTTAATGTTAATTTTCGTGCCAATATTTACAAAAAAAAAATATAAGGTGTCAATGAATCCCACTTCTAACCTACCCTTGTTAGCATTATCTTTTGTTTTATTTATTCAATCTGAGGCTTATAAAAAATTAAAAAAAATGTGTACAAAAAAAATGACGTTTGATTATTATTTTTAATTTTACGCCTTCTGATTTTACATTTGTGAAAGTTATTCACATGCAAGGTGTCATTATAAGCCAAGCCTAATCAAAGAAGTTCCTTATAATATTGAGAAATATTTTATTAATGCTTTATTGAAGTGATGGAAAGATAATTAAAAAAATAAAATCACTAGTAAAAGATGCCAACAAGATACTAACAAAACATGAAATAAGAGTAAAGTTGAGGAGAGAGACAAAAAGATGAGAGAGAATAATGTTTTGGGTGGGGTCCACAATACATAACGCACAAAAACATCATATTTTTTTAGAAGTTTTTAATTGTGACGGGAACAACACTGGTTCACCACGTGTTTTTATGTAAGTGATGGAAAATTTTATTTTTTAATTTATTAACTTTTTGACACACAAATCTCACCATTTATATAATAACATATAATGTACTACCTCGTGTGCTGATTACACTGAAAAATCTCTCATATTTTTTATACCAAAAGCATACCTACCAATACAAATATTACACCTTTCACAATCTGGTTGAGTATTTCAATCTGTCAACGCCCCACTTTTTTCTGTAATTTTGTTTTTGGCTTTTTTCTCTGCTAATTCCTCAGCAGCAAATTCCAATTTCTACTCCCTTTCTCACTCTTCGTTTGACCCAGATTTCAACAGAAACTCCTCCTCCTTCTCCTTCCATTTCCACAACTGGCTTTTCTTTTTCCATTTCTGTTTATATAATTTCTACTTTTTTTTCTTTTGTGTTTTGGTAAACATTTGCATTATCTGTGGCCTATGGCTGTTTGAGAGGAGACCAAGTTTTCTTTTTTTCCTTTTGGGGTTCCCCAAAATTGTATTTTAATTTTGGATTTTGGGTTATAGAGAGGAAACTCTCTCTCTCTCTCTCTCTCTCTCTCTCTCACTCTCATTTTTCTTGTGTTTCTAGTCCTCCTCCACTCTCTGGTTTGGGAGTGGTAGCTAGGGTTTTGGTGGGTTTTCTCTGAATTAGGCAGTTATGGTGAGAAAACATGGATGGCAACTGCCTGCTCACACCTTCCAGGTATTTACATTTCTGCTTAAACCACTTGCTGATGTGGGGTTTGCCCAGAAAGGCGGAACTTCATCTGATCCCGGTTCTCCATACGAGTTAGGTCGGTTGGCCGGGGCTGTGTGTCCGCCCTCCCTGTGAATCAGAGTAGTTCAGAATATCGCCTTGTCGTGAAAATAGAAATCTGATCTCTGTTCTGAATGTGGGTTTTGATTTGTCAATTTGTGTAAAAGTTCAAATCTTTTTTGGTTGACAATATTGCTTTAACTGTTAGTTAGGTCCCAGAGGTACGGTTTTACTTTGTGGTTAGGACTATTGGGATGAAATTTTACTGTTAGGTTCCCAACTTAGTGAAAACATAAGGAAAAGCTCAAATGCTTAAGTTTATGTTTGATTTTCTCATTTTCTGGACACTGGATTACATTTTTGTTGTTTGATTTCTCTTGCTTTCTCATCGATTTGTTTATCGAATTATAAACTAAAGTGTGTTGTTTACGTGGCAGGTTGTCGCTATTACTGTGTTCTGCTTGTTAGTGGTTGCCTTCTATGCTTTCTTTGCTCCCTTCGTCGGAGGCCGCATCTGGGAATATGTTTTGATTGGCTGTTACTCTCCAGTGGTATATGAAATGATTTTTATTTAGCCACATTAAGCATTTTCGTTTTATTAATAGTTTCATTAGCTTGTACGCTTGCATTGTCTTTATAGATAAGTATATCTGAAATATAATCCATGATCTGATCCACTTTATGATGTACTAATCAAAAGCTGGCCTTCAGTCCCGGCTCTGAGTATTATGGGATTGAATCCTATCGGCTTCTGAGAAGTTTCATCATTCTTATTCTAGATGTTGAAATTTGAGACGAGAGCTCATTCTTTATAAGGTTTTCGAATATGTGGCGCAAATTTGATTACTTTCAAAGATAATTAATCTGGTGGGCCAAACTAGATAGAGTTTGTAGAAGAGTTTCGAGTTACTTCCAAATTGATTCTCTATGCCGGTCAGGCAGTCACATTATGTAATGTGCTAGCTTTTAGCCCAATTCTCGAACCATTCATTCAGAATCACAACTCATTTAATTTCTTCTATATAGAAATGGCCTTTTATGCTTGATGTTATTCCCATAATCTTTCTATGGCATTGCAGGCACTGCTCGTCTTCATTCTTTATGTTCGATGTACTGCAATAAACCCTGCAGATCCTGGAATTATGTCCAAGTTTGGAAACGGAGGAAGAAATGGTATCAATCCAAATCATAGGTTATCAGCAAAAGACTTGCCTAGAAAGTTTGATGAAGCCACCACAGGCCATTCTTCTCCGTCATCGGTTTCCAGAAGTTCTTTGGCAGGTGCTAACTCTAGTAGGAAAGGGTCAGTAGGAGAACTTGGGGGTGTAAATATTCCGGAAGAACCGACAACTGGGAGTTGCATTGGAGGAATTTGCTGTGCATTGTTTGTACACGAAGATTGCCGCAAACCACAGGAAGGGGCAGCTGAGAATCAGGGTGGTGAAGATGCTTTGTTCTGCACATTGTGCAATGCTGAGGTATTGCATTATTACAAACGTTGTATCATAATTCCTCAATTTAAAGATACATCAGTTCTAGTATTTTTAGTTTCTCATGTGTTTCTTTATAAAGATACATACTCCTAAAATTTTTTCTTTTTTTTCACCCATGAATACTTTTCATGTTGCAGGTCCGCAAGTTCAGCAAACACTGTAGAAGTTGTGATAAATGCGTGGATGGATTTGATCACCACTGTCGGGTATTTTTCTTGTTGCTTCAAGTACTCCATAAGGGCAGATCTTCTGCAACTTGTTTTTGGTTGACATTTTTTAAATTCCTCTCTTAAGTAACCTCAATATATTACATGGCTGCAGTGGCTTAACAATTGTGTTGGACACAAAAATTACGTGAGTTTTATATGTTTGATGGCCACCAGTCTTCTTTGGGTAGGTATTGCAGTCTGATAATTATTATGTGCATTTTTAAATTTTTGGTACTAAGATGCTCTCTGTCTCCCCCCGTTTCGGTTCAGCTTGTTATTGAAGCTGGAGTTGGTATTACTGTCATGGTGCGCTGCTTTGTTAATAAGACAAGCATGGAGGCAGAAATTATTGATAGACTTGGAAATGGTTTCACTCGTCCCCCATTTGCAACAGTTGTGGTACATACAGTATTTTTAAATGCTTTAACTAAAGTTAGCATCCTAATCTCTCTCGGATATCAATTGCAGAAGAAAGCCTCTGTTAACATTGGTTCTCATTTGTGTAGGCTTTATGTACTGCAGTTTCTATGCTGGCATGTGTTCCACTTTGTGAACTCTTCTTCTTCCACATGATACTTATTAGGAAGGTCAGTGCTTTAGTCATTGAATTCATTTTTCGTGATGCTAAAGTTAGCTATAGCGGGTCTTAAGGGATATATGTTTTTACTTTAGAACTATGTAGCTAAATATTAGGCTGTAATGCTTGGGGTGCCAGGCCACTTATAGGCAGAAAATGAGAGAAGACAATTATCTGATAAGAGATGCAATTTTTGTTGCAATTCAAGTGAAATAATCTTATTTTGAAATTTTGAAATTTGAATTAGGGTATTACAACCTATGAATATGTCGTGGCGATGAGAGCAATGAGTGAGGCACCTGGAGGAGCATCTATCGATGAGGGTTTCCAAAATTACATGCACTCCCCAACAGGATCGGCTACAACTGGCTTGAGCGGAGGAAGTTCTTTAGGTCTGCAATACAAGGGTGCATGGTGTACCCCTCCCAGAGTATTTGTGGATTATCAGGTACATTAGCATTCACTTTATGTCTTGATTTTACATTTTTTGGAAGAAATCGATTTGAACCACTGTTCAATTGAACTCATTTTAGGTTTCAAACTCTTTGGCCTGCATTATAATGTGTACTACCTTTATTCTGGAGCTTTGTCGATTGGTTAAATTTCTCTCGTTCTCATTTTGAAGTGAAATTATTTTGGCGACACTTTTTATTCTCACCTTACCAAGAAAATTTGGGCTGTAACTTAAATCCGTGATGCCTTTTGTAACTTGCCTTAGGTCATTACAGTTTGAGGTTTGATCGTGCTGTGTTCTCGTCAACATTTTTTTTATAGGGTTCTTCACATGGATTTTTGTAATTCCGAAACTTTGGTCTTCTCTCCTTTGTAACCTTCTTTCTATTTCTCTATATTAATGTAGTCGTGATCTAACAAGGGCCCTTGTGTGAACTTAAGCAAGTGCAATATAAAACAAGTTCATATTCATGTCCATATTTCAAGTATAAGGATTTATTATCTGGATCCAAATGATGGCTTAAATAGTACAATTAACGATTTTCATTTATCTTGTAAGGAACAATTCTTTTTCAAAAATGTCTTGTAAGAATGGCTTCGCAGCATTAACCCACAACTATGTTTCCAGTCTTCAGCTTGATATTTTTATTTTTTAATTTTCAAGTTTACTATGCAAGAAGAAAAACTTTATATATGTTTTACACTTGACACAAGCTTTGCTACATTAGGAGGAAGTTGTACCGCATTTGGAGCCCGGAATGGTGCCATCAACTATTGATCCGGACGCAGCTGGAGCTACAGAAAGAGAGCAAAAAGGTCCTAAAAGGCCTGTCCGCATTAGTGCTTGGAAGCTTGCAAAGTTGGATTCCAGTGAGGCTATGAGAGCAGCAGCCAAGGCCAGGGCATCATCCTCCGTTCTACGACCACTGGATAAACCTGACGTTGAACTTAGCTCAAGCGGCAATATGAGTGTGCGGAGTAGTGTAAGCACTGATACGGGGGCAAATAAAGAGATGAAGAATGATCTGAGGTTGTCAAGAAATTCCTATGCTCCAAGTCAAGGTAGCCGAGATGAGTATGAAACAGGGACTCAAAGCATAAGTAGCTTCAGTAGTCCGAGCCATGCTCATGAAGTGGTCACACTTAGCCCTCTGCCACAGGCTCCGGGTGTGGGACGTTTTAGCTCTGCCACTTCAGTGCCCAGCTTAGTTCCTGACCGTCCATTAACTGCCAAGGCAACATTGCCTAATGTCAGCATGGGATTTGATGAAAGGATCATGCAGAGGGGAAGTACAGCCGATCCATTACAACTTTCCGCTCCAATTATGCAGAGGGGAAGTACTACTGATTCGATGCTGCTTTCAGCTCCACCTGCTTCTCTTTTCAGGGATGTCCGAAGAACATCTGTTGTTTGGGACCAAGAAGCAGGGCGATATGTCTCGGTTCCTGTATCGGCTTCTGACGCTCGAAACAGGACATCCATACAAACAGGATTTCCAAATCCTAATGCAGAAGCAAGCTATAGTAGAAGACCAGTTATTCCGCCACAGGAGGCTTCATCTTCTGCAGCGAAGCCTCCAGCACAACAAGCGGAGAAACTGCTGTACACAGGGGATTCTATATTCTTTGGTGGCCCGCTTTTGAGTGCACCAGTTAGGGATAACTTAAGAAATGAAAGGGATTCGGGTTCTAGAGAGGGCCAAGAGAGGGCAGGGCTGAACTTGCCTAGGGAATCCAGGTTCAAACGTGATTCTACCTCAAACCAGCTTCCTGTGTTTGTCCCAGGGGGCTTTGAGAACAACTCTTCTTTTGGGCCCGGTTCCAAATAGTGTTAAGCGACTGAAACAAGTGCATGTAAATCTCTTCCTCCTTGCCCGGATGGTGTAGTGGAGCAGCATGAAAGTCGAGCCAACTTTGATCCTTGCGACCTGGCTGCTTGAGATTGTCGCTAACAGAGTTATCGCATGGGGTTCAAGCAGTTTCTTCGATGAAATTCTGATTCAACACACCAGTTTTAGCTGAGGTTTGTAAATGGGGCGATCGTAGAAGTGTCTTGTGCTTTCTAGACATTGTAGCCAAAGAATTTCTGTTGCAGAGCTCCATTTATGCTCTGAATTTTTATTTATTATCGAAGTATCTTTTCCCACTATTTGAATAGATGTATGTTTTCTAGATCAACCCCCCTATTTTACCTCCCTATCTTCTTTACTTACCTGTACTCTGCATTTCTTTCCGATTTGCTCAACATAATTTCTGATATTCTCCATTGCTGGGGTTGCGACTTCAATTTACCGATAGTATAGAGTTTCGCTCTGATTCAACAAGTGACGTTGGATCTTCTATGATGAAATTATGTGAGCGGCCGCTGCATCAGCCTCTCACTGATAAGAGCGTTTGCAGGGGACTCACATGCAGAGAAAGGCTGATGCAGTGCAGCGACCGCAGTCAAGAAGATTATCTCTATGTTCTCAGATACTTTTGAGGGAATGTTATCCGCAAAACATGAAGGGATCGGTCAGCGGTTTATGCACAAATTCTACTGCGGGAGCCCTTGTATGCAAGAGCTTTTATCCGCAAATCCTGTTCACTTTCAAACAGGTATTCGCGGTTTATAAGGCATCAGTCCAGCAGATCAAACTGGTTCAACGCCGGATTATAAATACAAGCGATCTTAGACAAATGATGTGGAAACGAAGATAAGTTAAGCAGCTTGTTTATCATTCATTAGCACTGAGAAGCATATCCTGATGTGCAAAAGCTTCAAATATATGTACACTATGGATACAGTTCGAACTAGTATATGACCTACAGCACAAAGCCGACTGACTTCCAGTTAAGTAAGAGGCTGCTGTCAGCCACAAACACTGCAAAAAACACTGATCTTCCTTGTATATTGCCTCCCCATCCCATCCAACGTTGCACCAAGCTTTCTGGCATACGTTTGCAGAACTCTAACCTGCATAAAAATTCATCATGTGATAAAATGATTAAAAACTAACCAGATATTCACGAATTAAATATTAATTAAGAGCTTCCTCAAAATCTTGTTACAGAACTCGAACATGAAAATAAAGTCATGACTTTACATTGACATCAACCACAATCTAAACCACGATCTATAAAACTAAGCTTTTATCATTACTCAGTGCAGTTTCTTGCTTACTAACACTAATTTTCTGCCAATGTATTGGCCGAAATCCCATTACGACAAATAATGACACCTTTTTTTATGGAGACAATTATATAAGAAACTTCAATGCCAAAAAGGAATCATCAGCATCAATGGTCAAGGGCCAGGGCTACCACCACTGCTAGACCTATAATTTCCACTTGGATGATTAAAATACTTGACGCCTGCCAAAGCAATATGAGAACATAAGAATTGAAAATTCATCAATGAATCTTTTCTGTCTGAAACTAAGAACCATTTTCAATCTCCAAGCACATGAAGAAAAAGCCACAACCACCCCCGTGCTTTAAGCGGACCATGCGACAAAAGATATCACTTAAATCTTCCTTTCATTTATCAAGTTAGTACAGTCTACAGACATGTTCAACAATAGAAACTATCCAGATAAAACGAGCCCACCCAAAGAGGAGCTTTGAAATACCATAACTCTCCATGTAAAGAAATTTTCCATTCCACAACATCTTGTCCCAACCCCTGAACCTTCACCAACTAATCTGATCTTAAAACAGTTCCTTATCCAGCATAAAATAGTTAGGTGAGGCATTAAAGGCATCGGTGTTTATCCCCATTAGGGATTGTGTTCATGTAGAAGGAATGGTAATGTTTGAGTTGTGCCATGTTTCAATCTAATATTTTTACTTTATAACGAGTCAAAATACAAAAAGGTCATAGATAGCGTCACAGAGAGACAGTTGCAAGGGAACTACAGAAAGTGTAATCATTTATGAACATATAATTCCCAATACAGCCACCATGATCAATTGATAATCAAGTAAAAATTGACAATAAACAAGAATACTGCAACCTGATATTTACGTTTAAGGTATTGACTCTTTTAATCAGATTATACGAAGTGAGACTGCATCAAAACACGACAACTAGTTGCATCAAATAACTTACTAAGACAACATGCGTATTTGAAGCACAATCAGATGACTCACCAAGCATCATTCATTTTCATTTGGAGCAGACTCTGGTATTTCTGGAATCCTCCGTTTTGCAAGCCGTTCAATAAGAACTTTCACTTCCGACTCTGCATCTTGCAACCTGTTACTCAGTAATTCAACACTCTTGGGGTGTGCTTCAAATTTACTAATCCACCCAGCTTCAAAGTCCTTAATCTGTTTTTCAAGCAGCAGACGGGTCATCCTTTCCTCTTCTTCTTTCTTTAGGCGTTGCTTTTCCAGTTCCATGGTGCTCAAAACAAGACCACCTGACCCAGGAACATCCCTGTAGAGTGGCTCATCAGCTTGCGGACAACGTGCTCTATATTCAGCAAATGCTTTTTGTGTTTCCTTTAAAGCCTTCCTATAGCCATCCAAGAGATTTCCCATTACATAGAGTTCATGCTCAAGCCGATACATCTCCATTTTGCTTTTCTGCTGCTCTTCAGCCTTGGCCTTCTGCAAGTGACCAATCACCTCCTCCCTTTGGTGCAACTCGTCCAGTAACATCTGCTGGCCAACCATCGATTGCTCGCAAACTTGTTCTTTCTCCGCATACACCATCTTAGCCTTTTCTATCCAGTGCTGCACTTGCTCCAAACATGTATCAAATTCACCACCGGAGACCTTACCATCCCAAGGGCCACCCATCCTCAACCGCTTATTACCATTGAGAGGATGATGAGAAGAGTTAGCATTTTCATGGACAAACTCTCTCTTAAGACCACCATTTCCAAAGAATGAGGAACTACCAGGAAGCATTCGACTATCGTCCCTTGAAGAAAGAAACTCCCCAGCAAATTGATCACGCATTGACATATCTGAACTAAGAGGGTTATGTGCTGCTTCCATTGCATGAAAGCCCTCTAAAGGCATATCCTTAAGTGAAAGGTGAAAACCTCCCTCCTCCTGCTCCTCCTCGTCCTCGTCCTCTTCTTCTTCCTCTTCCTCTTCCTCTTCGTTTCCTTCATCTATTCTTTCAACAAACTCCATATCTTTTTTCCCCTCCTCCCCACAACTCAAATTAACTACACCAAGATTACACCGCTGCAAAAAAGGTTCATTTGCACTGCTCTTCCCATCCAAAAGCCAATGGCCAGGCTCTTCCACCTTACATTCTTCAAAACCCATTACATCCTCAACCCCAACTTGCTCCTTCTCAACACCAGCTTTCTCAAGGTTTTCTTGCCCAACATCAGTTCTATCCACATTGTCCTGCCTAACATCAGCTACATCCACAATGTCTAGCTCTTGCCTAACATCAGTTTTCTCCACATTGTCTTGCTCTTGCTTAAGATCATCCGTATCCACATTATCTTGGCCAAGACATAATTCAATGTTATGTTCTTCCAATCCGCTGGGTCCCTGTAAATCATCCTCCCCGACCATTTTCACATCCGTGCCACCATCCTCTTCCTCTTCTTCCTCTTTTGCATCGACATCAACTGCATCGACATCAACAGCATCGACATCAACTGCATCAACATCAACCAGGGGAGTCTCTTGTTCTTTCACCATAAAGAAATCCTCACGCTGCGATTTTATCAAACACTGCAAATGCGATGCATAGTAGCAATCCCCCAATTTGGGCGCCTGAACCAACTCCTTCTCCACCATGAACCAAATCAAACCGGCCCAATCCACCTTTACAAACTGCCCCTCTTTGATTGCCTTAGTCCAATTCAATACCTCGCTTGGCATCATCCACGTATCCTCGTGCAAAAGCACCCAATTTGATACCAACTCTTCTATAAAGGCTATGGACTCCTCCGAAGCAGCCTCCGCCGGAGGCTCCTCAGCACCATCCGGTAGTGCCACAGCACCACCCTTCTTCACCTGTTTTGAAGGAAGCTTCAAGGCCCGTGCCAAGTCGGCCCGGTTGACCATAACCTTGGACCCGTTGACGTAGCTGCCCCGCAGGTTAGGGTTGAAATTGGAAATCAACTGGGCGAGAAGATCAACCCGAAGATTCCGATCGAACTCGATGTGGACGAAGTCCCACAAGTTGAGCCACTTCAGGAGCTTCTCGTGCTTCTCAAAGTCGAGATGTTTTGAGGGCACGAATGGAATTGGATTTAGGGTTTCTCTCTGGGTCTGAAGCTTCTGCTGGGCCTTCTGCTGGGCCTTTCTGTTCCCCGAACTGGCGGCTTTTCGCTTTGAACCGGACTTATTTCGATTCGTTCCACGGCGGAAGAAGGTAATGGTGGTGGTAGTGGTAGTAGTGGTGCCGCGAGGAGATCGGGCGGGAATGTCATCCGATTTGGGTTTAGGGTTTGGCTCCGATTGAAGAGATGGGTTTAGTTGAATTTCTTGGTCTTGATGGGGTTCTAGGGTTAGGGTTTTGGATTGGGACTGTGGTGGTTCGGAATTAGGGTTATCTTGTTGAGGGGCTTCTTCTTCTTCTTCTTCAATTTGGGTCATGGTCACATCGGGAATTACGGCGGGAGGAGTGGCCATGGTGATGATGTGGTTCTGGGTTTTGAATTTCAGTGGCGGAAGCAGGTGGAGAAGACGACGACTAGTGAGAAATGGTAAAGTGAGACTTGAACCAAGGCAGACGAGGTGACTCTTTTACCCTTCCGAAACGACTAAAATTTTCACTCTTTTTTATTCTCTTTTTTGCTACTTAATTTGGTCGTTGATTTTATTTATTTTATTTTATTTTATGATTATAAATGATAATAAAAATATGCAACGTTAAAAAATGATGTTTGTTGTCACTTGTGATTATGGTATAGTAATTTTTCTGTAAATATTCATCGGTTATGGGTAACCACAGTTACCTGATTATTTAAATTTTACGGTTATGGTTATGGATACCCATTTAGATAATTAAATGGTTATGGATATAACCATTTACCCGTGAAATTTAAATAGCAGGTATGAATATTAACAGCGGTTATAAACAGGTACCCGTTTATCCGATTATTTTAATATATATAATTTAAAATAAAAAATAAAATAAAAAGATCCAATGCTGGTCATATTGATTATAATATGCAGTGTTGGTGCTTATCACATCCAGTGCTGGTGCTTATTGATCATAATATCCTCAACCTAAGATAATGACTACCTTGAGTTTTTAGAAGCTTTATTTTGTAATATGTTATATTTGAAGACTAGCTTGGGTATAGAAGAACAATATGTCGAAAATACATGAAATGAATTTTCTTTCCAATATGCTTGCTCAAATAATGAGAGGTATTTTGTTAGTAACAAATCAATTATTAGCAAATATATTATATTACCTTGATTGATAACAGTTAAAAATATCTTTCGTAAATTATTATTTCAATTATTCTAGTTGTATATGTTTACGGTTCAAAAAAAACATGTAAATAGGAGAAAAAATGGTAAATGGATTAAAAAATAGATAAACGGGTATACAGTTACGGTTAAATGGGTACGCGTTTATGAGTATGGTTAAGCGTTTATGAACGGTTATGGCTATGGGTATAACCGCTTATAAACGGTTATGAGTATGAGTATAACCGTTTAAACAATTACCCGACGAATAAATGGTTATGCAGGTATAAATATAAACGGTTATGAGTAAATAATCATTGTTAACCACCAGCCATAACCATTGCCCATATCTACTTGTAAGTGATAGGTCTTCGGCTCGATTCTCACTAAAGATGAATTTGAATCAAATTATTATGACTAGTCGATTTTGAGGCTTAGTCCACTCTCTCATTCTCCTTACAATCGCCCAACGAACTTGGAGGATGCCAAAACAACACTCCACATCCTTACTACACCGTTTTTTACATCTTGTGAAATGTTTTTCCTTTTCACTTTGTGGAAGTGACACTATTTTGATAAATCATGTTAACATTGGATAAATGTAGTCTGCTAGATAGTACACTCTTGAGCAAGGTTCTAAAAATCGATAGGCGCTAGTTGAGCAGTGGGCAGGGCCTAGGCGGATTTATGTAAATTTATTATATATCTTGTAAATAAGTGCATATTTACACATAAAAAACACTATAATTGTATGGATAATAAAATAATGATAAAATGCAAAAATAGAAGTAGAAGAATATACAAATTATATACATCCAAAAAGTTCAATATTTAAAAAACAGTAAGCATATAATCATAATGAGGAGGATTTGGATGATGGACTAAATTCTTGTTCATGAATCATGATCTTTGCGGATTGGACATAGACTAAATTATTTAATCTTGTTGTATCTAGTTTATTTATTTTCTTTGTATGTGTCCCCTAAGAAGTGCTCCAATTCGTTTCACTATTGGATGAACTTGTAGTAAATCCATAATTTGTAAATTAGGTACACAATTTCCATAATTATACCACCATGAAACCAAAAAAGAAAAAAGCACACAATTAATAAAAAAATAAAAAAAATAAAAAAAATATATAAACTGCTTAGGAGCTACCTAGGACCGCCTAGCCCACCTAGCTCCAGACCGATTTTTCAAAATGATTTACCCAAAATCAAGGCAGGTCTTCACTGCCTAGGCCGATTTTAGAACACTGCTCTTGAGTACACAGTTCCATTGATTCTGTATGTGACTTGAGGAGCACTTACTCGTAGCACATCAATGAACAATGGGATTGAATAAGGACATTCAGGTTCTTTTGAGCTCCTGAAACACCAAAAAAAGCATGTCAAATCCATTTATCAAATGATGTCACCGCTTCCAATTTGATACTTTTGGCTCAATTTTTGTTTCGTAATCTCCTTGCCACCAAGTCCTGTGTAGATGCTTCCAATCATGCCAGGAAAACCTCGCATCTCACCTTTTTTCACAAACCTTTGTAGGTCCATTTTCGTGGGTTACCAGAGATACTCATTGGTGTAGATAGCTTCGATTGCGGAGCAAACCTTCATCAGGGACTCTAGAATAGTTGATTTTGCCATCTTCGCTATCTTATTCACTTGGTCTCTAGATGCCCCATATGCAAGCATCTGAAAGGCAACAATAGTTTTTTTTGCTCAGGTTGGAGACCCATAACATGAAAGTCCTCCTTGTTTTGCACAAAATATGAATCGTGGTTGCAAATAGCAATCATGATTTTATTAAACAAATGTGGTTGCATTCTAAAATAGCGTCTACAATATGCATTGAGGTATACACCATTTGGGACAAAGTAATATTTGAGACAAAGTAATCTTCCAAGATATTCTTACCATCGTTGTTCCCTCTTTCTATTGAGGTTCGTGGAACGACTGAGCCTGGAGATTACCTTCACAGCTTGCATGACACGACAAGTCTGTGTGGCTTTCTCGTTTCTTGCTTCATCATCTCTCCTTTTACTTTCTTGATTCTTTTGCTCCTCTATTTCGAACAACTCATTTTCTCGCTCTCGAGATCGAACAATTCTTTCTCTTACTCTTTAATTTCTAACAACTTCCTTGAAAAAGACATTGTAAGAACTCAAGATTTGTAAACTATGAAGAAGGATTCAGAGAGATTTTGACTTTGGCGTATTGGAAGAGGATGTTGGGTATTTATAAGAAAAATTATAAATTTATTTTATATTGTTTTGAATTTTTTTTATAATTTCTAACAATTTTTATCAATCTTAATTAATATGGACTATTGGAAATCCAACGATTGAGAACAAACCACGTCGCCCCCACATCTGAGGGGTGTGAGTGTGCTAACATGTGGACCCCACACCTGCTTTTAATTGGCTCACTTGCCATAAAGGCACACATGAAAGCCACATGCCTAAAGCAAAAATAAATAAATAAAAAAATAAAATTTAATAACGTAGGTGAAGTCATATCGCCTCCAACAGGCCCTCAGGCCATTCTCACCTTCCTGCTCAGTCAGTGGGAGTTGGGCCTACCAATAGGTGGGCAATTGGCATGGGCTGGAGCAATTTTTTTTATTTTTTTATTTTTGGTGTAGAGGGATTCAATCACCTAATTGCAAGGGGAATTTCATGGGGTGGAGTTGCTCTTAAGGGAATATGGATAGGCAAATTAAGTGAGAAGTTTTGTGGTTTGAATCAGGATATAATAAGTTTTTATTGCAAGCAATTCTACACTTTATTTATATTAAGAAAGGAAGAGGTTAGAAACCGGAATGCAGTAGGTCTAAGATAATCTACCACCACAAAGATGGTCAATGTTATTTTAGAAAATCTACATATCACGTGCTTAATTTGGACAAAAATTCTCCCAAAAGTAATATTCCATGTTTTGTCAATTCTAATATCAATTTTAATAATTCTACTTTATATACCAAAACTGCAATCGATCGTTGTGTTAGCAACGAGTGTTCCAATTTACTCATAAACAAAATTTCGACACTTTACCCAACCAGCGTCACTTCTACCCTATTTGGTTACATTAAATTCAACAATTACAATTCAATCCAAAGGCAAAGGCAGGTTCTTTCATTCTATTGCTGTCTTCTTTTGCATAACCAAAACATAATGATTTACAGAAAAACAACATGAAATGATAAATAATTTTCATGCCATTGCCTTTGAGAAGCTTAAGGATGATTTACAAGAGTTTTTTTCACTTTTCTAAAAGGATTTACAAGAGTTTATAATACAACACTATCCGATTATTTAATAAGTACCACCCCTCAATATTGGATGAGATTTTGAGTTTGAATATCTTTCATCAACAAATAAATAAAACATTCCCAAAGGCCAACGGGTTAAGGATCAAAATTATGGATTGTTTAGTTATAGTTTAGATTATCCACATAATTCAATGTTGTTTTATGCTTTCATGTATGAATTTTTGTAGTTTACATTATCCCCAACAACCGCATTATCGGGCTTGGAAGTTGCTGCAAATATAGAAAAAAGGATCAGAAGGCTTTTCGAAATGACTTGTTGCCAGGTCACACGAACCAAATGGAAAAACATACGTCTCCTTTGGTTGTCTAGGTGCTTGGTTATAAACAGAAGCTACATGAGCGAAGATTTTCGTAGAACGAGAATGTCGCATTGTAAACGTTAAACGAGAATATAACATTACCATGTATGAAAGTTTAACGCATAATATATTACGATGTCTGAAAGTTTAACTCACAACGCTTAACGCATTGCATGAAAATTTAACGTTTAACAAATCACATGAAAAATTTATCGCCAAACAGTACGCATTAACCAATGAGACTGACATCTCTTGGGTTGATTTGTCCCGACAGGGTGGTGAGTTTGCATTTCGCAAGTGATGTCATGTCCCTATCATATATGTTGGACGAGCAGAGGCCAATCGGGGCCATTTGGGGCAAACACCACAACCTCGTTTAAAATCATGGAAGAATCGAGGAATGCTAGAGATAATAAATTTGAAGAATAAATTTATAAATTAAATTATATGTGATTAATAAGAATAAACACGTTTATCAACGTTTAAGTAATAAATTAATTATCAACTTCCATGTGTCTTAGTGTTTAAAACTTTCTCTAGCATTACCTGGTTAACATTGACCTCAAAAAGAAATATATGGAACATGATGAAATGCAAAATGCCAATGCTTCACGTTCTCTACTTAGCACGAGGTATTTTGGAAGCTTACTGGCTTGGGATTCCATTGGAACTCCGAAGTTAAGCGAGTTCGCGCGAGAGCAATCCCATAATAGGTGACCCACTGGGAAGTTTACGTGTGAGTTCCCATAACCAAAACCATGAGAGCGTGGTCGGGGCCCAAAGTGGACAATATCGTGCTACGGTGGAGTCGAGCCCGAGATGTGGTGGGGGCCCGGGCTAGGATGTGACAAATTTAATCCAAATAACCAAATGAAAAATGAAAAATATTATTTTGAATTAAAATTGTTCGTCGCAGGAATTTCCGTCGGGGATGACTTCCTGGCAAACGAGCACACAGCTCCCCTGGGAGGTCGGCGCCGGTTGAGGGCTGCTGTCGGGCTTCTGCTTTCTTATCGGGCTTAGTCGGGCAAGTCTCGTCGGGCAGGTCTTGATCGGGCAAGACTCTTCGGGCAAGACTCGTCGGGCAGTGCTGAAAGAGAAGGACATAGTTAATTTGAAAGGTGCCTTTGTGGGGCCTTAGGTATAGGCCTTGAGGCTCACAATCAAGATTAACTTTTGAGGTGCTCAGGCGTGCCACTGCCATCTTCAGTATGGCAGATGTCGAATAGATGTCAAGTTTTAGTTATGAATATGCATATGCCCGAGAAACCGTGTTAGATATAACAGGTGCCTTTGTGGGGCCTTAGGTGTAGGCCTTGAGGTTTCCTGTCAAACTAAACCAGTACTTTGAACATATCATATTTGGTCTTAATGGTTGTGAAAGTCTTGTCACTATTATATTTCTGATTATCCGAGTCCGAGAAGTAGAACGAACCCAAATGGATGCCTTTGTGGGGCCTTAGGTGTAGGCCTTGAGGCTTCCCATTAGAGTTTGTTCCTGTACTCGGACAGTTTAGACCACAGAGTAGAATGAATCCAAATAGGTGCCTTTGTGGGGCCTTAGGTGTAGGCCTTGAGGCTTCCTATCAGAATCCATCCATACTTAAGCGTTCTATGATAATCATGACATAATAGAAACAAAACTAAGAGGTAGGTCGATTACTTGCGCTCCAAGTAACTTCGGACTTCTCGTTTATCAAGGATTGTCGTGGATGGGTTAAGTCCACATAAAGTTCTTTTTTATGCCTTGAGGCCAATGACTTTTAAACTGATCAGATTTACATGCCCTGCGGGCTTAGGACTTGGATCTGATTTGAACACTGAAGATATATTCAAATCGGATCTAAGTATTGAGGAAGCCTTTTCATCATGATTTTGCTAGAAACAACTTGTATATAACTGGAAATATACAACATATTACTAGGCTTTTAAAGAAATAAAAGACGAAGACAGGGCCAAGAAGGTCGGGCAAGATTAAACCTTATCAGTTAAGGCTGATCTTCTTGCAGGTCCCTATCTTTGCAGCTTTGTCAAAGGTCTGAAAGCTTAGAGAGAGAGAGAGTACAAAAGTGAATCGATACTACAACAAGTTTGAACAAGGTAGCAGAGCTATTATAGAGGTTAGAAGAAAAGAGTATCCCGCGGGGGATAAAGGCTGGTCCCGAATGGGATGAAGGCTTGGCTGACTACAGCTTCGTTTGGAAGGCAAATCTGGCTTTGAGCAGAGTTTTGGCTTGCATTTGTTTGTTTGTTTGAGTGTCCTTGATCCTGTCTTCTCTTCCTCCTTTTATAGACGACTCGGTTTGGCTTCCTGTAGCAACAGCTTTGCCCGAATGCGGTCTGAGGGTGATGACTCATCAGTTTTATTACATGTAATGCCACCATAAAGTACTTTTTGGGCTGTGCAGTCTGATCAGTCTACACCACTTGATCCTTGGGTAGGTAAGCAAGTGGCCCTTTTCCTGCTCCCTAAGTTTCATCCGGACCTTCTGTTGGGCCGACTCCACCTTTGGGCCTAAAGTGCAGTTTTAACCCAAACAGTGCCTCCTTCAATGGATATTAAACCTGGAATTCCAGGCGCCAATATTAATTGAAAGAGATTCCTTATTAAACCCACGAACACCTCGCGATTGAACTTCTTAATTTTCCGTGTTCGTAGAAAGGAATCCTTCTGCGATTAAAACTTCCCTACTTTTCCCCACCATTTTTCTCTGTTGCCCGAGAAGGTTGCATCCTTATCATCTTCCTTGTTTTTCTTTCTCGACCTTTATCAAATGGCTTCAGGATCCAGCCAAACCCCACCATCCTACGAGTCCGGCGACGGAATCGCCACCCTACGCCGTCTACTCAACGGGCTGCATCGCCCGCGGGCAGGTTTACATTCTGAACTATTCTTCGAGACGCATGGGGTACAATCATTGGGTCTCGCCTGGATTTCTCGGGTCCCCTCAGTAGTGGAAAACAACATGCCTAGGGGAAACTGGTTTACCCCAAATCCCTATTTGGCCGGGTCGGGCATCTCCTCCTCTAAATGGTCATTACATCGTCGAGGCTTTCCTTTGATGAATGATCCTACCTGGGCCCAGTGGGTTGACGAATTAGAGCCATTCTTCAAGCAAAAATGGATGAGCAACGGTATTTATGAACTACTTATGCTTTCGAAGACTTCCATTTTGCCTAAGCCCGAATTGCTCACTTCTGCTCTCATCTTTTGGAATACGGGCACAAATACCTTTGATTTTCGTATGGGTCCCATGTCTCCCACCATTCTCGATATGGCCCAGGTCTTCGGGTTGAGGCCGTTGGGCAGGACAGTAGATGTTACTCAAGATTGGGTTCCGTCTTCTACCACCGGGAGCTCAAGTTCTTCTACCACCTTCCTTCCTCTGAGCTATAACTCCGCCACTTTCAAGAGTTATGGGACCTCTTTTAAAGGATTCATTCCTTTTGCAAAGGAAAATTTTGGGGCAGGCTCCCCTCGGGCTGACAAAGATCAAGAGCATATGTACTTTCTCCTTTACTGGCTCAACAAGCATGTCTTCCCCAACAAATCCAAGGGGGTGAGGGTAGAATGGATCCCCCTGGTAGAGGTTCTTCATAATTTTGATGATGTAGCCACATGTCCATTCCTTCTCTCCCATCTCTATCACCTTCTTTTTGAAATGACTCGGGATGAGCCCTTTGAGACCAACTTGAACGGACCAATCTGGATGATACAAATCTAGCTGCAATGGTATTTTCCAGAATTTCGGGCTGCCAATCTAGAGTTTCCAGAGGGTGTGGCTCCTGCCCGAATTCTAGTCGAGGCTCCTCCTACAGACCATTCCACATTCGCCTGCTTTTACTTTTTCAGAGTCTGCAGGACTCGATCAGACTTGGAATGGGGTGCGTCAGTCTTGAGGAGATACCCTTGGTTCTCTGACCAAGCCTTCCAAGATGCCCCTGGTGAGGATGCTATCCCCTTTTGTAGAGAAAAATTTATCAGCTGTATTCAACCAAGAGACTTGGCCTGGGGGGTTCGGGGCAATATATATGATCGAGGCTTGGAGGTGTACCATCTTAACTTCTGCAGCCGGCAGTTAGGATTTAGGCAAGCTATACCTGTCCCATTCTTCGACTCTGTCCATTGTGGCACCTCATTTCGGTTACAAACCCCAACTGAAGTGACATTCCGAGCCGCCCGACGCAGCCTGGATGTAATGAGTCAAGCAGCCCGACATTCCGTTGTTCTTAATTTTGAATGTACCTCGCTGTTTTCATCTTGGTGGGAGGATAAATGGACTAGAAAGTATGGAGGAGATTTAAAGGTGAATCACGATCGCATCTTCAACCAGCTTTCTCTTAAATTATATCCTGGCTCGGGCGAGCTTGCAAATTGGAAGGAGATGATTCAAGAGAAAAACCAGTTACTTCTAATAGGTACCTCTCTTTCCATCTGATTCTATTTTCCCTCTGATGTCCATTTTCCCTTACTTTTGCTTGATTCTGCAGCTCCAGTGGATATAGAATCTGAAGCCATTGAATCAGAGAATGATTCTGCTGATGCTACAATTCTTCATGGTGCTGCCGCAGAGGCTGAGAGACGAGAAGCTGGGGAGGGGACGGATATCTCAGAATCCATTGGGGATTCAGGAGCTGAAGGAACGCCCAAGATAATCACTAAAGCCCCCAAGCGAAAGAAAGCAGCCATGACTAAAGATTCAAACCCTGATCTTGCACCTCATCCAACAATCACACGACCAGTTCTTACTCGAAAGAGTAAGCGGGCAAGGATTACTATTCCTCTTGAATCATCAATCCCATCTGCTCCAGTTCCTGAGGCCGGCAGAAAGAAGCAACAATCATCAAGTGAGTTTCTTTTTTCTATATCAAACTGCTACCTTTTTCTTTTATCTAATCGTCCCTTTTATCGATTAACAGGACCTCAAGCATCTAAAAGGCCAATCCTTGCTTTTAAGGAGGAACCACTAAAGGCTGCTATGCTTAAAAAGGCCGAAGAATTGCGAAACACCGCCCTCCGAGAACTCGAGGTATGGCTGATATTGTTGCATACTTTCTTATTTTCATACAACTCTAAACTTGATTATTCTGACTCAGGCTGCAAGAGAGGAAACGCTCTCTTCACCCGAGGCTTCTCCACAACCTGCCCGAGAGAAAAATCTTTCCTCCTCCCAGACCAATCCTGCTGAAGTACTTTTTCTCCCTCTACTTCTTGAATATCTCTCCAATTTATGGATCTAATGGCTAAAGTCTTTTCTCCCCTTTAAAAATTTTCTTTTCTAGGCTGGTGCGTCTGCCTCTTTGCCTAGTCATGGACCTCCTTTGAGATCTATGACTTCCTCTACTGCTCTGGAAGCGACCCTTTCTTCTCAATTTGATCCATCCACAAGAGTTATGCTACATTTCGTGGATGAGGATGATCCTTTGGTGAGTTATTATTTCCTCATTGAAATTCTGCACATTGCTACCTAATTAACTCCTATTCATGTTTCCTGCAGCTGTCTTTAGTGTATGAGCCACCTCCCTCACTAGTGGTCTCGGATAAGGAACCCATAGTTCCTGAGATCCCTGTAGCTTCAGATGCAGCCATTTCGCAGGCGTTTGTTTGCCCGACAGTTGATGAACCTCCTTCTCCTCCCCAAGATCAGACTCAGGTACTGGAATATTTTCTTCTTGCTTCTTCCTTCAGTGACCTTTTGCTGACAATCACTACTTTCTTTGGATATATCCAGGATGCAGACACAGGTTCAGGCGCAACTCTTTCCTCTCCTGCTGGCGGTGAAGAATCTTCACCCCAACAAAGAGTTAGTGCATTATCTGGTGAAACTCCGGGGCTAAGTCAGGTAGGTTTCTTCCCTCCAGAGCCTTTTTTGCTTCAACTTGTGTTCAGTTTATCTTGACCTGATCCTTTGGCCTTTTGCAGCAAGCTCCAAAAGAAACATCCCCTCATCCATTAGCCCGTAAATCAAAGCGCTCTCACCCTCAATCATCTTCTGAAGGTATTGACACTTCCCTTTCTGGAGTTAAGCAGACTACACAGATAGAGATTGCCCCCTCAATAGGCATTATCTCAACGGAGGGAACTGTCGCGCCGGACCCTCCTCCATTTCCATCCTCTGACTCTACGAAGTTGCCCAAACTCTTTGAAGCGCTCGGGCGACTTGAGACGCGGTTGAAATCTTCAACGCAGCCTTCAGCAACCTCCATGCCCCTAGAGCAACAGCGAATCTTTCAGGAATGGGCGCATAAAGAATTCACCGCGTCATTTAGTCTTAAGGCTCTTTGTGATCTTGAGAAGGTCATAACTGAATTTTTCAAAGCCGGTCGCTTGTCCAGGCTTCAGCATGATTCTTTCATTTCCTTCTTTGAAAACTTGAGGGCTCTCAGGGAACAATACCAGAGAGCGGATAGACAGGCTAACCGGGCAAAATGCTTCATGGAGAAAGAATCAAACTCCTCTACCCAAGTTAACCGGCTGATGGAAGAAAGCATGCAAACCAAAGAAAGGGTTAAAGTGGTTTCTTCTGAAATCCAGAAGCTTGAAGAGCAACTGATTGTCCTTAAGGCAGACAGAGCAACTCTTCTAGATACCCTTGAACACCAAATCGAAGGGGTAGAAGAAGCGACTTCGGAGTTAGAACAAGCCAAGTCCGAACTTGTAAATAACCATATTGTCTTGGCCGAACCTAGTAGGATTTTTACCATCATGCGAACATATCATTCCAGAGTAATCACTCTATGTAAAGATGTAAAGTTTTTAGAGTAGAATGATTTGTAACTCCATTTTGTATTGGAATGGATATGTAATTTGCTTCCTGCTTTGCTCTGTTTGAACTAGCTTCGGGCAACCCTTTGCCCCCTCGTCCACTTGCTTTTCTTTTCCATTTTCATTGTTGGCAATCTTATAATCTGCCTCTGGTCCTCTGGTCTCCTCATGGCACTCTTACTCAGCTGATGACCCAGGCTCCTTAAAAACAATGTTCTAAAAATCGGTCTAGGCGGCCGCCTAGGCGCTGGGCGGTGGCTAGCCGCCGGGATTTAACCAAAATCGGAAGAAAAATCAGGAAAAGAATTAGGCCGTCGTTGGTCGGCCTAGGCAGGTATCTGGGCGGCCTAGGAGGGCGCTAGGCGGCCCGCGGGCGGCTGGGCGGTACCTGAAACTCTCCAGCTCTGTCGCAACTCACTGTCTCTGCACGGCAACATCGCCGGCGTCCAAACACATGGATGACTAATTGAATATATCAAAGAGCCTTTTAGCAGATCGGAGAACCTGATCCAAAAATAAGAAATTGGAAAAAGAGATTTGACATTTATAAGGAGGAGGTCGTGTCGGTGTTGCTTCGTCTTCTTGCTTCGACTTCGTGAAGAGGCCGAAGTCTGAAGGCTTTCCCTTTCTTCCTGTTAAATGTTCATTGGTTTTCTAACTTTTCTTTACTTTAGTTTAAATCTATTTTCTAAATATTAATATAATATTCATACTTGGTTATTGTGGCGGTGGAATCGAGAGTGTGGTGTTAAATATGTTTATCCATTTTCAAGGGTTAACGTTTAAGTATTAGTTATTATCTTATGTTAATATGTATTTTACTTCTTGTATCTTGCTTTTTTTTTTTTTAGTTATTGTCCATTTAAGTTATGTTATTTAGTATTTTAATTAATAAAGAGATGATGTATTAGTCAACTAAATATGGATATGCATGTACAATGAAATCGATGAAATACGTTGATGAGGCCACAATATAACAAGTTGAATGCACATCTTGAAGGTTGGGAGGATTACCTAAATCCACCTAGTGATATACAAGATATACAAAATATGGCACATCTTTAGAAAGTTGTTATATCATTTAACACGTGTATAGTGATGCCATATTGAACTTGTTATATCATTTAACACGTTGTTTTGACATTTGGATACATGATATACAAGTTCAATGCAGTGTTAGTATGCACTTATTTACAAGATATACAAGAAGTTTACCTAAATCCGCCCAGGCCGCCTAGGCGCCCGCCTAGACCCCGCCTAGCCGCCTAGGCGCTAGGCGCCAGCCCGCCGCCTGACTAGCGCCTAGCGTTTTTTAGAACCTTGCTTAAAAATGAGGTTGATCATACTGATAGGAGCCTCCGGGAAAGGATTAGTATCCACCATCATACTGGCCTGGGGTGAATCAAGTAGCAGCTTACCCTTCACTATAAGATCTTGTACCCAATCTCTAAACTGGACACAATTAACTATAGAATGGTTGAAGGTATAATGCAGCTTACAATACTTCTTCCCCCTGATTTCTTCGGGCTTGGGCATCTTTTTTGCACTGTCGGGCAAAATTACTCTTGCCCGTACCAGTTCTTCGTAGATCTCCGATGCCATGGTTAAATCGAATGAATAACTCTGATATTGGGGGTTTCATGGGGACGAAACCACCATCATTCATCACGATCTTCTGATCCTTGACAGGTTGGACTAACCCTTTGATTGTTAATGGTTTGAAGGGCGTGGTCATCTCAGCAGCACATACATCTATATTTTCTTCCTCATGACCATCCTCGCGTTCGGGCCTGGTTTCTCCCACCTCCACATGGTGAATAGTAGCCTTGCCTTTGTAAAAATGAGGGACTTTAGAAGTATGCTTCACTTGCTGTTCCTCTTGCAACAGCCTTTCATACTTCGTGGCAGCAATCACGAGTTCTTGCAGCTCATTAAACTGTGTATCATAAAACCTTTTTCTCAAAGGTAATTTTAAAGCCCTTTGAGCAATGGATATGAGCTGTGCTTGGTTGACAGGGAACTGACATCTCATCCTCGTCCTCCTGAATCTCATCATGAAGTCTTCAGTGGACTCATGATCATATTGCTTTACTTCTACCAAATCATTGATGGTCAATTCTGGCTCTATTCTATAGAACTGTTCATGGAAAGCCATCTCCATTTGCCCCTAGTTGGCAATAGAGTTGGGGGGCAATAGAGAATACCACTGAGATGCTAACCCTGTTAAAGAATTTCCAAACAACCTTAATTTGTAGTTTGGATTGTCCTCATACGCCACACAGTGATTAGAGAATTTGAAAATATGGTCTCTGGAAGACACACTGCTGTCTTCACTTGTGAAGGTTGGGAATGCGGGCATCTTGAAATTGAGAGGGAATGGATTCATCTCGTCGATATATTCAGGATATGGCTTCTGGTAAGTAATCCTGAATACTGGGCGAGCCCGCGGCTGGGCGTTTTGAGTCACCGTTCTTCTTAACTCAGCCAACTCCTCCCTTAATTGCTGAGTGGCTAAATTATCATTATGACCGAGGATAGCTGATTCAATATTCGGGCTCCGGTCATTGCCAACATTTACTTCCCTCCTTGGTTCGGGCTTCCTCCAGTTAGATCCCCCACCTTTACTGACCATTGGGGGTGGCCTATAGGGTGGAGGTTTATCTGAAATAGTAGTAGTAGTACCCTTCTCACTAGTTCCTCCCATCATAGCTGCCAGACCGTGCCTCATTTTTTCTGGTTCGCTCTGCCTCCTATTATTAAAGGATAATAATGGGAAGCTGGGAAACTCATTCTCCGGGACTGGTTTTATCACTGGTTGACTTCCTTCAGGAATCACCTTCTTCTTTCCCCTATCCCTTCCTTCTTCTAGTAGTGGGAATAAGGGAATGATTGGCTCATTTCTTGTGATGCCTTGACTCATTCCACTTCCCTGAGCACCATTTGGAGTAGAGAACTCCAAATCCAATCTTCTTTGTAGATTCCCTTCGTTTCCAAGGAGATCCTTTCCATGCTCTTTAACACTTGGATCATTGTAGCCTGTAGCTCTTCATTGGTTCCCTTTCCATGTGATCTTTCAGATGTAGTCGGCTATCTGAAACCACCTGTCCGGATGGGGAAGAAGGATTTTCTGATTGTTCTGCCATTTGGAGAAGACCTTCCTTTGGATTCTCTTTACCAAGTTTATGGTTCTTCTTTCGGACATGCAAGATCTGGAAGACTATTATCCCACCGGGCGTGCCAAAACTATGTTCGTCGCAGGAATTTCCGTCGGGGATGACTTCCTGGCAAACGAGCACACAGCTCCCCTGGGAGGTCGGCGCCGGTTGAGGGCTGTTGTCGGGCTTCTGCTTTCTTATCGGGCTTAGTCGGGCAAGTCTCGTCGGGCAGGTCTTGATCGGGCAAGACTCTTCGGGCAAGACTCGTCGGGCAGTGCTGAAAGAGAAGGACAGAGTTAATTTGAAAGGTGCCTTTGTGGGGCCTTAGGTATAGGCCTTGAGGCTCACAATCAAGATTAACTTTTGAGGTGCTCAGGCGTGCCACTGCCATCTTCAGTATGGCAGATGTCGAATAGATGTCAAGTTTTAGTTATGAATATGCATATGCCCGAGAAACCGTGTTAGATATAACAGGTGCCTTTGTGGGGCCTTAGGTGTAGGCCTTGATGCTTCCTGTCAAACTAAACCAGTACTTTGAACATATCATATTTGGTCTTAATGGTTGTGAAAGTCTTGTCACTATTATATTTCTGATTATCCGAGTCCGAGAAGTAGAACGAACCCAAATGGATGCCTTTGTGGGGCCTTAGGTGTAGGCCTTGAGGCTTCCCATTAGAGTTTGTTCCTGTACTCGGACAGTTTAGACCGCAGAGTAGAATGAATCCAAATAGGTGCCTTTGTGGGGCCTTAGGTGTAGGCCTTGAGGCTTCCTATCAGAATCCATCCATACTTAAGCGTTCTATGATAATCATGACATAATAGAAACAAAACTAAGAGGTAGGTCGATTACTTGCGCTCCAAGTAACTTCGGACTTCTCGTTTATCAAGGATTGTCGTGGATGGGTTAAGTCCACATAAAGTTATTTTTTATGCCTTGAGGCCAATGACTTTTAAACTGATCAGATTTACATGCCCTGCGGGCTTAGGACTTGGATCTGATTTGAACACTGAAGATATATTCAAATCGGATCTAAGTATTGAGGAAGCCTTTTCATCATGATTTTGCTAGAAACAACTTGTATATAACTGGAAATATACAACATATTACTAGGCTTTTAAAGAAAGAAAAGACGAAGACAGAGCCAAGAAGGTCGGGCAAGATTAAACCTTATCAGTTAAGGCCGATCTTCTTGCGGGTCCCTATCTTTGCAGCTTTGTCAAAGGTCTGAAAGCTTAGAGAGAGAGAGAGAGTACAAAAGTGAATCGATACTACAACAAGTTTGAACAAGGTAGCAGAGCTATTATAGAGGTTAGAAGAAAAGAGTATCCCGCGGGGGATAAAGGCTGGTCCCGAATGGGATGAAGGCTTGGCTGACTACAGCTTCGTTTGGAAGGCAAATCTGGCTTTGAGCAGAGTTTTGGCTTGCATTTGTTTGTTTGTTTGAGTGTCCTTGATCCTGTCTTCTCTTCCTCCTTTTATAGACGACTCGGTTTGGCTTCCTGTAGCAACAGCTTTGCCCGAATGCGATCTGAGGGTGATGACTCATCAGTTTTATTACATGTAATGCCACCATAAAGTACTTTTTGGGCTGTGCAGTCTGATCAGTCTACACCACTTGATCCTTGGGTAGGTAAGCAAGTGGCCCTTTTCCTGCTCCCTAAGTTTCATCCGGACCTTCTGTTGGGCCGACTCCACCTTTGGGCCTAAAGTTCAGTTTTAAGCCAAACAAAAATGATTTCTAACCGCACAATTTACAATGAACGGACACGATCCATGAATCTTCGGGATCCTCACAAAGAGGATCCGGAGAGTATCCTGTTGGTATTATTTTGTTATGGAAAGGTGACACATGTATGACAAAATGCAATATCTGATGAAAAATTGGATTCATAGTCTAATGCAATACGTTTCTTCCGTCCTTGTCATGTGTTTTCATAAGCTTTATACAACTTAAATTATTTTAAGGAAAACTAATGAAAAGAGCTTGAAAACTTTGAGTTTTTACGATAAGGACAAAATAAACGGTAAAATAAATAGTATCAGGTTTGACTTTTAAATATAAAAATGTGGTTTTTCATTAAAGTGAACAGTACCGTGAGCTTTTCGTTAAAACTCCCATTATTTTATTATTACGGTTTAAAATTTAATAAAAATAAAAGAAAAAGAAGAGTTTTCTTTTCTTTTTTGAATGCAGTTGGTATCTTATGCATTCGTTAGGCGTAAGCATATATATTTTTTTCCGAGCAAGCAAATAGTATATAAGCAGAGTCGTTGACCTGAACAAATACATCCATGGCAGTTTGAACTCAGATAAAAAATTCCTAACTTTTAGGTTCAACAAAAAAGAGATCATAACAATTCAGTATATACACAAAGAAATTGTGGGAACCTCTCCAATAATAATACTTCAAATCTTTACGGCTCCTTTCCCAACTTTTACGTTCGCTTGAGCCAAAGTTTTTGTACAAAAAAAGGTCGTGTAATCCTAGACGTAGTCAA
Source organism: Malus domestica (assembly GCF_042453785.1). NCBI lineage: Eukaryota > Viridiplantae > Streptophyta > Magnoliopsida > Rosales > Rosaceae > Malus > Malus domestica. The sequence continues at coordinate 11,515,948 of NC_091677.1, read as the reverse complement.
GATGGCTAGACTAGCAATGTCACTTCTTGAGTTTTCAAGTTCAAATCTTTTTGTATATACCATAAATTATTATACTATATTAAAATATCACTCGAATAGGAAAAATTGTTACGGGCAAATCCTACAGTTGCGGAGTCACAGAAAACAGATGAGTCCACTTTAACACCAGAGAGAGTCAACGATGATAACATGATTAAGCAAAATGGTGATGCGGATAATAAAGGCAGATGGAACGGGCAATGTGGTAATTTAATGTGATTGGCAACGTCTTCCACTTCACTTCTGTCACCAAAGGCAGGCTATTTCACTCAGTCTCTATCCACTCCAACAGTTCTCCTGCTCCTTCGCTTGTTTTGTTGCGCAAAGTAAACGAATTCAAAAGATGGGGATCAATCGTTTTTTTGGATCCAATCTCAGAACCCAGGTATCAAATTTTAATTCTCAAATACCCATTTGGTTTTTATCGGATTACTTCTTCCCGTATGTGTTTTCTGATTGATTATTTAGTATGAATATTCTTTGCATTTTGTTTTTGGATCATTTCATACAGTTCATCGTTGTAGATTTTTTCATAAAGTTTTGATCTTTCTGGTTTGATCGGTTTGTCTGTTGATGATGTTTCCTGCTTAAAGTTTACGTTTCTTCGCTGAAATGTTGGAAAAGCTATAAATTCAATTACCCCTTTTTACTGCGTCTGTGGATGATTGATCAACTTTTCTATAAATTGTTTTTTTAATCATCCCTCTTTCGTTATCAAAATTATTTTAAAAAAGGAAGGTTTCTCTGTGTGTGTGTGTGTGTGTGTGAGAGAGAGAGAGAGAGAGAGAGAGAGATCCCTCCTATGACTTTCCACTTCACTAATTGCATGTGAACTTTTTGACCTTCTGTTTGGTTGCTGAGAAAAAGCTGGGAAAAACGACTTTAAATGAGTTTCTTAAACTCGTTTTCGTTTTATTAATTGCCCTTTTGTACAGTGGAAGTTGGGATCAAAGTAACCTTTCTTTTCAGGTGGCTTTCTTACAGTTAAATTTATCAGTGGCCATGCCTTTTATGTGCTTATTATGTTTATAAGGATATATTTCCTCTATTTTTTGCTTTTGGCTGTTCGGTTCTAAAATCCATTTTGTTGCTAAGTAATTGTTTTTAAGAAGGGATATCAACTGTCCAGTTTTGAGAATTCGGAAACCAGCAAAACAGTGCAAAGCCTAGTATGACTAATTGTACCGACTGATATGACCTCTGTCTAATAAAGTGTTCTCCGTTAACGCTGATAGATGTCCTTCCTCCAAAATGTTCATAAAGATTGAGAATTTATTTTTCTCATAAGTTAATGGCTCCATTCGTTTATACATATGATTACACACACACACAACTTGTTAGAGAAATTTTAGTAATTATTATTTCCGTCTTTCTTGTTCACAGCTTGTTTCATGTACAAAATATGCCGCTGCTTCTAGAAGTCCACTGGATCATGTCTTGCTGGTTCCCTTTCTGGCCAGGTCTTATAGTACAGGGTCACCTTTGCGAAGGGAAGAATCAACAGCTGAGGAAAAAGGCCTCGGGTAGGTGGTGTTCTGCAGTTAACAATCTACACATTAATCCCCCTTTCGGGGTACTTTTATATTGTATATGATCATGTATATTTTCATGCATTTGTGGTTTTGCATCTCCACTGTACTAGTAGTCCGCACAAGATAATCCAATCTAACACGTGCTTTATTGTTGACAAATATTGACTTACTCAGGTTCAAGGGGCATGATATGCTTGCACCCTTCACAGCTGGGTGGCAGAGTACTGATTTGCATCCTTTGATTATAGAAAAGTCTGAGGTAAACTTCTTAGTTGTGTGCTAGAAATTGGCTTAACATTGTCTCTGTGAACGTTGAAGTACCCCAGTTTAAAATCATTGTGTCTTATTTTCAAGTTTATTCTGTTTTGAAGTCATTGAACGTTTTTCATTCTTGGTTTCAGGGTTGCTATGTTTATGACAGCAATGGGAAGAAGTACCTCGATGCTCTTGCTGGTCTATGGTGCACAGCATTAGGTGTGAAAGATTTGTTTCCCTATTTTTTTCTTCAGCTTGAAGCTTGCTTCTTCCTCTTACTTCATAAGACTGTTACATTACTGAGTCACTTGAAGCAGCCAGAACTGCTTCACAAAAGTTCTGAATAACTCCTCAATTGCGTTTCTCATCATTATGCTTGCTTCTTCCTCATCTTTATTATTATTCACTAATGAAATAAAAAAGGTAAGAAAGTTTCAAAAACAGATAACTCTACAATCAAAATGTGAATGTCTGAGAACATCGTTTTCCTCTCGTAGCCTTGTATTTCAGCTTCTTGCACGCCCTGATCTTGCATAGGACTATCTGCACTAGTCACTTTGACCTCCTTTATTACTCGGTATAGAATCCAAGGCTACTCGTATTATCTGTTTTTTAGCTTTTCCTGACCTCACTATTGTAAGTTTGTTGTGTGTATTTGTCAAAAGTAGATATGTTGAATAAATTTTTACGTCATCTCTGTCTGTTTATAAGCTACTATGTGAAAGTACTTGAATTCAAATATTTTATTGTTAAACTTGCAGGCGGAAATGAACCTAGACTAGTTGCAGCTGCAACTAAACAGTTGAATACCTTGCCATTTTACCACTCATTTTGGAATCGTACTACTAAACCATCTTTGGTATTCAATTTTTTTTTCCTACTTCCTAGTTTCTTTTATATTAATCTTCAATTCTAGATTCAATTATTTTCTATTACAGATAGTTGAATGGATACCTTCTTAAGATGCCTGCATGTGATATTCAGCAACATATTTTCTTTTACAGGACTTGGCAAAAGAACTTCTAGAAACTTTTACAGCTTCAAAAATGGCCAAAGCCTTCTTTACTAATAGTGGATCTGAAGCCAATGATACTCAGGTTTGATTCGATTGTGGAATAAATATATTTGATTACAGGTTCCATTTTATCTAAGATGGAAAAATGAATTTTGATTGATGTTACAAACTACCTTTACATGGTAACAATGAGGTTAAACTTCACCAAGTAGTTGAGAGAATAACATTAATCAATTGATACAATGCTTGAGGACAAAGCAACCAAACTGAATTATTTATACTTGTTCAATTTGATTCCATGTAATTATCAAAGGAAAATTCAAAATCTGAAAAGCGTATGAACTCCGCAAATTTGGAAGGTATCTTAGTTGCCTGAATACCTAATTCATGTGAATGTAATCAATAACCAGTTTGGATATTATAGATGATGTCTTTATAACTATTTGAAATATTTGCTTTGTAGGTGAAGCTGGTTTGGTATTATAATAATGCACTTGGACGCCCAGATAAAAAGAAATTCATAGCTCGACATAAATCGTATTTTCAACTTTCTCAACTCCTTTTGTTTTCTCTTTATTTGCTCCAGTTATTGTACCCAGTCCCTTGACGTTGTCTTTTCATCCTAACAGGTACCATGGTTCAACTTTGATAGCCGCAAGTCTTTCTGGGTAGGATAAATATTCTAGAGAATTTTGCAGGAAATATATCCTTCAGTCCATTGACTCTAATTTTTTTTTCGCAGCCTCCCTGCATTGCATCAAAAGTTTGATCTTCCAGTTCCATTTGTTTTGCACACTGACTGCCCGCATTATTGGCGCCATCACCTTCCAGGTCCATTTTTAGACTGATCTAATCTTTGAGATTTAACTGTGACTGATTTTATTAAAGTTTTAGCTTGATTATGCCAGGTGAGACAGAAGAAGAGTATTCTACGAGACTAGCCAACAATTTGGAAAATCTTATCCTCAAAGAGGGACCAGAGACAGTAAGTTATTCAAGTGTAATGTTTAAAATCATTCTAGAAATGCCGAGGGTACTTTGTGTTTTTGAGACGATGTGTTTGCTATTTTCAGATTGCTGCGTTCATTGCTGAACCTGTCATGGGAGCAGGTGGTGTGATACCTCCGCCTGCAACTTATTTTGAAAAGGTGAGCATTTGCAGAGTGTCTTACAAAATGAACAGCAGGACTGGAAATGCTTCATTGGATGTATTTTTCATTAGTCTATCCAGGTTACTTAAGTCCCTTACTGTTAGATAAGCTGAAATATATCTTTTAAGTGATTAAACAAATACTTTGTCCCATACCTGTTTTGTACTTGTCCTGCTTTGTGTTGATTTAATTCAGTATGGGAATTACTGCTACTGGATAATTGCAAGCTTTTAAGCTGTTGTTTCACTCAGAATAGACACGACTCTCTCGCTCTCAATCTTTGTAATGGACAAGCATTTCCTATTTGATGTAGGTTCAAGCTGTTGTGAAGAAATATGACATTCTATTTATTGCCGACGAGGTATATGGAATTCTTTCTTTATTCTAAACTGATTTTTTAAGTCAGATTTATATGTTGGTTGTTAAGCTTAGGCTTTATATTTTTACTTCTAAAGGTAATCTGTGCATTTGGAAGGCTTGGCTATATGTATGGGTGTGACAAATACAACATTAAACCAGACCTTGTATCTGTGGCGAAGGTAAAATGAAACCATGTACAAATAAAGAGCCACTCTCTCACATCCCACAGAAATATTTGTTTCCTCATCGCTTTGTTGTTGGATGTATGTCCCAGGCTCTTTCTTCTGCATATATGCCAATCGGTGCTGTTCTTGTGAGCCCAGAAGTTTCAGATGTCATACACTCTCAAAGCAGCGAGCTTGGTATGTTCATAACTATAAACTAATCAAATTCTGTTCCAAGGCATTATTGTTGAACAAGACAATTTCTTTTGCACCAGGTTCTTTTTCTCACGGGTTTACATATTCTGGACACCCCGTAGCCTGTGCAGTTGCAATCGAAGCACTCAAGATCTACAAGTATGTTCTTATTTGCTTAGTTCAAACTATTTAAAAGCAAAGTTATCTGGGTTCCAACATTTAAGGATTTAAACAAACCATGTTTAGAATCTGGAGGAAACAGCATCGATCTCATGCTGACTAAAACACCAATCTTGGTAATTGGAAATTAACATTTCACTTGTTTGTAGGGAAAGGAATATTGTTGAACAAGTACGGAGCATTGCCCCAAGATTTCAAGAAGGTGTAAAAGCCTTCTCTGACAGTCCAATCATAGGGGAGGTACACGTTGTTACCTAATTTTTTGCACTACAGAAATCAGAAAGAGAAATTACAATCAGTACAATATTAACATGGTTCTTCTTATGTCGGTTATGCAGATACGGGGAACTGGATTGATCATTGGTACAGAATTCGCAGACAATAAGTCACCCAATGATCCATTTCCTGCTGAATGGGGTAAGTCTCATCCATACACCACAAAGAAAAATGACGTAGATAGATTACATCTCGCAAGGATAGTTTTTGTGGGACAAATTCCTTCTTTTACATATTAATATAATGACTTTACACCTTGATGATATGCATCACAGGGGTATGTGCATACTTTGGAGCTCAATGCCAGAAGCACGGAATGCTAGTACGCGTCGCCGGGGATAACACAATGATGTCTCCACCATTTATTATGACTCCTAGTGAGGTTGAAGAGGTAAGCTATTCCCCTATTTGTTCCAATCTCCCCAAAAATTGAGTAACACTTGAATCGCGTAAAAGGTTTTTGGAGTGAGTTTTTGACGAACATGCTAACTGGAACCTGTGTTTTCTCTTCCAGTTGATAAGCATTTATGGGAAAGCATTGAAGGCCACTGAAGAGTATGTGAAGGAACTCAAGTCTAAGCAGACGTAGTTGCAACTTGTAAATGTATTAGTAGATGACAATGGTGAAAAAAATGTGTAGACTTCATGTAAAGCAAAACCTTTCCCGTTCTGTTCTCTGTGATGAATGATATTTTGAATAAAGCGTTTTCTTTCGCATTACGTTGGTTCTTTGAATTGAAGATTCGAGCTATTCACCTACTTCACCCACACTTTTCGGTTTAGTGGTACTTCTCTTTTCAATTTTGAAAGAGGTTTAAGTTTTGAATCTTCTCGTCCCGTTGATAAAAAAGATCATCGACCAACTTCCGAAAGAATGTGTTTTAAAATAAGATTTCAGGTTCTCGTCATAAACAAAATAAGCAAAATCTCCGTCCCTTTCTCTTTCGGCCTCCTTTGACATCTGCACTCATATATTTTTTTTTCATCTAACCGTTGGATTGAATAAAGAAAATGGAGGGGCATGAACAAGGGGAGAAGAGTAGGTAGAGAAAATGAGGGTGAGGAAATCATTTATCTTTTATAAAATGCTGTAGCTTTAGAGGAATAAATCAAGTTCAAATATCAAAGATACTCCAGGCTTTACTAGACACTAATGTGGAGTATATCTGTTTGCATTCTATAATTATATCATTATATGCAAGAATATCTTATTAAAATCACAAAATGATGGAGAAAATTGGTAGCTTTAGAGTGATTTTTTTAGTTCAATATATTTCACTCATTTTCACTCATCTATGAAAGAAATGACAAGTGAAAAAAGAGGTATCCAATCATTAAATAAAACAATAGAAAAAGTAGACGGATCTCACATTTAATCTATTAAAATCATGTTACTATAACAATAAGGTAATTCGAATCAAACTCACGATGCTTAATTCTTATATAGACATCACATTCACCTAAACCAGTATGAAAGAGCTATATACATTTAAACTACGAAGAAAATGAAGCGTTTGAACGCAATGAATTAAAGAGAAATACCTTATTCACCACTTGTGCTTAAATTTCCCTTCATCGTTCCACTTTCCTTAAAATGACAAAATATTAACCGACCCAATCGTAATATTAAATTTAAAGTTTTACACTACTACACAAATAGCTTGCCAACACAGACATACGCGCCATCTTTCTTTCTTTCTTTTTGTCTTTTTTATTGGAAAAGAGTCTTTCTTCTTAGAAGTCTGCCAAATTTGAGTATTTGGTTGACGTGATTCGAGCTTAGTAGTCGTCCAAAACAACCAGTCAAAGGCTTAAAGGTGGTGTATGGGCCTTGGCCGGCTATGATTTAAACATTCGACTCCAACAAAATTCTCTAGGGGAGATGTCACACTACTTATATATGTGTGCTAATATTATATTCACGTTTTTAACTTCGAGAATTTAACTAGATCAATAGCTAATTAGTCAGTTGGGTTTGAGAATAGTATAAAAAAAAAACTATGTAAATAAATATGTCTTATCGCTGTGAGTCGTATTCACCTTTAAAATCAGCGGAATGCTTTATTAAAATGGTAATTGGAGTCTTGTATACAAGCTTCATTGTTACCTTGGTAGAATCCTAGCTAGCACATAACACAATGCATTCGACATCACTTTCATACGATTCTTCCAAAATTAACCACCTTATGTCTTTGAAAGTTGAAGCGAAAGGGTTCCATTTTAAGAACAAGATGATGCATTTTTTAAAATTTTAAAATCTTTTGTACACATCTTTGTTTGTTCCTAATGGACCATGTTCCACGAGGATCTTAACCAAACATTTCCTTGTGCAAATAATTGTCGTACCAAAAAGCTAAACAATACTTCCAAATATTCCACCGGCTATATCGTCAACTTCGTTAACAAATAAGAATAACTAGAAAGGTGGCTACATGGATATATTCTTTAGTGATCAACTTAATGATCTGGAGATAATTAATTCGTACAAACAAACATAAAGAGTAATCCTCTATTGGCTACCACGATCACCACCTTCACTAGCACAAGCACCAAAGGTTTATTTTGGAGACTAAGCAAAGGTTTAGATCCGTTAAAAATACGTCGGACGCAAATCACCTAAAAAAAAATATACATTGATGATAGACCAAACACCTCAAATTGTATAGGACCAGTTGAAGAAAAGAAGGTAGAAAGGAAAGGTGGACAGAACCAAAGAAGCCTATAAATAAAGCCAAATTGGAAATTTGGTTTAAATTAGTTTATAAAACATGGATGGCGAAGCTGAGGGGGGCGAAGCTGAGGGGGGCGAAGGTCTTAATCGACTAAAGAAAAGAAGGAAAGAGTTGTCATGTCGTGTGGGCACGCCTAGATGGGCGGTTTGGTCGGTCGCCTATGGTCGCCAATCTTATGAGACCAAAAAGCCACCATTTCTTTTCTTTTTTCTTGTGTGGCAATGACCGATCAAACCTTTTTGTATAAGTCTTTATTTTTCACTTTTGACAAGTAGCAGGACTTCTTGGCCATGGCCAATAAAAAGGTGACAATTTCTTTAGAAATTTCACTTTTACTAAGCAATTACAGCATTCGTCGAGATTGTTTGTAGTTTAGTTATGAATATGTGATTGTTGCTAGTTTGAATCGGTTCAATCCCATCTTACAAACAAAAAATATAGAGTGCCAGTCCTAATAAAATCTAGGAGTTTAACTAATGTAAGGTTATTATCCAAAATATCACATGAGAAATGTTAATGAGATTTTCTTCAAAATGGAACTCTATGTAGACTCTCTAACACCTCATGTTTTTTGCATAATGTTTTACAATGTAGGTGTGGATGCAAATTTCTTCCTCCTTGATCTTGGACAAAATTACATCTACAAAACAACTAACACCTTTGGTTAAGGCCAAAAGCCTCACGCACCCAAGATGAATGGGAGGGGGCTTTGGCCGAAGAACCTCCGATGCCAAAGTTAGAATTTAGAGAGAAAAGTGTTTAGAGAGCTTTTTGGGAGTTTTGCAAAAGTGTTGGAACTCCCTTTTTAGAGAAAATGGAGTTCTATTTATAGAGCATGACCGGCCCTCTTTGAAAGAAAGAGTGGCTGGCCCTAAGGTATTTTTTGGGGTGTAATGGGTGATTTAATTGGTGATTAATGGATTAATCCATTAATTAGCCAATTAACCTCCACTTAAATGGAATGTTATGTAGGTTATAAAGTAATTACCTAAGATGAGGATGGATGAGAATATCTTTGAATTGGTTACCTATTTTGGACACTTTTGACTTGATTGATGGATGATTGTCCACTGCTTGCTCGTAGGAATCCCGGTATGCCTCAAGGGTATTTTTGTCCTCTTTTACCCAAAAATCCACGTGTTGCCTTGTGATTATTTTTGGCTCCACAAATGCCCCCACACTTGTTGGGCTGCTCGTAGGAAAGGGCAGCATGTGTAGAGATCTTCTTACTTTAAGAAACATATGACTACTTCCTTTTTTGATGTAGATTCCCTTTTTAATAGGAAATTAGATCCTTCTAAGAAGGGAAATAAATTTCTCTCAAAGCCTATTTAAGTCCACCTTAAGTGGGTTATTAAATCAACTTTGGAGAATGATTTATTCTACCCTACAAGAGAGAGAGAGAGAGCTTAGAGGATATTTGTTCCCCCTTATCTAGCAATCTTTTACATCTTACATGTGCAAAATACCGTCTTTCGTTGATTTCTTCGTCTTCTATGTGCTGCACCGATGTAAAAATTTTAATTTTTCTTGTTTTCTTATTGGATAGTGCTATTGTGGGCCAGTCGTTGGGGTGGTGCCACACGTCAGCTGGAAGGGGCCAGGAGTCGGCTTAACATAGGCTGAGGAGGTGTTGTGGCATGGACCACTGTTTTAGGCTGCTCAACTTAGCTAGAGCCATGGACAGCTTGTGCGGCTGGGGCCGTGGATTGAAGCGCTGATATGTAGTGCTAGACGGGCTGCATGACTCATGTCTTTTTGGGCTCTTGGTCCTGACGTTGTCTAGGCTGGTGATTGAGGGAAATGAGAAGGTCACAGGGCCTCATGAGCTGCTGGAATGCTGAGCATGCAAGCCTCATACTTGCTGGAATGCTAGGTTGAGCTCCCCTGCTAAGTACCGTGAATGGCGTTAGCTGCTTAGTTTTCTTCGTCGGGAGTAAGGTGGACTGCTCCCGAAAGATGAGGTAAAGAGGATCAAGGCGGATGCATTGGCTCATCTAATCGTTGTCGTGAAGCCTACTATGAATGAAGGTGGAAAGAAGATATCTTCATCTCCTGCTCAATAGATGCCAGTTGATAAAGACTGAAGACTTCCTCTGCTACTCATGAGAGCCTGCCTGTTGCCGAGATGCTTGTGATTGACATAACTTCTTCTAATGGGAAGAAAAAATAAGGCTGCTCGATCTAAGCTTGTGGCGCCTGCCATGTCGAGAATGGCTAGTACGATTGCTGATAGGATTGCTCAGCGTAAAGGTTCTATCATGCCCCCAGTGCCGAAGTCTGTACCAAGATGTCTGTTGGGAGCTAAGTTTGGTTTACCTTTGGAGAGGCTTGCTATTATGAATAGCAATAAGGTGGATTCTGCTGCTAAAGTGACGCCAAGGCCCACTCCCTTTGCTGCTGAGACTGATCCTGCTAGGAAGGAAGAGACTGCTCGCGTGGGCAACTGTGAGAAATCCACTAAGCCTGCTTCTGGGGAGGCTACTGAGATCTGTGTGCTTTTGAAACTAGATCTGCTTGAAGACATGGACGCTTGTGCCAAGTTTGTTGATGGCGGTAGAAAGGTTGTTTGCCCAAGTTCCTTTGCGAAGCATACGACCCAATATAGAAAGATTGCTCTGCTTGCTATGATGCATATATATAGTAAGGAGGTGGCGAAGACTATGGCAGTTGAAGCTTATTCCTTAGCCAAAGAGATTAAGAGGTTGGATTCTGAGCTTGTTGCTTTGAAGGGGTCTAATATTTTTACCCCCACTTCTCTGTAGCTTGAGACCGCTCGTCACAAGATCGTTGACTTGAAGACTAGGCTTAACACGATCCAAGTTAAGTATGAAAGTGCAGAGAAGGAGATTAGATGTTATATACCTCATATTCAAGATCTTGAGTTTACAGTTTCTGAGCTTCATTTCGTTGCTTATGCAAAGGTGTAGACATCGAAATTTTGGTGAAAACAAATGTTCACCAACGTATTAAAGTTTTGACGTGTCAGGGTATACATGGCATATGCCACGTGTTGTACAAATTGTACACATGACGTGTGACTCAACAAAATAAGAAGAAATACCCTTGAAGGATTAAACAAGTTTTTCTTCTCATTTTGGGCAATGACAAGGCAAGCACACTTCAATCCATTAAGGATCAAAACAAGTTTTTCTTCTCATTTTAGGCAATGACAAGGCAAGCACACTTCAATCCATTACGAATCAAAGCAAGTTTTTCTCATTTGGGCAATGACAAAGCATGCACATTTCAAGTTTAAAATGGTATTAAGTGGGAAATTAGGCCATAAGTTATTAAAATGGTATTAAGTGGGAAATTAGGCCATAAGTTACACCACTTCAATTTCAATATTGCATTAAATGGGAAAATTAGGCAATGGTGCTTGGAAAAGAAAAAAATATTTTGTGGTGGTGATTCATTCTCAAAGCCTATAAATAGGCTTCTCCATCAAGGTATCAATCATCCTATCCTAAAATTCACAAATACATTTCTCTACTCCCAAATTGGAAGAGAATTCCCCAAAACCTTGAAGCTTTGAAACTCTAAAGCTCTCAAGCAAATCCCCAAGGATCAAGAAAGCCATTTTCGTTCTTTGTCAAATCTTCTTTCAAGATCAAGCCCCAACGGCCCTTGAAGAACTTTCACCAATTCAAGATCAAGCATCAACGGCCCTTGAAGAAAGTGTTCATCGTTCATCATCCGTTTATCCTAAGATCAAGCCCTAACGACCATTTTGGATCAACAACATCAACAAATCCACACAACCGTTCTTCAAGATCAAGCCCAAAAGCCCTTGAAGATTTGTTCATCCGTCAACCTTAAAGATCAAGCCCAAAATCCCTTGAAGAAATCCGCACAACCGTTCTTCAAGATCAAGCCCAAAAGCCTTTGAAGAAACTTTCAACCGTTCATCCAAGATCAAGCATCGACGGCATTTGGATCAACCTCACATCCACAAATCAACACCTTATGGAGATTGAATTAGAGGATCAAGTTATAAAGAGATTGTAACCCTAAAAATCCATTAACCCCAAAAATTTTCTTTGTACACGTTGTTCTTGTTTCAAGAAATTTTCTTGTTCACAAAAGGATGAAGAGTTGATTGCTGTTTATAATCAAGTGATCCACTTCAAGAGAATCGTCAATAGGCTTGAACCCCAAGCGTTGGAACTTCACGATGTACTGAAGATCAACGAAAGTTTGAAGAAGGAAGTGGATGAGCTACAGCGTATCCGTCTACTTGAGAAGAATGAGCAGCTTATAACTCTTGTTTTGCTTGAACTCCTCCGGCCTTTGCTAATTATTTATAAACATGTTTCATTCACTTTTCTTCATCTTCGCTTCTTTTGTTCATACCCTAACCTTTAGACTTGATAGACCAGTGGCAGACATGTTACTTTTTTATAAGCAGACAAGCTAGCGTAGCCTATGCAGCCGTAGGTGTTGGTGTAGAACTTTGCAAAGTTGTTAGCCATAGGGTTAGCAGCCTGATGACTTACTTACAGAAGCAAACAAGTCTGCGTAATCACTAGGCTGTTAACCTTGGCTTTCTCTAATTCCGTAAGTTGCGTAGCAAGTATCACAACATTTTAGGACTTGGTGTAGGTTGTTCGGCGCTTGGCAGAGGTGAAGCTTATCGACTACGTAACATGTCACCAGTGGATAAAACTTCGTATATGCGCGCTAACTTGTTTAACCTTTCATAAGAATGTGCGGTTGTATAAGTCTAGTGCGGCTTTACTGCTCGAGGCAAGCCGTAGGCAGTCTTCTAGAAACCGTAGGCTACCGTAGTGCACTTGGTAGGAGCTTTAGGGTTCCAGGGCAGCCATCTGTAGGGCATACTGCGTACTGTGCCCCATCCGTCTCTAGGGCCCGATTCCCCACAAATTAGGCCAAGAGACCCATATCCTTTAGTTAGCTATGCCTTGAAAAAGACCATTGTGGCTACTTCTAGGAATCTCGGTGTAAGCCATTGTGCATCTGGTTATACTAGGACAGCCAGGCTCATCCACGTTTGGATATTCGGAGTGTAAAGTTTATCCTTCCGTCTTGAAGAGCTGACCCATGTGGGCGTTGGGGAATTGGTTTACCCTATCACACTGGAAAGCAATTAGTTTACCCTCTCGCACTGGAGAGCATAATTGGTTCCTCGGGTGCCCCATTCTTGCGATGAGTCCCTAAGAAGGGCGCAGTCTTCTTTTGAAGTGCATGAGTGATCAGTTGTTGTAAGCATGCAATTGAGCCAAGTTTTGATTACTTCTGAATTCCTTATTGAAAAACGAGTGAATCGAACGAGAACTTAGCTGTAAGGTAGGAACTGCATAATAACTTGATAGTCTTCGGCTTGTGAGGTGGTGCCCGTCGAGCTTCTTGAGTCTTCGGGCTTTAATGTAGCGGGAGGTCACACATGGTACTTCTTCAGATTGTAGGCGCTCCACTTCTTTTTGATATTTTTATCGTTTCATGGTGGCGAGGGTGTAATTACTCTTGCCGCCTACTCTGCTGATCTTATACGGACATTCCCAGATGGGATCCATCTTTTTGGAACCTTCTCTGCGGGCAGTGATAAAGGCTTTTCTTAGGACTAGATTTTCGGGCTGGAACTGTCGGGTCTTTGCCCTTTTGTTGTAGCTGGAGAGGAACTGCTGCTGGTAGGGTGCGATGCGGGTGATAGTCTGCTCGCATTTCTCCTCTGCTGGATCTAAGCTTGTGGCCATCTTTTTTCTGCTCAATGCTTGGTGGTAAAGTGTTGATACTTGGCTTGATAACATTGGGATGAACGATTGCTTCTGAGCCAAATGCCAAAGAGAAATGAGTCTCACCGGTTGCTCGTCTTTTGGTGGTGCGATATGCCCATAGACATCTAAGGAGTTCGTGTGGCCATTTTCTTTTCTTGTTGGTGGGGGATTTCTTGTGGCAGTCGAGGATCATCTTGGTGGATGTTTTGGCCCACCAATTGCCTTGAGGATATCTTGGCGTAGACATGTGCTGCTTGATGCCATATTTTTGGACTAACTTCGTCAAATCTTTGCCCACGAATTACGGGCCGTTGTCGGTGATGATGGATTAAAGGATGCCAAATCGGAAAATGATGTTCCTCCATATGAAGCGCTCTATATCCGTCTGAATCGTGGTTGTCATGGGCTCTGCTTTTACCTATTTGGTGAAGTAGTCGGTTGCCACGATCAGCATGCCTTTGCCCCAAGTAGTATGGCTAGTGATTAGCTGGGAATCAGAATGAATTGAAAGCTTTTTCACCGCTAAGTCTTTTGTCATTCAAAGGCCTGCTAGTGGGGCTTCATACTCTGTTTCGTTGTTGGATGCTTTGAAACCTAGAATGATCGCCTACTCGGCCATCGAACCACTTGGGGTGACAAAGACCACGTCTGCTCCTAAACTTTTGTAGTTGGATACGTCGTCGACATGCAAATTCCAAAAGTCTCCATGGGGTGAAGCAGGCGGGGCTAGAGTGTGCTCGGTTACTTCCGAGGCATCGTTGGGCCGCTCTGTTGCGTCATCTAGGCTCGAAGTAGGGAGTTGTGGAGATGGGGCCATGTCACATGCAGCAAGAGATGCTCAACTGCCGGTATTGGGCCACTCTAGAGTTGAATCATTGAGCAAGGGTCGGCTAGGGCCGTGTGGTGCGCAACAGGAGGTGGTACTCAACTACCGGTACATGTTGCTCTTATGTAGAATCTTTAAGGGTGACGAGGACAAAACTTGCTTCTGAGTGTGTTATTCCAGTGTTCGTCTACCCTTGGCGTGTCTTTTGGGCCGAGTTGTTGCGTTCATCAGAAAACTTTGCATCCACCAGGGTTTACGCCTTTATCGTCGCGTGTCTGGATTGGGTGGAATAGTACGTCATAAGGATGACTACATGCGTTTGAAAGTAAAACTTGAGCTTCCGGGTTGCAACAACTATCGCCAAAGTTAAGCTTTTGAATTTCTGATAACATCAATGAGAGCTTTTAAACTGTGGAATACAACTGATAACATCGATGAGAGCTTTTAAACTGTGGAATACAAGTAGTCGGGCCCTCAACTCTTCTCATATGATGGTAAAGCTTATTGCTGTTTCAGATGTGACTGCTCATCCAGTCAGACTTTGAATCTCCTTCGGAGTAGTGGGGAATTTCATATTCAAGATCGCTCAGATTTGCCTTGAATGGGCATCGGCGAACTTCGTCCCAAAGTGCATGCTTTTTTGCCAGAGTGAAAGAGTCTGCCAGAGTTAAATCTTCTTTCATTATCAGTTTTCCAAACAGTAGGTGGTCTGTTAGAAGTCATTTTTGGAATACTGCTTTAGCTATCGAGTCGTTGCATCCGACTATCCTTGCCTTATCTGCTTTGAACCTCCTCACATAGTCAGGAAGCGACTCCTTTGGGTTCTTCTTGACATCGAACAAATGGTCGGACTTCTTTTTGATCGAGTGACAGGATGAATATTCTTTGATGAAAACCAAAGAAAGTTCGTCAAAATTCCGGATGGATTGTGGCCACAGGGTGTAGAACTAATCTTGCGCCTCGCCTTGTAGAGTGGTGGTGAATATCTTGCACATGAGATCATCGTTGTTTCGATAGAGGATCATTGCACTTCGGTAGTGCTTTAAGTGTCTCTCTAGGTCTTTATCCCCTTTGAAAGATATGAAATATGGCATGCTGAACTCGTGTGGAGGTTCTGCCTGCTCGATCTTGTCCGTGAAGGGTGACCTACTTATGTTGGTCATGTTTCGTCGTAGTGCATCGGCGAGGACCTTGTTGCGTTGGAAATTGAGCAATCGTTTGGTCAAGAGTCTTTCTATTTCTTCTTGAATTTTCCTTTGTTGAGGCAGTGGAGCTCTCGGCTGCCCCCAACCGTGACTTGCTGGTCTAGGTTGCTCTTCCATGTGTTTGGTTTGTCTATAATGCAGATGAGGTGCACGTAGCACGTTCCTAGCATGTGAGTGAGTTCTTCGCAGGCTGCCAGTTGAACTTAAGCCATATTGAGTGACTATTTCTCTCAGTTCGTCGTGTTACCTACTCCGATGTGAGGTGGATGATGCTCTTTGCGGGCTTAGTCGCGAATGAACACTTCGCTTGGAAGGTTGCTCATGTTGACTATTGGAGTGTGACCCCAACCGTGAATGTATGCTCGTCTGTGGGCCTAGTCGAGAGTGCACGCTCCTCTGCACTTTAAGACGAGAGTATACGCTATCTCGGGGGCCTAATCGAGAGTGTACATTGCCTGAACGCTTGGTTCGTAGCTGGTTGAGTGGCTGCTTTCCGGGACGCTGCTGGAGAGGTTCTTTGTCTGCCCTTGTCCTACTTCATGACACCCTTGTATGGGGCATGTTGCATCTCGGTGCGCTATAAGAGCTGGTTCCTCAAGGTCGTCTGTTGTGTGAGAAAGCTCGTCAACTCTATGACTTGTTGAGACAAGTGTTGTTCTCCATTTGGGTGGGAATAACTTGAAATAAATGCGTCTTCTTGAACAGTGGAAGTGTGGTAGACTTTGGGCGCGAGATTTAAGTTGGGAAATGTCAAATCTGAAGAAAAATGTGGTGAAAATGCTCCTGGTTCGATTGTCGGTCCGAAAATTTGAAACCGAGATGGTTGAACTAATCTTGGATTGATTTGGGCTGCTTGGAAGGCCACGGGAACAGGCTGGGCCACGAGATTGGGCTGCACGGTTGGAACAGGCTGGGCCATAAGAATGGGCTACTCGGCGGGAGCAGGCTGGGCCACAAGAGTGGGTTGCTTGGCGGGAGCAGGCTTCTCAGAGTATGATGCACATGGGTGCGAAGCTTGGGCTCAGCTTGGCAACACGTTGAGTTAGCGTTAGGCTTGGGTTGTGGCCTTAGTATCGTGAGCTTTGGATGGCATGGCTCAGGCCGTGGTGAAGGTACCATGGACCTCGCAACGGAGCCACCGCGGTGGTTCCTGTGGTGGAAACTCGTGGTGGTGGTGCCGCTCCACTTATTGTCGCATTTAGCATCGTGGATCGCCATGGTCCCATTCCTTGGATATTGGAATTTTCACTCGTGGCATTTTCTAAATTTCTAGCCATTGTATTCTTCTTTTATGTTTTATCAAATAATCTTTGCAAATACAAAATTCTAATAATAAGAACATATGAAAAAAATACAAGTAAACTAGAAAATAGAGAAAAACCTTTTTTATGCGAGAGTCTTCTACGAGTGTGGATTTCTTCTCTCAATGAAAGCACCAATTTGTGGATGTAAATTTCTCCCTCCTTGATCTTGGACAAAATTGCACCTACAAAACAATTAACACCTTTGGTTAAGGCCAAAAGCCTCACGCGCCCACGATGAATGGGGGGGCTTTGGCCGAAGAACCTCTAATGCCAAAGTTAGAATTTAGAGAGAAAATGTTTAGAGAGCTTTTTGGGAGCTTTGCAAGAGTGTTGGAACTCCCTTTTTACAGAAAATGGAGTCCTATTTATAGACCATGACCGACCCTCTTTGGAAGAAAGAGTGGCCGGCCCTAGGTTACTTTTTTGGGTGTAATGGGTGATTTAATTGGTGATTAATGGATTAATCCACTAATTAGCCAATTAACCTCCACTTAAATGGAATGTTATGTAGGTTATAAAATAATTACCTAAGATAAGGATGGATGAGAATATCTTTGAATTGGTTACCTATTTTGGACACTTTTGACTTGATTGACGGATGATTGTCCGCTGCTTGCGCGTAGGAATTTTGGTATGCCTTAAGGGTATTTTTGTCATCTTTTATCCAAAAATCCACATGTCACCTTGTGATTATTTTTGGCTCCACAATAGGCACGGAAAATCATAATAAACTATGAGATGACAAATAGTTCATAGAGAATCCTACTTTGAAAGAGTTTCTTTAACATTTCTCTTATCACATAACTTCTCAGAATTTACGAGACCTCGATCTCAAAAATGAATCTCTTGTCACATAACCTTTCTTTTCCAAAAACTCTAGATCTCAAAGCCTCACAGTTGTCAGTCCCTTGATTTAGGTTGGGCCTGGGCAGCCTTCTAAACTCTAAACCTTCGTATAGTCCTTATTCCCGTCTCTTCCTTTCTTTCTATCGCTCAATTCACTACATCACCCTTCTCCTTTCTTCCGTCCCCCACATCACCTATGTTTCCCTTCCCTGTTCTGGTCTTTGCCTGCCCATCAGGCGCTCTCCTTGGTGCTACATCGTGTTCCCCATTCTTTCATCCTCTCTCTCACATTTTTACAAACAACCCTCCAAATTTTGTTGGTGTATTCTTTCCAAATCCGGGTTGGCCTTCGAATTTGGCCTTGATTCTTGGTTGTGGGCAAGATTATGGTTATGATAGGTCAGATCCATTTCTTACAAATCATTCTCCATGGTGGCTGTGCTCAGCCTACCCGTGGCTGAGCCGCCTTACTTGGCCACATATGTGGTGTCTTTTCTATACAAATATGTTCAAAAGTGGTGTTGCCCTGGCTATGAAACGAGCTAATTTGTGGTTTAATTTTCAGATTAGCTAGTTTTATTGTTTTGTGGTTGCTTCGGCAATTTGTTGTGGCATTGTTGTTTTCGCAATGATTTTTGTGGCCTCGCTTGTTTGAGAGATGTCTTTGTGTGCCATTCAGTACCAAACTTGACGTTTATATTGTCTTTACGTTAGATTTGCATTGTTCGCTATTCGTGTTTGTGGTAGCTATGTAGAGGTTTATCTGGTGAATTAATTGTGCAAATTTCTCCCCAGATCAAAGATTTGGTCACTGAAGAATATGTATCTAATATGACACCCTCTTGCATGTTCGTTTCTTATTAATGAAATCATTCTATCATTGATGTCTAAAAGTTTCTCTATTTATACCTAAAATTCAAATTCCTACCTTTAAGTATTATGTCCAAACAATGGATTGTAGAATCAAGAGGCTTCAAATCCACAGATTTGAACAGTTGAAAAAAAAGATTCAGTTGAAATCCATAGGTCTAAAATCCAAACACGTCAAAAAATAACAAAAAATAAGGGGAAAATCACAAATCCCAAATCAACATACAATTTGCGTCTCTGGATGTCCTTCCTTGTAATTCAAACGAAATCGGAGGTTAAGAGTCTGCGAAGATAGCAAAGCAGCTGCTACTGTCCGATTCCCCCCAAAGAGGTCCCACGGCACGAAAAATTTGTAATTGTATTCGGAACACAAGTGATACATCATGTGTTTTAATAGAAATGATGTGAAATATTTTTTTTAGTTATTAACTTTTAACACACATATAACACGATTTATATAATGATGTTCACACTGAAAAATCTCTTCCACGGCACTAAGGGTGTACCCTCTGCCCGCTCACTCGTATTTATATAGTTGGAATCTCTCTCTCTCTCTCGCTACGCCTCTGCCCTTTTCATTTTGTTTTTTCACCTTCATAGTCCTCATCACCTTCCTCCAAAATCCTAATCGCTCAATTTGTTCTTCGTCTGTCGAGAAAAAACAACAGAAAAAGCTTCCCAGAAATATCAGGAGAATCCGATCAAAACTTCATTAGGTAACCCATCAATCTCTCTCTGCTTATTTTGTTTTTTCTTTTTCTATTTATTTTGTGCATGGTTGCTCTGTTTTTACTGACTGATGCAGAGGTTTTGTTATTCTTTTGTTTGTGGTGTTTTGATTTGATCAAGCATCAAGCTTTCATCGATCATAGGGTGATGATGGAATCTGGGTTTGGTTTGGATTTTGTCAAAATTTGAGAATTTGATTTATATCTGGATTGGATTGATAATTTCATATGAGGATTTTCATGTGTTTTTTTATGTCAAAGTTTGTGTCTTTGAAGTCTCTGAATGGATCTGCAAATGGGTTAGGCCAGTTCTTCAGTGAAACTAATACCGCCGCGCGGTACCGTAAGTTAGAGTAGTTTAGAATATCGTCTTGTAAAAAAACAAAGGTCTTCGAATAAACCATCACCATATCATAATTCTTTCACCTTGGAATTGCTGGTTGATGATCATTTATCTGCTTCAGTTTCTATGTTCATTTTTATTTTGATGAGAAAGTCCAATTGGTTCATTCTTTTGTTTGACCAGTCTGTTGCTTTGAGATCCTTGCAGAAACAGGAGAAATAAATCTCGAAATTATTTTTTATTTAATTAGGGGGTTAGGTGGAGATTTTAGTCGTCTTAGCTGTTTAGATCGCTATTAAAGGGTTAATAAAGTATGAATTTATTGGTAAATTTAATATATTTGAGGTTTGTTTAGGGCTGATTTAGTATTGTTGTGCTTAAAAAAAAACTAATTATGCTGTACTCTGAGAATAAGTAGATGTGAAATAAAAGTAAATTTTTTGGTAAAAGTGCTTTTGAAAAAAAAAAGTTTGGTAAACTTTTATATAAAACAGATGTGAAAAAAAGCCGGTTTAGTGAAAAAAAACTGAAACTGAATGTTTAACAAACACAAAAAAACTCCCAATTTTTTTTTATACCCATTTTTTGCAGTTCGAAACTTCGAGTTCCACTTGGATTCCAGCTCTTAATTAAATTAAATTAAATTAAATATAAATTTATTTAGTTTTAGTCAAGTTTTTATTTCTAATGTTATTGAATTACTAGTAGCAAAAATAGTAGTAAATGTAAGATGGAGAAAAAGATGCTACGTATTGTATGTATGTAAATATGTAATTTACTCACTCTTGACATCTCGTGCGATTGCTGACGTATGTGTCATGAGATTAGTCAGATAATCTAATATCTGAAAAATCGAGAATTAATTAATTAGAAGGACTTAGTTGATCTCGTTCCTTCTCGCCCTATTCATGTTATAGCGTCTATGTCATGTCAAAGTTGATCTTGATGATCAACCTTAATTAGTGGCCTTGGCCCGTGGTTAGTGGCCACCTAATTTTTTCTCCATTTGTCAAAGATAATTGGTATGCCTCTTTATGTAATTAAGGAGTTAAAAATGGTGATTTAGGATCTGTTAAAAAAATTTGAGAGTTCTAGGTTTGATTCTCGTCAAAAATGAATTTGAATCATATTATTGTTAATCTGTTGTGAGTTTTAGGCCAATCCTCTAGTCTCTTATTGCAGATAATATTTATATATAAAAAAACCTGAAATAGGAAAACAAAATTAAGAAAGAAAATGATGTCTCCTTGCTGCTTTAACTTTGAAACAATCTTTTTAATTTTCTTTGTTTTCTTCTTTTTGGTCATCAACTTGGAAAGGAAATTAAGAAAAGATAGGGTCTGTCTGTGATCTGTCAATTCAAATATAAAAAAAAAAATACAGCCAAAAAATAAAGGATGGACGGATCGGAAAGGGATGCTCTCCGGATCTATTTTTCCTAATTCATCAAGATTAAAGATTCGGGTTATTGAAATTTGATCTAACGATTAAAATTATTATAATTTTTAAAATAGGCCACTATTTTTAACCGTTAGATCAAATTTCAATAATCCGAATCTTCAAACTTGATGAATTAGAAGGAAGAGATCCGGAGATGATCCCTTTCCGGACGGACCAACCTTGTAAGTGGCAGGCCACCACCCACTGTGTGCTTCACTTTTTGTGAATTAGCAACGGACGGTCCAGATGTCTCTAGAGATTCAAAGATGTACAGCTTTTTTTTTTTTTTTTCCAATTTTATCATTTTTTTTTAAAGCCATGTAATGATGCAATCCTTTATATTAAAAATGAATTCTTAGAAGATGGGGTTGAATGAAGTATTTTGGGTCCCACATACTAAATCGTTCCACATGTTAAGATCATCACTAGTTAAGTGACAAAAAATGGCAGGCAGCAGGTGGTTTTGATCTTGGGTGGTGCTATTTCACACATATCGTTTTTTTTCTCTGTTAATTTTTTTATTTGATTTTTTTTAATTTATTCAATTTGATAATTGTAAATTAAGAAAAATATGTGGAAGGTAACAAGTGGTGTTTTTCTTTTATTTGATTTTTTTTAATTTATTCGATCTGTAAATTAAGAAGAATATGTGGAAGGCAACAAGTAGTGTCTAATAGCACCACCTTTGATCTTACCTTAAAAATAATTAAGATGTTTTCCTATTGGCTTTTTCATTTTGGGGTATCAGAGAGTATGGTTCCACAGTTGCGTAGTGTTATTAGCTCGAGTTGTGATTATCTAGCTTATCTGAATGGGGGCCAAAAACCTAGAACCTATGTTTTATTAAGGGTAGTGCTATTCATGCATCCTTTTTAACTTCTCACACTCCCTCTTCAATTTTCGGCCATTAGGTAAAAGAAGTGAAGAAGATCAATGACAAAAAACTAACAAGAATGTGTAAGACTGGGAGGTAAAAATAATTGTATGAATAACATTTACCCTTACTAGTATTAGTTAGATAACTTTAACGAAAAGCTTCTGGTACTGTTTACTTTAACGAAAAATCATATTTTTACACTAAAAAATCAATCATGGTACTATTTATTTTACCTTTTATTTTTTCATTTTCGTTAAAACTTAAAGTTTTCAACCTCTTTTAACATGTATTGATGTTAGAAGTAGCCTGAATAATTGACTAGAAATTTAGATTTTTTTTTTTTACTTTTAATTTATGAAAAATAATTGAATTAACATTCTGTGCCATGATGCTGATGGGTCCCTGTTTGGATTCCACGTCAGATTGTTTGTCTTTGTCCGGCCCACAGTTTACAAAGCGGTCCTGTGACCTGTCCTCTCCTTGTGATCCAAATTACAGAAGTGCCCCTACCCATTTTTCATGCATTATTGCAAAAGCCTTCACGTAAAAGAATTTTCCTAGAAAAAGAAAGTGTAGCAATTAAGATGATGATTTCTTTTTAGACAAGTCTGATGAAGTTTTTTTGTCAAATGATAGATTTTGTTAGATTAGCCACCGACGAGTCTGATGAAGTTGTTGTTCTAAAATCACAGGGAAGCAAGTGGGGTAGGTGAAAATTTGGTAAAATATGGAAGAAGCACAAGTGATTCCCGAAACCCCGATGAAGATTGCTGATGATGCCGAGACTACAAATGCCGAAGCGATCAAGGTAACCGCAATCTACGATCTGTAATTTAAGCCTTTCGTGGGATCATTTGATTTTGCATGGATTTGAATCGATTTTGAATGTTTTTTTTTTTTTTTTTGATGTAGGTATCGAATGGGGAAGTGCCTCCGGTTGAAAAAGAAAGGAGGAATGAAGAGGAGGAAGCAACCTTTGATGGAGAGTTCATAAAAGTTGAGAGAGAATCGATAGATGTGAAGGATGGTTCTCATGCTGCTGAAACAGCATTGGTGGAGGACGACAAGCCATCTGTTATTGAGAGAAGCTCGAGCAGTTCGAGCAGAGAATTGCTAGAAGCGCGGGAGAAGTTGAGTGACCTTGAGGTTGAAGTCGAAAGGTTGGCTGGTGCATTGAAGCATTCCGAATCAGAGAACTCTGAGCTGAAGCATGAGGTCTTGCTTACGAAGGAGAAGCTGGGAGAAAGCGGAAAGAAGTATGAAGAGCTCGAACTCAGTCATAAGAAATTGCAAGAGCAAATCACTGAAGCCGAGGAGAAATACAGTTCGCAGCTCAATGTTTTGCAAGAGGCATTGCAAGCTCAAGAAGAAAAGCACAAGGATCTGATCGGGGTGAAGGAATCGTTTGATGGTCTCAATCTTGAGCTTGAAAGCTCGAGAAAGAGGATGCAGGAATTGGAGCAAGAGCTGCAGAGTTCTGCCTGCGAGGTGCAAAAGTTTGAGGACCTGCACAAGCAAAGTGGTTCACATGCTGAATCTGAGACAAAGAGGGCCTTGGAGTTCGAGAAACTGCTCGAAGCAACAAAGTTGAGTGCGAAAGAGATGGAAGATCAGATGGCTTCGATACAAGGAGAACTCAAGGGCCTGTATGAAAAGATTGCCGAAGATGAAAAAGTCAAAGAAGCACTCAGTTCTACGGCTGCCGAGCTTTCTGCTGTCCAAGAAGAGCTGGCTCTATCAAAGTCTCAAGGCGTGGACCTGGAGGAGAAACTCTCGGCTAAGGAAGCTCTGATAAATGAACTGACTGAGGAATTGAGCCTGAAAAAGGCCTCGGAATCTCAAGTGAAGGAAGATATTTCCGCTCTTGAAAATCTGTTTGCCTCAACTAAAGAAGATCTTCAAGCAAAGGTTTCTGAATTGGAAGAAATCAAGTTGAAGCTACAGGAGGAATGGAGTGCCAAGGAATTAGTTGAAGCCGCACGAAAAACTCAAGAAGAACGGGCCGTAGCTGCACAGGAGAATTTGGCAATAGTAACCAAAGAAAAAGAAGCTCTGGAAGCAGCTGTGGCAGATCTCACCGGTAATGTGCAGCTGATGAAGGAGCTGTGCAGTGATCTCGAAGAAAAATTGAAGCTTTCGGAAGAGAACTTCGGTAAAAAAGATGATCTTTTGTCTCAATCTCTGTCAAACAATGCCGAGCTTGAACAGAAGTTGAAGTCGCTGGAAGAGCTCCATAAGGAATCAGAAACTGCTTTTGCAACTGCTACTGAAAAGAATCTTGAACTTGAAGCAATTATTCAAGCTTCAAATGCAGCAGCGGAGGAGGCAAAATCGCAACTGAGAGAGCTTGAGACGCGCTTTATAGCTGTAGAACAAAAGAATGTAGAGCTTGAGCAACAGTTAAATGCGGTAGAGCTGAACCGAGGAATTCCTGAGAGTGGTCTGGAAGAATTCTCTCAAAAAATATCTGCACTCAATACTACATTGAGCGAGGTCGAGGAAGAAAAGAAACAGCTGACCGGTCAGGTGCAAGAATACCAAGAGAAGATAGGCCAGCTGGAATCTGAGTTAAACCAGACAACTTTGCAATATTCAGAGCTTCAGGAGGAACTGAAGACTGCCTCCGAGAAATGTGCTGAACATGAGGGCCGGGCCAGTGAACACCATCAGCGAAGCCTCGAACTTGAAGATTTGGTCCAAATTTCTCATACCAAAGTGGAGGATACTGGTAAAAAGGTGAGCGAGCTGGAGTTAATGCTTGAAACAGAGAAGTACAGAATTCAAGAACTTGAGGAACAAATAACTGCGTTGGAAAAGAAATGTCAGGATGCAGAAGCAGATTCTAAGAATTATTCTAACAAGGTATCTGAACTTGCCTCTGAACTCGAGGCATTCCAAGCAAGAACATCTAGCCTTGAAGTTGCACTGCAAGCGGCCAACGAAAAGGAAAGGGAGTTGTTTGAAGCCTTGAATGTTGCCACAGAAGAGAAGAAAAGGTTAGAGGATGCATCGAGTAGTTTTACTGAGAAGTTTTCCGAATCAGAAAACTTGGTGGAGGTCTTGAGAGATGAATTGAAGATGACTCAAGAGAAATTGGAAAGCATTGAAAATGATCTTAATGCTGCTGGAATCAGAGAAGGCGAGGTCATAGCGAAACTCAAATCTGCCAAGGAGCAACTGGAGCAACAAGGCAAAGTAATAGAGGAAACAGCGTCAAAGAACTCAGAACTTCAAGCGCTACATGAAACCCTAGTGAGGGATTCAGAGATCAAACTTCAAGAAGCATTAGGGAGCTTCACTAACAGGGATGCTGAGGCAAATTCTCTGCTTGAGAAACTAAAGGTTCTAGAAGATCAGGTGAAGGTTTATGAAGAGCATGTTGCTGAAGCAGAGCGGAAATCTGCATCGTTGAAAGAAGAGCTGGACAACAGCTTGGCTAAATTTGCATCTTCAGAAAGTACAAATGAAGAACTCAGAAAACAGATCTTGGAAGCAGAAAACAAAGCTTCTCAGACCCTCTCAGAAAACGAAATGCTAGTTGAGACGAATGTTCAGCTGAAATGCAAGATTGATGAATTGCAGGAATCTTTGAATGCTACTCTATCTGAAACTGAAGTCACTACAAGAGAACTTGTTTCGCACAAGAGCACTGTTGAAGAATTAACAGATAAGCACTCGAGAGCCTTAGACCTTCATTCTGCTTCCGAAGCCCGCATTGTGGAAGCAGAGACGAAATTGCAAGAAGCCATTGGAAGATTCAGTCAGAGAGATTTGGAAGCTAATGAATTGCTCGAGAAGCTAAATGCCCTACAAGGCCAAGTAAAATTGTATGAAGAGCAAGTTCGAGAAACATCTGCGGTTTCTGAAACCAGAAATGCGGAGCTGGAAGAGAGTCTATCAAAGCTGAAGAATCTGGAGAATATTGTTGAGGAACTGCAAACCAAGTCAGCTCACTTTGAAGAGGAGAGCGGAAAACTAGCTGAGGCAAATATAAAGCTTACAGAGGATGTGTCTACATACGAGTCCAAACTAAGTGACCTTGAAGCAAAATATTCTACTGCAGTTGTTGAGAAGGACGAAACAGTTGAACAACTTCAGGCTGCAAAAAGGACTATTGAAGATTTAATGCAGCAGCATTCTTCTGAAGGGCAGAAACTACAATCTCAGGTTTGCACCAAACTTTCTTGTTATTATTTTGCGGCTATTTATTGTTGCTTTATGCTTATTAGCTACATTTGTTTGCCACAGATATCTTCGGTTATGGATGAGAACAGCCTGCTTAATGAAGTGCATCAAAATACTAAGAAGGAACTCCAGCAAGTGATATCCGAGCTTGAAGAACAGCTCAAAGAACAAAAAGCAGGAGAAGCTGCTTTAAAATCTGAGATTGAAAATCTCAAGGCTGAGGTTGCTGAGAAGCCTTTGTTGCAGAATTCTCTCAAGGAACTCGAAGAGAAATTGGTGAAAACTGAAGCTCAACTGCAAAAAGAGGTAAATATCAATTCATGAAAAAAAATCCACAGAATAGGCTCTTATCCTGCAACCTATAAATATTTATTTTCTGCATGCGATGGGGGCAGCCAAAGAAAGCCATTCATCTTTTTAAAAATTCTTTCTGACTCAGATGAATTGTAGGTTGAAAGCATTAAGGCGGCTGCGGCCGAAAGAGAGGCAGAGTTGACTTCAAAGTTGGAGGATCACGCGCATAAGGTCCATGACAGAGATTTATTGAATGAACAAGTCACAAAACTCCATAGCGAGTTACAACTTGCTCATGCCACTGTTGCTGAAAAGGTAAGGCACCGATCAATGCTTAAGATTTCTTTTACTTAAAACTGCACGATGACAATTCTCAACATTCCATGTTTGAATTTCCTATTCAACAGAAAGAAGCAGATTCTCAAAAGGACCTGGAACGAGAAGCATCGTTGAAGCGTTCCCTTGAAGAACTTGAAGCTAAGAATAAAGAAATCGCACTTCTAGATAAGCAAGTCAAGGAGCTCGAGCAAAAACTGCAGCTGGCAGATACCAAAGTAACAGAAAGGGTATGTTTATTTCTGTTTCCCAACTCCCTTTATAGATACCACCGCAGTAGAAATTTCGAAAACAGCATACACTAGTTATGTAATCTTAAGTTGTAAGTGGCTGTCAAGTTTTCCAACTTAATTGTCCTAAACAACTTGTGGGAAACGAAAGCATTAAACCATACCAAAAGGTTTTCAGCTACTGCACAAGGCTTTTAACTCACAAGAATTCGAGTGCGAAATTAAAATCACTTATGTTTAAAAGATCATGTTGCAGGGTGATGGAGGCAGTGTAGCCGGACTGGAAGTGAAATCCAGGGACATTGGATCAACCGTTTCAACTCCATCGAAAAGGAAGAGCAAGAAGAAGTCAGAAGCAACACCTGTTCAAACCTCATCATCTTCAGATATCCATACACATACTGCCGAGGCTTCCCCAATGATGAGCGTTAAGTTCATCGTGGGAGTGGCTGTGGTTTCTGCGATCATCGGCATCATTCTTGGGAAACAGTACTAGATTACATATTTATGTTTTTGGGTTTGACCGTCAGGTTTTGGTTGATTACTTCGTTAATTGTTTCGCTTGTTATTAATTTTGCACAGGAAGATTGAAGGCCTTGTTTTTATGCTTTCAAGCTTGGTTTTTTGAGAGGTTGTTGGTCAGGGAATTTATTTTAGTTCCTATCCCCTTGGCAGTTTGCAAAGCAAAACACAGATGATTCATGTGTTATTTAAGTTTGTATTTAGTTTTTATACTGGGTTGCAGGTGCTTTCGGATATATAAGAATTTGTGCGTTTGTTACTATGAAAAGGAGAGGACGATCTCGGTTGTTTGTGAGTCGTATCTCCCCTCATCAAGAACATTTCACCTACTCCGCCAAATACGGATACAACCCCCCTGAGCTTTGACAATGTTGTTGATCACTTCCATAATTAGTACTGTTTTATCCACTCCAGCTCCTATGAATGGTCCTATTTTTCCTCCCCGACGATATGTATTTAGCAGTTCATTTTAGTTTTAATTTTTTTTTTTTAAAGTGAAAACTGAAAATTCGTTTAACAACTATTTATATAAAACAAATGAAAACTGAAGATTCAAAATTTGGTTTCAATTTTCAATAATTTTCAAATGAGTTTTCAGTTTAAAAACAAAAAAAAAAGAAAACTGAAAGGATAGTCTAATGTGATCCTTAATTAAGATGTTCTGCATTGAATCTTATGGGGTTTGGATTGAGTGTGGCCTCCACAGTACCTTGGCAATCACGTAACCATCCCCGCGGATGTTGATATATTTCAAGTTGAAGCATTCAAGCAAGTTCATCTTCCAAATTCTATTGGAATGAATCAGAAAGAATTCCTAGCTTCCATGAATATGATAGCCATGGAAATTCAAACATGGCGATCATATAAGTTCATTTTCCAAACATAGGTTCCGGTATCATATCCAAAGTATTTGAGACCGGAACTTAACGCGTTCATTTTCTAAACATAGGTTCCGGTCTCATATCCAAAGTATTTGAGACCGGAACTTAACGCTCTACTAAAACTAGGATTGCAAATTGAGTCAACAGACAAATACTCGATTGAACGAAACATATATGTTCGAGCATTTCGATTGGTAGTATTGTTATGGACTTTGGTTTCTCATAATCTAACTTTGTATATATGTTTACACGGGCAACTAACAACAAGTCGTTGTAGTATAGTGGTAAGTATTCCCGCCTGTCACGCGGGTGACCCGGGTTCGATCCCCGGCAACGGCGTTTAATTTTGATTTTTCAATTTTTTCCTACATTTATTTTGGGCCTGCTTGTTTTGAATTGAACTAATTTTCTTTGGGCCAGAAAATTCCAATCCAGTACAGACTTTTTTTTTTAAGGGTTTTTCTTAACTATCCTGGCACATTTACTAATTCGTAATAAAAAGAGGGAAGAATCAAAATAAAGAAGAGTCAAAATTGGATTCATGCTGAAATTGTTTATTAAAATCTTCCAAAATCGAAGTAGAAATAGAGATTCCATATAAACTGTTTATTAATTCACCTTAATCGGAATAAATATAATTACTAATGCTCCTTAATAAAATAAATTATTTTATATACTAATTTTTTGGTTAAATTTTATAATACTAATTAACCAACATGAAAGCTAACATTAAACCTCAAGGCTAAAAGCAAAAATGGACGAGGATATGGGTTCTTTCTGTTTTTCTCTCCAGCGGGTAGGAGATTTTTTTAGTGAATGGATGTTTGATATAACACTAAATCTCCAATACGAAATTCAAAATATCTTGAAACGTGCAATTTTCATTTTTAGTTGCCGGAAATTTCTTCAATGAAGAGATGTAAAATATTCATCTCGGCCGAAAAAATAGAGAGAGAATTAAATAAGATCTCAAATTCACATCTCTCCAGTTAGTGTAGAACTCTCATTTACACCTCCCGAAAATATAAAACGAGATGCGAATTTGATTTTGCATCTCCCCACCCCGTTTGGAGATGCTCTTAATGAACATTCTGCAAAGTAAAGCCTATTGTTTCCCTCTTGATACCTTGCAAATTCCTTCAACCTAGCTTAAATTTGTCAGCAACATGGAAAATGATTTATAACTACAAGGATATCTGAAAAGTTAAAAGCTTCAGCATTCCAATTGTCAGCTACAAAGCCCTATTTTTCTACCATGTAAACTACCTACATGTTGCAGGAACTTGCCCAACCAATTCACATCACGGGATGCTGGTCACGATCACGTATTTTTCCTCGTACGTTTGTATACATTAGCATCTCAGAATCGATCACTCTGCAGTAATGCCAGGGAAAGAAAATAATCGGGCCCGAGTAGTATCTCGAGACATACGACTTTGCTAAAGTGCTTTGCTCACTGTAGGCACTCGAAGAAAGTGACGGTGGTGTAGTGAACTCATAACGATGTTTGTCTTTGCATTCTGTCCTGCCGGCTTACAGCGTTGTGTTTAACATTCTTCTTTGACCATTTTCAATCCGTTCAAAATTTCATTGTCATCAAACCCTGCACATTGACCAACATTCTAGTTTAACTCAAGATGTAGAAAAGAATACATTCTTCAACGATAAATTACAAACCATGCATACTTAGTTACCTGAACCCAATTCTTCTACTTCATCAACCGAAAGTTCTAAAAGCCTCGAGTTCTCAGAGGGGGGATCAAGTGACCTCCAATCAGGATTTTCAATGTCTTCTTGGTGCATCTCCATCTCTGCTACCCAGTCTTCGGCAATGCTGTCACGGTCAAATGATGTAGGATCCGTGTACTCCTGTTCTTTGTGCCTATGAACCCTATAAGACAGTCGATTAGCAAAAGATCTATTTTCTTTGACCAAAGAACATTTGGAATACACAAATAAACAGAACCTATTGGTTTCCACTTACTTCTGTTTTAGTTTGAAGTTGTATTGAACAAAAACAAGATCATTAAGCCGCTGATGTTCTAAGCTGTTCCTTGTCTTATGCAACTGTTCGAAGGGACTCTGATTCTCCTGACACTGAACTAAGCTGCAAGTTTGACTGAGAATACGAATTGCCAAGCGCGACAGGTTTGGGCAACCACCACCATATGTTGACCACCATTCAGCTGACAAACAGAGACCTAGAGAAGTGAGCCAAACTATGCAACAACATCTGAACTCTGCAGCATGTCCTCAAAAAAGGAGGCCTCATACCTTTTCTTTTCTTTTTAAAAAAAAAAAAAAAACTATATGGCCAGTATATTTTATGCATTTTATCACGTCTATCATTCTATTACATAAAACCAAGTTAAAAGACGGCTTAATTACCTTCCGTCTACATGTATAGCCAAGATCGAAACCATGCGACTCAAAATAATAATGCATTCTAATGAAATATTCTCACCAGGAAGCAGATTGTCCCTCGCTCGGACTGCCAAATTCCTCCCCAAATCTCCAAAAGCTTTTTTGTACAAGTTTATCTCTTTGATTACTTCATCTTGGACTTTTATATCAGGAACCAATCTCTCTACGCAGTCAAACATCCTCGACACAATTTCATTATGCATGTCTCCATTGAAGCTGTAAAAGAACTTGGGATTAAGGTAAAATCCTGCAGCATGAAGGGGAAAATCCACTATTTTTTTCCATCTGTGATCTATAATGTTCCAGTACACCATATATTCTTCTTTCTTGACAAGTTCTCTTTTGATTGTTTCTTTTGCTCGATACATCCCTGCAAAAACATATCCCATCGCTGGCCTCTTCTGGCTACCAACAATTCTCAAAACTCGCAAGAGTGGATTAGTCAAACGGGTGATCAAAATGCACGAAGACCAAAATGAATGATTACTTAGTATATCTAACACTGCCGATCCTTCTGGTGTTTTAGAATAGGGGCAGTCCATCCACTCGTTTGAAGTAACCATTGACTGCAAATTATATTGAAGGTCAGCCATTTGTTTCAATGCCATAAAGTTTGTCGCAAACCTAGTTACTCCCAGCCTAACAATGTCATTCCCAAATGTATACCTTCTCATCATGTTCAAAATGACAACATGTTTGTAGATAAATCTTGTAACAGATCTAGCCTGTTCAATTACAGAATTTATCCATTCAACTTTTCCAAAATCCTCAAGGATGGAACCTATGCAAGCGGTGGAACAGGGAGACCAGTACAGAGTAGGGAACGTATCCATCAACTTCTTCCCAACAACAGAAAATTGCTCTTCAGTATTTGTAATGACTTGCAAAACATGTCCAACTCCAATTTCTTCCACCACTTCCTTAAAAAATACAAACAAAGCATCTGGAGAAAAAACAAAATAAGAAGCATCCACAGATTTCAAATAGATTGTTCCTTCAGGACAGTACACTGCAAAATTTAGCAAAGTTCTACCCTTTTCAGAATTCCATTGGTTGACTAGAAGAGAACAACCCGTCCTCACCCATGTTTCCGTGTGTTGTTGAATTTCACTCTTCACCTCTTCAACTGCATTCTTCAACATCCAACCCCGAATGTTATCATATGAGGGTGCTACAGTCCCCTTTCCCCCAGAGGCAATTGCGTCAATCATTGGCTGGAAATAAACAGAGTTCTTTACTGCATCCAGGGGAGCCTGAATTTCATATAAAAACCGACCAATTGCCATATGAATCTGTTCAATGCTCAACCTTGTTACCTCGTAATCATTGCCTATGGTTCCATCATTGGCAGCCCCCGAAGCATCTTCATCCCTTACCCTCTTCCCACTCACATTTGTATTACTTATGCCAACTTCTTTATTTTCCAACAAATTTGAATTGGGAAAAGCATTACCTATTGCAATAGGAACAGGAGGTGAAGCATTACTCAATTTCGTAACACCATTAACTGAACCAGAACCAGTAGCTTCTTTACAAGGTGTACCCCTCCGCCTTACTCTTCTATCAACACTCAATCCAACATCTTCTTCCTGATCTAAAGAAAAATTCAGTTTGATGCCAACTTCTTCTTGGTTTTGTGAAAAAGTTGAATTGGGAAAAGCATTGCCTACTGAAATAGGAAAAGGAGCGGAAACACTAAATTTCGTAACGCCATTAACTGAACCAGAACCGGTAGCACCACCAGAAGGTCTACCCCTCCGCCGTACTCCTCGATCAACACTCGTCCCACCATCTTCCTCTTCATCTACCGAAAAATACAATTTGGCCTCTCCAATTAATCCCTGCTGAGCATTACTCCTATAAGAATTATCTACTTCAAGGGGCACATTAGTCAAATTATCAGTTAACCTAATTCCTCCATTCCCACTCAACCCACCAACCTCCTCATCATTCACCAGCGCATTCGAATCGGGTCCTACAACCAATTTATACTCTCCATTTTCGCCTAATGAACCGTCAACTTCGCTAATGCTACAATGTGGGTTAGCAACAATATGACTCTTCCTCTGCCTAAACGCTGCAATCCCATCATTCAAACTCTGCAACATTACGATTCTAACATCGGGCGGGGCATGATCACAGGTGGGGCCATTGCCCTTCCGACCGGCAAGGTGGGATTTAAGGCGATTAATCCCACCACCCTGAAACAATTTGCCACAATATATACACTTTTTCAACTCAACTTTACCCCCATTGGGTTGGTCTTTCATGAAAAGTTGGCAGTGTTTCCATGCCGGGTCTTGTTTCTGGGGAGAAACAGCTACGGGCTCAAAACCCTCTAAAGATATCATCGTAATCCTAATTAACTTAATAATCCAATCAATCAATCAATCAAATTACTACCCTCTGAATGTGTTGGAAAAATTTCCCAGAATTTAATATGAACTGAGAAAGATTTTACATTTGGCATAAAGAATTTGAAGGAGAAGAGTGGGAAGAAGATGACTTACTTGTCTCTGATGATTTCTGTCAGGCTTTGGAGGATTTTGGAACAGAGAGAGAGAGAGAGAGAGAGAGAGAGGGAGGGTTTTTTTTTTATGGACATTTTGTGTTGGGTGCTGGCTTTTGATGGATTTTTGTGCTGATATAGAGCGGTCAGGTCAACCACTTTGTGAAGTTGGGACTTTTTTTTTTATTTACTCGTAAGTCGTAATGCTTA
The DNA here is from genome assembly GCF_042453785.1 of Malus domestica. Classification (NCBI taxonomy): domain Eukaryota; kingdom Viridiplantae; phylum Streptophyta; class Magnoliopsida; order Rosales; family Rosaceae; genus Malus; species Malus domestica. The sequence continues at coordinate 11,482,281 of NC_091677.1, read as the reverse complement.
CGAGATCAAATCTTTGCATGTAAAATCAGATAAATTTTTCAGTGTGATCGGTATACGACGTGGTACATCACGTGTCATCAAATAAATGATGGGATATATGTGCTAAAAAGTTATAACTTAAAAAATAAAATTTTCCACCATTCCTATTAAAACACATGGTATACCATTTGTGTTCCAGTCACAACTAAAAATTTCTCTTAAAATGGGTGTAGCTTTTAGGGGTGGGTTTAAAAATTTGAGAACAACTGGACTGAAAACCGACCTAAAGCCGAAAAAATTGAACCGGAAGAAAAAAACCAAACCAAATGTGAAAAATTGAACCAAACCGAATCAAATGTGGTTGGTTCAGTTTCATTTTCTAATGTTCGAAAATATATTAATTTTATTTATATTGGGTATTTATCTTTTGAGCCCAATTTTCGAACTCAATGTCTTGAAAAGCAAACCGAAGCCCAAATTTTGAGCCCTCTTCTTTTTCTTTTGTTCCTCCCCAGCTGTTATCAATGTTCTGCTAGTGTTTTTCACTTCGCATTTTCTCATTGTCAAACTGTGAAAATTGTGGTGGTGAATTTGATTGAGCCCTTTTTTTTATCTTTTGTGTGACAACCTGTTCCTAATTTTACGTTTTATAAATTTTAAAAGCGTGAATTGACGAAAATGCCCTAGAGGCAATGATTTTGACTTCCGTTGGCCATTGTTTAGAGAGATGTATGAGTCATTCTTTTGGAGTATTTGTGTAGTAATCATTACCACGAAAGCATAGGCGAAAGCCGTTTACGAGTCTGGATTATAACGGTATAATTACGGACGTTTGAAATTGGTTATATAAAGTTTAGCTATAAATAAATTGAACTCCCACCTTGTGGGAAAGAAACCAATAAGATTTTAAGCAAGCATAAGGGGACCAATCAACTATTTTGTTTAAGTGACCAATTAGATATGTTAGAAGGAGGACCAATCAGAAATTAGAGAGAGGGATCAGCCAATCAGGAAGGAGAGAGAAGAACTTCATCCCTTCCCTCTCAACCCGTGCACACCACACAACCTAGTTCGACCTCCCATTTTTCAAGGCTGATTCCGGCCAACTCTGGTGGAGTTTTTCGACGCCACCACCACCATCTTGAAGCTCTCATTCCCCTCTACAAAACCCACCCAAGAACCACCTTGATTAACCACGGTATGTGGCAGTTTGAGGCCACGAAAGTCGACAAAAATCAACAATGCTCCGGCCACTCTTTTCAATTTTCCAGCGAATCGGCAAAGAAACTGTCGATACCACCACTTGGGCTTTGTATCCCATCATCCCAGGAGAAAATCCCGACCAACCTTGACCCTGTTGGACCACCATAGACTACGAATCGATGCTGGGAAGCTTTAGGCACCCGTCGGCTTTGTGGGCAAAATTGACCATCTTCCGTCCACTTTTGGACTTCGTGGCTGGTATGAAAGTTGTTCCTCTCTTTGAGATCTTCATTTCTGTGAGATTTGAGAATTTTTAGAAATAGTGGAATTTTTCTGCAAACAGTGGCAGCCAACCACCGCGTGCGGCGGTGCGTGGGCCGAGACCCCACCTGACTATCTTTGGCTAATTTGGATGTTCCAATTCTATATTTGACATCCGTTTAGTGAAATTACGATGTTTTAATGTAGTTTCGTAGTTGACCACCTAGTTGGCCTTCACGGGGTCCTTGCATGAATTGACGATCCGACCGTTGGATCATCACCAAATCTTGGTATCGTATAGTACGTAATATTTGAGGACCATAGGAACTTAAAGATCGGGAATCCGATGTATGGATCTTTCCTAATCAGATTTGTAAGTTCGTAAAATAAAACATCAGCCGCCACTTAATTTTAGCAATTGGCAGAGATTTGACTGTTGGATCGTTCCAAAACTTTAGGATGTTGTTCTAGAAGCATAATGTGGATCTTTGGAAGTTATGGATCGGAAATCCGAGGTACGGATCTTCCGGATCGAGTTACGTAGGGTTGTGAACCCTACCATTAATATTTGACCGACGGTTGACTTTTGGTCAATGGGTCTCAAATCATTCTAGAACATCCTTGGGATGTGTTTTATGTAAGTTACGTATTTTATTGATAAGAGTTCTGAGACGTGATTGAATATTTATTCTAGGTGATGACCGTTCTTGACGTCTCGATATTCGTGCTAGGAGTCGTAGTGTGGACCTTAGGTGAGTGAGTCTTTTCTTTTTTATCGTATATATATAACTGATAGTTCCACAAACGCTTTTAAATTGATTTATGCATTTTATGCCATGTTATATATATATATATATATATATATATATATATATATATTTATTTATATATTCTAAAATACTATGATATGGTTGAGTTTTAGATTGCATCATGTTATATCCATATACATATTACCTATATATAATTGTTGTGAATGGTTTGAAGTATTAAGGTGAACGTCGGACGTGCATGTAAGTTCAGGTGAGTTTATGGTGTTATCTGAAATGATTGAGTTATGGCATGACTATATTTGTGTTTTATGCAACTCCGACACTGTCGTACATGTTGCAATACTGGGCAACTCCGACATTATCGTACTGGTTGCCTATGAGTCATACATGTTGCATTAGACAACTCTGGCTCATGTGTTATCATAGATTGATTTATGAGTCGTACATGTTGCATTAGACAACTCCGACTCATGTGTTATCATAGATTGATGAGCACCTGATTTTTTTTATGTTGTTGCCGATATGTAGTGATTTGGAATATTCATGGATTTATTGTTGATTTACATTTGATTTCATACATACGTAGTATGATTTCCTGGAAACTATACAGATATTACAACGAGGGATTATAACGTTTATAAGGTCTTTATTAAAGCATTATTTACAGGCCCACTCACTCTTGTTTTTATCCCTCTAGGTTCTAGTAGCAGAGTTTTCGTATCGACAAGGATTCGTGGCAAATCTTGGTATTGGAGATTTCATTCGATGGTATGATTTTCAATCAATTCTACTGTATTTTACTTATGCTCTGATGTCACATGTGAAATGGGTTCATTTCCACTCATAGCGCACTCTCGTATTTAGGCACTTTTAAGTTTAAATTTATTCACATATTCCACATCACTATACTTTATGGCTTCGTCACATTCCAGGTGTCGGCCAGCACAACTCGATCCGAAGTCCTAGTGGACAATCCGGGTCGGGATGTCATTTTGTTTCTCCCCAAACTGAAAGAAAATCGAACCGAACCGAATCGAACAATAAATTCGGTTTAGTTTTCGGTTTCTGCAAAAAACCAAACCGAATTGAACTGAATCCATCCCTAGTAGCTTTTCCTCACCAAAAAAAAAAGTGTAACCTCTCTGTAGCTCCAATCATTCACCGACACATGTTAAGTTTTCTGATAAAAAAGTTAAGAAAAGTTAAGTTTATGAACATGTGCCAGTCAATAATTGGGTCACAGAGAGGCCACACTCATTTTAGGTGCAAAAAATTTAATCTCAATGCTTACTAACCTCTTAGCCCGCGCTTGAAGGTGAACTGAGAGTGATAACTACTTTCTACAAGCTAAACAAATATGCGTGGACTTTATTTAGCTCAATGACACCGAAGGAAATGAAAGGAATTGGGATAGTAATCCATGTCAAAACACTCAAAAGCAATGTTATAAATATAAATATAAAGGTATTTGAATCTAAATAAGTAAGGTAGGAAGAAAACAAAAAATTGAATAAAAAAAATGAAAATGATATGATTGGTACTTCGCTAGCACACTAGCGACTATATTGGAGTCGCTAATATCATACTAATCCCCCCTTTTCAATTTTTTTCTCTTTGTTAGTTTTTTTTTTTTTAAATTACTCTTATCCTAATAATAAACTATCATATTCATGTTTTTTAAAAATAAAAATAAAAAATCGTGCAAAATCTATTATAATTCATATTTAAACACTTGTAATCAACGATTTAAAACCTAAATTTAAAGATATTTGAATTTAATAATGGCTACTCAAAAAAAGTATATAAATTGGAATAGGGAAAGATCAGTGCCATTCTACCGATCCTCGCCCAGTCACACTTAAATCATTGTTCAATCTATTTATTTTGACCTTCGCCTCACTGTGATATTTTGGAAATTAAGCTAAGGCTTTCCATTGAAATTCATGAGGGAAGACCCTCATTTGACAATGTTTTAGGCCTGACTACCATATTTTTCACATATTGTTTTAGTTTTCGGCTTAAATATTCTACTAAATATACATTTATTACTCAATAAACCATTAAATCGCTTCCAAATACTTTATATTGTTTTCCTTAATGCTCACAAAAAATATTTCGCACAAATACAAAATTTGCCTTTTTCAAAAAAAAAAAACGTGGGTTAACATTCACAGTTTGTTGCCAGTTTTAATCATTTGTACTTAAGTTTGCCATTTTATCTATTTGTTTTCACATTCGCCTCACTGTGAAGTTTTGAAAATTAAAGTAAAACTTTTCGTTGATATTCTCTAGGGTAGAACCTCATTTTGACATTGTTTTCGGCCTCACTACTATATTTTTTTCACACAGTTGTCGGCTTAAATATTCTACGAAATATACATTTATTGCTTAATAAACCATCAAGTCGCTTCCAATTGCCTTATAATGTTTTCCTTAATACTCATGGAAAATATTTCCATTTAGAATTTGTGCACGTAAAACGAGACAAGCTCTGCTGGCATAAAAGGAAGTGAACCCAGGCACACATAAAGTGAGGCGAGCTCCATGCATTCAAAATGAGGTAGGTTATGCTCACAGAAAACAAGGCGAGCTCAACGCACGCAAAACGAGAAGGATCCGAGAGCAAACCGAGCCTGGCTGGGGCGTATAAAAAATGTGACACGTAAAATGAGACTGGCTCGGTGCACTGGTCAACCATTGTTGCCTGCACGAAACATTGGTGCCTGGGTGTTGGAGAACAATTTAGAAACAAAAATTACAAAAATACAAAACTTGAAATACTTATACTTTATTACTAAAAAATACTTGCAATACAGAATGAAAATTACACTATAAATACAAAAATTAAAATGATACTAACTTGAATGATTCAAAGGTAGAGGCTAGCACAAAAGCTATGTCTTTCGAACAGTATTTCCGTCTCACTCTTATGCTTGTGGTTCTACAACGTCTGCTCGACCAGAATATAGCTACGTAATTCTACAACCCGCATTGGATTATATAACTTTACTCTCTGGAAAGTTTGTATGGAAGTGATTGAGGAAGAAAAAAATGATCTACGATGGAATTGAGACTCTAATTATATAGGCCCTTTCATACCTCTTCAAATACTTTTTGGATGTATCTGAAGCTACACAGCTCTTTCCAAAGAGTTGTGTCTATTAATCAAAATGTTTTTAATTAAAAAATTAATTCAAATTTAACATTAATGATCTGATTAATTTTAATTCTTGGGTCCCAATTAATATAAAGAGTGTTAAAGTTCATTAAAGAAAATGGTAAAAAGATTATTTACCTTAGTGAAAATGTGATTGAGATAAGTTACTATGATGTCACTTGTGGAACTTTCTTTTTAGCTATTTCTAATCCCTTAGTCCACTGTATCCACACATGTTAAATATAGGATGATGAGATTTAATAAGATCAATCGTGCACGTGAGTTGATTTGACCATCCTATTTTACTATTGGTATATCAAAATTCAAATCTGAAGTATCATCGGTCAAAATCTTATTATCTGTGTGGACGACTAACCGTAGTAAAATGATTGAGCAGACAAAGGACGACAAGTCTTCTCTCCCACGTTTTGATTGCAACTTCCCACCAAGCCAAATATCATAATCCTCATCTTCTCATGAATCATGATCTTGCATCACCAAAACTCACCTTCATCTGTTCAACCAATCAAACAATTGCAACGAATTTAACAACCCAAATAATTCTCACTTAAATAATATTGATGAGCTATGGATTTTTCCATTCATTTTTTTTTTCTTCTCACATTTAACAAAGAACCAAAAATAAAAACTAACTACAGTGTTTTTCTCCTGTAAAGAATTACAGCCGACTGAAAAACAACTACAATGATCATTCCGGTCAAAGTATTTCAATCCAACGGCTGCCAGGCAGAGGCTGTGAGCAACGACAGGTCCTTCCAACCCAACTTCAAGCACCCATTCTCCTCCACCAAGGTGTACCCCTTCCACGGAAACATCCCCAGCAGCAAGCTCGCCTGCGCTGCCGGGTTCCCGCCAAGCGAAACGCCCCGAAATCCGACCCGCTTCAGCTCATCCCCCCACCTCTCCAGCTTCACCTCTCCGGTCCTCTTCGGCCCGCCCACCGCGAGGATGTTCCTAATCTCGCAGCCGAACAGCTGCTGCTCCACCATATGCCTCTCCAGGCTGTCCGCGCCCAGTCCGTCCCCGAGCGCATCAAACAACGCGCTGTAGTAATGCAAGGCCTCCACGAACCTTCCCAAGAAGCTGCCGCTGTGGCTCAAATCCTGTTCGGCGATCGTGATCAGCTTCGGTCTCAGAGAGCCCAGCAACCTCAGCGCTGCCAAATCGCTGCCGGTGACGTCGTACAAGCAATGGTGCATCCAGTGGATCACGGTGGCCTCGCTCGGTTTGATTCCGAGTTGATTCAGCTCGGTTATGCTCCCGATTTTGCCCTCCAGCGGCTGGAACTCGAAGGGGAGGCCGAGCGAGCTCGCGAAATCGGCGAGTCTCCGCCCCGTCGACTCGAGGAGCTCCGACGAGGACCCGAACCCGGTTATCCGCATTGACCGGATCTTCTTCGTCCGCGAGGCTAGGATGTGGAACAATCCTGGCCACTGGAGGCCTTGCATTATATCCAAATCGATGACGTGGATGTGATCCTCGCCGTCCAGCGCCTGGAAAATCGCCTGATTGGACGTGAAGTGAGAGAATTTGACTAGCGGACTGATGGAGTTGTAGGATTGGAGCGCGTTGAAGATCCGCTGCGACTGAGCGAGCGTTAGGGTTTTGGTGGTAAGCGGTGAGTAGGTACCTAAGCAGGAGCTGACCACGCGCGTCTGCAGTGCGTGCGCGAAGTACGCGCCGATTCGCTCCGGCGACGACCCGAAAGGCGATGATAGCTCCGCGATCTCCGGTAACAGGTCGCTGGCGTCGTCAAGTTTGTCCATGGCGACGCACTCGGCGCATTGTAGCAGGAGCCCCAACAGTCTGAGTCCGGCCGACTCGCCCTCCTCCACCGTTTCGGTATCACGATCGTCTGCGGTTTGTTCACGGAAGTTTCGGCCGGAACTGAGGCGCTTGGTGAAGGAGGGGTCTTCAGCGTCGGAATCGCCGCTTCCACTGCCAGCGAGGTCGCGGTCAACGCGCTTGGTCTTCATGGAGGAGGAGGAGGAGGAGGTAGGGTTGTTAATGTTAGGGTTGGCGGCGGCGATCGGGGATTGAGGAATTAAGCTCTGAAGCATGACTGGTAGAGGAGAAGGAGGAAGGAGGAAGGAGGAAGTGTGGGGAGAATATAAAAAGCTCGGAAGCTTTCGAGCGGAAAGAGACAAAGAAAAGCGAGAAAGACAACCAAACGCCCGTACAGAGAGTTCTGCAGAAAGCTTTGTCAGAGAGAGAGGGAGGAGAGAAAGTAGAGAGAGAAAGTAGAGAGAGAAAGCTGTTTAGAGAGAGAGAGGGAGAGAGAGTGCGAGAGAGTGAGAGAAATTACAGGAAATGAAACAGAAAGTCTGTTAACTTTAGGGGGGGGAGGCGATTGGAGAGATTTTTCATTCTGACAAATGGATACCATAAGATTCTTAACACATAGTGCTGATTTAGTACTGAAATGATTCTGAAAAAAAAGATTAAAAAAAAGTTAAAAATACAAAGTTGCAAAATTCAGCTTTGAAAAACTAGTTTTTTTTTCACATCTGTTTTACATAAAAATTTATCAAACACTATAATATTGCTTTTTTTTTTTCAAAAGCACTTTTACAAAAAAATTTACCAAACAATCTACTGTTTTATTTCACAGCTGCTTATTCTCACAGCACAACAGAAGCAGTTTTTTTTCAAAGCACAATAATATCAAACCAGCCCATAGTGGCTTGATAAAAATTTCAGCCACTTGTATTACAAATTATGTGTCAAACCGTATTTTCGATACAATGAAAAAAAATTCACTAATAGCTGCTAGCATGTGGAGAGATTTTTTAATGTGCTAATCCGTATTTTCGGTACACTGAAAAATTTAAAGCATTATAATACAACTAGTTAGATGCTTGAAAAAAAAATTCCGTCACTTATTATATTAAAACTTGGTCACCCGAGGTAGGTTATAGCACAATGAAAAAAAAAATTCCCGAGCGTGTGGGGGGTGAGGAGTTGACACGTGTGGGGAAATCGTCCTGGTTAAGTACTCCGTTTAGGCGTTGTCGTTAAGTCCGTTTGTTGTGTTGGGGGATTAGGGAAAATATAGAATAAGGGTGGGTTGATTGTGGATTTAAATGAATAAGTTAAGGGTTGATAAGTTGATTAATGGTGCAATTGCATCATCTTTGGATTCTCGGGACGATGTTTAGGGGGAGTGTTTGTCTTTGTGTGGATTGTTAACTTTATGTTGAGAGAGAGAGAGAGAGGAGATTTGAATATTGTTTGTATGGTTGTATGCAAACATCTAGACCATTCAAAATTCTCAAACTTTTGGAACTTTAGATGGCGGCTTTGCAAGCTGTACTACCTTGGACGCTTAGTTGGACTTCATCGTTTTTCTTTCTTTTCTGATTTTGTTTTTTTCTGAATAAACAATATTATCTGCACTAAAAATATGAGAGAATAGGTTAAGCTTCACAATGTGCTAGTAATAATGTGGTTCAAATTTGCGCCATTGACAACAATCGAACATAAAACCTCTCACTTACATGTGAAGAAGAATATCACTAGACCGTAATACTAAATGGCTTCTTTTTTTTAATTTACAAAATTCAAACGTCAAATGAGCAAACTGAGCAAGTGGCCATCAAAAAGAATAAACTGAGTGTTGTACGATAGGGGTGGTTGGCTCTTCAACTGGTACAGAAGGATTCTCTACTTCCGGTGGTCAAGTGGCGGAGCGCCAAGGCCGTGGTGACATGGAGCAGCGCACACTTAAACATGCAGGGAACCGGAGTTGCTCGTCAATGGAAGTCTGTTTGAAGTATGTTTTATATTTAGAAGGGTTCGGCTTGGAAATTTGGAGATAAGGATTGTGCTTTGTGAGTTTGAATGCATCTAACGAATAGATAGAGAGGATATTCACTAAGGCTTCTATTGAGATTTGTAAAGTTTCATTAGATGGGAAGTGATTTCCCCACACACGACTTTCTTCCACTGAACCCCTCCAGTGCCTTCGAATTGGATGAATCAACAGAGAATCAAAGCAAATCAAGGGTTACAGAAACTGGAGGGTGCATGAGAAAACGAGTGAAAACAAGACTTCTCTCGGAGTTCAAATCCAAATTGCATAATTTTCGACATCAAAATGAAAGCGAGACTTCTCTCGGAGTTTTGAATCCAATGATACAAGTCTATGACATATCAACGCATGTAGCAAATGTCAGAAACCCGTTCTAAGAAACGAGTGAAATAGATTAAACCTCACATTACCTGATCACGCCTACGAACAAATACTGTACTTGCCCACACATGAAAAATTGAAAATCATCTATGAAAGAGTTGGCATGGAAATGTTTGCAACAAAAAATTCACACTACCAAATCAATCCATACAATGCTACATCGGCTTAGCATCGAAACCTTTCATGATAAACACAAAACAAGCAGAGCCACATGATTATAAGTTACAACCGAAAACAAACATCAACTTCATTCGCGTCTGTATTTTGACACCAAAGTCATTTGATCACCAGCCACCAGTTGATGACTCAATTCAACACATCATGCTGAAATGATAAACAATGTCTACTCGATAAAGTCCGAAGTTTGAGGTCCTATCTAACTTGAACCCTAATTTTACCACAAGCACAACCATAAAACTCAAGACACCCATCAGCGAAGATTTTATAACCGACAATGATATTGACAAACACCAAACATCAGTTAAGATTTTATCAACCGACAATGATATTGACAAACAAGAAGCCACAACATACAATTCAATCATATCAAACCGAAACAACATGGTTCAAATGCCAAAAGCAGAACATCGGTGCAAAACAAAATTTCGCTTTGCAACTAGGCAATCGACAGAGCACATCTAGCAGCTCAAAATAACCTAAAACTCAAATCCAATCTCTATGAATCCCGAAATAAAATTGACAAAGTAATTGCAAGAAATAAACATTTCAATCAACACAGAATAGCAATGCTGGTCTAAAATCGCAGATAAACATAGCATAACAAGGAATGCCACAAATTAAATATCTCAATAACAGCAAACTCTAATTGTTTAGCTAAACATTAATCCATAAATCCAAAAAAGGTCTCATCCATTTAATTCCAAAATTAAAACTTTAACTTGAAAAAAAAAACACAGTGGGGAAATCAGACCCCATTTCCCATACGGGGCTGTTGAATCTCCCTTCTCAGAACCTGAGCTTGGTGAAGAACCACCTGTTTTTCCCGGTCTTGAACCGCTCCTCGAACCGCTTCTTCACCTCCTTCAATGCAGTGACCTTCTTATCCTTGGTCTGCAAAGACTCGACGTTGACGACGTCCTTGAGATCCACATCCAGGGTGTACCGGGTGGGCATCAGGTGCTGGTAGTTGACGAGCTTCACGAAGGCCTTCACTCTGGATTTCTTGGCCGTCTTCTTGGCGGAGTCCTTGCGGATGACCTTGCTCGGGTACTTCTTTATCCCCGCGACCAAACAGTGGCCGTAGGGACGATCGCGGGTGCCCTCGTCGAAGGCGCGAACAATGACGGCCTTGCGCCCGGCGTAGCGGCCCTGGAGGTTGATCACCGCCTTGTTTGGCTTCAGAAACTTCACCATTGTTTCTCTCTCCTCTCTCTGCTCTCTCTGCTCTCTCTGCTGCTCGGTTTCGGCAAGGAGTGGTGAAGAAAAACCCTAACAGATCTAATTTATAGTAATGACGGCTCAGTGACCCTAGGTTTTTGTAGGTCTGGGCTTATTGGGCTTGGCATGGGCCGAGTTACTATTAATCCCATTATCTTAAAAATGAAAAACAGGTAGAGATATAACCGAGAGTTGGTTTTTTTATTTTATTTTATTTTTTTTTTATTTTTTTTTTTGGGAAACTACTTAGAGTTGGTTTTTCTCAACCCCTTAGAATCGATTTTATCATATTTGGAGACTAAATGAAAATTCTAACAATAGTTAAATTTTTGTAAGAAGAATGTTTGATTATATCCATAAGGCACCTCTTTCTTTTAAGAGGATTCACATCATGTCAAGCCCTGCTAAGCTTTTTTGTCTTGCATCGAATTAAACCACATGTTTCACATCTTGTGCCGGCATCCGACATTTCCTTTTGAGTTTCATTCTTATGAACGTACTCTCCAAGCAGGATACTTAATGCCTTAGCTACAACATTAGACGGGTCGATATGCACAACGCCTAGTATCCATCATTTATGGCTAGAACTACTGAAGTACCTAATCCTATGTGCTCCCCTAGATTTGGTCACTCAGTGTCAATGTCCGCCCAAAAAATGCTTTCATCATTGGTGTTTTTTTCTATCTCTACAAATCTTTAACGCTCCACTGAAAATTTCATATTCCCCCTATTGTACTCCATCTTGATAGTTTCTACTGCCCGTCCAAAGTTGAGTTATCACATGGGGCAGTATAACAAATCCGAGTATTTAGAGTTACAAAGGTGTGGCCCAAGCACATATTGTGTTTTTGGGCTTGTTCTTTTTGGTAGCTATATGCATTAGGTGTATCTAGAAATATTTATTGATGAACGTACATGAAAACTATTTTTTGATTTTCTTAAAGATCTTTGGAATTCATTTATTTCTATTAGGGGTGGCTTTCTTTGGTAATGCATTTCATGTAAGAGGATTGTATGGTCCTAGAATACGGGTGTCTGATTCTTATGGACTAACTGGAAGGGTACAATATGTAAATCTAGCATGGGGTGTGGAGGGTTTTGATCTTTTTGTTCCGAGAGGAATAGCCTATCATCATATTGCAGCCAGCAAGGACCTTGGGCATATTGGAAGGTCTACACCATCTTAGTAAACGTCTACCTCAACGCCTATAGAAAGGATTACATATAGAAAAATATTGAAATTGTCCTTTCCCATTTGTGCGACCACATGTACAAACGATAAGCATGGATTAGCAGCTTCAGTGAGATCTTTTACTTTAGTCATAGGAGAAATTACCAAACGAATCATTCCCTCACGCTTGGCACCAATGAATTTTTCATTTGATTTGAGAGAAAAAAGAAGATTATGTCTTCACGCTATATGATATATGAATATTAAGAATAATAGCATGACACTTTGATTTTGATATGAGAATTTTTTTTTAAACTCTTAAATCATGTACCGAAAGAGTAGTAGGAGATCAAAGTTATTTTTGATTTTATCCAATCTATCGAGAGGCCTATTTCAACGTCACGAACTTTTTTGTTTTCATGCTGATAGGCTCTTAATCTTAACAAGTTTTTATCTTCTTACCGGATTTAATATTTTTTTCATTAATTTTTAATATAGAAAAATAATTCATAATCATCCGGTTAAGATCAATCTAAACCAACCCATTATGTATATGGATACGATTCAATATACCAACTATTAAGTAACTGGGTGCATTTTTGCTCACCCACACTAACTATAAGGTATGCTCACAATCCATTCCAATGCTTGTCATGTGTAATCCACACTAACTCTAATTAAACCTTTTTTTATTTTTTATTTTTGCTTTAATTAATAGAAAAGAGAATCCTACTTTTACTCATTTACTTCCATATATATCATTTCTTTTTAAATATTTTATTAAAACTTAAAACTTACCTTTTTGAATACAAAAAGTTTTTCGGCTCTAAGTGATGAACCCTAATTCCAGCCCAATCCCCCCAATTGCTAACCGTGTAATTTTAGCCCTAACCCCCCCCCTAATTTAACCCTGCGCACGCATCTTTTGGGTTTTCCATTTGCTATTTTTGTCCGACTAGAAAAAGGTATGCAACTCCCACATTTATTTGCTTTTTAGGATTATTATAGGATGTCAATATATATGCTTTTCTTAGGATTATTATAGGGTGTTAAAATATATGCTTTTTATGATTATTATAGGGTGTCAATATATATGCTTTTTAGGATTATTATAGGGTGTCAATTTAATCCAATGTTAAGTAATTTGATACTTATACAGATGGAACACCAAGATGAAGAGTTTCATACTCCATCTTCTAGTGATGCCAAAGAATCAGTTGATTGTATACACTTAGATTCAGATTCTGAAACCTTTGAAGTCTTGGATCAAAATGAAGAAAAAGGAGAATTTACAAGCAAAGTTGGTGATGTTTAGCTAGGGATGACTTTTGATAATGAGGATGATGCATATAATTACTACAATGCATATGGTAGAAGGGTTGGATTTAGCGTGAGAAAGAACAGAGAGAATAAAGACAGGTCAGGTGTGCTAAAGAAAAAACAATTTTGTTGTTCTTGTGAAGGCTTTTATATATATAAAAAAAAAAAGAACTCCAAAGAAGAAAAGAGAAGAAATAAGATGTGGCTGCAAGGCAATGCTTGAAATCAAACTTAATTTAGAAAGGAAGTTTGTTGTGACAAATTTTGTTGCTGAACATAGTCATGTTCTTGTTCTGACATCAAGTTCCCATTTATTGAGGTCACAACGATTAATAGAGCCTTCTCAAGTAAAATTGATAGATCAAATGCATTATGCAGGACTACAGCCATCTCAAATCTTCTCATACTTTAACACAGAAGCAGGAGGGTCTCAAAAACTAAACTTTATTCAGTTTGATTGTAACAATTTGATAATGAGAAAGCGCATTGGGGTTTTTAAAAAGGGCGACTCATAATGTTTGCTTGAATATTTTAAGAAAAAGCAAACTGAAGACAAGTCATTTTTCTATTCTCTTCAAACAAACAAGGAGAATGAAATATGTGGTTGTTTTTTCTGTGATGGAAATTTGAGGCGCGATTATACTATATTTGGTGATGTTGTGTGTTTTGATACGACATTTAAAACGAATAAATATAATATGGTGTGTGCCCCAATAGTTGGTATCAATAATCATGGTCAAACCATACTTTTCGGATGTGGTTTGCTAGATGGAGAGACAACAGATGCATGTGAGTGGCTGTTCAATGCCTTTTTACAAGCCATGGATGGAAAAGCACCAGGAACCATATTTACAGATCAAGCCCAATCAATTGCTGCTGCGATTAGTGAAGTATTTCCTAATTGCCACCACCGACTTTGTTTGTGGCACATATATCAGAATGCTGCGAGGAACTGGAATCATGTTTTTAGTGAGTTTAAATCATTTACACAGGATTTCAAAAGATGCATATATGATCCAGAGACTGTTGAAGAATTTGAATCAATTTGGAATAAGTTACTTGATGATTATGAATTGAGATGAAATGATTGGCTAGAAGGGATATATCTATTACGTGAGAAATGGGCACAAGTTTATGGTCGAGACCACTTTTGTGCAGGTATTACTCTTGACCAATTCCTATTATATTATTTTGTACATATTATTCACAAGTTTCTTTTTCCACTATACTGTGATCAATTTTTATTTTTTTTTCTTAGGTATGACAACAACACAAAGAATTGAAAGCATGAAGAAACACGTACATACACAATAATGAACTCAGGAAAACGAGGAATTAATAGAACACTTATGTATGACCTTGCAAATCAAACAATATTGTGTAGTTGCAAAAAGTTTGAGTTTGAGGGGATTCTTTGTGCACATGCTCTAAAGTTATACTATGATTTAGACTTGTCAAGTATACCATCCAATTATTATTTGAAAAGATGGAGCAAGGATGCAAAATGTGGTATTGGATTTGATTCTTATGGTGAACTGGCTGAGAGTAATTTAGACTCATCTTCCTTGGTTCAGTATAGCGAGCTATCTAATATAGCACAAAGAATCATAGCAAAAGGTGCAAAAAATAGCCAAAAATGTAGTTTTTTGAAATATGAATTGTTAAAGTTGGAGAAAAAATTGGATAAGCATGCCAATTTTGGAGAACAAGATGATGGAACAAATAATGTAAATTATGTTAAGCATGTGACTGAAGCTGAGAAAAATCTTAAGATCCAAGATCCAAAAATCTTAAGATGCCAAGTCAAAACCAATTCAATATGGCACCCATAAGTCAAGTCACACATTTTCCTTTTGGATTTCCAATTGTTCCTTGTGTTCAAGGGATTCAAAATCCGCCAGTTCAAGGGATTCAAAATCACCAACTTGGATTTCAAGCTATAAGTCTCATGATGTCCAATTACTCATTTATGTATCCTCGGGTTTGTACCTTCATTGAATGTACCCTATATATATATATAGTGTACTATATTTTTGTTCTCTAGTTTCATAAGTAATTTTTTTCTTTTTATTTATTTGCAGGAAAACATTCAACCAATACCTTTGGGAACCACTCCTCAACTAAAATTTTCAAATCCATCAACATCAAACATTCAACCAATACCTCTGGGAACCACTCTTGAACTGAATTTTTCAAATCCATCAACATCTTAGATCATGTTGTAATAGAATTTAGAGAATTTTTTTTTTTTGGAACGACATCCTCTGAAATGGAGAATATTCATCCTACTAGCTTTGTACAATTTTTTTTGATGAGTTTCATCTCAAATAATTGTATTTTGTTGGATATTGATGATGAAGTGAATTGATATAATTCGTATATCCATATAAAGTTAGAATCATATGCAGATCAAGCTCGCATATTTTAATTACCATAAAAATTTGATTAACATATTTTGATTACCATAATCTCCAACTAGTTACAGATCCTATTTATGATAAAAACTCTTTACATGATCATACAATAGTAAAGATCCAAGTCATGGAAGTTTATAGAAAACAACGACTATGAAGGCGTAATCGACATTGGGGTTTTAAGTTTATGTTTATGTTTTTTAAATTGGAATTAGTAGAGTTTCCAAAAAAAAAAAAAAAAAGGAATTAGTTGAGTCTGGAATTAGGGCTAGAATTACACGGTTAGCAATTGGGGGGGGGGTAGGGCTGGAATTAGGGTTTTCATAATAGGGAGAGATCGTGAAGGAGATAAAGCTTTAAGCTCTAGCAGCTTCAGTTACGTCGGTTCATCACTTAGAGCCGAAAAACTGTTTGTATTCAAAAAGGTAAGTTTTGAGTTTTAATAAAATATTTAAAATGAAATGATATATATGGAAGTAAATGAGTAAAAGTAGGATTCTCTTTTCTATTAATTAAAGCAAAAAAAAAAAAAAAAAAAGGTTTAACTAGAGTTAGTGTGGATTACACATGGCAAGCATTGGAATGGGTGATAAGCATACCCTATAGTTAGTGTGGGTGAGCAAAAATGCACCCTTAAGTAACTTATTAGAAACACAAGACAACCAATCAGAATGTCAGGAAATCCCCCGCTTTTGAGGGATGTCCTCAATGACGAGGAACATGTAATAGGGTGTATATATGACTTGTTTAGATCATGGGCTATGACAAAAGAAAGAAAACTATTGATCAAGTATCATTGATCGGTACCAATGAATAGACTAGAATGGAAGAACTCTGTTCAATATCCACAAATACAAAAGATATATCCTTCTATTGTGGTGTCAAATGTATGATTTCATTGGTGCAAATCCAATCAACTTTGTTTTAAATTTAAGATGAGAAACAATTCTCCATTGATGGCAAATTATATTCATTAAGCAAGTGAAATACTATTTTAAATTTATGCCTTACTCTGGCACGATCGAACTAACAAGATCAACTGCTCAGCTTATCTTCATAATTAAATATTGTTACTGGATAAGTAGATCTCATTGTGGAAGACCTAGTACTGAATAAATATGGGTAGTGCCAAAGAGTGTGAATTGTACAAGTTAACAATAACATTAATTACATGAAAGAAAGAAGGGATTTGCTGTATGTAGTGGACCTCACAGTTTAAGAATTAGCCATAGAAATGTTGAAAGCCACTATATCCATTTATATTATATTTTCTACTTTCATGTGTTTTTTTTATGCCTAATATCAATAAGAGCTTTGGTTTCGGCTCACCGGGATAGAGGTAGACATAAGAGAGATTTTCATCGGTTACGAATCACAACCAGTAAACTTTCGTTATAGTAAGTTTATACATAATTTGCACAATAGACAATTACTTCTTAATGGTAAAATACTTGCACAAATAGCTATATTAAATAGCTATCCTTATTTGATTTCCAACGAGATCTCATAAAATAAAGAGATGGGAAGAAATCCGTTGTAATAGTTTTAAACAGAGTTACTGTAACAACTTGTCCCGAATAATTTTATGGATTTTAGATTGGAATGGTATTTTGGTAATTTCATTGGGATTGGGCTAGATATCTTGATGGGTTGCTTTCGGTCTTAAATTGTGTGCCTTGTGGGGCCACTTCTTTTGGGTTGTCCCCTAGCCCAACTCTCCTTCCTCCTTTCCATTTCCCGTGAGCTCTCTCTCTCTCCCTCACTCACTTCCCCTCTCTCTGTCTCATTCCTGTCTCCCCATCTCTCGCTGCACGGAATGAAGACCGAGAAAACATCACCACCATTGCCATCTTTCATGGTGAAAAACCACAAAAAAAAAAAAAAAACAACAACCAGCCATTAAACCCAGAAACTATAGTAAGAGAATCTGAACTCTTTCAATCTCTCTCCCTGCTCACAGCTAAGATGTTGAGCTTCATTCGAATCCGAGAGGATTCTAAAGTGGGCATGACATTTTCGATAATGGTAAGTCACGAATCATCTTTCGATCTTCTTTCCATGTGGTCTTGACTTACTAGTGGTTGAGTAAGAATGGTGTTGGTGAAGGTTTAAACACGGAAACAACTCAGGGTTGTGTTTTCCAGATTTTCCGGTGAAAACGGAAGCTTGCAGGCCGTTTTCTAGCTAACTCCGGCCACCACTCGTCTCAAAATAGTATAATCTTCTTCCTTATTCATTGGGCTTCAATTTGGTATATTGCATGAATATTTTTAATGTAGTTTCGTGGTTGACCGGAGCTTGGGAAGCTCCGGCATTCGTCTCCGTGAAGCTGGTCTGAAAACCGGGTCAAAACTACCCAAATCCGGAACCAAGACCCACTAGCCCAAACCTTTGGGTCGGGCTACCAAGCCCATGAACCCATCCGAACCCAGCCCTAAACCCACTAACCCTTTAAGCCCAAAACAATTGAACCCATGCCCAACCTTGCGGCCCAAAATCAAACCCAGGCCCAAACCCAGAACCCAGGCCGTATGTAGATGCATGTGAGCGTAGGTTTTGATTGGCACGTGGAGCACACATGCCTCCACCGCCGTCCACAGCGGCACCGACGATTTTTTTGGCAAACTTTCCGACGACCCAAAATGGAGCGTGGCCGTCGGAGCCGCCACCATGTGGCGGTGCGTGGGGGTATCTGGGGTCCTCCTTTATGTTTTCCGACGTCCTGAATCCGTTTGTGACGTCTATTTCTTGAAATTCAATTGTTATAATATAGTTTTATTAATTGGTACCTTTATGTGCTTAGGTGCAATTGTGTATGGCGTTTCCATCCACCCTTATTTGCACAGCTCTTCGCCAACGGTGTAAGGTGAGTGGACCCCTTCTAAAATGCATATTTTACTATTAGAAATGCATACATGAAAAACATGATTTGTTAATTATGTTTTATGAAACGTTTATGAGTAAATTGAATTTACACTTTATGATATATTATGCTTTATCGACTTTACGTTCTTTGTGGTATATATGATTGATGACTATATACCTACTTATGACATAGTTTTACAATATGACGTTTTGGTTACAAAGCTCTGATTTGAGATATATATACTATATACCTACTTATGACATAGTTTTACAATATGACGTTTTGGTTACAGAGCTCTGATTTGAGATATATATATATTAGAAATATTATGTTAATGTTTTTATGTGCTTACTTAGTGGTTATTCATGCGAATGGGCCTGACTACAGGCGAATGGTACTGCCTACGGGTTTCGGTCTAGTGATGTAGAGGCCTACGGGTTGAATGACCTTTATATATGCCTTTGGGTAGGTGTTGTATGAGCCTACGGGTGATTGATATTTATATATGGCTTCGGCTGGGTGCTATAGGAGCTTACGGGAGAATGAAGTGTTCTACATGCCTTTGAGCGAATGAAGAGTTCTCCTTCGGGCGATACTATTACCACTACTAAGCACATTATATGATATATGTTTTATGGCATACTAAGAGTTTCAGAAAGCTTATTACTTATTATTCTATACAAGTTTTTCTAAACCTGGGGGTTAGTGCGTTAAAGTTTAACTGTTTTAGTATTACTTATATATCAACTTGGTCCACTCATATTTTGTTTTGCGCTCCCCTCAGGACTTTGATTCGAGGCGTACAATCCTGGTGTCAAGGCACTCCTATATTGGCATCTTCAAGTGCTCTCGGTGTAGGACCCAACCTATTGTTCATTCAATGTTATATTATTCATTTTTGGTGTCTCGGATTAGTTGTATACTCTGAACAAATTCCTCAATTGCATAAGCATTGTATTTAAATTTATAAGTTTTATTTATGCTCGTTACTTCATATACATATTAGTATGACTTCGTCACCTTCAAGTATCGGTCAACAAGTGCCTACCTCGGGTACTTGGAGGATATTGGGGTCGGGTTTGTCAGTTCCTTAGCGAACGAACTCTATAAAGGTAGAGTAGAAATTAGTATGATTAAATCTAATAAAGCCATCAAAATGAAGGAAGGCGTTAAATATAAAACATTTCTTTTTTTTTTCACTTTTTTCTTACGACAAGACATTTAGGTTTTACAATTTTTTGAAAGAAAAAAAATGCATTTGAGATTAGATTGGAACTTAATTTTGATTCAATTAAAGAGTCAACCTACTTTTTATAGTTTTAAGACTACCAACTCTAGCGGTTGACTAACTTCCTTCAAATTGTTTCTTATTATTAAGAAAATGTAACATAGATAAAACACGAGCTTGTATAATGTTTGTTGTTTTAATGTCAGTCTATTCACCCATGTAGATAATATTTTTCCTTGTTCACTAATAAATCGACTAAATAAACTCATGAATCTATAATCAATTTGATCTCCTGATTGGATCAGAGGCAAAGCCCTACGAAAAGGACAATTGGGCTTAAGAAAAATTCACTTGGATTTATCCATGGTTTGTTCATTCTTTATCTTGAGAATAACAATCCTATTTCTTAATTCTACATCATCTTTGATCTGATCGAAGTAATATTTGGTTTGTTTATATTTAAATAAAATTTTAAAAATTACATATACATTGTTATATATACTATGTAATTTTTTTCATCTTTCTTGGAAGATTGACACAAGATCGATTTGTTCAATTTATTTCTTTATCTACCTGAAGCAAGGAAGAATAAAGGACAAAAAGAATATATGCACGTAACTCGAAATTAGATTAAGAAAGAAATATTTTGTTGCAATCAATATTGTAATAAACGACTATATCAAATTTTAATCGAGACTAGTATGTGTAGTTATTACGGTTCTAAAAATCACTAGAAGTAGGCAGGCGGCGAGGAGGGGCCTATAGGTCGATACACTTGATTAAACCATAATTAATCATGGGAAAGACTATTAATTGAAGATTAAGAAATTAATACACAATAGTGGGCACATGGATAACAACACACATAAATAGATGTAATTCAAAATTTCAACCGAGTTGGAAGAAGAAGTACCAATTAGCCAGGATAATGAGACACCCTTTATTATGTGTTATCTAGGCCACCCAAAAGTACTATACTACTATTTATTTAGTATGAATTTGGTGTTTGGTGTTGTCCTTGTTAAATAAGAATCAGATAAATTAATATGGGTTAATTTATTTTATACGACTCACACCCGCTAACTTATAGTTATAGACCCCTAAACCTATGTATAATTAGTTGTGTCGCTAACAAAAACACGCTCGTTCTCAAACCCTCTTTCGCGAATCCTCTTCCAACTGCTTGCGTTTGTCATTGCCTTTGAGACTTTGATAAATAACCAAATCCAAATTGAAGATGCTCATAAATTGCTTGATTCCACAGTTGCAGTGTTGTTAATACAAACTGAAAATGTTGCCGGTTGCCAACACAGTGTTGCTAATTTAAACTGAAGGTGTGCTGGCAAGACGTTTAGGATAATAGTATTTTATTTTTCAGTATTTGAGAAGGTTTCGCTTTGAGAAGGTTTTGCACAAAGGGTTTTCGCGCAACATTTGAGTTGTTTGTTTGTTTGTTGAGCTGAAGAGCTTCTCATGTTGCACAATCACTTCTATTTATAGGGTTGGATTTCAAGATAATCAAGCTTGCCAAGGTAAAGTCTTGATAAGACTATGCCTTCTGGGCACCTACTTAGATATCCTTTGACATTATCTCTTCAGTCCCTTGTTTAACCAGAACTCAATCTCTATCTGGTCTCTTCAGTCCCTTTAGGATAACCTAAAACGTCATGAAAAGGTATTGTGATCATTATAAGGCAAAAGATATGCAAGTTTTTCGCTCAACGATGAGGATAGATGTCTAACCGCCGATAAACTGGCACTTTTGCAAGTGGCAACAACAAAAGCTGCACTTTTCCCTATTCCTTGAGAGATTACATGATACAGAGTTACGTACGGACATTTGTTATATATAAATATGCTTTAATTCCAAGAAAAACTCGTTTGATTTTCCTCACTTTCTTTTTCTTATTCTTTGTGGATCTCAAATGTAATAGTTGCCGTATGGTGCTATTGACATTTCGACCACGTTTATTTTTATTTGCTTCCCACTTCATGTCTCTATCCCTCTCCAAATGAACAATACGGCTGGTTTGTTTTTACAAAAGAGGAGTTATAAACATTTTACAAAAGAGGATTCGAATTGAAGACCTTTTCTAATATATATTATTAAATTAAAAATTAGTTACATGGTAATTAATCCAGCCGGGGTAAATCACTTCCTTATTAAATAAAAGATTTTAAGCTACATTTATATGGATTTTTTTCAAACAATACATGTAAAGGTGAGGATAACAAGTAGGAGTCGACTAGAGATTCTACATGCGCTTTTTGAAGAGAGAATCTTATTTTTCATAGAAAAATAGGGATTAGTTATGGGACTAATTCCATATTGAACTTTAACGATCCGAACTATTTATTTTGTAAGTCTCGATTTATAGATCTTCTTTGTGAAAATTCAATTCAATAAGAAACCATTTGCCTATTTAATTATCACGATGAAATTTCATTGTTTCTTATAGAACAAAGTGTTTGTCAAGTTCTTTGAACTCAATTCAATGTCTCAAATATTTACAATTTGGCTAATATTTTACAATAATGGTCTATGAGATGCAACTTGAAAACTGGACCATTTAGATAATTGAAATTCGATGTGGCGTGGACTCCACAAC
Source organism: Malus domestica (assembly GCF_042453785.1). Lineage (NCBI taxonomy): Eukaryota > Viridiplantae > Streptophyta > Magnoliopsida > Rosales > Rosaceae > Malus > Malus domestica. The sequence goes on along the minus strand of NC_091677.1, from coordinate 11,459,692 downwards.
TAATCCCCATTTAGAAAAAAAAATGAAAATCTCTTCCCTTAATGAGCCCTCATTTGTGACAAAAAAAAAAAGTATACATATTAACTAAATCGGTCGAATTTTATTTGTGATTGTGAATACCATATATGACGTTTGAATTTACAATTCGTTTCATGCTTTCATTTTTTCTTTTTTTTTGCATTACCTAAGTGTAAAGTGTAAATATGACGTTGCATAGTTGACGGGTGAAAGGCTGGTGAGGCTTCAACTTTTACGAAAAAGGACCTTATGCCTTCTGTGTGCAAGTCCAGCGTATCAAGGCTTCCTAGGGCAACTTCCTATTGAATTGCCTAAAGTGAACAGTAACTGTCTTTAATAAACAATAATTACTTTTTGTATCTCCACCTCTAACTAAATAGCCATGAGAATAGGCAATAAAATATTAGTATTTTTTATTTTATAAAATAATAAAAAATAATTTTATTTGTAATTTCGGATAGGATTTTTAATCGGTCTCATTGTACCACGTGTCATTAAATAAGAAATTACAACCCCAAGTATTTGAGAAATAATAAAATTCTGGTGTAAGTTGGAAGATAATGATAATATATTTATAGAAAAATTAAATCTTTTTTTTTTTAAATTTTGAAATTTTTTTTCTGATTTTTTATTAATTTTTTACATTTTTAAAATTCTTTATTATTTTTTTTTACATTTTTTATTAATTTTTACATCAGCCTGATGTGACCATCCGGCCATCACCCCCGCTGGACTTGCTCTGAGAAGCACGCAAGTGTTTCCACTTTTCTTTCAATTGAATTTTGCTTAAGTTTCTCATGCGTTTTACACTTCTGTTTCCACCATCCAACGACAGCAATGGTGGGTTTCCAACAGCCTAGCTACCTCCATCGGAATGTACAATTATCAAAGAGATGATGTAAATTTTGGATTTGGATATAATACATATGTGTAATTAATACAATATATTTTATTTAATATATTCACATAAATTATATATGTAGTCAGATGAGATTGTATTACATGTAAGTATTGTAGTCGATCTCGTAAATATAACGATGATTGGAAATGTTAGCAAGTTAGCAATTTGATTTATTAATATTTTGGTGTTTTATATCTTAAATTATTTTAGTAGAATAACGATTATGATTCATTTCCTGTTTTTAACTCGGGTTCAAGATTACTTCCTAGTTTATTTATTGTTTTATATTTGTTTCATGATTACGTCTTCAGAAATACAGCCTTGTAATCTCGTATAAATTAAGTCTTGACAAGATCAAATTATGGTCTTCTTCTATATTTTATTTTTTATTCAATGGAATAAAATTCAAAATTTGTGATCAATTTTTATTCTTTTCTTGTCATCTGAATTTATCTTTGTGCTAAAAGGGTGCGTATGGCATTAAACGTGTGGAAAAGCGCAGGCCATATACCTCAATCAAATTAGAGTTGTGGGTGCCCCTAAGCCAAACTTCAGTTCCATTGGACAAGGAAGGAATGAATGAACGAACGCATGCCTTAAGAGGAGTTCGATCGCATCCACCGAACAAAAGATGAAAAGGGTTGGCCTAATTTGGTGGCAGCTTCTTACCAGATCAGATAAACGAGGTATATATATGGGGTTATATTATATGTATATCGCGGACTGGTTCATCTTTTTGTTTTGGAAGTGAACGATTTTGCAACTGGTTCATCTAATTTATACTAATGACGGCTCAGTGAAACCCTAGGTTTTTGTAGATCTGGGCTGAACAATTCAGATTTTTTATTGGGCTTGGCATGGGCTGAGGTACTATTAATCACATTATCGTGCTAAATCCCATTATCCAAAAAATGAAAAGGGAAATTTTATTTGGACCAAACTATCCTATCTTTACACTCAATTAAAAATTTTTATCTACAAAACTTTCAAGTTTGCCCTTAAATAAATAAAAATAAGAAAATAAACATTGGTGTTTTTATCTCTACACCCAATAACTCAAAAAAAAAATAGCACATATTTGCACTCCTCCATTATTTCCCTCGAAACATACCCAAATGACAACAAAATATGCTCCTGAGTTCATCAACAAGTAAGCTTGCTAGAAACCTGTGTTGCAAGAAACCCTTAGTGGCCCTCATTTATAATTTTAGCGAAGAAAACTTTTTACCAATTCGTTGGACATGAAACAAATTCCTGCAATATGAGAAAAAAGCTTCCATGTCAGTGTCTATAGAAGAGATATCAACAAGGGTTTCTAGCAAGCTGACTTGTTAGTTTTAATAATTTATGCAAGTAGCCAACTCCCATATAATGGTTCAAACAAGCAAACATATCAGCCGGAAATCTACATTGAAATTATAAATAAGGGCTGATAAGAGTTTCTAGCAAGCTAACTCATTGATGAACTTGAGAGAATATTTTGTTGTTATTTGGGTGGGTTTTACTGGAAATAGTGGAGGAGTGCACTGGTGTGCCAGTTTTGGAGTTATGGGGTGTAGAGATAAAAATACCAATATTTATTTTATTTTATTGTTCTTATTCTTATTTATTTAAGGGTAAACTTGGAAGTTTGGTAGATAAAACTTGTTAGTTGGGTGTAAAGATAAAATAACTGAGTTCAAATAAAATTTCTCTAAAACAGGTAGATATATAACTTAGAGTTGGTTTTTTTTTTTTTTTGGAAACTACTTAGAGTTGGTTTTCCTCAACCCCTTTAGAATCGATTTTATCATATTTGGAGACTAAATCAAAATTCTAACAATAGTTAAATTTGGCATTTTATATTAGCACCCCGCAAAATGTTGAATGTACCCCACATTAAAATTTAATATTAATAACTTGTTTAACCTACTATGCAATTACAATTTTGACCTTATTAGGTTTAAAAAAAAATAAAAAATTTCTAAATACACCCAAATCACTTTTAACGTATTATTTATCTACTTCAACTATCAAAACCCCTCCTACCCTCCATTGTTGAATAAAACCCTAAGCAATGAAACTACAAACATGTTGATTGAGAAAAATTATTTTTGACCGGAACACAAAATCGGTGTTTCAAAAGTTTCGCATGAGGTAAGAGTAAGACTTCATATTTTTCATTGTTTTAGTGATTTCGACGACATCGATAATTATTTAATCTCACTCAATCTAATAATTCAAGAATTAGCACTTATGAATCTCATAATTCAAAAACCATGACATGCGAATTGATTGCAGATTGAGTCACCTTCAGGGTGTCGCCCAGCACATGCCTACCTCGGGTACTTGGAGGATATCGAGGTCAGGCATGTCAGTTCCTTGGTGAACAAACTTTAGAAAGGTAGAGTAGAAATTAGTATGATTAAATATAATAAAGCCATCAAAATGAAGGAAGGCGTTAAATATAAAATATCTCTTCTTTTTCTCGTTTTTTCTTACGACATGACATTTAGGTTTTATGATTTTTTGAAAGAAAAAAAAACGCATTTGAGATTAGATTGGAATTTAATTTTGATTCAATTAAAGAGTCAATCTACCATTTATAGTTCTAAGACTACCAACTCTAGCGGTTGACTCGCTTCTTTCAAATTGTTTCTTATTATTAAGAAAATGTAACAGAGATAAAACACGAGCTTGTATAATGTTTGTTGTTTTAATGTCAATCTATTCACCCATCTAGATAATATTTTTCCATGTTCACTAGTAAATCGACTAAATAAACTCATGAATCTATAATCAATTTGATCTCCCAATTGAATTAGAGGCAAACCCCTACGAAAAGGACAATTGGGCTTAAGAAAAATTCACTTGGATTTATCCATGGTTTGTTTATTATTTATCTTGAGAATAACAATCATATTTCTTAATTCTACATCATCTTTGATCCAATCGAAGTAGGATTTGGTTTGTTTATATTTAAATAAAATCTTATAAATTATACATACATTGTTATATATACTATGTAATTTTTCATCTTTCTTTGAAGACTGACACAAGAGCGATTCGTTCAATTTATTTCTTTATCTACCTAAAGCAAGGAAGAAGAAAGGACAAAAAGAATATATGCACGTAACTCGATATTAAATTATGGAAGAAATATTTTGTTGCAATCAACATAGTAATAAACGACCATATCAAATTTTAATCCAGACTAGTATGTGTAGTTATTAATGTTCTAAAAATCATTAGACATAGGCAGGCGGCGAGGAGGGGCCTATAGGTCGATACACTTGATTAAACCATAATTAACCACATGCAAGACTATTAATTGAAGATTAAGAAATTAATACACAATAGTGGGCACATGGATAACAACACACATAAATAGATGTAACTCAAAATTTCAACCGAGTTGGAAGAAGAAGTACAAATTAGCCAGGATAATAAGAAACTCTTTATTATGTGTTATCTAGGCCACCCGAAAGTACTATACTACTATTTAATTAGTATGAATTTGGTGTTTGGTGTTGTTCGTGTTAAATAAGAACCAGATAAATTAATATGGGTTCATTTATTTTATACGGCTCACACCCACTAACTTATAGTTATAGACCCCTAAACCTATGTATAATTAGTTGTGTCGCTAACAAAAACACGCTCGTTCTCAATCCCTCTCTCGCAAATCCTCTTCCAACTGCTTGCGTTTGCCATTGTCTACCTCAAGATTTCCTCCTCTCTCTCCCTCTTCCTCTCCCTCTCCATCTCTCTCTCCCTCTTGATTCCTTGCTTGTACAAGTCACCCTATTCGAATCTCTCCCTTCCCCTCCCTTCTAGCTGCTTGCGTTTGCCAACTCACCCTATCCCAAATCTCTTCCAAGAAGTTCTGTTTTTTGTTTTTGTTTTTTATTTTATTTTAATTTTAAAAAATACATTTGTGATTTTTTTTATGAACTATTATTCCCAAATATCATAACAAGTAAAAATTTAAAGTATATTCGACCTTTTAATCCGACACAGTACCAAAATTTTGATAACTTAGTCAATGGACCGACTAATTAATCTCTACTATCCGATGTATAATTAGTGTGTCCGACTAAATAATCAGTATTGTTCAATGTACGAGACCTAAAGTGTTCTCGATGAAAGCGTTATCTGAGCTACAGGGTCATTGTCAGAAGTGCCCAACACTAACCGTGATTATCGTTGTTCAGAGTAAGTGTGCCTAACTTTCAATTCTATATATATTGACGAGGACTGGATGCCATTTTTCTTGGAAGAAAGAGTTGGCAACGGGACCATCCCTCCTATTGCTTTGTTCTTATCTTCATCGAATTCAATTAAATAATGTTTAAAATCAGTCATCAGCTCTCACCTAACGTTTGAAAATTGAGAAAAAAAATAGAAACAATATAAACAAATAAATAAAAAAGGTAGCCAGATAGCTAAAATCAACAACAAATTATTATACAATGATGAGAAATGGAAAATCAGATAGCATCCAATCTTCATAAACAATATCACACACTGTAGTACCGTAAAAACTAGAAAATAATAAAAACAAATGATCAAAGATATTGATCAATATTTATCTGGGGTAAAGAATGAATGGCTGGTTTTTTATATCTTAAAAGCATGCATCCAGCATACAACAGCAACAGAGAGCAGCGCAGCAGCCCTTCCAGAAGCCATCACCCTTTGACTTGGTTTCTACAGGAACGGCGTTTTGGGGTTCATCTCTTGTTGGGTAGCCGGCAGGTGGCGGAGCTTGCACATGATACGGTCCCTGTGCGGCGGAGGAAGCTGGTGCGGGGTATGCTGCTGCACATCAATTAATTAAGATAATTAACAATCAATTTTACATAGAATTCAGCAAAGAACTAATTAACAGAAAAGAAAAGAAAGATCAGCTAGTTTTCATGGAATCACGCTTCCAAGTTCATATATTTTGACCTAACAACTGGCGTTCATGAGATTTTAATCTGAAGACTGATCTATAAAGAAAAATAGAGACATCGTGTCACTAAACTAATTTGATCATCGGATTGGAGTACAAAATCATCCAAGAACAGTAGCACTAGGACTTAATTATTTATAATCATATATACAATTTAGAGAGTTTTCGATTCTTTGGATTAATATTCCCAACCACAAAGAAACTCAAATTCAGAATATATTCCTATAAAACTTAATCAAACTAAGAACCAGATTCAAAGACTTTTATTTGTTACAAAAATTCATCATCTTCACTTACAGGGATTCTTTCTATATTTATAAATCTAGACTTAGCGTAGATAAAAAGTTAATGAAATTAAACATATATATAGACAACTTAAAAAAAAAAAAAAAAATTGAGGAATCAAGAAACTGAAATCTCTGCTGTAGCTAAATATTCTCAGCAATATATTGAATAAAGTTAGGGCCATATATATGCTTGGAGATGTATAAATTCAAGGGAAGAAATTAAGATAATACGAGTGAGGGTGGATCTGACTAAGTACCTGCTATCTTAGTAGAACTCATCTTGGATCAAATGAAGGCGAAGATCTTGAGAAGAATATGTATCGGGGTTTAGAACTTTAGACAATGAAAATACTTGGAAAGTTTGCAGTTGTTGGTTTAGAAGATGATAGATGATTAATATTTATACATATAGAAAAAGGGCAGATGGAGCAAGGAAATGGATGGAGTGGTTGCTTCTCAGAAGGCAGTCGCGCGCTTTTACGCGGGCGGCTAAGCTGACACCGCGTGAGGAAGAATATCAAGCCGATTAATATAAGGCAAACCCGTCGATAATCTTAAAAAAAAAAAACCCCAATTAAATATCACCCTTGATCCAAATGGCAGGCCATGCTTATTAAATTAAGGAATCGGATCCCCTCTGGATCCTTTAAAATTGAGCCTACTAATAAATGAATTTGAACATTTAAAATTTGATCAAACAGTTACAAACAGGAAACCTCTTTAAAAATTATAATAATTGTAGCCGTTAGATCTTAACGGTCCGAATTCATTAATTAGTAAGCTCAGTTTTGATGGATCCGAAGAGGATCCGGTTCCTTAAATTAAATTGAAAATTAATTTGTCATCACGTGGCTAAGATTACAAGACCGCCTTATCCTAAAAATCTTTATTAATCACGCAACACTTCGAGTATGACGATTATGAGATACGCTAAGATCAACACGTACGTTAAGATGTAGATGTCAAATAGTTTTATAAAGTTGAATGAAACTCGGAGTCTTTCAGCAAAACATGATCAACTACTAATTCACAAGCTAACTAAGTCTAACAATAATTAATTAAAAGCAAAGAATTACACAATTCTACTTATTTGAAGATTTCTGTAACCAAAGAAAAACTAAGGAGACTCTCTTCAAAATGGGATTGGACTCTCTAGCACTTTATAATTTAATGTCAATTTTCATCCCAGCGTTATAAAATATTGTGTTAAAATCAAGGAAGAAAAAATCGATAATATCGGCGATATATCGCCGATATTATCGATTTTTAAGGGGATCGATATTTTTATAACTATCCAAATGGGTTTCGTGATAATATCGCGATATTTTCGAAATTATCGCGATAGATTTGGAACTGGGCACTCGGAGAAGAACGCCGGAGATGGATCTATGCGAACCCGAGCCGATTTCGTCCCAAAAACCTTGCAAAACACGATTTTGAACTTAAATTTCACATATAAGCTTCAATGTGGAACAGAAAGAGGTAAATCGAAGCTTACCTAACCGGAGAAATTCAAGAAACTCGCCGGAGTTCCTACGTTCGCCGAGTTGCAGGGACGAGAAGGAGAGGGAGAAAGACGAGGTTGATGATGACGATGGGTGTCTTCCTGAAGCAGATGCGATGGTGTGCGTGTGTGTATGTGGGTCTCGGACTCGGTGCAAAGAGAAATGAGAGTTTCCAGAGAGACGACGACGACGAGGCTAAGGGAGAAGAGAGATCGACAGATCTTTGTGCGTGTGTGTGGGAGAAGGGAGAAGGGAGAAGAGAGATCGACAGATCTCTGTGTCTGTGTGTGGGAGAAGGGAGAAGGGAGAGAAGAGAGAAGAAGGATCGAGAAAGACTGAGGAGTCTCTCTGTGGGTTGTTGTGTGTGTGCGTGTGTTGTGTGCGTGTGTAATGAGAAGAGAGAAGAAGGATCGAGAGAGACTCGGTCTCTCTGTGCGTGCGTTGTGTTGTGTGCGTGTGTAATATAATCAGAAATTCAACACCACATGCAACCGCATGCCCATATGCCTTTTTTACTTTGAGAACAATTTTTTAGGAGGAAAGTGTATTTGGATTTAAGACCTTTGCTGGTAAATTTTAAATTTAAAGGTGTGAAAGATTCTCTTTTCTTCTTGGGTACCCCTCATTGTGAAAGGGGTTATATCAATTTTCTTAAATAATAAAAAAAAAAAAAACAGTAGTATCTACATTAAGGGAGTGAGGGAGTGGACTAAGCATCATAATGGACTAGTAATAATATCCTTCAAACTTGTTTTTAACGAGAATCGAAATTAAAACCTTACAGTTACCAATGTAAAAGAACAATTATTATAATTTTTTTTAAACAAAAAAGAAGAAGAGAGAAGAAAAGATAAGCTCGCAGAGGTTGAAAGGGTGAACCCAGTAACTGTCACTGGATTCAGAACATGTGTGCGTGTGTGGTGGCGTGTATGTGTGTGTGTGGTTGGGTCACCACAAATCAGTTAAATAAACATCCTTTAAATCCATCATGTTTGCCAGCTCGCTATATAATCAACTTGATAATGTTAAATCCATCATGCAATGCATTTCCTTTCAATTTTTTGTGATAAACTAATAGATAATTGACTAAATAAACATCCTGCAAAGTTTCAATAAAATTTTCCAAGTTTTTCTTACAATTTCCGTGGTTTCCATGTAATTTTTATCGATATCGATATTATCCCGATATTTCCATCGATATTTCCGTGTTTTCGGATTACCGATATTTCCGATATTACCGATATTTTCTTCCTTGGTTAAAATATGAAGCGACTGAGAGTTCACATAGTTTAATCTCCTTAACATTTTTATCCTTGGAATTGGATCACTCCGGACCTTAGCGTTCGGAGCCAAGAGATTAAAAAAATCTAGACCACACAAATTGAATCTGATGGTTCTCATTAACTCATTTCATTAATCCACTTCACACAAACTTTGATTTCTTTTTCACACAAATTAAAAACTCAGATTTTTATCCCTAGGTTTGTTTTGGATTCAATTCCTCTCTCTTTAGGAACTGGATCATTTCCTGAGCTCAGGATGGGGATCCTTATGAGCAGCCCATCTGGCCGTTCAAACTTGATTCAACGGCTATAATTATTATAACTTTTAGAGGAACCCTCTGTTTAGAGCCGTTAGATCAAATTTCAACGGTCCGGATAGGTTGCTCAGGAAGATCCTCATCCTGAGCTTAGGAGAGGATCCAGTTCCCTCTTCTTAACCAACAAAATTTGATAAAACTGCAAAAGTAAACTCCTAGAAATTGCCACGTGGCCCCTACTTACGTAATTTCAACCATGTGAGTCATTGAAAATGAGGTGGATTGTCTGCCCTCCCATTTCCATACTCTTCCCATCCCCTTTTGTTTTGTGTGGTTACGGTTAAGCCACGTCAACATTTTATATTCCTATTACTTTTTGTTTTATTATTTTTATAAAAAAAATCAATATAAAATGTTGACGTGGTTTAACCGTAACCACACAAATAGAAGGGGATGAGAAGAGTATAGAAATGGGAGGGCAGACAATCCACCTCCCATTGAAAAAGGCATTCATTTAATTATATATTAAATTTATATTCCTTGCAAGTTGGGGAAGGCTATATCGAACATCAACATGACCTCTAGCACCTTCAACGTTAAGAAATTATTAAAATATGTTTCTTATCCACTTTTGCGTGATTTTTAACACAGTAGTAGAAATATGTTGAACTTTTCCATGACAGTATAGATTTGAACCTTATCAGTGACTAATCTAATATTTAATCTAATTAAAATCTATCATTTGATAAAAAAGAATTCTACGTGTCTCTGGAAATGTTTGCTTATTGACCAAAAAAAGAAACGTTTGCTTATCTTTTGGTCTCATGGATAATTACACATAATATATGAGCCTCTGATGAAAATATCTAAAAACTGGGCCATACTTGCAAAATACCAATTGTAGGTTTTCAAATCTTTCATCCCTTAAGCCTAGAGCATGCTTTAGACTTCCATTAGTCCATGGAATTTTTTCTAGGTCAGGGATATGCATAGGAGATCTTGGTATTAAACAAGATTAATTTATAAGAAAAACTAAGGAAAATAGTTTGAAAATTTTGAGTTTTAACGATAAGGACAAAATAAAGGGAAAAGTGAATAGTACCAAGATTGACTTTTTAGTGTAAAAATATGGTTTTTCGTTAAAGTGAACAGTATCGGGACCTTTTAATTAAAGTTCCCTAATTTATATTACTTAGTACTAGTACTACCATTCAGTAATATTTGTTGGCATGAATATGAAACGAATTAAATAAGATTAATTAATGTTACTTAGCACTTGTAAGTAAGAGATTTTAGATTCGAATCTCTTGAGTAACGAGTTCAATACCAATTTATTTCTTTCATCCCTCTTAGTGTAAATATATCATTGTATAAAAAAAATTAGGGTTAATCTCAGTTTACTTCCCTGAAGTTTTGTGGTTTTCAACATTTGGTACATGAAGTTTTTTTTCATCCCAGAGTCATACCTCAAGTCTTAATTTTGGGACAGTTTCATACATCCGTTAAGTTTTTCGTTAGAACTTCTGTTAACTGATGACATAGCTCCCACGTGGACAATAACTGAGCACCAAATGTCAATATGGGCCCACTCCAATATTAAAAAAAATACAAAAACACAAAAAAAAACCCACCCGTCCCTCACCCCCCCAGCATTGTCTCCTTCCCTTCTCTCTTCTGCAACCTTCACTCCTTCCCTCCCTTTGCCCTTCTCTCTTCTCCAATTCCATGCCCCCGTTCTCCTCACCCACAACACCCCCGCTGTCATCCTCTCCACTTACACCATTCTCTCCGACTCCAACACCAAGTTCTCTCTCTGCAACACCTTATTCCAGGTTCTCCCTCGCACAGCGCAGGTGCCATTCTCTCCCTCCTGATCCTCACCGAGGTCATCAGCCTTTGCCAAAAAGTGTCGACGTTGGCCAATGATGTCGCCTGCAAGCCCGAACCTCAAGCCTTCTTATGCAATAGTTCGATTGTGAACGAATCTGAGCTCTGCATCATGCAAATACCCATATTCGGTTCTATCTCCAATGGTGCATTAGATTGCTATCTGGGTCTTCTCCATTTCCCCTGAAACCTCTAATTCCAACTCCTAGTTCAATTGGCTCCCAGTCCCAAATAGGTCAAATTGATGGAAAATCTAGAGGTGCTAGGATTTGGGTAGCGTGGGGTTGTCTGACTTTTGCCCCTAGATGTTTGTGGGGATTAGGGGAGGCTCTTTGCTTTGCTCTGGCTTCCCGGGGGGGGGGGGGGGGGGGCGGGTGGGGGGGTGGGTAGAGGGAATAAGGAAGGGAGGAGGTTGGGGGAGGAAGAAAACGGGTGGGGTTTTTTTAATTTATTTTATTTTAATATTGAAGTGGGCCCATATTGACACGTGACACTCAATTCTTGTCCACGTGAGCGCCATGTTATCAGTTAACAGAAGTTCTAACTGAAAATTGAACGGATGTATGAAACTGTCCAAAAATTAAGACTTGAGGTATGACTTTGGGATAAAAAAAAACTACGTGTACCAAATGTTGAAAACCATGAAATTTTTAGATAGTAAACTGAGATTAACCAAAACAATTAATAACAAGTCTTCCACAACGCCTCTTTGCTTGTACTTTCTACTTGTTTCTTTAATTTCTATCTATCTGAAAATGAATTAAACTTATGTTTGTTGTCTTCGAAAGTCGTCCTAATAGCATCTAACCAAAGTTTGTAACACCAAACTACACGAGGCAAAACTTTTTCCTTCTCCAAATTAAGATGTTCATAAAATTAAATTTTCACTATTTGATCAAGAGAGCATGAGTGGCTAAATGCATTTTCTCTCGAAACCCTTCAAATTAGTATTTTTTAGTATAGTTGTTGACCGTAAAATTTACAATGTTTACTTGGCAAGGTTAAGTAACTACTGAGTTAACTACGTCATGTTTGTGAATGCGAGCATGCCAACTCGTAACCGAGGTTGATTGAGCGAGCATAATAGATGTTTTTCTGGGCTAAGATTAAGCCTATTTGTAATTTTTTTAAAATTTAATTAGACTTGTGTGACCCATTTATGTGTCACATCAGCACTAACATAATATTTTACAGAATTGTGAAGGAAGAACTACATTGATTTGAGACACTTACTTGAGGGACTACATTGATCAATTTTCAATTTTAGAAACCATTTTGATGTTGCGGGTTAATTTCAGGGACCATTTTGATGTCATGAGTCAATTTAAAGGACTATTTGTGAGAAAAAAGGACTTATGGGGCCCATTTATGTGCCACATCAGTACTTAACAGATTTTTTAACAGAATTGTGACAGAATGACCACATTGATTTGCGACACCTATTTTTAGGGATTACATTGATTGATTTTTAATTCCAAGGACTATCTTGATGGTGATGGTCAATTTCAAGGATCATTAGTGATAAAAACCCTTACTAATTATGTTTGTACCATACTTGACTAATCCCGAAACTACTGAGCACCGGTCAATGTTATACCGTTAATGACCTAGAAGAGTTTCCCTCTAACCAGGAGGCCAATCATAGTGCGGCACGTGTTGACATCAGAAGCCAATCATAGTGCGATACGTGTCAACATCAGAAGCCAATCACAACACGACATGTGTCAATGTCAGAATAAGGCTAGAAACTTTCTTCTATAAATAGAGATCATTATCTCACAATATTTCCTAATGTCATTTGTACTAAATCATTCACTTGTACTCACTAAAGGAGAGCTTGAACCTATGTACTTGTGTAAACCCTTTACAATTAATGAGAACGCCTCTACTTCGTGGACGTAGCCAATTTGGGTGAACCACGTACATCTTGTGTTTGCTTCCCTGTCTCTATCCATTTACATACTTATCCACACTAGTGACCGGAGCAATCTAGCGAAGGTCATAAACTTAACATTTTCTGTTGTACCAAAGTCCTTACTGATTTTGTGCCTCAACATTTGGCGCCATCTGTGGGAACGACACTTATTCCCACTCTCTTCAGCTTTGTCAAGCTGGTTTCTACTATCCTTACACTCTCTTTTGACCAGGCATCCCTCTCCAACATGGGGAGCGAAGAAAGCCACAGCACACAGAATGACACCCCTCTTGCACCTAGTGCTAAGCAACGAAAGAATGAAGGAAAGAGGGTTGCTCTTCAAGCTAAAGTCGATGAGCTAGAAGCTCAGAACAAAAGATAGCAATGAAGAATGAGGTCATTCAGGAGTAGTATGAGAAGCTCTTTGAGACGCTCCACGAAACTAGACGTACTCAAACACGCGAGCTCGTTGCCCTTGTGGACATCAACCATCATCTGGGTGCCCCCCAACACGGAGGGTCACCTCCCTTCGACATGGGTATCCCTGATGAGGAGCGAGCTAATCATCAAAACATTGATCAACATGAGACTTCTCTCAACCCAGATGCTTTGACCCGAAGCAGGAGAAGTGAAGGAAGACACCTCCTTGCAGAAGGGTTAGAAGGATCGAAAGCCGTTTATCGTGACAGTCGAGGCTTCTTAAAGCAACGTCAAGATAATCCCCTCCATATATGCTCGAAGATCAATAACCCAAAGGTTTCTGAAAGACTCAGTCCCATCTCACGACCTAAGCCAGCTGCCAATCTAGGGAAGGAACGACAGGTCCTAGAGGAACATGAAGGTACATGAGACTTTGAGGTATTCCGGCAGACTCGTCCTAGAAGTCAGTACGGCGAGTCCAGGGAAAAACCACATGCCCTTGCTCAAACTTTCCTACTTCCAAGAGGCGATGAAGATTTACAAAAGAAAATTCCAATGGTACATGACTCCACGTAGGACCCCCTTGTCCCACAACTCCTTAAGGAAGTAAACAAGTTGAAGGCTGAACGTCAGGCTGAGATACCTGACTGGAACCAACCCAGGCCTGATCCTCTCACAAGGAGGATCCTCGACACCCCTCTTCAAGCGAAGACAAAACAAAAGTTTGGTTTACAACTCTATACTGAAAGGGAGGACCCAATTGAACACCTTAACCTTTTTGAGTCCACCGTGGCATATCGGATGCACACCGACGAATAGTGATGTCTTCTCTTCCCCTCCACCCTCTCTGAGGGAGCTCTAAACTAGTATTGTCGTCTTCTACCTAAGACAGTAGACTCGTTTGAGGAATTGAGGAAACTGTTTGTCTCTCAACACATCTTCCAGACTGATCGCTTGCATTCTGCAGATGACTTGTACACTATTCGCCAGAAGCCGGACGAGTCACTACGAGAGTATGCCGATCGCTTCAGCCATGAGCATTCTCGCTGCGCTGAGGCAGATGACAAGACCACCCTCAAGGCCTTCACGGCAGGCCTACGTGGTTGTTTCTTCAAGTACATGATCAATGCCAACACTTGGAAGACTTACTCTGAGGTGATGGCACAGGCTTACAACCACGTCTTCGCCGAAGCAAGGACATACCAAGGGAACCCTTATATGGTTAACCCCTATCAACAAGTGGGAAATGGAAGTCAAGTTCTACCAAGTGAAGAGATCTTGGCCATTTAGACACCCATTGCATCATCTCCTGTCTCATTTAGTTACTTGCTAAGTCGCCAAACGTATCTGTCTCTTGGTAAGAGGAATGATTTTTACTCTCAGCAAGCCCATTACAACAAGAGGGATAAAAGTTCGTATCAAGACAACCAGGGGTGAACGTACCGTCAACTATTATGACTATGAGGCCAAGCCTCACTCTTTCAAAGTGAAGGACTAGGTACTGAAGTAAATGCTATTATAAGAAGGTATACACATTACAAATGTTTTGACTCTCAACCACTTGAGATCTTTTGTCACACAAGCCATTTGGCAAATATTTAAAGAAAAGGGAATTTAAACAACTTCTTCTGAGTCTTTTGCGTTCCTAGCACTGGAACATTTGGTCTACACTGACCTACCCTTATACTCCAACTCAGAGCTTCAACATGCGTACTTTGACACAAAGTATGTGATACTAAGTGTTACAACCAACATGGTTCACATATCAAAAGCATGGATCCCTTCATGCATAGCAAAACATTCATAAGCATCACTCATATCAATCAACATACATTCCAACACATTCATACATAAACATCATATATTCCAACACATTCATACATAAACATCATACATTCCAACACATCCATACATAAACCAACTGTGCTTCGAAAGGGTTCAACATACTTTGTGTCATTCGACACTTGCTACAATGTGCCTCGACACCTTACCCTTATTCTCATAAACCAGGTGATGAAATGTGAAGAAGGAACTCATCTTCATGCCATTAACCAGGTGATGAAATGTACAACCCGTACTCTAATATCATTTGGCAACTTGCCACTCATGCCACCAACCAGGTGAAGAAGGAACTCATCTTCATGCCACTAACTAGGTGATGAAATGTACAACCGGTACTTTCCTTCATGCCACCAACCAGGTGATGAAATGTACAACTCGTACTTTAATATCATTTGGCAACTTGCCACTCATGCCACCAACCAGGTGAAGAAGGAACTCATCTTCATGCCACCAACCAGGTGATGAAATGTACAATCCGTACTCTCATTCATGCCACCAACCAGGTGATGAAATATACTACCCGTACTCTAATATCATTTGGCAACTTGCCATTCATGCCACCAACTAGGTGAAGAAAGAACTCATCTTCATGCCATCAACCGGGTGATGAAATGTGATGAAAAGTGATAAAGAAACTCACTTTCGTACCACCAACCAAGTGATGAAAGCAACTCACCATTCATTCCACTTACCAGAAAACGAGTGGTACAACTTGTACATATGAACTCCTAGCATTCACAAATAATAAAATACCCTCAAGCTTGACAACTCAACTAGGGGAGCACTTATGCCCAACAGGAATTATAGTCACCAAAAAGTCTTATTGCAAGCCAACAACAACTTCAGTGCATGGCATACGAAGATCAAGCTATTCAGCCCTCTTGCATCTGCTTTAGACATTTCTCATCTGTAACAATGCAAACACTAAAACTTGTAGAAAGCTTCACACACTCTTGATCAATACGGTGTAAAGCAAAATCAATTTATGGTGCCAACAAGAGCTTCATCAAATGAGTTCAACCACAACTCGTACAAAAGCTTCACACACTCTTGATCAAGACAGTGTGAAGCAAAACCAATTTATGGTGCCCACAAGAGCTTCATCAATGGAGGGCAACCATAATTCTCAAAAGCTTCACACACTCTTGATCAAGACAGTGTGAAGCAAAACCAATTCATGGTTCCAACAAGAGCTTCATCAATGGAGGGTAACCATAATTCTCAAAAGCTTCACACACTCTTGATCAAGACAGTGTGAAGCAAAACCAATTGATGGTGTCAACAAGAGCTTCATCAATGGAGGGCAACCACAAGTCTCAAAAGCTTCACACACTCTTGATCAAGACAGTGTGAAGCAAAACCAATTTATGGTGCCAACAAGTGCTTTATCAATAGAGGGCAACCACAATTCTCAAAAGCTTCACACACTCTTGATCAAGACAGTGTGAAGCAAAACCAATTTATGGTGCCAACAAAAGCTTCATCAATGAAGGGCAATTACAACTCGTAGAAAGCTTCACACACTTTTGATCAAGACTATTCGAAGCAAATTCAGTTTATATGGTTCATCCAAACCTTTGACTACTACAAGGTGTAGCTTGCATCACAACCTCTTGCTCAACAGTGTGGAAGCAAAATTTGTATATGTTGTCTCTCCCACATTTTTAAATTTCTAATTTCCCAAAAAAAAAAAAGAAAAAAATGGGAAATTGGGAAATTCAACAAATTTCTAGTTTTCCAAAAAAAAAAAAAAAAGGAAATTGGGAAATTCAACAAAACTTCACCACAAAAGCTTCATCAATAGAGGACAACTACAAATTCTCAAAAGCTTCACACTATCTTGATCAAGATAGTGTGAAGCAAAATCAATTCATGGTACCCAACAAAGCTTCACCACAAAAGTTTCACCAATGGAGGACAACTAAAAATTCTCAAAAGCTTCACACTATCTTGATCAAGATAGTGTGAAGCAAAATCAATTCATGGTACCCACAAAAACTTCACCACAAAAGCTTCACCAACAAAAGCTTCATCAATGGAGGACAACTACAAATTCTCAAAAGCTTCACACTATCTTGATCAAGATTGTGTGAAACAAAATCAATTCATGGTACCCAACAAAATCTTCAACTCCAAAGCTTCACCTACAAAACCTTCACCCATAAAAGCTTCACCCACAAAAGCTTTACCCACCACAAAAGCTTTACCCACCACAAAAGCTTCACCCACCACAAAAGCTTCACTCATAAAAACTTCACCCACAAAAGCTTCCCCCACCACTAAAGCTTCACCCACAAAAGCTTCCCCCACCATAAAAGGTTCACCCATAAAAGCTTCACCCACAAAAGCTTCACCTACAAAGCTTCAACACAAAAACTTCACCTACAAAAGCTTCACACTATCTTGATCAAGATAGTGTGAAGCAAAATCAATTCATGGTACCCAACAAAGCTTCAACCTCAAAGCTTCACCTACAAAGCTTCATCTATAAAACTTAAAATATATATATATATATATATATATATATATATTTTCAGAAATTTGAAAATTCAGAAATTCAAAAATTCGAAAATTCAGAAATTCGAAAATTCAAAAAAAAATAAAAATAAAAAATTCAAAAAATTCAAAAAAAAAAATACCTAAGCCTCTTCTTATTTGGGCCTAACAACTTTCATAACAAATATATATGAAGGAGGAGTTTTGGGCTACCACTTAGAAAGGAAAATGGTGAAGTTTTGTTACTTTGGAAACTTGGCTACTAGCAAGACACCTCATTCGTCAACTCCCTCGACCGGAGACTTGGGGGACTCCCTACCATATGCTATTGCACCTTGATACTCGGAAGTCTCACGACCACTCAGTGACTTGGATTTTTTCAAGTCTCCAATCGAGAAGTTTTCCTCACTCAGGAAATTAAGGGAGCACTACCTTAACCTACATGCGTCACTCACAAAGCTTCAACATACAAGCTTCAACAAAAGGAAAAATTCAAAGAACTTAGTGAAGAAGGCCTTGGTGTATTTAACACAATACGTTGAAATGAAACAAAGCTTGTTTATTGATATTTTCAATAAGTTACAAATATGTACATATACATAAATCAAAATAAACAAACAAGAGGGAGCCTTCACAAAGGTTGCTCAGGAGAAGTCTCAGCATTCGGCAGAGCCCTAGAAAGAGGAGGCACCATAGGGTGGTTATTCGGAGCCTCAATACTAGGCAGAACCTCAGAAGGAGGAGGCATCGAAGGTTGATCATTTGGAGCTTAATTACACGGTACATCACCAGAAGACGAAGGCAATAAATACCTTTGGAACAAACCCACAAACCTCTGATGATTAAGTAAAATCTGACCATCAGATTCCTACAGCTGGTTGAGCTTCCTCTTCATGTTAGTAGCATAGTTATGTGCGAGCCTGTGCAACTGCTTATTCTCATGCTTGATCCCTCTGATCTCCTGTTTGAGACTTATCACTTCAGCCGCCAATTATTCAACTTGGCGGGTTCGGGCAAATAGATGTTGGGCCATATTAGACACAAAACCTGCACACTGAACACTGAGAGCCAGAGAATCCTTAACAGCTAACTCATCAGACCATTTGGAAAGTAGTCTGTTATCTTTGGAAGTGAAAAGGTTCATGGCCACCACCGTAGCGGTCATATCATTCTTCATCACAGAGTCCCCAACGGTAAGAGGACTAGTAGGGGATAAGAAGGATGGGCGCCATATGTTGTCTTGAGAAGGCATGGCTACCTCTTCACCAAAGTTCAAGTCAAAACAACGGTCGGATGGGCCAGACATTCTCAGAAATAATGAACGAGAAATGAGGTGCAATAAATCTCTGAAGTAAGGGGAAAATTCCTACAAGCAATAACTCTTTGAATGTACTTCTTGCACACAATTGGTGCCCTTATAAAAGAAAAGGCAACAGGACCGTTGGTTCAAAAATCGAAGAAGCACCACTCTCCGGATTCCGAAGAGGCACCACTTTCCACACGCAACATCAGCTCATCGGGTACCACATATAACTTTGCCAAAGATCTCTGACAAAGTTTAGACACATAAATTTTGAAGGTCCAACTACCCTACTATTACCCACAAGGGTAAAGGAAAAGCACCACTACTTGATAACTAGAAAGTCCCTATGTGTGTCAACCTGCATGCTACGTGGCAAGGCAGACTGGTAAAAATGCCCAACCTTTACTCACATTCGAGAAAACACTCCCAACAAGATTGCTTGCTCAAAAATCGAAGAGGCACTGCTCTCCTAATCTCGAGAGCCAGACTCCTAACAAGATAACAAGATTACTTACTCAAAAATCGAAGAGGCACCGTCTTCCGAATCTCGAGAGCCAGATTCTCAACAGGATTACTTGCTTAAAAATCGAGAAGGCACATCTCTCCGAATCTCGAGAGCCAGACTCCCAACAGGATTACTTTCTCAAAAATCGAAGAGACACTGCTCTCCGAATCTCAAGAGTCAAACTTCCAACAGAATTGCTTTCTCAAAAATCGAAGAGACACCGCTCTCCGAACTTCGAGAGCAAGATTTCCTTGGATAAAGCTTGTCTGCAATCTTCACACGCAACATCAGCTTTCCAGATATCACATACCACTTTTTCAAAGTGCTCTGACAAAGTTAAAACACGTGAAGCTTGCAGCTCCCACTACATTGTTGTGACCAAGAAGGGTAAAGGAATAGCACTACTACTTGTTGTTAGGGAGACTCCTATATATGTCGACCTCTATCCTCCACAGCCAGGCAAACTTGCAAATAAAAAAAATGCTCAACTTTTATTCACATTCGAGAGGGAAATCTCAGCAGAGTCTCTTGAAATACTCAGCTTCTTTTGCCCCTGATAATACCTCTGCAAACAAGCCACATCAGAGTAAGAGTATCTCATATCATTAGGGTTAAAAGCAAGAGTATCCCATATCATGCTTTTTCCCTGTCTTTTCCTTTGGCCTTGTTCTTACCTGCAAGACAAGGAGAAAGAGAGCAATCAGTCAGCACTTGAAATTAAGCTTCCAGTTAGGAATTGACTGCCTAGAACCCCTTGCCTGACTACTTACCTGGCATTGTTCTTGAGTACTCATCTTCAACATTTTATGCTTCCAAATAAGATACCACATCTGCCTGAGGAACATATAGGGCAAGTGAGAAGGATATAAGGAAGCATGTGGAGACAAGCGTAACAGAACACGTGCTGATACATCCATTACTTTGTCAACAGCAAAAGTATCCCATATCATCAGGGTCGAACGTACTCTAAATTTGATGAACTCGTTTTGATCCTCAAATTCTTGAGTTGGCCTATACTCTGGAGAAAACCAAAAAACCCTCCAGCCCAGTTCAAGAATAAGCCTGTGGAAAGTTACTTCTTTAAAAGCAAAAGTATCTCATATCATTTCTTCTCCATTTGCTTCTCCTTATCCTTGTTGCTGTTTACGACACAAAGAGAAAGAGAACAATCAACCGGAAGCCAAAGTCGAACCTCCAATCCAGGTTCCTTGCTTGGAAGTCTGATTGCTTACCTTGTCTGTTACCTTATTCGGCAAATCTCCTAGCTTGGCGACTTGGGGGACTCCTATTATAGGGTTTGTATCGCACTTGACCAAACCCGAAACTACAAGTAAGCTTCAAGTGAAATTGATACATTACCTTGTGCATCTTCATCATTTAAAGATACCACCCCTGAATGGAGGAAAAATACTTTTAGATAAGATGCCACATCTACCTATGGGACAGATAAGGCAAGTGAAGACGATACCATACTTCGGTACTTAGAATTTTCGTGATTACTCAGCGGCTTGGATCTTGTAAGTCCCCAACCGAGGAGCTTCCCTCACTCGGGAACTTAGGGGAGCACTGTTTGTACCATACTTGACCAATCCCGAAACTACTGAGCACCGGTCAACGTTATACCGTCAAGGACCCAGAAGAGTTTCCCTCCAACTAGGAGGCCAATCACAGTGCGACACGTGTCGACATCAGAAGCCAATCATAGTGCGACACGTGTCAACATCAGAAGCCAATCACAACACGACACGTGTCAATGTCAGAACAAGGCTAGAAACTCTCTTCTATAAATAGAGATCATTATCTCACCATATTTCCTAATGTCATTTGTACTAAATCATTCACTTGTACTCACTAAAGGAGAGCTTGAACCTATGTACTTATGTAAACCCTTCACAATTAATGAGAACTCATCTACTCCGTGGACGTAGACAATCAGGGTGAACCACGAACATCTTGTGTTTGCTTCCCTGTCTCTATCCATTTACATACTTCTCCACACTAGTGACCGGAGAAATCTAGCGAATGTCACAAACTTAACACTTTTTGTTGTACTAAAGTCCTCACTGATTTTGTGCCTTAACAAATTATATTAGTATTGATGATGAATTTGTAGTTTGAATAGTTAAAGGAAGACTTTGGATCATCACCCTATCCACTTACACTCTTTGACTAAAACCTTAATGGTATTGCATTTTTTTATCAAAGTCCTTCACTTTGTACACCTCATTATTACTATTAATTATTACTATTAATATGTGTTTCCATATGTTTGATATTAATTACTTCACATGCCATGGGATTTAGAATCTCATATTATATTGCATATAAATTAAAAATGAGAGACTTTGGATCCTGTACCTATCCACTAACACTCTTTGACTAAAACCATAATGGTATTGAATTTTTCATCAAGTCCTTGACTTTGTACACCTCATTCTTACTATTAATATGTATTTCCATATCTTTGATATTAATTACTACACATGCTATGCGATTTAAAATCCCATCTTATATGGCATATAAATTAAAAACGGTTACAATAAAAAAGAAAATGGAGCATTTTTGCTTACCACAATTAACTATTGTGTATGATCATCATACATCTAATCATTTGCCATGTGTCATTTCACCTAGTTTTGGTTAATTTTTTTTTTCAAAATTGAAAAAAGTAGCATTTATTGTGAAAATTAACTAAAGTTAGGTGAAATGATATGTATCAGATGAGTTGATGTATAGTTAGCATACATCATAATTATGGTGGTGAGCAAAAATGCTCCCAAAAAGAAAATATTCAAACATTTTGATTGAATAAATGGATAAACATGTAACAATATAACTTCGAAATGATCGATGTCAAACGAATGTACTCATAATGTTTAAAAAAATTGTAAATAACCTTATAGTAATGTATCCAAAAAAAGTTCAAAAAAACTTTAGTTTTAATGAAAATGGACAAATAAAGGTGTAGTGAATAGTACCCAAGAAATGTAAAATGTGATTTTTCGTTAAAAGTGAATAGTACCGAAAGTGTTTCGTTAAAGCTCCCTATATTCTATGGCAAAAACATATAAAGTAATTTGGGTACATAATAGGAATAAAAACAGTGCCTATTTATATATATGAGTACATAAATTAACAAAAGAAATATTGAATCCACTTATATATATGTACATAATATAAACAAAAAATATTATGACCACATAAGTATTATGCTCATTATAAGGCAAAAGATATGCAAGTTTTTCACTCATCGATGAGGATAGAGGTTCTAACTATAAGGCAAAGCCGATAAACTGGCACTTTCACAAGTGGGAACAACAAAAGATACACTTTTCCCTTTTCCTATTGCTTTGGTGGCCACAAATTAAATTTTGTTAGCAATTTTGACCTGAACTATGTCTGAGTCATAGCTTTACAAGTCATCTCCCAACATTTATTCTTCGTGGTGGGTGGCTGTTTTATTTGAGGTTCGGCCAACTCCCAGCTGCAATTTTATATGCCAAAATTACGTACCGAATTGCTTTATATATAATATGCTTGAATTCCAAGAAAATCTCGTCTGATTTTACTCAATTTCTTCTGGGGTGTGCTATCCACAGAATTCTTTTTACTTCTTTCACACTCTTATTAATTTTTATCCATTGATATTTTTCAATTCATCTAATCCGACTGCTGAAAACCGAAAAGGTGTGGGAGAAGTAAAAAGAGGTGTGTGGATATCATACCCTTTCTTCTTCTTATTTGTAGTGGATCTCAAATGTATGGAGTCAAAAATAATCACAAGGCAAAACATGGATTTTTGACAAAAGAAGACAAAACTACCCTTGGGGCATACCGGGATTCCTATGCGCAAGCAGCAGATAATTATCCCTCAACAAAGTCAAAAGTGCCCAAAATAAGTATCAACTTAAAATCTAATTTATTCATACATTTCCTATTTCATTATTTAGCTAATCAATTAGCTAAATAAATATACTTATTCCATATTTCCTAAAACCCTTTTTTAAAACCATAATAATTGACCAATTAAGAGATTAATTGCCTAATTAATCCCCTAATTGGCAAACAAATCATCCCAAAATCATGCTAGGGTCCGGCCAATCCCATCAAAAAATAATCCATCTTATTCTCCACATTTTCCCACCTTTTTCCCATTTTAATTACCCTAATTAACTAGCCAATTAATCCCATAAACCACCAAAACATTCATTTTATGTTTAATTAGCCAATTAATCATAATAAATTGGCTAATTAAACCTAAATTAAACCCAAAAACCCTAGCTAGGCCGGCCACCTTCTATCCCTATATATAGTCTCCCATTTTCACCAAAAAGCCATTCCAACATTTTGGCAAAAATCCCAAAATTCTCTAAACACTCTTTCTCTCTAAATTCTAACTTTGGCATCGGAGGTTCTTCGGCCAAAGCCCCCTATTCAGCGTGGGCGCGTGAGGCTCTTGGCCTTAACCTAAGGTGTTAATTGTTTTGTAGGTGCAAAATTGTCCAAGATCAATGAGGAAGAAATTTGCATCCACAAATTGGTGCTTTCATTGAGAGTTGAGATCCATACTCGTAGAAGACTCTAAACCCTAAACCCTAGAAGACTCTCGCATAAAAAGGCTTTTCTCTATTTTCTAGTCCATTAGAATATTTTTCATACGTTCTTATTATTAGAATTTTTTATTTGCAAAGGTTCTTTGATAAAATGTATAAGAAAAATATAATGGCTAGAAATTTAGAAAATTCCACAAGTGAAAATTCTAATACTTAAGAAATGGGACTGCGACGATCCACGAGACTAAATGTGGTCATAGACGGAATGGTACAACCACTACGAGGTTCCACCATGGCCCAAGCCATGCCATCCAAGTTTGCACGGGCCCGAGCCTAAACCTCGCATTCGCATGCATCACATACTGAGCATCTTGCTTTCATCGAGCAGCCCATTCCCGTGGCCCAGCCTGTTCCCGCCGAGCAACCTGCTTTCGCAGCCCAGCTTGCTCCTGCCGAGCAGCCTGCTCTTGTGACCCAGCTTGCTCCCAACGAGCAACCCACTCCCGTGGCCCAGCTTGGTCCCGTCGAGCAACCCACTCTCACGACCCAGCCTGATCTCGTGGCCCAGCCTGCTCCTGTGGCTTTCCAAGCAGCCCAAGTTGGCCCAAGACTATCTCAACCATCCGGACCTACCATCGAGCCGAGGGCATTCTTACCGTATTTTTTCGTAGATTTGACATTTCCCAACTCAAATATCTCGCCCGGAGTCTACCACCCTTCCACTACCCAAGGAGGCGCATTCATTCCAAGCTCTTCTAATCCAAATGGCGAACAACACTTGTCTCGACAAGTCATAGAGTTGACGAGCGCCCTTGCATAACAAACAACCTTGGTGAATCAACTTTTGCAACGCACCGGGATCCAACGTGCCCCAGACGAGGTATCCTGAAGTAAGACAAGGGCAGACGAACATTTCCAGCAGCGTCCTGACAAGCAGCCACTCGACCAGCCACGAGCCAAGCGTTCGGGCAGTGTACACTCCTGATTGGGCACCCAAGATAGGGTATACTTCTGTTTTAGCTTGCGGAAGAGCGTGCACTCTCGACTAGGCCCACGTATAGCATACATTCACGGTTGGGGTCACACTTCCATAGTCAACATGAGCAACCTTCTGGACAAAATGTTCATTCGTGGCTAAGCCCGTAAGGAGCATATTCCACCTCACATCGAAGTAGGCAGAACGACGGACAGAGAGAAGCAGTCATTCAATCCAGCTCAAGTTCAACCAGCAACCTGCGAAGAACTCGCTTGCCTGCTAGGAATGCACCACATGCACTGCATTCACGACATAGACGAGCCAAACACATGGAAGAGCAGCCTAGACCAGCAAGTCATGGCTGGGGGCAGCCGAGAGCTCCGTTACCACAACAAAGGCAAATTCAAGAAGAAGTAAAGAGAATATTGACCAAACGATTGCATGATTTCCAACGCAATGAGGTCACCGATGAGGCACTACGACGGAACATGACCAATATAAACAGGTCACCCTTCACGGACGAGATCGAGCAGGCAGAGCCTCTACGCGAGTTCTGCATGCCACATTTCACATCTTTCAAAGAGGATGAAGACCCAGAGAGACACTTAAAGCACTACCGAAGCGTAATGATCCTTTATCGAAACAAAGATGATCTTATGTGCAAGATATTCGTCACCACTCTAAAGGCAAAGCGTAAGATTGGTTCAACACCCTGCCGCCACAATCTATCTTGAATTTCTACGAACTTTTTTTGGTTTTCACCAAAGAATATTCATCTTATCACTTGATCAAAAAGAAGTCCGACCATTTGTTTGATGTTAAAAATAACCCAAAGGAGTCACTTCGTGACTATGTAAGGAGATTCAAAGCAGAGAAGGCAAGGATAGTCGGATGCAACGACACGATAGCTAAAGCAGCCTTCCCAAAAGGCCTTCCAGCAGACCACCTGCTATTCTGAAAATTGATCATGAAAGAAGATCTAACTCTGGCATACTCTTTTGCTTTGGCAAAGAAGCATGCACTTTGGGACGAGGCTCGCCAATGCACATTCAAGGACTTGAAAAAGTACCCGACATCACCTCATTAGAAGCAGCGAAGGACTTATTCGCATGTTTGACGGTATCTAAAGTAGCAATAAGCTCTACCATCATGCGAGAAGAGCTGGGGGCCCGATTACCTATATTCTACAGTTCAAAAGCTCTTTTCGATGCTATTAAAAATTCAAAAGCTAACTTTGGCGATAGTTGTTGTAACCCAAAAACTTAAGTTTTACCTTCAAACGCACGTAGTCATCATCATGATGCACTATTATGCCGAATCCAAACCCCCGACGATAAAGGCGTAGACCCTAGCAGATGCAAAGTTTTTTTACGAACGCAACAACTCGGCCTAAAAGACACACCAAGGGCAGACGAACACTAGAAGGAACACTTAGAAGCAAGTTTTGTCCTCGTCACCCCAGAAGATTCTACGTAAGAGCAACATGCACTGGCAGTCGAGCACTACATTATGTTGCGCGTCGTACGACCCTAACCGACCCTTGCTCCATTATTCAGCTCTAGAGTGGCCTAATACCGGAAGTTAAGCATCTCCTGCTACATGTAACATGGCCCCAGCTCCACAACTCCCTATAGCCCCTTCAAGCTTAGCCTTAACAACGCAACAGAGCTGCCCAACGACGCCCCGAAGGCAGCCAAACACACTTTAGCCACACATGCTCCCTCAATGGAGATTTCTGGCATTTGCATGTCGACTGTGCATCTAACTACAAAGGCTCGTGAGCAACCGTGGTTATTGCCATCCCAGCCAGTTCAATGCTCGGGCAGACGATCACTCTAAGCTTCAAAGCATCTAACAACAAAGCAGAGTACGAAGCCCCATTAGTAGGCCTTCAAATGACAAAAGACTTGGTGGTGAAAAAGCTTTCAATTCATTCTGATTCCCAGCTAATCACCAGCCAAAATACTAGGGGCAAAAGCATGATGATCGGGGCAACCGACTACTTCACCAAATAAATAGAAGTAAAGCCCATGACGATCACGATTCAGAAGGACATAGAGCACTTCAAATGAAGAAGTATCATTTGCCGATTTGGCATCCCTTAATCCATTGTCACCGACAACGGTCCGCAATTCGTGGGTAAAGATTTGGCAAAGTTCTTCCAAAAATATGGCATCAAGCAGCACAGGTCTACGCCAAGATATCCTTAAAGCAATAGGCGGGCTAAAGCATCCACTAAGATGATCATCGATTGCCACAAGAAATCCCCCACCAATAAGAAAAGAAAATAGCTAGACGAACTCCCTAGATGTCTATGGGCATATCGCACCACCAAAAGACGAGCGACCGAAAGAAGATGGCCATAAGCTTAAATCTGGCAGAGGAGAAGTGCGAGCAGATTATCACCCGCATCGCAGCTTACCAGCAACAGTTCCTCTCCAGCCACAACAAAAGAGCCAAGATCCGGCAATTCCAGCCCAGATATCTAGTCTTAAGAAAAGCCTTCATCACTGCCAGCAGAGAAGGCTCCAAAAAGATGAATCTCATCTGGGAAGGTCTGTATAAGATTAGCAGAGTAGGTAGAAAAAGTAATTACACAACGAAAAAAAAAGATCGAAAAGCAATGAAGCACCTACAATCTGAAGAGGTACCATGTGTAACCTCCCACTACATCAAAGCTCAAAGACTCAAGAAGCTTAATGGGCACCACCACACAAGCTGAGGACTATCCAGTTGTTATGCAGTTCCTACCTTACAGCTAAGTTCTCGTTTGTTTCACTTGTTTTTCAATGAGGAATTTATAAGTAATCACAACTTGGCTCGGCTGCATGCTTACAACAACTAATCACTCATGCACTTCAAAAGAAGACTGCGCCTTTCTTAGGGACTCATCGCATGAATTGCGCCCTCCGAGGGACCAACCATGCTCTCTAGTGTAAGAAGGTAAACTAATTGCTCTCTAGTGCGAGAGGGTAAACCAATTCCCCGACACCCATATGGGTTAGCTCTCCAAGACGAGAGGATAAACTTTACACTCCGAATATCCAGACGTGGATGAGCCTGGCTGCCATAGTATAACTAGATGCACGATGGCTTGTGCCGGGATTCCTAGAAGTAGCCACAATGGTCTTTTTCAAGGCTTAGCTAACTGAAGGATTTTGGGTCTCTTGGCTTAATCCGTGGGGAACCGGGCCCTAGAGACGGAGGGGGCACATTACGCAGTACGCCCTACAGACGGTTGCTCTGGAACCGTAAAGCTGCTACCGAGTGCATTAAGGTAGCCTATGGATTCCAAAAGACTGCCTACGACTTGCCCTTCGAGCAGTAAAGCCTCGCTAGACTTATACAACCGCACATTCTTATGAAAGGTTAAACAAGCTAGCGCACATATACGAAGCTTTATCCACTGCCGACATGCTACGTAGTCAATAAGCTTCACCTCTGCCAAGCGCGAAACAACCTACACCAAGCCCTAAAGTGTTGTGATACTTGCTACACAATCTACGAAATTGGAGAAAGTCAAGGTTAACAGCCTAGTGGTTACACGGACTTGTCTGCTTCTGTAAGTAAGGCATCTGGCTGCCAACTCTATGGCTGACAACTTTGCAAAGTTCTACACCAACACCTATGGCTGCATAGGCTACACGAGCTTGTCTACTTATAAAAAAGTAGCATGCCTGCCACTGGTCTATCAAGTCTAAAGTTTAGGGCATGAACAAAAGAAGCGAAGATGAAGAAAAGCGAAGGAAAACATGTTTATAAACAATTAGCAAAGGTCGAAGGAGTTCAAGCAAAAACAAGAGCTACAAGAAAAAACAAATAAAATCCTAAAGACTACCTAGAAGACTACGGAAGCTTAGACATCCCACGACTACTCGGTCGCCACACCTTCAGCAGCCGTAACGTTCTTAGCAACGGCATCATCCGACGCTTCACCCTCGGTTGCCCCAGCCTAGGCACCAACTTCTTCAACTACTTCACTAATAGAAGCCTCAAAAGTAAAAGCAAGCAAGTCTTCCGGAGAAATAGCAAAAGGTCTCGAAACCTCAAGCCTATCATTTTCACCCTTCAGCTGCTCATTCTTCTCAAGCAGACTAACACGGACGCGCTGCAGCTCATCCACTCCCTTTTTCAAACTTTTGTTGATCTTCAGTACATCTTGAAGTTCCAACACTTGGGGTTCAAGTCTATCGATGATTCTCTTGAAAGTGGATCACTTGATTATAAGCAGCAATCAACTCTTCATCATTTGCATAAGCAGCGAAACGAAGCTCAGAAATTGCAAACTCAAGATCTTGAATCTGAGGTATGTAACATCCAATCTCATTCTCTGCACTTTCATACTTAACTTGGATCGTGTCAAGCCTAGTCTTCAAATCAACGATCTCATGGTGAGCGGTCTCAAGCTGCAGAGAAGTAGGGGCAGAAATATTAGACCCCTTAAAAGCAACAAGCTTAGAATCCAACCTCTTGATCTCCTCATCTGAGGAATAAGCTTCAGCTGCCATAGTCTTTGCCACCTCCTTGGCAACCCTGCTGTATATACATCATAGCAAGCAGAGTAGTCCTTCTATATTGAATCGTATGCTTTGCAAAGGAACTTGGGCAAACAACCTTTTTACCGTTATCAATAAACTCGGCACAAGCGTCCATGTCTTCAAGCAGATCTAGCTTCAAAGCACATAGATCTCAGCAGCCTCCCTAGAAGTATGCTTAGTGAATTTCTCACAGTTACCCACGCGAATAGTCTTTTCCTTCCTAGCAGGATTAGTCTCAGCAACAAAGGGAGTGAGCCTTGGCGCCACTTTAGCAACAGAGTCCACCTTATCGCTCTTCATAATAGCAAGCCTCTCCAAAGGTGAACCGGACTTAGCTCCCAACAAACATCTTGGTATAAAATTTGACACTAGGGGCACGATAGGACCTTTATGCCGAACAATCCTATCAGTAATCGTACTAGCCATTTTTGACATGCAGACGCCACATGCTCAGATCTAACAGCTTCATTTTTCGTCCCCTTGGAAAAAGTCAAGTCAATCACAAGCCTAGAGGTAGTTGGCAAACCCGTGCGAGCAGCGAAAGAAGTCTTTGGTTTTTTCTCAGCCAGTATTTCTTGAGCAGGCGGAGAAGATCCTTTTTCCCACCTTCACTTGCAGCAGGATCCACAACAGTGATTGGACGAACCAATGCATCTGCCTTGATCCTATTCACCTCATCTTTTGGGAGTAGCCCACGTTTCTCCTGATAAAGAGAGTTAAAGTAGCCAACGCCATTCGTGATACCCAGCAGGGGAGTTCAACCCAACATTCCAGCAGCTCATGAGGCCTGCAACCTCTTCATTTCTCTCAATCACCGGCCTAGCTTACGTCATGTCTAAAAGCCTAAAATGACATGAGCCATGTGACTCGCCTAACACTGCGCCCTAGCGCCACAATCCGCAGCCCCAACCACACAAGCTGCCCTTGGTTCTAGCCAAGTTGAGCAGCTTAAAGCAGTAGTCCCTGCCACACCACCCTAACGGCTGCCCCGCGGTAACATCATCCAAGAAGAAGACAAGGAAAATTAATTTTTTCTTACCTCGGTGCGGCACGAAGAAGACAAAGAAAGCAACGAAAGACGGTCCTTTGCACGGGCAAGATGTAGAAGATTGCTAGAGAAGGGGGAACACATATCTTCTAAGCTATCTCTCTTTTGTAGGGTAGAATAAATCGCTCTCCAAAGTTGATTTAATAACCCACTTAGGGTGGACTTAAATAGGTTTTGAGAGAAATTTATTTCCCTTTCCTAGAAGGATCTAATTTCCTATTAAAGAGATAATCAACATCAAAATAGGAAGCAGTCTTAAGTTTCCTAAAGCAAGATCTTTACACCTACTGCCATTTCCTGTGACCAGCCCAACAGGTGTGGGGGCATTTGTGGAGCCAAAAATAATCACAAGGTGACACGTGGATTTTTGACAAAAGAAGACAAAACTACCCTTGGGGCATACCGGGATTCCTATGCGCAAGCAGCAGACAATTATCCCTCAACCAAGTCAAAAGTGCCCAAAATAGGTATCAACTTAAAATCTAATTTATTCATATATTTCCTATTTCATTATTTAGCTAATCAATTAGCTAAATAAATATACTTATTCCATATTTCCTAAAACCCTTTTTTAAAACCATAATAATTGACCAATTAAGAGATTAATGGCCTAATTAATCCCCTAATTGGCAAACAAATCACCCCAAAATCATGCTAGGGTCCGGCCAATCCCATCAAAAAAATAATCCATCCTGTTCTCCACCTTTTCCACCATTTTCCCTTTTTAATTACCCTAATTAACTAGCCAATTAATCCCATAAACCACCAAAACATTCATTTTATGTTTAATTAGCCAATTAATCATAATAAATTGGCTAATTAAACCTAAATTAAACCCAAAAACCCTAGCTAGGCCGGCCACCTCCTATCCCCATATATAGTCTCCCATTTTCACCAAAAAGCCATTCCAACACTTTGGCAAAAATCCCAAAATTCTCTAAACACTCTTTCTCTCTAAATTCTAACTTTGACATCGGAGGTTCTTCGGCCAAAGCCCCCCCCCATTCATCGTGGGCGCGTGAGGCTCTTGACCTTAATCTAAGGTGTTAATTGTTTTGTAGGTGCAAAATTGTCCAAGATCAAGGAGAAAGAAATTTGCATCCACAAAATGTAATAGTATTGCCATAGGCGTAGAGTGCTATTGGCATTTTGACCACATTTGTTTTTATTTGCTTCCCACTTTATGTCTCGATCCCTCTCAGGCCTCAGCAAAGTTTTAATATTACTTGGGACTACGATTCACTAGTATATTTAGGTTCGAATTTGAAATGAATTCAACAAGATTAATTAATTTTACCTAGTGTTTGAAAGTAATAAATTTTAGATTCGAATGTCTTAAATGACGAATTCAATACCAATTTATTTCTCTCACCTCTCTTATCGTAAATATATTGTTTTATATAAAAATTAATACCAAGATTCCCCCAATGTGTTTTGCTTTTTTAATAGTGTTTCATCTTCACCAAATTCGTGAATTGGCGTTTCTATTTGAAATACCACTCTTATTTTAGTTCACTCACTTATCCAAGTATAAAACACCACCCACCCTTTAGTAGTACAACACTGGCGGCTAGATTTCAACTCTTGCCTATTTGCTTGTACTTTCTACTTGTTTCTTTAATTTCCAAATATCGGAAATGAATTAAAATTATGTTGGTTGTCTTCGAAAGTCCTCCTAATAGCATCTCACCAAAGTTTGTTACTCCAAACTACACAAGGCAAAAGTTAGCAAACGCCTAAACTACCACTTAATCTAATTGTTTGCATGTCCTATGTACTTTTATCGACAAAATGGGTGATGGATGGTGTTGATGTACAAAATCGGGTCGATTTTGGACCAATGTAAATCCGACAGTATCACACATACACATAGGAATACAAAGGTATATCGTGGTTTACACTAAGTTGGGGCTACGTTTACATGGGTGTAGATCTAGTTTCATTATGTAAAATGAGAGTTACATTGTTGTTGCTAAAGAGGCTAGAGTTTGTCATCTTTTTAAAATGTGTAAAGGTTAAGTTGGTTTATTAAAAAGAGGGCCAATCAGATTTTTAAAGGGAGGGAAAAAGCAACCAATTAAGGCCCCGTTTGGGATTGAGGTGATTTTAAAAAAAGCCACTGTGAAAAAAAGCTGAGGGTCATTTTTGTGTTTGGTAAACTGAAAAAAAAAGGCTTATTTTGGAAGCTGCTGTGAGAATAAGCTGAAAATCAAAGGAAAAGCTGAAGCTGCTATTTGCTGCTTTGAAAAAAAGCCAGTTTTTTCAAAGCACACGGAGTTATAGTGCTCCTTTAATGAAAAGACACACTATCATCCTGCTTTTTTTTTCCAAAAGCACTTTCACAAAAAAGTTTACCAAACAGTCTACTGGCTTTATTTCACAGCCGCTTATTCTCACAGCACAGCCGCTTATTCTCACAACAGCTTTTTTTCAAAGCACAGCAATACCAAACCAGCCCTAAGAAGAAGAGGAAAAGAAAAGAAAAAGAGGAAACAAACCTCCCATCCCGTCTGTACACCCGCACACCCACACGAGCAAATTCCGGCGAGTTTCACCCACCAGCACCCTTAATCAACTCCCCCTGAGCCTAAGAACAAGACCCAATCAGTTGTAGGGTCGTTGGAACATTGAGGAAGTCGAATCGAAGAACACCCATCTTAGGGTTCCGGCGGGTTTGAGTGAAATTGGAGCTCTTCCCGGCTTATTTGGCCTTGGTCACATATAGAAATCGATTCCTCATGTTGTGTAGATGAATTTTCATGTTTGAATCTTGTGATTTGGTGGAGAAATGAGAAAGTTATAACGATTTAAAGTTTGCCTAGTTTCCGTCGACCTCCGCCACTTTCGAGGCGTTTTCCGGCCAAATCACGGCGAGATAGCCATCGTGTAATGTACCAATTTCTTCTTCTCGTCAATAGCTACGATTTTCATTTTGAATCACTTGTTTTCGTTGAGTATTGACAAAGTTATGGACGTTGAAAGGTTGCCCAGAAATTCCGGCGAGTTATCAGTTTTCTCGCAGACAGCCGTCTTTCAAACCATTTTCCGACAACCTCCGGCCACCATTTGAACTCCAAGCTGGCATAATTTTGTTCTAAATTTCTCTAACTTCGATTTGGTATATTATAGGTTGAATTTGGTTGAAAAACAAGTGAGATATGGAGTTCCAAAGATCGCTCAGGAAATCTGCAAAATCTGCAGATTTCAGGCAAAGTCCCATTAAGTCCACCATTTGATTAGAATAGTAATCGACGATCCAACCATTGGATCATCACCAAACTTTAATACATTATAGTACGTAATATTTGAGGACTATAGAAACATACAGATCAGGAATCCGACGTACGGATCTTGCCAAATTGGATGTGTAAGTTTATAAAATAAATGTTAACCGCCACTTGGTTTTGGGCAATTGGCGGAGATCCGACCGTTGGATCGCAATGAAATTTTAGTATGTTATTCTAGAAGCATAATGTGAATCTTTGGAAGTTGAGGATTGAAAATCTAATGTGCGGATCTTCCGGATTGAGTTATACAAGGTTGTAGACCCTACCGTCAATCTTTGATCGACGATTGACTTATGGTCAATGGGTCTCAAACTATTTTAGAATGTCCTTGAGGATGTGTTTTATGTGAATTACGTATTCTATTGATGAGGATTATGGGATGTGGTTAATAATTGGCTGCAGGCGCCGATTGCTCGGGACTCCCCGATGGTTGTGTTAGGAAGTTGTAGCACGAACTCCAAGTGAGTGGATCTTTCCTTGCTCATCATATGTTTCATGATTGATAATTCTATAATGTTTTTAAATAAAACTAAGAAATTTATGCCATGACATATATATATTTATATGTTATAAAATACTACGAAATGGTTGAGTTAGATTTCATCGTGATCTATCCATATGCGTATCACTATAAATGATCTTTGCAAACTACGAATAACTTGATCCCTGTTTAGGGTAGGCAGTCTAACGAGACGTTAGATGCAGCCATATAAGAAATGAGATTAAATAATCGAGACCATAACCTTGTTTAAGGAATTGAGCAATGTGTGTGGGCTTTTGGTTTTCAGTATATATTTATATACTTGATATTTTCCCAGAAATATATTTAAATGAGATTATGCCTTGAATGCCATGCATATAAGTTTATAATTCGTATATGAATTGGTATATGATGCATTATATATAATTGTGTTGCTGTGAGCGCTCTGAAGTGCAAAGGTGAACGTAGGACATTTAGGTAAGTTTAGGTAAGTTCAGGTAAGTTTAAGTAAATTCAAGCAAGTATACGGTATTACATGATTGATGAGATATGTGATGAGATATGAATATGTCGTATGGGTCACTAGAGGTGACTCTAACTTATATGTTAGCCATGATTGATGAGATATGAATATGTCGTATAGGTCACTAGATGTGACTTCGATTTATATGCTAGCCATGATTGATGAGATATGATTATGTCGTATAGGTCACTAGAGGTGACTCCAACTTAGATTGATGAGATATGTGATGAGATATGATTATGTCGTATAGGTCACTCGAGGTGACTCCGACTTAGATTGATGAGATATGTGATGAGATATGATTATGTCATATAGGTCACTAGAGGTGACTCCGACTTATATGCTAGCCATGATTGATGATTGATGAGATATGTGATGATATATGATTATGTCGTATAGGTCACTAGAGGTGACTCCGACTTAGATTGATGAGATATGTTATGAGATATGAATATGTCGTATAGGTCACTAGAGGTGACTCCGACTTATATGCTAGCCATGATTGATGAGATATGTGATGAGATATGAATATGTCGTATAGTTCACTAGAGGTGACTCCAACTTATATGCTAGCCATGATTGATGAGATATATGATGAGATATGATTATGTCGTATAGGTCACTAGAGGTGACTCCGACTTGTGTACTATTATGAGTTATTAATCGCATGATTATTTGATATTATTGATGACATGCTGTGTTGTGGTGCATTATGATTTCTCTGGAAATTATACAGGTGTTGTAACGAGGGATTACATGTGTTATATGTTTTCTATTAGTGTTTTACTTACATGGCCACTCATCCTTATCTTGTCTTCACCCTCCAGGTATTATTAGTTGAGTTTTATTATCAATAAAGACTCACGGTGATTCTTAGTATCGGAGACTATTTCGAGGGTACGATGCTTATATCATTTTTTTTTTCTGTACTTGCTTATGCTTTAACATCACGTGTGAAGTTGGTTCATTCCCGCTCACCAGTGCACTCTGGTATTTAGGCACTCTTAGGTTTAAAATTATTCACAATTTTCCACACCATCACACTTTATGGCTTCGTCACCTTCCAGGTGTCGGCCAGCACAGCTTGATTCAGAGTCCTAGTGGACATTCCGGGTTGGGGTGTGTCAAAATCCATAATTTATGCGATTAAAAATCTTAAAGATGAATTATACTCTCCTATATATTGTGTCTATATATAGGTACGTTCATCAAAACTAACCAAAAAATTGTTGTAACAAAACATGGGTACATTTTCAAAAAAAAAAGGAAAAGATATTAGGCTTAATAACATTATTAAATTTCTTCTATTAAACTTGACATGGATACATTTTCAAATCAACAAAATAGAATGTACCCATATAAGTATAAAAATGGAATCGAGAAAAGATTGAATGAATTTTATATAAAAAATGGGTACATTTTATATTAAAAAAGGGTACATTTTTCATATAACAAATTGGTATATTTAAGAATGGGTCCATATAAGATTGAAAAATTGAAAAATTCTCATAAAAATTTAATGGGTACAAACTTATTCTAATTTTATTTTTTATATTTTGGAAATGTTTGAATTGAAAATTAACTAGGAGTTTAATAAGGGTGTGAGTATTAAAACTCTAAATCAATTACTAATTTTTATTATAAAATTTGTATAACTTACATGTAATTCATTAATATATTAATGTTAGGGACTTTGATTAAAATCTAAAAACTGATAAGGTCTTAATCAATGAACATTAGAAGTTAGGGACCGGATACTAATTTTTCCTATATATATATATATATATATATTGCAAATTCTTATGAATAACCGATCATAGCACACCTCACTTTGCTAGAGAGCTAAATAAGTGACATCTTTCGACGAAAGAATTATAAACTTTTTACCGATTGAGACTTGGATAAATAACCAAATCCAAATTGAATATGCTCATAAATTGCTTGATTCTACAGCTGCAGTATTGTTAATCCAAACTGAAGATGTTGCCGGTTGCCAACACAATGTTGCTAATCCAAACTGAAGGTGTGCTAGCAAGATATTTAGGATAATAGTATTTTTCTCAGGATCTGAGAAGGTTTCACGTAGCGTTTGAGTTGTTTGTTTGTTTGTTGAGCTGAAGTGCTTCTCATGTTGCACAACCACTTCTATTTATAGGGATGGATTTCAAGATAATCAAGCTTGCCAAGGTAAAGTCCTGATAAGACTATGCCTCCTAGGCACCTACTTGGATATCCTTTGACATTATCTCTTCAATCCCTTATTTAACCGAAACTCAATCTCTATCTGGTTTTTTCAGTCCCCTCAGGATAACCTAAAACGTCATGAAAAGGTGGTATGATCATTATATATAAGGCAAAAGATATGCAAGTTTTTCACTCAACGATGAGGAATTGAGGATAGAGGTTCTAACTATAAGCAAAGCTGATAAACTGGCACTTTTGCAAGTGGCAACAACAAAAGCTGCACTTTTCCCTATTCTTTGAGAGATTTTTCAGTGTAACTGGTACACAGAGTGGTACACCACGTATCATTATAAAAATGGTGGAATATATGTGTCAAAACGTTAATAACTTAAAAAATAAAATTTCTCACCACTTCTATAAAACACGTAGTGTACTACTTGTGTTTCGGTCACAATGAAAAAAATTTCCTATTCCTTTTGCTTTGGTGGCCACCAACAAAACTTTGTTAGCAATTTTAACCTGAACTATATCCGAATCATAGCTTTACAAGTCATATCCCAACTTTTATACAAAAAGACAGACCTCTTCTATTCTTCCTGGTGGGTGGTTGTTTTTTTGAGGTTCGGCCAACTTCCAGCTGCAATTTTATATGCCAAAATTACGGGATACGTAGTTACGTTCCGACATACGTTATATACAAATATGCTCTAATTCCAGGAAAATCTCGTTTGATTTCCCTTAATTTCTTCTTCTTTTTCTTTGTAGGGGATCTCAAATGTAATAGTTGCCGTATGGTGCTGTTGACATTTTGACCACGTGTGTTTTTATTTGCTTCCCACTTTATGTCTCTATCCCTCTCCAAATGAACAATGCGGCTGGTTTGTTTTCACAAAAGAGGAGTTACAAACATTTCGTGTTTTGACCACGTTTATTTTTCTTTGCTTCCCACTTATGTCTCTATCCCTCTCCAAATGAACAATGCGGCCGGTTTGTTTTCACAAAAGAGGGGTTACAAACATTTTACAAAGGAGGATTCGAATTTAAAACCTCTTCTAATGTATATTATTAAATAAAAAATTAGTTATATGGTAATTAATCCACCGGGGGTACATCCCTTCCTTATTAAACAAAAGATTTTAAGCTACATACATATGAAATTATTTTCAAACAATAAATGTAAAGGTGAGGATATTAAGTAGGAGTCGATTAGAGATTCTACGGGCCGTTTATGGAGAGGGAACCTTATTTTTAATATAAAAAAAATAGGAATTAGTTGTGGGATTCACTTTACATCAAATTTTAACAATCCGAACCATTTATTTTGTAAGTCTCGATTCATAGATCATCTTTGAGAAAATTCAATTCAATGGGAAACCATTTGCTTATTTAATTATCACGATGAAATTTCATTGTTTCTTATAGAACAAAGTGTTGGTCAATTTCTTTAAACTCAATTAGATGTCTCAAATATTTCCAATTTGGCTAATATTTTACAAAAATTGTCTATGAGGTGCAATCTGAAAAATAGACGATTTAGATTATTGAAATTCGATGTGGTGTGGACCCCACGACTAATCTCTAATATATATATATATATATTACACATATTAACTAAACCGGTCGAATTATATTTGTGACTGTGAATACCATATATGATGTTTGAATTTACAACACGTTTCATGCTTTCATTTTTTGGCATTACCTAAGTGTAAAGTGTAAATATGACGTTGCATAGTTGGCGGGTGAAAGGCAGGTGAGGCTTCAACTTTTACGAGAAAGGACGTTATGCCTTCTGAGAAGCACGCGGTTGTTTCCACGTTTCTTTCAAAAGCATGGCGCACTAAGAGATGGAGTTTAGCTTGAGTTTCTCATGCGTTTTACACTACTGTTTCCACCATCCAAAGTCGGCAAAGGTGGGTTTCCAACAGCCTACCTCCATCTGAATGGACAATTATCAAAGAGATGATGTAAATTTTAGGATTTAGCTATAATACTTACATGTAATTAATATAATATATTTTATTTAATATATTCACAAAAAATATGTGTTGTCAAATGAAATTGTATTACATGTAAGAATTATAGTCGATCTTGTAAATATAACAATGGTTGGAAAAGTTAGCAAGTTAGCAATTTAATTTAGGGAATTGCTATTAGTATTTCAAAAATCTTATTCTACACTCATCATAAGTGTATTTTTCTTTCTAATTATAGAAAGTTTGGAATACCAAATGAGATTTTTGGAATACTAATAACAATTCCCTTTAATTTATTTTTATTTAAGTTACTTTGGTGTTTTATATCTTAAATTCTTTTAGTAGAATAACGATTATGATTCATTTCCTGTTTTTTACTCGGGTTCAAGATTACTTCCTAGTTTATTTATTGTTTTATATTTGTTTCATAATTACGTCTTCATAAATACAGCTCTTGTAATCTCGTATAAATTAAGTCTTGACATGATCAAGATGTAGTTCTTTCTTTATGTAGCCACCTTGTCAAATTATGGTCTTCTTCTATATTTTATTCAATGGAATAAAATTCAAAATTTGTGATCAAGTTTTATTCTTTTCTTGTCATTCGAATTTATCTTTATGCTAAAATTCACCACAAAATCAAAAAATCAAAAAATAAAAAAAAATCAAACGCATTCAAAATAACTAAAAATGATGTGAAATCAATTTGTTTTCTTCTATTCATTTTTATCAAAAGTTCAACCTACATCATCTGTAATAGTTTAAAACAAAACAATTTAAATTTATACTATCATCTAAATTCCTGTATTTGGAATCCTTCCGTCCAAATGGGCATATAGTGTCAAGATTTTATCCTTGTGTGATTAGAAAAAGACTTCACATTAGGCATGGTTCAAACAAAAGGACAAATGAAATGCAAAATTAGACATAAACATCAAAGCCAGTTGGATTATTGATCGATGCATGAAGTAGTTGAAAAGGATGTGTATGGTATTAAACGTGTGGAAAAACGCAGGCCATACCTCAATCAAATTAGAGTTGTGGGCGCCCCTAAGCCTAACTTCAGTTTCATTGGACAAGGAATGAATGAATGAACGAACGCATGCTTTAAGAGGAGTTCGATCGCATCCACCTAACAAAAGATGAAAAGGGTTGGCCTAATTTGGTGGCAGCTTCTTACCAGATCGGATAAACGAGGTGTATATACGGGGTTATATTATATATATATATATCGCGGACTCGTTCATCTTTTTGTTTTGGAAGTGAATGATTTTGCAACTAGTTGTGAGTTGTGATTGATTTCATACAGAAGCCTTGAAATTATTATAATTAGATACTTTCTTCTTGATGGGGTGTGTACATAACACAAAGACTGCGCTTATTATAGATAAATATACAAGTTGGGTTTTTTTCCCAATTAAAGTTGTACTATATATAAATTAATCTAATTAATTAAATGGTTTTAAGAAAGATTTGGATTTGGGTGTAGTGGAAGACCACAATATTTAAGTCAAGAAGGAATAGTAATTTTCATTAACACACACGAACACACAAACAAAATTACAAGGGTTGCCGTACGAGTACATTCTTTAGTGACCAATACATTGATCGGAAGATAATTCGCACAAATAAGCATAAACAGTAAATTCCTAATGGCTACCACAAACATCTCCCTACCAGCACAAGTACCTCGGTCAAATCCACCACAAAGATTGCATGCGCATCAGACCTATATTGAGGCACACACAATTTCATCACTGGCAAGCATGACCACAAAAACCATCACTTACAAACGAGGCCATATCACGCGCTAGGCGAGATATTACCCACTAAATGCGGTACTTACGAAACATACACTAATCCGAGAACGGAGTCCACCGTTGGCTTATCTCCACCGATCAGGTCCTCTCCACCTGAGATGATACCGCATCTGTAAGATCCGCCGCTCTTGCAAACCAAGCATTTTTTTTTCCTTTTAATATGTTTAGCTGAGTTAGTTACGCTAGTTAAGAGAATCTTCTTCTTAGCATTTCTCATTAACATTACAACTGCGCTAGTTAAATATATTTTGAAATTAACTTTGTTGCCAAAGGAGTGACCATGAAGTAGAGGCTTATAATTAAATTATAGGAGTAATTAGGTTTTCATCCTTATTTTTACTACTCTATTGATTAAAACCTTATTACTTTTCAATTTTTGATCAAGGTCCTTTGTATTAATAATATCATTAATTATTTCAATAATAAAATATTTTTTATTTATAAATATATTCATTTAATATTAAAAATGTTACAATTAGTATATTTATATTTATGGCTAAATTTTTTATCATATATTTTTATTTTTAGTTTGTACCCATTTTTAATTTGCAACCCTTTTTAATTTGTACCAATTTTCCTTTCAATTTTAATTTGTACCCATATATTAATTTCTTTTTGTGCCCATATTTTTTAAAGTTTTATTTGTATTGTACCCATATTTTTTTATTTATTTGTACCCATTTTTATTTTTGCTAAATGTACCCATTTTGAAGAATGTACCCATGTTTTGATACAATAATTTTTTGGTTATTTTTTATGAATGTAACCATGTTTACACACACACACACACACAATAGTATATTTATATTTTAATATTTTTAATCCCACAAATTATGTTTTTTATTTAAAATCTCATTAATATAAACAACTATAAATTTTAACTTTTAATTTAAAAAATATAGTAACGTACATAGAAATAAATTATCAATTAATTTTAGGGACTTGGATCAAAAATTGAAAACCAACAAAGTTTCAGTCAAAGATTGTTCATAACTAGGGACCGCATCCAAAGTCTCCCTAAATTATATATATAACAGTAAACATCATGTTGCACATGCATAGTTGACTCATCCCTCCCGGCCCTCTCTATAAACATAGGCTTGTTTCAGACTCCAGAAATCACTTGTGAACTACACCATATACACATGCCAAAACGGTATTAGAGAGAGAGGCAGAGAGAGATTGAGTGAGAGAGATGGGAAACATGAAGTGCGTAAAGAACTCCAACTCGATCATCATCCTGGTTCCATATCCAGCACAAGGACATGTCACTCCCATGCTTAAATTAGCTTCAGCCTTCCTCAGCCAAGGCTTTAAGCCAGTGATGGTCACTCCAGACTACATTCACCACCAGATTGACCGAAAAGTCGAACCCAAGGACAAGATTTTGTGCATGCCAATCCCGGATGGATTGGACAAGGACACCCCGAGGGACTTCTTTGCCATTGAGAAGGCCATGGAGGACAACATGCCAAGCCATCTGGAAAGCCTTGTCCGTCAACTTGATAAGGATGGTGATGAAGTTGTGTGCGTAGTTGTTGATTTGTTGGCATCGTGGGCTATAGATGTAGCCAATCGATGCGGAGTAGCCTGTGCTGGGTTTTGGCCTGCTATGCATGCTACTTATCGCTTGATCACTGCAATTCCAGACATGATCAGGACAGGTCTCATTTGTGCTGATACAGGTTAGTTGTTTATATATTTTCTATAGTATATGCATCATGCATGATATCAATCAATGTCTCCATTTCTCTTTCATATTTTCCCTCATTTATTCAGGAGAACAACTTACATGATATAAGTACACTACCACTATAACGTTTTGTGTTAATAGTACAACAACATGTGAATAAAACTGATATATATTTGTCAATATATTTATGTCATAAAAAACTCCTTCGGTCAGTACTATATCTTCAAGTTGTCATTTCTATATGAGTATATTGTTACTTATTCCAACTTGATCATATTGTTTATCACACCTTTTTGTATAGATTATTTGGACTTAATTAATGTGTTCTAGACTTCTACTAAGAGATGTGATAACTAAACTGTATTGTTGGGCTCCTACGTAGAAGAAGTGCATTTATTTTCATTTACAAATCATAGTCTAACATGCACACATATATATACAAGTTGCTTATTAAAATTACAATATATACATATATACATATGTCAATTTTCATTTGTCAGTCAATAATTTTATAGTACATGTAGGCATTATTCTAATTAGGAACAACATGTTATATGGGGTGTGCTTCCGTTAAACACACATGTATTGTGTGTGTGTATATTTTTTTTTTTTAACAAATGATGTTATCTACACATGTGTGCTTCACTTAAACACACATGTATTATGTGTGTGTGTGTATATATACTTTATTAACAAACGATATTATCTACACGAAGATAGAGGAGGTGGGCTTAGCCTCACAATATGGGCTAGCAATAATATGTTTCAAATTTGCGTTTGGTGAGAATCAAACCTAAAACCTCTTACTTATAAGTGAAAATGACTACCACTCGATCGTATTACTAAATGACATTATGTTTATGTATTGAGGTAAGCAAGTTGGACAAGGTTCTAAAAGACGTTAAGCACTAGTCGGGCAGTGGGTTGGGGCCTAGAGCCTAGGCGAGCGCCTAGGCGGACTAGGCAGATTTAAGTAAATCTATTATATTTCGTGTAAATAAGTGTATGTTTATACTTAAAATATATATAATTTCATTATAAACTATAAAATAGAATGACATATATATATATTATGAAGTATTTGAAAATAATGAAAACATGGGGAACAAGGATATAATGTGTGTTCATTTAAGTATGCAACAAGTCTCTTAAAAAAAAATACAAAATGAAAGTTATCTATTTTCTATCTAAGTAAGCCGCGATCTAGGCGGGTGCCTAGGCGGTCTAGGCACCCTTTCTTAAATTTCAAACGCCTAAGTATTAATCGGAGCGATGACCAACCACCTAGCGCCTAAACGAAGCCTAGGCGGCGTTAAGGGGGGATTTGTAGAACAGTGGTTATAAATATGTTTATACAACACCGATAAATATATGGTG
Source organism: Malus domestica (assembly GCF_042453785.1). NCBI lineage: Eukaryota > Viridiplantae > Streptophyta > Magnoliopsida > Rosales > Rosaceae > Malus > Malus domestica. The sequence goes on along the minus strand of NC_091677.1, from coordinate 11,415,681 downwards.
GACCAAAAATATCAGTTATCAGTGGAAGTTCACATGAGAAGCGAATTGAATATAGTAACAAATCAAGGCATATGAACTTCGTCACCGTTGAACGTGTACGGTGTATCAATTAGTTGAACATGACATTGATTTTTGTAATTTAAAGATAATTAAAATAGACACGTTCCAACATTAACGAGGCAAATTAAATTGGTTATTGAACTTCTGGAAAGAAAAATCACGTGTCCTTGTAGATAGATTATTTTATGTTTGGAGTATTTTTTTTTATACCACTAGTACGAAAAACACTTCGCGCGACGCAGGTCCTTCGTCGCGCAAAGTCCCAAATAGTCGCGCAACACCTAGCACAACGAACCTTCGTCGCGCGTAAACCGTCGCGCAAAGGCAGTGACAGAAGGCTTTGCGCGACGAACATAGTACATGCGTCGCGCAAAGCTACTTTGCGCGACGCAACCTACGTCGCCCAAAGCCACTTTGCGCGACCAAAGGAAGCTCTTACCTTTGGAGTGATGAGAGTGAGTGAAGTGAAGTCTTGGAATTGGAGTGATGATTGAACTGTTGGGTCTTCTCAGTTTTGAGTGAATGTGTTAGAATTGGAGTGATAAGTGTGATAAATGACCGAAGGAAAATAATTTCTATTTTCACTTTGCGCGACGGAGATGGGCAGTGGTCGCGCAAAACAGCTTTGCGCAACGCAATACTTCGTCGCTCAAAGTAGTTTTGCGCGACCACTGCCCATCTCCGTCGCGCAAAGTAGTTTTGCGCGACCATTTCCCATATGCGTCGCGCAAAGTTGGGATAAAAGCGGTAAATATGCTTGGTTTGGCGCCAAAATCTTGCGCGACCCACCTTCGTCGCGCAAAACAGTTTTGCGCGACGAAGGTTACGTCGCGCAAAGTGCCGTTGCGCAAAGTAGATTTGCGCGACGCTTTGTGTTTATCGTCGCGCAAACATACTTTGCGCGACTAAATTTTCTTTGTCGCGCAAATTTCCGTCGCGCAAAGTGTTTTTTCTACTAGTGTACAATGATATATTTTTAATAAGTGATAAGAAATAAATTGATTGCCAACTCGCTATCTTTAAAGTGAAGAGAAATATTACTAGATCGTAGCACTAAGGGACATTATATCTTTCTATTTTTTTAACTTCGGCGGTATGCGGTGAATTTTATTAATGACGAAAAAAGAAGTTAAACCTAATCAATGAGACATAACCTTACCCCTTATAATACAAGAAAATAAAAAATAACTGATAAAAAATAATTACATCTAGTCAGGAGAAACATTTTATCTTTTATTTCAATCACATATTCCATTTAAAATTTCAAATGCTGTAACAATTAAAGTAAAATGTATTTCTTCTGAAGTCTCATGTATTATATTTATTGATCACATTGTTGATCGTATTTTTCATACGAATTAGACCATATCTTGTACATCACTGAATCTCAAGTATATTCATGTATGAGTTAACACCATGATACATAGTTTCATAATATTAAGACACTAATGTGATACCCTACTAATGTGCTATTGTTATACTACTGGCAGGATTTCCAAAACAACTAGGTGGTATATGCTTACCTAATCAGCCTGTGCTCTCTACTGAAGAGCTGCCATGGTTGATTGGCACTCCAGCTGCAAGAAAAGGAAGATTCAAATTTTGGACTAGCACCCTAGAGCGATCGAAAACGCTTCAACGGATCCTTGTAAATTCTTTCCCGAATGAATATTCCACCAATGATGAACAACAACTTCTCGGTGATCAATTGGTTAAGAGCACCAAAACCCAACAACCACTTGTTTTCCCAATTGGTCCTTTAAGCAAGCACACAACCACCAAGAACCCTAGCTTTTGGGAAGAAGACACAAGCTGCTTAAACTGGCTAGACAAGCACAACCCTAACACAGTTGTTTACATCTCTTTTGGAAGTTGGGTTAGTCCAATTGGAGAGGGTAAGGTGAGAAGCTTGGCCTTGGCACTTGAAGCTTTGAGAAAGCCATTCCTTTGGGTGCTTGGATCTTCATGGCTTGGAGGGTTACCAATTGGGTACTTGGAAAGAGTAGCAAAACAAGGCAAAGTTGTGTCATGGGCGCCACAAATGGATGTCTTGCAACACAAGGCAGTGGGATGCTATCTCACACACTGTGGGTGGAATTCAACAATGGAGGCCATTCAATGCCAAAAGCCTCTCCTGTGCTATCCAGTGGCTGGGGACCAATTTGTAAATTGTTCATACATTGTGAACGTGTGGAGGATTGGGGTGAAACTAAGTGGGTTTGGACAGAGAGATGTTGAGGAAGGATTGAGAAGGGTGATGGAGGAGGATGAGATGAGCAACAGGATGAGGAAGCTAAATGAAAGGAGTATGGGAGATGACGCTAATTTGAGATTTGTGTCCAATCTCACTGCTTTCACTGATCAGCTTAAGGTGTTAGCACTTGGGTATTCCAGTAATGGTGTTTATGACTATGATTTCTAGATTAATTATTCTATTTCATTCTTATGTAATTTTGTTAGAGAGAGAATGTTTTTTTACTGTTATTATGTAGGGTGATACTTACGTCAAATTAAATTATAGTGTTGGAAGGAGATTTGAACTTGAGCGCATGAAGGAGCACATCCACTGTAGTAAATGTAGCCACTGCACATCTACAATGAATTTAAAAAACTTTAGACTGCAATTAGTTTAATTAAGTTGTAATTAGTTGACTCCTTGAACTTTCTTAATCAACTTGATGAGAACTATGCATAAACCAGAGCCACAAAAGAAAAGGAGAGACGTTCACAAGCAACACAAAGAAGTTTCCCAAATCTTTTTGTAGTTTTACGCGTGACAAGTTACATAAACGACTACATAGATTGGCATGCACTTAAGTAAGAAAACCATGGTACTTTATAGTAGAGATTAATTCATAAAAAGAAACTGGCTAGGGGTAATGATACATGCATTTGGTGCAAAGGGAGTTACTTGAAGAATAAGGGTGTGTTTGAGAAAATTATCTTCATTAGTTGATAAAGAATATCATTTTATACATAGTTGAGTATAAATGTGGACGTAATTACATTGGTTATAGCGGATGTGCGCACAGTTTGCATGAGAATTTGAATTTACTCCTCACACGTTAGATTGGTTTAAAGTAGAGTATCATTTGTATCCCAAATATGTAGTACAATACACTGGATACAAACGATGTTCTTATTCTACCATTCTTCATTTCTATCAATGTGATTTGATAGTCAAGACCATTTATTTTTAAGGAAAACTAATGAAAAGGGCTTGAAAACTTTGAGTTTTAATGATAAGGACAAAATAAAGGGTAAAGTGAATAGTACCAGGATTGACTTTTTAGTGTAAAAATGTGGTTTTTCGTTAAAGTGAACAGTACCGGGTGCTTTTCGTTAAAGTTCCCTTTATTTTTTGGGTCACTTAAAATCACCTAGCAAAAAATCAACGTTGCAAAGATTTAGTTTTTTTTTTTAATTGCCAAAGCTTGAGGTATCTCACACCTCGAAGGATATGATTAATCTCCAATGGCGCCTTGAAAGGTTAAAGACATTTCAACCCACCCTTGACCACCTTCAAATGACACACCTCTTCCCAAATCTTTTTAACTAGGGAATTACCATGTTTTGCCAGCTTTGTGCCTCGAACTCAAGACTAAGGAGCATACCTGACTTTCTATGGCAATGGCATTTTCACTAGACTACTTGCGATGGTCGTTGCAATAATTCTTGGAGAATTACTAAGAAGATGAACTGATCATTAAATAACATTTTGCATGATGAAAAAAAAATGATAAAAGATAAGGGAAATGTAGCTAGCACGAAAAATAGCCAATCACAGCATACACTAAACTCTCAAGAAAAAAAAGGCTCTAATTGATATTCCAAATCATGATTCACACGGTTTACAGAAGTTGGAATTGTTTCACTTTGTGCGTGTTGGTTTCATGGTTTTTTATTTTTTTAAAATACTTTTTTTATAGAAAAGATACAAATTAGATAAAATCACCCATATTACAATCAGTACCAATACAATTAAGTAACAACGCTTTGTCATAGGTGGCAAGGTTCTGTCCCAAACATGAAAATTATGATACATAAATTCCGTACAAATAACAGCATTCGCTAAAAAATTTACTTCTTTAAACATGATTCTAAGTGATCACATCAAAAACTGAAGTCAACCATTTAATATAAGGAAAACTAATGAAAAGGGCTTGAAAACTTTGAGTTTTAATGATAAGGACAAAATAAAGAGTAAAGTGAATAGTACAAGATTGGCTTTTTAGTGTAAAAATATGGTTTTTCGTTAAAGTAAACAGTACCGGAAGTTTTTCGTTAAAGTTTCCTTTAATATATTCTAAAATGTACCTCAAAAGCCAAATAATAGAACAAACCCCTTTTATATAAATAATGACCAACTTCGAAGCACCTTCGAGACACTTTTTTTGCGTTGGTTTACTGTCGGGAAAGAGGGAATGACGTCTTCCTTCCTGGCTTTTATTTTTTTATTTTTTATTTTGACCCTTCATTTGGTTACCAAGTCAAATTTCGAAAGAAAAAAGCTTGATATTCCCCAAAAATATATACAATAAAGCCGTTTTAAAAAAAGATTTAAAAAAGAATAATCTGTTTAAAGTCATAACAGTTTTAGAAAAACTAACGAAAAGTCTAATTTTTTTTTTAGTTTTAATAGAAAAATGACAAATAAACGTGTAGTAAATAGTATCAGAAAAAGGTAAAAATATGATTTTTCGTTAAAAGTGAACAGTACCAAAAGTATTTTATAAAACTTCCTAAATTTTTTAATACTAATTTGAGACCAATTTAGGTATAAGAGTAAACTTCATAACGTAATATGTTATAATTTTTCTAAGTCACATCTTGAGGACACTTTCATATAGTTATGATTTTTGCTTTGAGATGCGTTTAATGCCTTTCTTTTTGCACAACTTCATACGAATACTGATTTTTCATATTGATCTTACGTGACAGATTGATTTGACAGAGAACAAAAGAAAGTTATTCAATACCCCTTACGTATACAACAGGGCCTTGTGCATAGAAGAACGCCTACAAGTAAAGAATGTACATATGTTCAATAAATAAAATACTTGATGCTCAAAGAATTCTATTTAAGAAAACAACATTCTTTAAGGATGCATAAAGTTTTTTATTTATTTATTTTTATTTTTTTTAACAAACGATCCTAAGGGGAGGGCTGAGATTATCCTCACAATGGGCTAGTAATAGTGTAGCTCAAACTCGCTTTTGGCGAGCATCGAACTTAAAACATCTCACTTACAAGTGAAGATGAATACCACTAGACCGTAGTACTAAGTGTATTAAGTAAGTGTAATGCTAGGGAGACAAAAAATGTAAACTAAAAATTTGCAAACCAAATGATGTGTCAGCAATAGGAAATAAGCATGTTAATCAACGGTTAAGTAATAATCTTATCATCTACAACTATATTATTTGGTTTGCAAAATTAATTTAAAAAATTTAATCTCCCTAACACGATCCATTAAGCAATAGCCCCCCTAAATTGTAAAATTGGTTTCAACCTAATTTTATGATTTTATAGAGGTTGTACTGTAAAATCTGATTAGTTTCACATTTTAATCCTCTTTTTCATTTTCCCCAGATATTTATTATACAGTTCAACTGCCTAAAGGTAATATATATTTACAATTATATTCATATTTGTATTATCTTATTTTATTCAGTTGCATATCTTGTAGTTCATTCAATTCCCTGTTTGGTTGCTGAGAAAATACGACAAAGAGAAAACTTGGATTTGAGATCTTCCTGTTTGTGGATTGCTTCTGTGGACTGCAATATTCAGTTCAACAAGTTCATTTGATTTAATTAAAGCTCAGCTGAGAGGTACAAAGATTTTCTCTGCAGATTTTTTTTTTCTCAGGAACTGAATTTAGCTACAGGTTCTTATTCCCCCTGCTTGTATATACAATTTATACTTTTGTGCTTTTCAATTATTTTTAATTTTTTTTGCTGCTGCTATTGAATTGCTTTCCTTTCACACTTTTATCTACTGTTTGGCTGGTGAGAAAGTGAAATGAAATAGAAAATCAGATTATGTCATGATCAATCACTGTGTTTCCCATTCAATTCAAGTCAAGCCTTGTACTTTCAAGAATTTGATGATAATAGAAATCAAAGATGCAAACTTTTCGTTTTTTTTTTCATTTCTTTTCTAAATTTTCTCAGCAACCAAACAGAGGATAAGTGAGGGGGCAAAAATGATATGTCATTAATCCGTACATTATTCTGACATTGTTGCGGGTCTTTTAGCTCGTAGCTACCGCCATGGCGGTTGTTGTGTTTTGGATTACTTTGGTGAGTTATTACGCTTGACATGTTTTTGCAGGGGTGTGTAATCTTTGTAGTTGAGCCAGTATGAACGGAAACTACAGCAATGCAAGTGCGAGTTCCAGCTCGAGTTTAGATAGCAGCACTCACGGTACGGAGGATGATCAAACCATTGCAATCATCTTGGGAGAAGAGGAAAAGCTGAAATTTGATGGCACGCTTGGGAAAAGACTGTGCCACTTAAATTCGATTCCGGTATGTTCCTCGCTAGTCGTTATGTCTACAATGTTTTGTCTTCCCTGATTGAAAAATTGTACAGGTGTGCCACCATAAGGCATCTTTTGTGTGTGCTAGAGCGTGTGTGTATATGAACATATGTATTCATGTGTCGTATCAATTCTATCGAAAAACTACATCTGAATTCTTAATTGCAAGTTCCGAACTGAAGTGTCATTCTTAATTGCTGATCTTCTGTCACCAAATCTACGTCTGAATTCTAGTGTGATAAAAAACTTGCAGTGAATTAACACAAGTATATTTTTATGTAAGTTAATGATGCTGGCAGAAAATAGGGATGTGCTAACTAATTCACACCCTTTCACAGTTCATGATAACTGGGAATTGGAGGTGTTACTTATACATGCCTTTAGATGTAAATTTGTGCTGGTATAGAAATGTATGTAGTATGGGATATGAAATCTTGTTGCTACTTAGATGCGGGCCTTTGATACTTTTGACACACTAATTTTTCTTCTTTAGATGAGCACCATTTTCCTGTCTCATACGCAATTGATTGCTATGTCTGTTGGAATTGAGGAGACATTTTTCAAATGCCGATAAGTCTATTTTACTTGTTTAATTCTTGCTCCACTGTATGAGATAGTTTGTTTGCTCCTTTATCTTAAGATAAAATAATACACTCTCTACCTACTGTCTGAGCAGTGCATATACGTATGAGCTAACCTTGTTGTCCATTTGACTGAAAATTGGGTAGCTTATTGGTATTTAACTGTATATACATATGTACTCACTGATTTATTGTCCATTGCAGCACACTCCCCGGGTAAATGGGGAGATACCTGATGTGAATGATGCAACCCAAGACCATGAGCGCCTGTCGGCAAGGTTGTAATTTCTGTAATGAGCTCTCTACACAATTTCTGTAACGAGCTTTCCCTTATTCAGTGCTTATAGTACACCACGGGTTAGGGAACATAGTTTGATCATAACTTCACAAATTTTATTTTCTCAAAACAAACTTTAGAAAAATCCTTCTTTCTTTTTTCTGAAAAGGCAGGGTGGGGTTTATTGTGAACTGCTCATTGCAAATATCCCGGTATCCTTTGCTACTTTCCTTTTGGGTATTATTTGTTGGTGAACTACTGAGAGATGTAGCTATGACCGAGCAGCTTGTTGTGCACTTGGGTTTGTAAATGGATGATTTGATAGCTGGAAGAATCATCTTGATTGTAATATCTTTTTATTGGTTCAGGCTGGCAACATATGATTTATCTGAACTGCAGATCAAGGGCGATGGAAACTGTCAGGTTTGGCTACAATAATTAATTTATCACCTTATTGTTTTCAAAGATTTGCATCTGTTGACGTTCTATTTATCTTTATACATTGATTTGAAACGCAAAGGCATACCACATGTATATTGTTATCATTTTATGTATTTGTTATTTTGTTTACTTGGGTTAAGTCGGCGTAACCCTTGATTTATCAACCTACATTAATTTGTTTACAGCCCTCTTTTTCTCTTTTTGGGAGGAGAGGGGTTTTCGAGTAATTCCAAGATATTTGGTTAATATGCTGCAGTTTCGAGCATTAGCAGATCAATTGTTTCGGAATCCAGAATACCACAAGCATGTAAGAAAACAGGTGATAAAGCAGGTACGGCTGATGAAGCTCCTTTCAGTCCATTCAATTCTGAACTTAGTTTAGTTATGTACCTTGACCTAATATTTTCATTTATTACTAGTAGTCGATATGCAAATCTTAGTACCTCACTGTACGGAGTGGACGCAAAATCTTAGGAGTAACACTAGGATAGCCGTTTATGTTTGCATTTTTCCTTGCTTTTCGAATTTCACAAAAAATGGAGCTTAATTCTGGTTGCACGTTTTCTGTATGTTTCAGCTAAAGCATCACAAAAAACTTTACGAAGCTTATGTCCCAATGAAGTACAGTCGCTACCTGATGAAGATGAAAAAGTTAGATTTCTGCGTTCATGCCTATTATTTAGTGAAAAATTGAGACATTTTGCAATATATATATTGAACTGTTACTAAAAGTTAAATGGATTTTGTACACAAAACTATGGCACTAGAACCGGGGAGTGGGGAGATCATCTTACACTACAGGCAGCTGCAGATCGAGTAAGTTTGACTCTCCTTTTTCTCCCTTTCGCCAGGTTCTTTTAAGGTCACTTAGTGAAAATGCTTACTTTCTTCTTCACCCCACCGTTATTTAAAAAGTAGTTTCGGTGAGATCAAAGTAAAGAATTGTAAATCATTGTTTCTTTGCATATGTTGATTCTTCTGTTTGCTCTCTGGTAACTCCATAATGGTTTTGTTCTTTCCCGCTTTATATAATGCTTAGTTTCACAGTGATTGGTTTCTAACGGTTACGGATTCTTCTGTAGTTCGGAGCCAAGATTTGTTTAATCACCTCTTTTCGGGACACTTGCTACATCGAGATTCTTCCTAAAGATGGGAATCATGCGCGAGGTATATCTCATTTGCTCACTTTATCTTTATTTGAATTAAGTCGTGAAAGTCGAAAGAAAATGCACAATGTATTTATTAACCAAGTGGTACTGATATGCTGTGGAAAATCAAGCCAAACTAGCCAAGTTGGGCTTTTGGATGGAGTTAAGTGCATAACTTGATATGTACATGGGGGTTTAAACTTTGTAATAAAAATTTAACGAGGTTGCGATTTTTTGTATTTCGACTTTCGTGTGTTTTCAGAGCTTTGGCTGAGCTTTTGGAGCGAAGTGCATTATAACTCCTTGTATGCAAGTGCAGGTGCTGAACTAAACTATTACTTATACTTCTCATTTGCAATTAGTTTCTTCTTGACACTTTGGTATCGGCACCATTCCAAGATATAATCAGTCCTCTGATTGCTTTTCACTAATCTGTTTACAGATGTTCCGTCAAGAACTCCCCGAAAGAAGCATTGGCTGTCATTCTAGCGGTATTTCAAACAGTCTTTGGTTTCAAAATATTCCATATACAAGTTACATTAGCAAGTATATTATGGTGATGGGCATTGTAACTTGGTGAAAACTAACAAGAATTCAGATCTTTCTTTTCGCCGGTATGCCGGAAATTAGACTTTAGATATCTGTAAATAGAGCTTACATGTTAAAAGGATCACATAAACGAACTAAGTCAACACTGAAAAATTGGACTCCCCATTTCATTTGGAACGTATTGCAAGTAAAATGTGGTCTTAAGTCATCTCGCACATCGGTTGGCAACTGAACATCGTCTGTGCAATATGAGCAATTTGAACTCGGAACCTATTTTATAAAGTGAGCGTAAAAACGTCACTAGACCAAATAATCATTAGATTCAGCGGGTGAATTAGGATTACGTATGTAATATCCTATGAACTTAAGATCTCTTATTGCGTGAGAGAAATAAAAAAGCACCTAATGTTTGACCTTGGGGCATTCCTGCCGACCTTCTCAATAATCCAACTTTCTCGACTCTATTTCTCGTTCTATAATATTATACGAGGATTCAAAATTTCAAACAATTTTTGGATCACGTTTTAAAAAATTAACAAAAAATCCAAACTGTTAGACGAATAAATGGTTTTGAATTTATTTGATGTTTGACGGATTTAATTTTTAAAAAGTAATCTCAAAAATAAATAATTCAAGGCATCGAACAATATTACCGAATAAGGAGAGTCGAAAAGATGGAACGTGAGGTTGGTCTTGGACATAGTTCGTTAATCAAGTCACGCAGCAACGCGCGCCAACGCCGAATGATGTACGCAAGCACCTATGATAACCGGTGGCACAACAATACGAAGCGTCTCACTGACCTCCACGTGTACAACACGACACGTGTATCTTAACCATTGGCTTCTCCACTCTCCTAATTTTCCACATAGGCATTTCTTCTGCTCTTTCTGGTATACTAAAGTTCCGCATCTTAATGCATTCACTGAGAAAGTTCTCGCCTTCACTTTCTTGCTACGTTTTCTCGTCAACCAAACAGAAAATTGTGCCGCCAGTCTTCTGGAGGATGCGATCTGCACATTACTGGTATCCCTTTCTTTCTCTCTCTCTCTCTCGTTCTCTAACTATCTCTTCGCTTTCGTTTTCCTCTCTCTTAATTCGATCATTTTTTCGATTTTCTCTCGACGTGAAATATAAGATGTTCAAATTTAAGTCCTCTGTTTGGTTGCTGAGAAAATGGAAAACGTAGTGCGGAAAAAAATTAGGGTTTAAGCTTATTCAATTATGTTTTTTTTTCAATGAAATTGATTCGAATTTCGGATTGAAATATGTACACAGAGCAATCAGTTGAGCTTAGTAGACTCCCGCTTTCCATTTCTTCGTTCCCAAACAGTATACAAACTGTAAATTCTCGTATAAATTAACTGTTTTTTTATTTGTTTTATCAGTCGCAAGTTAGAAAAATTGAATCTTTATGCTAATATTTGTCAATTTTTGTTGTTGTGTTTTTTCAGACGAAGCTTTGAAGTCCTAGGGTTTACCTAATGCAATCTAGGATGGCGTCGATCCTAATCAAGCTAGGGTTATTCCTATCTGTGCTTTGCCTCATGTTTTCGCCTTCTCAATGTGCGGTTATGAGTATAGATCTAGGCTCTGAATGGGTGAAAGTTGCGGTAGTGAACCTTAAGCGCGGGCAGAGCCCGATCACAGTCGCTATTAACGAGATGTCGAAGCGAAAGTCCCCTAACTTGGTTGCATTTCATTCTGGTGACCGCCTTCTAGGTGAGGAAGCAGCTGGATTGGTTGCTCGGTACCCGGAGAAAGTCTACTCTCAAACAAGGGACTTGATTGGAAAACCCTTTAGTTCCAGCAAAACCTTTTTGGATTCATTGTACTTGCCATTTGACGTTACAGAGGATACTACGGGAACTGTTATTTTCAAAATTGATGATAAAGTGACTACTTATTCAGTCGAGGAACTAGTGGCGATGATTTTAGGTTATGCTGCAAATTTGGCAGAGTTTCATTCAAAAGTGCCCGTAAGGGATGCTGTAATTTCAGTTCCTCCGTACTTTGGGCAAGCAGAGAGAAAGGGGTTACTCCGAGCGGCACAGTTGGTGGGGATTAATGTTCTTGCTTTGATAAATGAGCATTCTGGTGCAGCATTGCAGTATGGGATTGACAAGGATTTCTCAAATGAGTCAAGGCATGTAATTTTCTATGATATGGGCACCAGCAGTACCTATGCGGCACTTGTTTATTTCTCGGCATATAATGCCAAGGAGTTTGGAAAGACCGTGTCAGTCAACCAGTTTCAGGTAATTTCATTCCAATTCGAATTGTTTTCCAACATGTAATATTTTGAACCGATGCTTTCCATAGTTACCTTCTACACATGTTATATTGGTTTCACAATAACGCAATAACATCTACCGTGTGTAAATAATCTACCAACGCGAATTTCCTCCCTCTGTGTTCCTCTATTTATGGAAGCATAGTTTACTTTTGATTCTCATGTGATACGCAATTATCTCGGCCAGTTCTTTTAAATTTTATTCTCATTTCTCATGTACAGGTCAAGGATGTCAGATGGAACCCAGAACTTGGGGGCCAGAACTTGGAATTACAGTTGGTGGAGTATTTTGCAGAGGAGTTCAATAAACAAGTAGGGAATGGTGTTGATGTGAGGAAGTCTCCAAAAGCAATGGCTAAATTGAAGAAACAGGTCAAGCGTACAAAAGAAATTCTAAGTGCAAACAAAATGGCTCCAATATCTGTTGAATCCCTTTATGATGATCGGGACTTCAGGTTGGTGGAATTTAAAGTGTATTATACTCTATTATCCTTGTTCCAAAGTTCCTTTATCATTGTTTATTTATATTAATTTAACTAGTGGAAGCAATGAGCAGAATGGTGAAAGGAGTTCATGTGTCAATTTTTGTTCATGCGGCTGTGCCTTTGGGATGCCACTGTTGAAAGTTTTCATTAACTATTATTTTTACCGTTGCCATACTTCTAGTTAATATAGGCTTTTAATTTTCATGATTTTCACTTCTAGAGCAGTGGAAAATAGGCTATGTTAAGTGTTTGAATTTAAGTACTTTTCACATTGCGCTGAAATTTGTCATGAGTTGTCCAACGTACTATACTGAACATAATCGTTATGTAGTTGTGCAACTTATGTAGATAGGTTTCTTTGTGATGCCTCTGTTGCCATTGTTGGAAGTTCTATTATTAATTACTATTTATTCCACTGCTATGCTCTGGTTGATGTAGGTTTTCTTATAAAAAGCTTGGTTTACCCTTCTAGATTTGGTGGAAACTAAGCTATGTTAAATTTCTAAAGATACATATGTTATTACCCTGTGTACTCAGGCAATTTGTGTTAGTTATCCAAGATAACAAGCTGAACACTATTTATTTCCCTTTCAGGAGCACGATAACTCGTGAAAAGTTTGAAGAGCTCTGTGAAGATCTGTGGGAGAAGTCGCTAATACCTCTTAAGGAAGTGCTCAAGCATTCTGGTTTAAAGGTAGATGAGATATATGCAGTGGAACTGATAGGAGGAGCTACCAGGGTGCCAAAGTTGCAGGTTTGACCTATACTATCTCCCTTTTGCTCTATGGTGATGTCCTACCTCACCTTGATATTAATGTTGCCAATTGAATCTCGTCATCTGAGTTTTATAAAGAGTGATCACAAGAAGGAATTCTCTCTTTTTTTAATGACAGGCTAAGCTTCAGGAATATCTTGGAAGGAAAGAGTTGGATAGACATCTGGATGCTGATGAAGCTACAGTTCTTGGTGCAGCATTATATGCTGCTAATTTAAGTGATGGAATCAAACTGAACCGGAAGTTAGGGATGATTGATGGTTCTACCTATGGGTTTGTGCTTGAGTTAGATGGCCCCGATCTTCAGAAAGAAGATAGCACTAGGCAGACACTTGTGCAACGGATGAAGAAACTCCCCAGCAAGGTAAATAACATGGAAAAAAAATAGCAAATGTTATGGTTTTATTTTATAGTTTTTCCCGCTAAGTTGACTCACTATATTTTGGTTTGCTATAAAATAGATGTTCAGGTCCTTTATCCAGAGCAAAGATTTCGAAGTGACACTAGCGTACGAGAGTGAAGACCTTTTACCCCCTGGTGCCACCTCTCCTGTATTTGCTCAGTACTCTGTGTCCAGTTTGACAGAGACAAGTGAGAAGTAAGGATTTGCATTTCCAGATTCTTTCTGTACGATTTATTCTGCAGTGCTCTAAAGAAGTTCTACCTATATGTCCATGCAAAAGCATGAGATGAACACTGACAACATTTTATATTTGTCCTTTCCATCTTATTTAGGTATGCATCACGAAATTTGTCTTCACCCATTAAAGCAAGTCTGCATTTCTCTTTGAGTAGAAGTGGTGTTTTGTCGTTGGATCGTGCAGATGCTTTTATTGAAGTGTCAGAATGGGTAGAAGTTCCTAAGAAGAATCTGACTACTCAGGAGAATTCAACTAATGTTGCACCCAACATATCCACTGAAACTGGTGCTCAGAACACATCAAAAGAAAGCAATGGCAATACTGATGATGGTGGAAATAGTAACAGTTCCAACTCTACAGTAGAAACAGACGTCGTTATTGAAAAAAAGCTGAAAAAGCGGACCTTTAGGATTCCACTGAAGGTATATATTTATTAGTTAATCCTCTTAAAGTTCTTTCGTGCTTCTCAACAGCTCAATAGAAGCTCGTATCTTCTCTAAACTCCTTTATATATTGTAGATTGTTGAGAAAACAGTCGGACCTGCGATGTCTCCTTCAAAAGAATCTCTTGCTGAAGCAAAACGTAAATTAGAAGAATTAGACAAGAAGGATGCAGAGCGGAGGAGAACGGCAGAGTTGAAAAATACCTTGGAAGGATACATATATGGTATTAAAGAAAAGGTGCATAGGTGCAATCGACTATTTTTTTCTTCTCGGCATAAGAAACCATCTTCATTGTATAATATGTTTTTCATGAATATTTACGATGTTTCCAAATATTTCTGGTTTTTCCGTTGATATTATGCCCTTGCAATTGTTGTTTGATGAATTTATTAATGTAGTTTGTTTTGTATTTTCTCTCATATCATGTATCTGAGGATATTGCATTGATTTGCTTTGTATTGAATCTGATGTTATATCTCCTTGTGTTTTTGCTTTGATAGACTAAATTATTTTGTTCTAGTGCTAGATTCCCTATTTTAAAATTTTAGGTCAACAATACTGTTCTTGTTTCAACCTTTTAATGAATTCTTTCTTATACCAGTTTGAAACATCCAAGGAATATGAAAAGGTTTCAACTAGCGAGGAGCGCCAATCCTTTATTGGAAAGCTAGATGAGGTAGGCATTTCTTTTGTGCACCCCAAAATTCTGCTTCATCATATATCTTTGACTTAATTTTTCTATTTAACATGTTATCCATTTTCTTAGGTGCAAGAGTGGCTTTACACCGATGGTGAAGATGCTACTGCTTCAGAGTTTCAGGAACGCCTAGATGTGCTAAAAGCTATTGGTGATCCGATATTCTTCAGGTATATTTTTGCTTTAAGTTTAACTGAGGGTACTATGCGTTCACCAAGACAAAGAATTGGGTGTGATCTTTTTTTTTTTATTTTTATTTTTTTATTTATTTTTTATTGAGAAGAAACGATAACACTTTTATAAATAAAAACATGAATTACAAAATAGTGGATAAGAAATCCACCATGTAGCAAAGCTAGCTAAGACCTCTCAAATAGATCTGATTACAAGTAACATAACCTCAACCAAAATCATTTTACGGCTGCTAACATATCCCACACTATATGAGAAAGAGAATAATCCTTGAACTCATTCGAAACTGATGCCCAGAGGGCTGCCCAGTATCTTACTCTACCCCATAGTTCTGCTACCCCCACTCCATTATAATCCTCAAAATTTTGGGTGTGATCTATAATTCTCAGATGTATGAATTTCTAATAGTTAAGTCCTGTGTCAAGTGAATGCAATGTATCTGATCTGATGAATTCTTGGGTGCAGATTAAAAGAGCTTACTGCTCGGCCAGAAGCAGTGGAACACGCTCGAAAGTACCTTGTTGAAGTGCAACAGGTAATTCGGACACCTATTATTATAAATTATAGATTATTATCACATGCTAGTAACTTAACTCGGGCATATCGTTACTAAACAAATAAATAGACTTTAGTTTTACATGTGAAACAGTTGCCATAAAAGGTCAATTACCCTTAATATTTAAAGAGCTATTCTGCTATTGCAATAAAGTAGTGGCGGAGCCACCCTAAGACGGGTAGGCTCGGGCCTATCCTCAAATTATTTTTTCGTGACAACCTCTACTATCATTAATTACCACTATAAACTTGAAGTTGTAATTGTATTGGTTAGTTCAATTAATTTCAATCCAATAAATAAAAAGCTTTAAATTTTTTATATTAAAAGTTTGAAACTATAGTTCTAGACTAATATTAGTTGATCATATTCTCTATTTCTTACCTATATACAATTTTTCTCTTTGCTTGCAGACTATTATTTTGGTTAATTTCTCATTTTCCTCTATTATGTTATATATGAAATCAAGAAGAGAAAAATATTTCCTTTTTTCAAATTAGCACAAAAAACCCAAATGCTCTCATGCCTTAATGTTTTTAGAAAAATGTTCTCTTGGTCACTATTAGAAAAAATAAATACATAATCAGTTACCTTTGAATTTGATATCAAGACTGAAGAATAAAAGGATGTGCTTTTAATAATGTTTTATTTTCAACTCATGATATAGTTGACCATGTATAATGAATAATAAATGCATGATCACTCTCACCTTTGAATTTGATACCAAAGCGACCAAAAGAACGAGCTAGTTTCTATATATATTATGTCCATTTTGATCTAAAGTGTGCCTTTCCTAACATGAATTTCTGGCTCCGCCACAGACTATGACCTTAGTAAACTATGAGATGTGACATATTCATTTATCTTTTCCTCCTCAATGTTTGCAGATTCTACGTGGATGGGAGTCAAACAAACCCTGGGTTCCGAAAGATCGAACAGATGAGGTGCTTCAATCATACATGATCCAACTTAAACTCTTCGTGAATTTGTAAATAGTAGTTGTAGTGATGATCTAATTTAGGTGCGTTTGACGGCCTCTGACGCTTAAGGTGTGGGAAATTTATTTGTGTTTTCCAGGTTGCAAGTGATGCTGACAAGTTGAAGAAGTGGTTGGACGAGAAGGAGAATGCGCAGAAAAAGTAAGTAATTGTCGTTGCTGCATTGATTTCTTTTGACATTATTAAGGTAACTTGTTGATGTCAACTATGCATGCGCATATAATCTTACATGCTTATAAGTGATGTTTACATATACGCGTACAGTGTAGTAAATTAAAAACAAGCCATGCTGAAGGGGGGTAAAATAAAAGTTTCCCATTTAGGAATCATGCGGAGAAAGCCCATTTCCCTTTGCCTGATATCTTGCTTTATGTTTACTAGTGTTGAATGTACTATGTGTACGGTGTTGCACGACTATTTGGTTTGAAAGTATTGCTCTTTTCGTTTATAAAAAAAAAAAAACCTGCAGTTAGCAGTAATTTAAGTGCATAATTTCACCTGGTTCATGATTTGTTTCAAATTGATTTTGTCTACCGACTGATATCCAGTCTGCTCTCCTTGAATAACTATAAGTTTGATAGCAAGTTTAGGGCAGTGCTTCTATTTGCTTAACCTAGTTTTTCTCTTCCTTGAAGGACTCCTGCACATAGCAAACCAGTATTCACATCGGATGAAGTGTTCGGGAAGTTGTTTGATCTGGAAGATAAGGTATCATTTCGTTTCTGTTTCTGGGTTGAGAAAATAAATGGAAATGCGATCCCGAGCTATTTCTATACGATTAATGCTCTTATCGATGACTTTATCTTTGTCTAGGTTGCTAGCGTCAACAGAATCCCCAAGCCAAAGCCTAAAATTGAGAAACCCACAAGCAATGAAACCGAGAGCAGCGGAGAAAAAGCTAAGGATTCTGACTCGAGTTCTGATAATTCTTCACAAGAGGACCAGAAAGCCGGAGACTCAGATGACTCAGCAAATGAAAAAGTTGAGTCCGAGGGTCACGATGAGCTGTGATCTAATCTAATTGACATGTCAATTAGCCTTAGTTAACTGCCTTCCCAACCACTGTGGATTGGCATCGATACAGAAGAAGGGAGAATGCACCTGCAATTTTCAGACGTAAGAAAAGAGTAGAGTTGAGCTTGGTTTTCAGTTGCCGTTTGGCGGTCTGAAGAATAGTTGCTCAAGAACCACATCTCTCTTGTTACTTATACTGCTATCAGCTTATACCCACATTACGTAGGGGCACAGATCGATTTTCTGCTTTGCCTCGTTAGAGAAAAGTTTTGATCTGCATCAGACAATGTGATACTGATAGGGGGCATTTTTGCTGTTAGAGGAAGACTTTGTACTGTCTTATATTCTTGTTTAAGAAAAAAGATTAGTCCTTTCTTGAATTCAGTTTGTTTGCTATGCTGTTAAAATGAAAAGAATAATTACCCGTCTTTATTAGCCTCTCACACTCTTATTTAATCTGTTTGTTGTTTTCTTTATTTAGTCTGATGGTCAGAAATAAAAAGAGATATGCGAGAATGCCGAGAAGTTAAATTGGGTGTGAAAATCACCTCCCTTCTAAAATGATAACTAGAAGATTTTAAAAATAACGTAGCCAAGTTCGAATCCTCTTCTGTAGTTCTAGGTTACGTTTTAGAATAACGCATCTCTCAAAAAAAGTAAATGCATAATTTATTAGGAGTGCGAATAACACTTCCCTCCAAAATTTAACTATAACACAACTGCCATTCAACCGCTCAAACCACAAAGCAGCACTATTTTCTTCCAAGTCTGCCACCAGCAAGACCAAATGAGGCTGAGATCACTATGTGAAAAGGGAAGCCAAGTCTTCAACCAAAATCTGAAGATTACTCGGTTGGGGAAGTCTGGTCGGGTCGACGAAGCGGTTAAAGTTTTCTCACAAATGACTCAGAGGAACACAGTAACATACAATTCTATGATCTCTGCTTATGCTAAGAATGGTAGAGTTGGTAACGCGCGCCAACTGTTTGATCAAATGCCGCACAGAAACTTGGTTTCTTGGAACACTATGATTTCCGGGTACCTGCACAATGGCGATGTCGAGGAAGCTTATAGGATTTTTATTGACATGCCGGAAAGAGACCTTTACTCGTGGACTTTGATGATAACTTGCTATACACGTAGTGGCGAGCTTGAGAGAGCAAGAGAGCTATTTGATTTGCTTCCGGATAAAGGGGATGCAGCTTGTTGGAATGCAATGATTGCAGGGTATGCGAGGAAGGGGAAGTTTGATGAGGCTAAGGGTTTGTTTGATGAAATGCCAGCCAAAAATTTAGTTTCCTGGAATTCAATGCTTGCAGGGTATACGAAAAATGGGGAGATGCGGCTGGGAGTGAAGTTTTTTGAGGAAATGCCTGAGAGGAATGTGGTTTTGTGGAATTTGATGTTGGATGGGTTTGTTGAGGTTGGTGATTTGGATTCTGCTTGCAAGTTCTTTAAGAAGATTCCAGACCCAAATGTGGTTATGTGGGTTTGCGCAAAATGGGGAGATTGCAAAGGCAGAGGATCTTTTTGAGCAGCTGCCAAGTAGAAATGTGGTTTCTTGGAATGCAATGCTTGGAGCCTATGTTCGAGACCACCAAATTGACAAGGCTGTTAAATTATTCAAGGATATGCCTGAGAGGGATTCTGTGTCGTGGACAACAATGATCAATGGGTATGTACGTATTGGTAAGCTTGACGAAGCAAGGCAATTGCTTAACCAAATGCCATACAAGAACATTGCAGCACAAACAGCAATGATGTCTGGATACGTGCAAAATGGAAGGATGGATGAAGCAAGCGAGATCTTCAATCCCATTTCCATCCGTGATGCTGTTTGTTGGAACACAATGATTGCAGGCTATGCTCAGTGTGGGAAAATGGTTGAAGCTCTATCTCTTTTCCGAAAAATGATTAACAAGGACATTGTTTCTTGGAATACTATGATTACTGGTTATAGTCAAACAGGACAAATGGATAAAGCACATGAAATCTTTGAGTCGATGGATGAGAGGAGCGTAGTTTCGTGGAATTCTCTGATTACAGGTTACGTGCAAAATGGGTTATATCTGGATGCACTAAGGAGCATTGTGAAGATGGGACAGGAAGGGAAGAGGCCTGATGAGTCGACTTTTGCATGTGGTCTAAGTGCATGTGCCAATCTTGCAGCTTTACAAGTTGGAAAGAAACTTCACCATTTGGTTGTGAAGTGTGGTTATGTAAATGACTTGTTTGTCAGCAATTCCCTGATTACAATGTATGCTAAAAGCGGGAAAGTTGTGGATGCTAAACTTGTGTTCGAAGATATCAAGTGTGGGGATATTGTTTCTTGGAATTCTTTGATATCTGGGTATGCTCTAAACGGAGATGGTGAAGAGGCAGTAAAGCTCTTCAAAAAGATGCTAATAGAGGGGGTGAATCCAGATCAGGTGACCTTTGTTGCGGTGTTATCAGCATGCAGTCACAGTGAGTTGGTTGAGAGCGGTTTAGAAATTTTTAAGAGCACGACTGAAGTTTACCTTATTGAACCTCTTGCCGAACACTATGCTTGCATGGTTGATCTGTTCGGTCGTGCAGGGAGGCTAGAGGAAGCCTTTGAAATGGTGAGGAATATGAAGATCACGACAACTGCTAGATATGGAGTGCATTACTTGGAGTTTGTAGGATACACCGGAATCTACTACTTGGAAAGTATGCTTCTGAGAAGCTTTTAGAAATTGAACCCGATAAAGCTTCAAATTATGTGCTCTTGTCGAACATGCATGCTGAGGCTGGCAGATGGGACGAGGTTGAAAGAGTCAGGGTATTAATGAAAGAAAGTAGCACGGAGAAGCAGCCAGGCTGCAGTTGGATTGAACTCAGAAATCAGGTACATGCTTTTCTCTTTGATGATCCGGCGCAGCCCAGAACAGCAGAGCTTGCAAGCATATTGAAGAGTCTAACCACAGAGATGAGAAACACCGGTTACTTGGCTACACCTTATGATTGACAAAGATTTACAAACTACGACAAATGGTAACTGCCTTTTCGCTCTTGCTAAGCTATTAACATTATAGCATTTATCAGTAAATAATCACACAGAGAATTCATTTGTAATTTATCAATTGTTCCTCAGTTACATTCAAACGACTTGTGTTACTTTGGAATAGAGAACTCATATATCGGCAAGGAAATATCTAATCCTCTCCTTTTCTTTTTCTGGGCTTGAACATAGTACAGGAACAGAAAACACATGCAGGGTTACTCTTGTCCATTCTCTCAACGAACCCAGAGATTTTCTTCCTTGCCGATTGGAAATTTACAACATGTTCCAAGTAAAAGGAAATCCATGTTCAACTCAATGGAACATCATCCAGCTTCCACAACGATATATCTATCTTTTAACCTAAGTATTGGAAGGACCATAGCCATTCAAATGTAATTTTTGCCATCTCCATGCAATCTGTAGGCTTTCTTTAAGTGTGTACTTGGCTGTCCAATTCAACTCCTGCCTTACCTTGGAAGGATCACTATAAACTTTAGCATAGTCCCCTGGCCTTCGGCTGAGGTATTCAACCTTTATGTCCACTCCTGTTGCCTTCTTGCATGCCTCAACAAACTCCTTCACTGAACTACCTGTGATCAAAATGATCAAAAAGAACTTCAGGAAATGCGGGGCCAGCGAGGCAAGGGTATTGAGAGGATGAAAATAATTTCAACGCAAATGACAGATTTCTTGACCTCTTCCAGTGCCCACATTGTAGATCCCAACCTTCCCCGGTTTTGCATTGGCGAGAGCTTTCACATGAGCATCCACCAGGTCAGTGACATCAATATAGTCCCTCACACAAGTACCATCAGCTGTATCATAGTCTGTTCCTCTGACCTAGAATCAATGACATATACAAAAGAATTCAATTTCTCACATTGATTTTGGCCTTAAAAAGTGTCCTGAAAAAGAGGAAGGGAATGGAGGGAGAAAAGTACCTTCAGTCCAGGAATAATCCCTCTAGCGGCATCAAAACAGGCACCAGATATTCGTCCCTGCTCACGTAGCTCAGGTCGAGGAGCCTCTCCTAGTCTTCCCTCCGGGTCTGATCCTATCACATTAAAATATCTGGATATATAACCGTACATATTTTAGCTTCAGTGATACCCAAAATATACATTTTGAATTCAGAAACGCTTGCGCGCACACAAAAACTTTTCATGGAATTAAGAAGAATTCGCTGCCTACCGTAAGATCATGACTGCCATGTTTGAGTTTTTGGAGAAATCTAGTATGATATCTTCTGCCATCTTCTTTGCTTTTCCATATGGATTGATTGGGACCTGAATTTGTACAACTATACGTATTGAGTATTTCGAAAATTAGCACATCTTGACATACAATCTGTGTTGTATTTGGCTTGATATACTAACACAATATTTGAACCTTGCAGTTGACACATGATTAACTGACAACTAAAACTGTGTTACGAAATCTCACTTGCTCGGTTTCTTCAGTGATCGGCATCTTCCTAGGTTCACCATAAGTTGCACAAGTACTAGAATAGATCAATGTTTTTACATTGTGTGCTGCCATTGCCTCCAAAACCAACAGGGTATTTGATGTGATATTGTGATAGTATCTGCAGCAGAACACTAATTGTATGTCATTACCAGGTAAACAGAGACGAAAAGAAAACCTAATTAACGTGAAATTGACGATCGAATACCGAAGAGGCTCGAGTGTACTTTCACCAACATAAGCAACAGCTGCAAAATGCATGACAGCATCAAATGCGTTCTCCGAGAAGATTTTATTGACCTAAGACGAGAATCAAGGAATGTCCGACACATTGTTTGCCTGAGTTCAATTTACCTTGTACGCAGATTAGATTAGTTTAAAGTAGAATGTACAAAAGAAGCATAATTAGGATACAGCTTTTGCATCTCCGAGGTCAGCGTATATGAACTGAAGCCTCCCGGGTTCTGGAAACAACTGTTGAAGAACCCTAACAGCACCGATGTTTCCTCGAGAGAGATTGTCCTGTGAACATTTTCAGAAGGGTTTTAAATCAACGAATCATGTAACGATTACGAAGAAAAAGCTTTCAAGAATGATCGATGTATACCACTATCGTTACACGGTATGAGTCCTTCAAGAGCCTAAGTGCAGCATGAGAGCCTATGTAGCCAGCTCCTCCTGTGACCAAGACATGAGTGATCCCTGCTCCATGATAAGAGAACTGCAAAAACAAGTCGAATGTAGTTGACTATCAGAGTGCGCAACGAACAAGACTAACAAAATAATAGAAATATTATTAAACAAACGAGAATGCCGAAAGGGCTACAAAATCCTAAGAAACTACATTGTGACATTGTGACTGACTTATATTCAAACTAAATTACAAGCTCTATTATATATAGTGAAAACTAAAGCAAAATCCTAATCCTTAAAGGATATAGAAAACTCTAATAAACCCTAAATCCTAACCCTTAAAGGATATGGAAAATTCTAATATCCTTGTCCCACAAGAAAACCATAAACAAAAAATAAACTAATAACTAATTTTCCAACACCCCCCGTCAAACTCATGGCAGTACACGTCATGAGTTTGCCAACAAGTAGATGCGGATGCAAGACTCTAAATTCCAGTGCTAGTGCCAATGCCAATGCCAATACCAATGTCAATGCCAACGCTGATGCCAATGCCAATACCAATGCCAATACCGATGCCAATGCCAATACCGATGCCGATGCTGATGTCGATGCCAATGCCAATACCGATGCAAGATTTCCAACTTCCGAACAAACTTGAACAAAAAATAAAAAATCCAACTTTTGTAACGTCACTTGAGTGGTCACCAGTCCAAGCACTCGAGCGATCGTCGTAGTGAGAACGACAGACAAACCAAACAAATCATATTTCTTTCTTGCCCGTGTGGGCCTAAGCCTCAAACAATCAACCAATTTTTTCTTTTTTCCTTTGCAGCAATGCAGACTTGTGGGTACTTCTGCAGGCTGTGACGTTCAAATGTGCAGAAGCAGAGTCACGAGACAAAAAACGAACGAACAATTTTTGCTTCTTGCAAACAATCAATACCAACTAACAATCTAAACACGAACGACAATGGAAACAAGCAAACAGATACTAACCCGAAGCAAATTAAATCCCGAATGATCAAACTTGCTCTGATTCCAAGTTGACTATCAGAGTGCGCAACGAACGAGACTTACAAAATAATAGAAATATTATTAAACAAACGAGAATGCCGAAAAGGCTAAAAAACCCTAAGAAACTACATTGTGACTAACTTATATTCAAACTAAATTACAAGCTCTATTATATATAGTGAAAACTAAAGCAAAATCCTAATTCTTAAAGGATATAGAAAACTCTAATAAACCCTGTTGATGCACAAAACCGGAGGGGTCTTGGAACAACGTAAATCCGACCGTGAATCTGCAAGAAAGTAAATAACACAAGATGTATCGTGGTTCACCCCAATGTTTGGGTTACGTCCACACTAATATTGTATAATTTTGGGATGTTGAAGAGGGAGAGAGAGAACTTCTGAGGCTGAGAGAGCTCTTCTCAATCTTAGAGGTTTTAGGGGGTGAGGAGGCTTTTTTATAGACTAAGGGCTCCTCCACTTTTTACATATTTACCTTTTCCTTTATTACATAATTACATTTAAGTCCTCCGAGTATTTATACGAGATCTAAATACGAAGGCCCTAAGTATGGTATAAACAGTAGTCCTCCAAGTCTTCAATTAAGAGAGTCTTTTGGATGGAGACTTGAAATTCAGTTCATGTGTGGGCTGAAGTAACTAGATGTCGTCTAGAACTGATACTCGATATGAGGCGGTGCTCAATCTGAAATGATGCTCAACTAGAAGTAGCACATGTTGCGAGGTTGCTCGGTTTGTGGCTTATGTTGCCTTGGTTGGCTCAACTTGTGGCGTTGAAGGTGTGGAAGTCCCTTTTATAGAATAAGGGTTCGCTCCTCAATACATAAATGATGAGCTAGAGTTGATGCTCGCGGTGAGTCGGTTGCTTAGCTGGCGGCGATGCTCTTTAATGATGGTGAGGGAGTCCCTTTTATAGAATAAGAGCTCGCTCCTCAATACAAAAGTGATGGGTTAGAGTTGATACTCTCTAATGATAGTGAGGGAGTCCCTTTTATAAAATAGGGGCTCACTCCTCAATACATAAGTGATGGGCTAGAGTTAATGCTCTCTAATGATGGTGAGGGAGTCCATTTTATAAAATAAGGGTTCGCTCCTCAGTACATAAATAATGGGCTAGAGTCCCCCAAGTATTTTTCATAAGGCCCAATATATGGTACAAAATGTAGTCCCCCAAGTCTTCGGTCAATAGAGTATGTTGGCTGGAGACTTCAAATTGAATCCATGTATGGGCCGAAGTGGCGGTTGTTCGGAGGCGATATTTGTATACCCTGCACTGAAGCTTTGTAGGTGAAGCTTTGCAAGTGAAGCTTTTGAAGCTGGAGCTCTGTAAATGAAGCTTTTGAAGTTGGAGCTCTGTAAATAAAGCTTTCAAAGCTGATTGACATGAGTGATGCTCATGAATGTTTATGTTGATTGACATGAGTGATGCTCATAAATGTTGACATGAATGATGGTCATGAATGTTTATGTATGACTGACATGAGTGATGCACATGAATGTTTATGTATGATTGACATGAGTGATGCTCATGTATAATTTTGGAGTACTGGACGTACTTTTGATCACCTGGTTGGTGATAATAACGGTAGGCTGCCGAATAATTTTGGAGGTTGGTGGTAATAATGGCAGGCTGCCGAATAATTTTTTGTAGTACTGGACGTACTTTTGATCACTTGGTCGGTGATAATAGCGGCAGGCTGTCGAATAATTTTGGAGTACTGGGCGTACTTTTGATCATCTGGTTGGTGGTAATAACGCCATGCTGCCGAATAATTTTTTGTAGTACTGGACGTACTTTTGATCACTTGGTTGGTGATAATAGCGGCAGACTGCCGAATAATTTTGGAGTACTGGGCGTACTTTTGATCACCTGGTTGGTAATAATAGAGGGTCTGGCTCTTTTGGGCATATGGGCCTTCGCCCTCCACATAACATTCCAGCCCATTATTTTGGGCTTGCCTTTTTTTTTATTTTTTTTTATTTTTTTTATTACCCTCTGATAGGGTTTATACAGATGTCTCCAAAAGATAAGAAAAATAAATCACATCATTCAAAAATAAATCCATACTTCTGCTCAATGTGTCACGCCCATAATGCCATCACCACCGCAATTATGTCTGTTTTTTTTTTTATCTTCTTTTGCTTTCTGCTTTCTGCTTTTGTTTTTCTGTTTTACTTTTGTTTTTTTGCTTTTCTCATTGCGTCTCTGATTTCTTAAGTATGAGGTCCTCCTTCTCGAGCACATTCTCACCATTTTCGTTGTCGATGGTGTTGTCCTGCTCATTCTGTTTTTCTTTTTCTTTTGGCAGATGGCAAACAATTATCTTCTGCCTGTCTTCCACTGCTGTCTTCCACTCTGGAGTTCACTCTATCAGCTCCAATCACCCATTGAACAACTCCCCGCATTTTGGACGTTGCTGATGTTGAAGCCCTTGGTGGCAGGTTCAGGATGTATGATGCTTAGCTTGGCCTCCGAGAGCGTGAAGACGACGGAAGCTTGGAATAGAAGAAGAAAAGAGAATGCTTTGAACATGTTTGATGATTTGCTGCAAAGAGAATGCGACGGCGACGACGACCACTTGCGGGATGCCGATGAGTCAAAGAAAAGCATGGGTCATGGATTTGCAGCTTTTGTTGGGGATTGTGAAATCCCCTTGGAAATCTTATGTCAGATTTCCCATTCATGCAAACAAGAACATCACCTGGCGCCAAACACTTGTACGCCAGACCACCTGGAGCCACAAAGTCAACAACCAGCATCCCAGTTTCACCCTCGGGAGATGCATGACGAACTAACTGCTCTGTTTCACTTTGAAGACCAAGTTGGCGTGTCTCATCAAACCCTTTATGGACAAATGTCACCTGAAGCGTACCACGATGTATAGAGACTACCTTCCATTTATTGACAAATGAATCTCTGCCTTTGTGGTACAGCCCCAGAAGACATGGGGGACTACTGTAGATCGCCAAGGAGAGGGACGCCATGGCTACTGCCTCCACGAAAAAACGAAGAGAGGGACCCCATGAACCTCTGTGGACATAACAAGATCCCCATCCTGAAATTGAAGTCTCTCATTGTCAACGCATGACACTGTAGCAGGGTTGTCATTGCTGATGGATGCAATTATACCCGTGTGTGGTTCCTCCCCATCAACATAAAAAACAGTGAACTCAGGTCCAAAGTCATAAAAGACAGAACCAAAAAGGCCTCTAGCTTCAGTTTTAATGAGGGCGATTGGGGGCTGATGATTATGCGTATACTCATCGAATTCAATGGCTTTTTTTAGACTGATGTCAGTGAATACAACCACATGAGCTGGCTCTTTGCTGCCACTGCTTTGGAGTGCCTAGTGGGTTGAAAGGGGGGAGAGAGAGAGAGAGGATGGAGCAGAGGATGTGGGATTTTGTCTTGCAGTTGCAGAGAGAGACTGAGTGAGAAAGGATGTGGCTCCGTGGGTTTTTCTAGGAAAGCTTTGGGTTCTTGGGTTTTTGCAGATTCACGGTGGAGGTGAAAAGATGAAAGAGAACCGACACAACTTTTCGTATCGTTTCCCACAGACGGCGCCAAATGTTGATGCACAAAACCGGAGGGGTCTTGGAACAACGTAAATCCGACCGTGAATCTGCAAGAAAGTAAATAACACAAGATGTATCGTGGTTCACCCCAATGTTTGGGCTACGTCCACACTGATATCGTATAATTTTGGGATGTTGAAGAGGGAGAGAGAGAGCTTCTGAGGCTGAGAGAGCTCTTCTCAATCTGAGAGGTTTGAGAGGGTGAGGAGGCTTGAGAATTGTGAGGGTGTGGAGGCTTTTTTATAGACTAAGGGCTCCTCCCCTTTTTACATATTTTCCCCTTCCTTTATTACATAATTACATTTAAGTCCCCCGAATATTTATACGAAATCTAAATACGGATGCCCTAAGTATGGTACAAACAAACCCTAAATCCTAACCCTTAAAGAATATGGAAAATTCTAATATCCTTGTCCCACAAGAAAACCATAAACAAAAAATAAACTAATAACTAATTTTCCAACAAAGAAAATGCATAAAAAAAAAAAAATCAAAACAAAGCAAAAATTAAATCGGAACATACCTGTTTGAGACTGCTAGAATCATGTGACTGCTTGAACATGACAATGCAGAGGGTGATTAGGCCGGCAGCCGCGATAAATTTGCTGGAAAAGTTCCTCCTCCGTTTCGAGACTGCAATATCCATGCCCGCAACTGCAATCACAGAATTGGATCAAAAAAAATTATTTGGTACTGAAGTACTTTATTTCAAAGTGCTTGTACAAGAGTAAAAATTGTCTATTTGATGAGTCCAAAGTCTGTGCTCGATGTTCCCTATGCTTATCATCCAATTCATTGCCTAACTTTGCCAACTTTAATTAATCTTGCTTTCAAGTCTAAAATCTAAAAGCACTTTGCCGACCTGAAAATGTCATAAAAACAAATGATACGACTGAAATTTGGGGAGAATTTTTTACTGCCTAAAAGAAAAGAACTGCACTTAAAATTTCTGGTCCCGTCTCTACTCATAGAGAGCGAAAAACATCATAAATGATGATAAATTGAATACGAAAAGGACCCACCTCTAAATTAGAAAGATTTACGAAAGGATAAACGTTATTCATATCATATTTTTGTACCACATTTTCATACCACCTTAGTTGGCATTTGATGTGGACAGTCACATCATTTGAATTAATCAGATTTTTAAATTTAGTTCATTATTTAATAAACAAATAATTAAGAAAAACTAGTTAATTAAATAATGATTGTGGTATACGAGGAGTCTTTGTCATTCTTTCCTTGGGTTTTGGAAATTTTTCAAATTATGTGGTTATCTACATCAGATGCCACCTAAGATGATATATAAATATGGTATAAAAACATGGTATGAATATGGTAAAATTGAACATCCATAAAAAACCAATTCCAACCCAACAAAGAACGTTACCAAAGTTTAAAAAAATTTCAGTTAATAAATTAGAAGAGATAGGAGTTATAGGCAAAGAAAGGAACGTCACAGAAACATGGAAAACAAAGTGATTTAGACACAACAAAAACATGGAACATAGCTTTCCAATGAACTTTACATTATGTTTGAATGAGGAAATAAACTTATAATTTGGGTAAAAGTCAGAATTTATAAATTGACATACACTAATTCTCTTGTTTGAATTCATAACCATAGAAATTTAGAATTTCCGTGTGGAAAAAAACTTGGAATTTGGGACCTCCAATTCCCAAGTTTAAATTTCATGTAAATAGGTGTCATTTCTCAATATCTATGATTGAGAGTTTAAAAATAACAAATTCCATATGCAATTTCATTGTTCTTTTAAGTTAATGAAACAAGAAAATTCACAAATTCTAGAATATAAAATTCCATCATTTCAAAATTCCTTAGTAATATTAAATTTATTCATCCCTAAGTCACTTAGTACTACGGTCTAGTAGTATTCTTCTTCACTTGTAAGTGAGAGGTCTTAGGTTCGATTCTCATCAAAGGCAAATTTGAACCGCATTATTGCTAGCCTATTGTGAGACTAAACTTACTCCCTCCCTCTACCCCTCCCTATTACCGTAGATAATATCGTTTGTTTAATAAAAAAAAATAAAAAAAAACCCTAATGACAGAAACCAATAATTAAGCAAGGGCTGAAATTCATGACAAGAACCTGAGGAGTCTCGCGACTGCCACACAGAAACTGGTCACCTCAGAAACGCAGAAACCGGCCGGTCGAAACGAAGACTTGGACTTGGTGTTTGAGAATATAAAACGTCTCTAGTCGTTTCTGTATGCTTACATTGGCGATATATACACACACACATATATATGAAGGCTGAGGATTAGGTGGAATGTATATATAGGGTAAGTTTGAGAAAATAAAGAAGTGTAACCAAAGTTATGAGTGAAAAGGAAAGAATAACTGCCATGAATATTCGGGGAGAGAGAGAGAGACTTTGGACGAGGTCTTCCTGCAGGTCTTTGTGTTTCGTTGAAGTGAAGGAGAATGTATACAAACACGTTTCACGTGCATGCACGCGGTTAAGGTCAGCGGCTTCAGCCTCTCTCCCGGCCTTCTGCATGTGAATGGACTGGCCTGAGCCCGCAGCTTTACGGTCTCTGCAGCTCTCAGGCCAGCTTTGCTTCAATCAAAATTTTGAGATTATTGTTGAAATACTCTTGCTATGCCTAAAGTCCACGACTGTACTTGTTTATATACGCACGCGGCGCGAGTTCGTACATGACCTCAGGTGAGGAGATGGATGCTCCACTGCTTGAGATACACACCTTTGCTTAACAAAGAGGTAAAAGTTTGGTTGTGTATTTATATGTTTATGGATGAAGGGGTGAATCGAATACTACAAGCGATTGCTTTAAGAGATGAACTTGGGTTGCTTAGATATATCTGTGTCATATGTTTATTTTAAGAACATTGATGATTGCACATTAAGCATACTAAGTGCATCTTTAAATGAGACGTCAAAATGTCCAAATTAACACTAACAGAATTTGATGTGGCATGATGTGGATTGACAGCCCTCACCCTTGCTGCCAAAATTGATAGCATCTTCAAAAAAAAATTTAATTGATTATTAAATGTATTTTATTGATTTGATTATTGCTTTTTTGTTTTAAAATATTTATTGTAATAGCTTAAAGTAATAAAATGATATTTTAATTTGACATATCGGTGGAGATAAAAACTTTAAAGGATGTCAAATTGTCATATACTTTTAAATTTAAATTTTATGTTTAAAATTTGACATATCATTTGAAGATGTTCTAATGGTTTTTTTTCTTTTTTGTTGGAGCTCCACTAATTGTAGTTCTTAACAATTATATTTTCTCCTAACTAATTATTTTTAATCTGGGATGGAGAAGTTATATATGAAAGAGACGTATGCATGATTTATATGTAATTAATTCTTTAAGTGAGAAAAAGACTAAACACCTACTCCTTAGTCCTATCTTGTATCCTAATTTGAACTGCCTATTAACAAAATTCTCCTTGTTAACTAAACAGTGAAAAGACAATTTAATTTATAGTATAAAATAAAATCATGTGCAGTAATGTAATTTTGCACAAATCAAAATTTACATTTTTTAAAAAACTTTTCACCTAGATGTCATCATAACAACTCTAATTTAGAAAAGAAAAAAAAAAAACCCACATTTTCTCCAACTTTTCCCTTTTCCATATATTTTCTTTTCAAAATTTTTATATTTAAACACAGTGTTACTGTATATTCTGATTAGGTTCTGTCCTCAATCGTCTCAACTCTCAAGCACTACTTGAAAGAACTTCCAAGTTTTCCCTAGGTTTTATAGATTAAAATAATAGAATGGTTATTAGCATTTCCAAAAAATCATCGTTCACCTTTCTATGTTTTGTTTTGTTTTTTTACTAGGATGTCAATAACAACTCCATAAACGGATTATATATCAACAATGTTATTTTGCCGCAAAAGAGGGTCGATATAAAAGAATATTGTTACATGGAGTACTTATATGTTGATGCATCAGTAGGTTGTATATTTATTGTATCAATTATTTTGATTAGTTATCTATATCTTCAATGTGATATATATTGTCACCAACAAATGTGTTTATCCAACATTATTGTGATTAAAACTGTCTAAGATTGAATGGTTTGTTTTTTTTTTTTTTTTTTGGTGGAATTCTTAGATTGAATAATTGTCTTTCACATATAGGTTTTGTTTGTTACCAAATTTCTAACACCCTACCTTTCTTTGCTACCAAATTTTCTCTTTGCTTACACCCTACTACCTAAATAATCTCTGAATTCTCATCTTGCACGTTTCATAAATGATAAATTTTTCTACAAAAAAAGGAAAGAAAATAGCACTTTCCTAGAAGAAACTCTTGGCAAAAATAATAGCAATACAACCAAAACGCACCGTCTCGTATATTTTCTCCAAATCCTAGCCACATATCCTCTTCTGAAACGATTGCGTGCTGAGCAATCTCACCGTAGAGCTCCATATGCATTCCCTTATCTATCATTAAGGGCTGGTTTGATATTGTTGTACTTTGAAAAAAAAGGTGCTATGAGAATAAACGGCTGTGCTGTGTATTAAGGGCTTGTGAAATAAATCAGCAAAGTGTTTGGTAAACTTTTTTGTAAAAGTGCTTTTGGAAAAAAAAAAAGCAGTCTAATAGTGGGTCTTTTCATTAAAGGAGCACTGTAGCTCCGTATGCTTTGAAAAAAAGCCAGTTTTCCAAAGCTGCAAATAGCAGCTTCAGCTTTTTCCTTTGATTTCAGCTTAGGGATGGTTTGGTATTGCTGTGCTTTGAAAAAAAACTGATGTGAGAATAAACGGCTATGAAATAAATCAACAGAGTGTTTGGTAAACTTTTTTGTAAAAGTGATTTTGGAAAAAATAAAAAAACAGTCTGATAGTGGGTCTTTTCATTAAAGGAGCACTGTAGCTTCGTGTGCTTTGAAAAAAAACTAGTTTTCCAAAACTGCAAATAACAGCTTCAGCTTTTTCCTTTAATATCAGCTTATTCTCACAGCAGCTTCCAAAATAAGCCCTTTTTTTTTCAGTTTACCAAACACCTAAAACCCTCACAGCTTTTTTCCATGGGTGCTTTTTTTTTAAGCACCTCACTCCTAAACCACCCCTTATTCTCACAGCAGCTTTCAAAACAAGCCATTTTTTTTCAGTTTACCAAACACCTAAAACCCTCACAGCTTTTTTTCATGGGTGTTTTTTTTAAGCACCTCACTCCCAAACCACCCCTAAGTCACGGTCCAAGTTGCCATTGTCACGCAACGATACGCATAACTCCATCATCGGCTTTTCAATGTGACAGTTACATTTTCACGCATTGTAACAATTACGAAGAAAAAGCTTTCAATAATGATCGATGTATACCACTATCGTTACACGGTATGAGTCCTTCAAGAGCCTAAGTGCAGCATGAGAGCCTATGTAGCCAGCTCCTCCTGTGACCAATACATGAGTGATCCCTGCTTCATGATAAGAGAACTGCTAGAATCATGTGACTACTTGAACATGACAATGCAGAGGATGATTAGGCCGGCAGCTGCGATAAATTTGCCGGAAAACTTCCTCCCCCGCAACTGCAACCACAGAATTGGTTGAAAAAAACAAATTTGGTACTGAAGCACTTTATTACAAAGTGCTTGTACAGGAGTGAAAATTGTTTATTTGATGAGTCCAAAGTCTATGCTCGATGTTCCCAATGCTTATCATCCAATTCAATGCCTAACTTTGCCAACTTTAATTAATCTTGCTTTCAAGTCCAAAATCTAAAAGCACTTTGCCGATCTTATCGTAGTTAGACTCGTGACTTGAAAAATGTCATAAAAACAAATGATGCACTATTGAAATTTGGGGAGAATTTTTTACTGCCTAAAAGAAATGAACAACACTTAAAATTTCTAGTTCCGTCTCTGCTCATAGAAAGCGAAAAAGAACATAAATGATGATAAATTGAATAAGAAAAAGATCGTACCTATAAATTTGAAAGATCTATGAAAGTATAGTAAAATTGACATCCATATTAGACCCAATTCCAACCCAACAAAGAACGTCACCAAAAGTCTTAAAAAAAAATCAGTTAATAAATTACGAGAGATGGGAATTATAGGCAAAGAAAGGAACGTTACAGAAACATGGAAAACAAAGTGATTTAGACACAACAAAAACATGCAAAACACAGCTTTTCAATGAACTTAAGGAACCCTAATGACAGAAACTAATAATTAAGCAAGGGCTGAAATTCATGACAAGAACCTGAGGAGTCTCGACTGCCACACAGAAACGTTAAACTGGTAACCTCACAAACGCAGAAACCGGATGGTCGAAACGAGGACTTGGACTAGGTGTTTGAGAATATAAAACGTCTCTAGTCGTTTCTGTTTCGTACATTGGTAGTATATATACACTTATGTATATATATGAAGGCGGAGGATTAGGTGGAATGTATATATAGGGCATGTTTGAGAAAATAAAGTGTCGCCAAAGTTATATGAGTGAAAAGGAAAGAACCAACTGCCATGAATATTCACAGAGAGAGAGAGAGAGAGAGAGAGAGAGACTTTGGACGAGAGCTTCCTGCAGGTCTTTATGTTTCGTTCAATTGAAGGAGAATGTATACAAACGTACGTTCCACGTGCATGCGCGCGGTTAAGGTCCGCAGCTTTAGGGTCTCAGCCCTCAGGCCAGCTTTGCTTCAATCAAAATTTTGAGATTATTGTTGAAATACTCTTGCTATACCTAAAGTCCACGACTGTACTTGTTTATATACGCACGCGGCACGAGTACGTACATGATCTCAGGTCGGAGATGGTTGCTCGACT
This sequence comes from Malus domestica, assembly GCF_042453785.1. Classification (NCBI taxonomy): domain Eukaryota; kingdom Viridiplantae; phylum Streptophyta; class Magnoliopsida; order Rosales; family Rosaceae; genus Malus; species Malus domestica. The sequence continues at coordinate 11,381,460 of NC_091677.1, read as the reverse complement.
GTTTGAGATACAAAACCTTGCTTAGCAAAGAGCTAAAATTTTGGTTGTGTATTTATATGTATGTGATTTATGTTTATGGATGGAGGGGTGAATCGAATACAAATACATGCTTTTAATCGTTTCGGCTATAAGCCATTGCTTAAAAAGATGAACTTGGGTTGCTTAGATATATATGTGTTATATGTTTATTTTAAGAATATTGATGATTGCACATTAAGCATGCTAAGTGCATCTCTAAAGGAGATGTCACAACGTCCAAATCAGCACTAACCGTAAAAAAATTTGGCAAGAATGTTTTCTAACCGAAAACCCATATCAGAAAGATGTATGAAGTATGGTAAAAGTGAACATCCATATAAGACTCCCAGTTCCAACCCAACAAAGAGGTTACGAAAGTTAAAAAAAAAATCAATTAATAAAGATAAAGGAGTAATAGGCAAAGAAAGGAACGTTACAGAAACATGGAAAACAGAGTGATGACAAAAACATGAAAAGCACAGCTTTTCAATTAACTTAAGGAACCCTAATGACAGAAACTGAGAATTAATTAAGCAAGGGCTGAAATTCATGACAAGAGCCTGAGGAGTCTCGACTGCCTCACATAAACGTTAATATAGGACAAGAGTCAGAAACGCAGTAACCAGCCGGTCGAAACGAGGACTTGGATTTGGCGTTTGACAATATAAAACGTCTCTAGTCGTTTCTGTATGCGTACAATGGAAACATACACACACACACATATATATATGAAGGCGGAGGATTAGGAAGAATGTATATATAGGGCAAGTTTGAGAAAATAAAGTGTCGCCAAAGTTATATGAGTGAAAAGGAAAGAATAACTGCATGAATATTCGTAGAGTGAGAGAGACTTTGGACGAGGTCCTCCTGCAGGTCTTTGTGTTTCGTCAAAGGGAAGGAGAATGTATACAAACACGTTTCATGTGTATGCGCGCGGTTAACGTCAGCGGCTTCAGCCTCTCTCCCGGCCTTCTGCATGTGAATTGACCGGCCTGAGCCCGCAGCTTTAGGGTGTTTGCAGCTCTCAGGCCAGCTTTGCTTCAGTCAAAATTTTGAGATTATTGTTGAAATAGTCTTGCTATGCCTAAAGTCCACGAGTCCACGACTGTACTTGTTTGTACACGCACGCGACACGAGTACGTACATGACCCAGGTGCGGAGATGGATGCTCGACTGCTTGAGATACAAACCTTTGCTTAACAAGGAGGTAAAATTTTGGTGTGTATTTATATGTATGTGGTATATGTTTATGGATGAAGGGGAGAATCCAATACAAATACATGTTTTCAATCGCTTTAGAAGCCATTGCTTAAAGAGATGAAATTGGGTTGCTTGGATTTATATGTGTTATATGTTTATTAAGAATATTGATGATTGCAGCACATTAAGCATGCTAAGTGCATCTCTAAATGAGACATCAAAATGCCTTAGCACTAACAGGAAAAAATGTAGCAACAATGTTTTTCAACAGAAAACCTAAATCTGATGTAGCATGATGTGGATTGCCAGTCCTCACCCTTGCTGCCAAAATTGATAGCATCTTCAAATTTTTTAATTGATTATTAAATGTATTATTATTATTATTATTATTTTGTTTAAAAGATTTATTATAATGGTTTAAAGTAATAAAATAATAATTTAATTTGATACATTGGGTGAAGAGCAAAATTTTAAAAGATGTTTAAGTGTCACATGCTTTTAAATTTAAATTATATTGTTTACAGATTGATATATTATCGGGAGATGCTCTAATGGTTTTTTTTTCTTTTTCTTTCTTGTTGGAGTTCCACTAATTGGAGTTCTTAACAATAATATTTTCTCCTAACTAAAAAAACCATTAGAGCATCTCCCGATAATATATCAATAACTAATCGTTATTGATCTGGGATGGAGAAGTTATATATGAAAGAGATGTATGCATGATTTGTACGTAATTAATTCCTCAAGAGAGGTCACTCAGTAATACGGTCTAGTGGTATTCCTCTTCACTTGGAAGTGAGAGGTATTAGATTTGAATCTCGTGGATGACGAATTCGATACCAAATAGGATGCCCATTGTCACATCCCGACCCGGACCCCCACCACATCTCTGGCTCGACTCCGGGGTAGCACGATATTGTCTGCTTTGGGCCCCATACACGCCCTAACGGTGTGGTATTCCTCTTCACTTGGAAGTGAGAGATATTAGGTTTGAATCTTGTGGATGGCGATTTCGATATCAAATAGGATGCCCATTGTCACATCCCCGCCCGGGCCCCCATCATCACATCCTGGGCTCGACTCTGCCGTAGCACGATATTGTCTGCTTTGGGCCTCAACCACGCCCTCATGGTTTTGTTTCTGGGAACTCACACTAGAACTTCCCAGTGGATCACCCATCATGGGATTGCTCTCGCGCGCTACTCGCTTAACTTCAGAGTTCCGATGGAACCTGAAGCCAGTGAGCTCCCAAAAAGTCTCGTGCTAGGTAAAGATGAGAATACATATATGGCTTACAGGATCCACTCCCCTGGACGATGTGGGATGTTACACTCATCGTGTGACTTTGCCAAACTCCCCCTCCTGTTAGAATACAAATATCGTTGTACTAAAAAAAAAAAAAATCCTCAACAGAGAAAAAGACTAAACACCTAATCCCTAGTTGTCCCTCGTATTCTAATTTAAACTACCTATTGATAAAATCTTATTTTTCAACTAAAAAAAGAGTGAAAAGACAATTTAATTTCTAGCACAAAATAAAATCATGAACAATAATGTAATTTTACACAAACCAAATTTTACGTTTTTTTAAACCACTCCTCGATGTCATCATAACAACTCTAATTTGAAAAAAAAAACCTGACATTTTCTTTCTCTCACATTTCTTTCCAACTATTCTCTTTTCCATATATGTATTTTTTCTTTTCAAAATTTTTACATTTACTCACAGTTTGTGGACTTCGTCTAGTTTACTATATATAAAACCATATTCTAATTAGGTTCTTTCCTCAATCCCCTAAACTCTCAAGCACTACTTGAAAGCACTTCCAAGTTTTCCCTAGGTTTTATAGGTTAAAAGAATATAAGTGTTTTTAGCACGTCCAGAAAATCATCATTCATTTTTTGTTTTTTTCTTTTAGGATGTCAATAACAACTCTCTAAACAAACTATCAACAATGTTATTTTTCCGCAAAAAGAGGGTCAATATAAAAGAACATTGTTACATGGAGTACTTATATGTCGATACATTAGTAGACTGTATACTTATTATATCAATTATTATGATCAATTATTGATATCTTCAATGTGACATATATTGTGCCCAACAAATGTAATTATCCAACATTATTGTGATTAAAACTGTTTCCGATTGAATGGTTTGTTTAATGTTTTTTTGGCGGAATTTTTAGATTGAATAATTGTCTTTCACATATAGGGTTTTGTTTGTTACCAAATTTCTAACACCCTACCTTTCTTTGCTACCAAATTTTCTCGTTGCTTACACCCTACTACCTAAATCATCTCTGAATTCCCATCTTGCACGTTTCATAAATGAGAAAATTTCTACAAAAAAGGAAAGAAAATAGCACTTTCCTAGAAGAAACTCTTGGCAAAAATAATAGCAATACAACCAAAACGCACCGTCTCGTATATTTTCTCCAAATCCTAGCCACATATCCTCTTCTGAAACGATTGCGTGCTGAGCAATCTCACCGTGGAGCCCCATATGCATTCCCTTATCTCTCATCAAATCAGGCAACGATACGCGTAACTCCGTCATCGGCTACGTGGCAAATATTTTTTTAGTGTGACAGTTATATTTTCACGCATTGTTATTAGTATATTGTTAGGATAATATTATAGATATTAAAATTTTAAACTAGATTGACAAATCAAATAATGTGTCACTAATATGAAACAATCACGTTAATCAATACTTAAGTAATAATTCAATTAGCAACATTCACATCATTTGGTTTACAAAATTAAGTTTAAAATTTTGATTTCTTTAGCATTATCCTGCTGTAGTTTAAAATGTTGTTGGTGACCAACAAACACATGAACCCTTACATTGAGATAAGATACACAAGCCAAAAAAATAAATGAAATTGATTTTGATGTTATAATCTCATTTTCGATGTAAAATTCAAGCTTATGTGACCATGAAAACTAATAAGTGAAGAAAAGAACGAGAATCATGTAATTACATATATAATTTAAAACAATTAATAATAGGGATGCAATCCGGACGTGTTGGGCAGGTTAGATGGTCAACTTAACCTTAATTCATTGTTTACAATTCGAGTTTGGGTTGTGTTCGGATTCATGTTTAGTCGGGTTCAAGATGTACGCCAACCGAGTCCGAATATCCGAGTTTAATATAGAAAGAAACAGTTGCAAGCCAACCAATGAGAGCGCACCACCTCGCCGCGCCTTCTCTCTCTGCGTTTGCTCACCGCCATTCGCTGGAGGAAGGCACGTGCACGAATGCGAAAGTCGTCGTCTCTTTCGCGCTGCAAAGAAAATGACCTAACCCTCTCTCTCTCTCTCCTCCCTCTCTCTCTCTAATATCCCTCTCAGAAGAGAGAGGGGTTAACCCTTTTTGTCGAATTTGACCCGCGGATTCCCCTCTATTTACACTTCCTTGCCATCCCCCACCGCGTAAATCTCCTAATGAAGCCTTGGAGTCTCGGCGCTTTGCGGTGTTGGTGGTGATCTGGACCAATACAGCGTAGTTTTTGGTTCTGCGGCGGAGCTTCCAGTTTCTAGGGTCGGGGACGGCGGTCTTGGTTGTTCTGTTAATATGGAGAGATCTAATGGTACAGATTTCAGGGACTTGCTTGAGCGTTCCTCATCAGGTCTGCTTTCGTCTTTTGCCTTCAAGATCTATTTTTTCTTCTTCTCTTTTTTGCTTAAGAGGTTGTTTGGATGCTGAGAAAGTTGAAGGAAAAGAAAAGAAAATCGTAAATATTTGAATGTCTTTTTGGTTCGAAGAATTTGAGGCGAAAATTGGCATTCGATTCTTATTTCCCCTTTCCAATCTTTTTTCACCAGAAAATGATAAGGGTTTTTGTTCTTCGACCTGCTTCTGTAGCTTGTTTGGGAGATTTGTATAGAAGTCGAAATTTGGAGTTTATGATTACTGTTTGTGGATGTAAATTTTTGTTGCCCAACAATTTCTGCAGAGCGTTTACTCTCACAATCAAGTTTAGCTTAATTTTGATTTAAGGCTGTTTCGAGGCTGTATGATCCCGGTCATGAGAAAGACTGAAAATTTGTCCGTCATTGTGGTTTGAATCGGATGCGAAATGCATAGTTGGGGTACTCGCTCTTCGGATTTTGCACAATGGCTTGATAATTGTTCTGTTTTAGTATGCACTGCGCTCTTAGCACTTAGTACCATGACTTAGATGATTCATTTTCGCAGCTTTACTTGTTTATGAACTGATGAAATTAGCTCACTTTTTTCAGATGTCTTGATGATTCGTTTTCGCAGCTTTACTTGTTTATGAACTCTTGAAATTAGCTCTCTTTTTACGGATGTCTAACCTATTTTTGTATTGTCATACAGAGAATAAACTCTTTGATGCGTCACAATATGAATTTTTTGGTCAAAATCTGGTGGACGAGGTTGAGTTGGGGGGTTTGGACGATGAGGAAGACAGGAAACCTTTATTCGGGCCTGTTGATAATGAGTACCATTTATTTGAGAAAGAAGAGGTTAGATTATCTTCCCCACCCCCCTGAGCTTACAATGGTCCGTTAAGGCCAACAATGAAATAGTTTATTGTGTTTAATTTGCACTTGTGTTCTTTTTGAAGCATTGTTTCACATGCTAAGTTATTCACTTACACTTGAGCTGGTGTGCGTGTATTTTTCTTTATTCATGCTGAGTACTCTAACACCTGACCTGATGCTATGTGCACCCATTTCCCTATTAAGCTACATATTCGTTGTCTATTTAGTTTAATGAAATATGTTGCAGGTCCTTCAGCAATATAAAACATGTTTATTGACATCAATCTTTCCTTTTGCATTAGGGTCTTGGTTTGGGATCTTTATCCGACATTGATGATCTGGCAAGTACTTTTGCAAAGGTCAGCTTTCTTAACTTTGATGACTTGGCAAACAACTGAGTTTGTCTGCAATCAATATCTGTTGGTCCACATCTTTTGTTTGACATGGTTTTTGAATGAAAGTTGTGTGGCTGTACTTATCGTTTAAAGATCTTAGTGACTGTTACCTGTTTTTTTCTTTTAGAAGTACTATTAATTTATATCTCTGGTATTGCATGCCCTTTGGTCCTGAATTCTTTTAAATCTTATCATTGTAAGCATGACATCCGTTGAGAGATACTTCAAGCCGTATGTTCTTGCATATTACGCATAAATTTGCGCGAAATTATGAACTTTTTGGTCAGTACTGGAATATATGTATCCTTTTATTTGTTCTTTGCTGATGATATTCATTGGAACAAAGTAATACTGGAATGATTGAGCTATATTTGTCATCAGAGTCTTATCTGCCACTTGCCAATACTTACAAATTATGGTTCTACCCTGTAAATGCGATGGTTTAAATGTAGCATATTATATTATTTCCCTCAGTTTTAACTCTATGCTTTATTGTTATACTTGTGATTAATCAATATGTTTGTCTTTAAAGCTCAAAAGTTTTTAGATTGGAATTTTTTTTTATTGTTTCGTAGAATGCTTGATTTTTCTGGTCCATTGAGTTCTTTTTCCTGATGTTTTCATCTAATAGCCTATTTTGCCCCCCACAAACTCTTAGTAGTGATGTAGTTTTTCTTTTGCACAGTTAAACAAAGTTGTAACAGGACCAAGACATCCAGGAGTTATTGGCGACAGAGGTTCAGGATCTTTTTCACGGGAAAGTGGGTAACTCTTAACTTTTGTCATCACGTTATAGTGGTTCTTATTTTTGTTGCACGCATGCTTGCTCTGAAATTGTTCCTTTGTCCCATATGCGATAATGCTTATAATCTTAGGTCATCTTATTTGAGCCAGTATCTGCTGGAAATGAGCTCTATTGAAGTCTAATAAATAAGAAACAGAAATTGAAGGATATGCATTCCACAGTTTTTGTTACCTCTGTTTAACAACGTATATGATGTGTTTTAGCATTCCATAAACAATTTGTCAAATTGAAACATGAGTGCACTCATTGTAACAGTATTAAAATTAGAACAGTCGTACAATTTTTGCTTAACAATTGTTTGCACATTATGCTTTATCATTGATTGATTTTTTAAGATCTAGATACTCGAGATTGATTTAATATGCAAAAGATTGGGTGGTTTTGTTGCTTTGCATTGCAAAATGAGGCATTCGCTGATTCCCCCCCCCCCCCCCCCCCCCCGCGCGGGGAACTTATAAGGCTGGAGCTTCACACCATTGACCCAATCCACGCCTTGGCAGAATGACCTGGAATTGAATGTTGGGTTTGGAGGTCGGAGGAGAAACAGAGAGAAATGCTGGGTTTGAGAAGTAAAACGGAGAAGAAATATGGGGAGTAGAAAACATGGGTGCACGAAAAGTAAGAAGATAGAAGGTTTGGAGAAAATGGCGTTTTTGCCCTTTAAAGTTGATCATGTGGATAGCACGTGACATACTTAACGGAAGAATAGATGGAAAATTCAAAAATCCAACAGCGGGGTGGAAATTGACCAATTATGAGAGTTGAGGGGGGAAATTGTCCAAAATTAAAGTTGGGGTGGGGGGGGGGGGGTGGGGGAGGAAATTGGCCAATCCTTACAAGTTTGGGGGGCAAATTGACGAATACCTCTTGCAAAATAGAAGTAAGCAGGCTGAAAAACAGCAGCAGTTAGCTATAAGATAATTAAGGTTCTAAGAGTTCAACTTTTGTCTATGGTCATTATACCACCCTCTCCTTTTTTCGCTAGTTAATTTTTATCACCTCTTTGGTATCTTTTGATGTGCTTGATTTCTTCCATTTGTGAAGTATGTAATGTATATATATCTTTCTCTGTACAATTTTCAATTGTCTGGATTATATTTTGGCTTTATCTAACGTGGTGTTTTCTTCAGGTTCATCAGCTACTGATTGGGCCCAAGACGGAGATTTCAATAACTGGTTAGATCAGCATATGTTTGATACAGAAATTTCCCAGGAAGGAAAGAGGTGGTCTTCACAGCCCCAACCTTCTTCTGCTCTATTTTCAGAATCAAAACAGCAAAAGCCTTTGTACAGAACATCTTCGTACCCAGACCAGCAGCCAGTCCAGCATCACTTCTCTAGTGAACCAATTGTACCGCCCAAGTCAGCATTCACATCATTCCCTCCTCCTGGAAACAAGTTCCAGCAGGGTTCACCACATCAGCTGAATCTTTCTGCTGTTGCTGGTGGTTCCCAGTTGCCTTTTTCTGCACCAAACCTTTCTCCTTTATCTAACTCTAATCTTCATATGGCCAGTTTACCTCTTGGGTTGCATTATGGAGGGAACATGCCTCAGTTTGCCAACCCTGGCCTTCCTTTCAATAGCAGGTCACAAAATCATTGGGTTACCCATGCTGGAGTATTGCACAGCGATCATTCCAGCCTCATAAACAATATATTGCAGCAACAGCTCCCTCATCAAGATGGACTTATTTCCCCACAATTACTGGCAGCTCAGCAGCAGCTACAACAGCAGAGATTGCACCACTCGGTTCAGCCATCTTTGGCCCATTTTGCTGCAATGCAGTCTCAGTTTTATGGTACTCATCCTTCTTCATCTCATAAGTCAATGCATGGGTTGTCCGACGTAAGAGATCATAGACCGAAAAGAGGAAAACAACGTTTTTCTCAAGGCTCTGATGCTGGTAGTCAGAAAAGTGAGACTGGGTGGATCCAGTTCAGGTCTAAGCACATGACATCTGAAGAGATAGAGAGTATTCTTAAAATGCAGCATGCAGCAACACATAGCAATGACCCCTATATTGATGATTACTACCACCAGGCAAGTCTTTCCAAAAAAGCAGCTGGCTCGCGATCGAAACATCCTTTTTGCCCATCTCATCTTAGAGAGTCCCCCTCCCGAGGTCGTAATAGTACTGATCAGCATACTCATAGTTCTGTTGACGCTCTTGGGAGAATTCCTCTTGCTTCCATACGTAGGCCTCGCCCCCTCCTTGAAGTTGATCCTCCCCCTGGTTCTGGTGACGGCAAACAGGCCTCTGAGAAGCCTCTGGAGCAGGAACCCATGCTTGCTGCTAGAATTGCCATTGAGGATGGCCTTTGTCTCCTTCTTGATGTTGATGACATTGATCGACTGCTACAAGGTCAGCCCCAAGATGGTGGGGTTCAACTCAGGCGAAGGCGGCAAATACTGCTAGAAGGGTTGGCAGCATCGCTTCAGCTTGTCGACCCACTTGGTAAAGGCAGCCACTCAGCGGGTTTGGCTCCAAAGGATGACCTTGTGTTCCTACGTATAGTTTCTCTTCCTAAGGGGCGCAAGCTCCTTTCTAGGTTTATTCAGCTTCTCTTCCCTGGTAGCGAGCTTGCCCGTATTGTCTGTATGACAGTTTTCCGTCATTTAAGGTTTTTGTATGGCGGTCTACCCTCTGATCCTGCAGCTGCTGAGACAACTACTAATCTTGCAAAGACAGTTTCTACATGCATAAATGGTGTGGATCTTCGTGCATTAAGTGCTTGTCTTGTTGCAGTTGTTTGTTCATCAGAGCAGCCACCACTTCGACCCCTTGGAAGCCCTGCTGGAGATGGGGCCACTATTATTCTAAAATCTGTTCTTGAAAGGGCAACTGTACTCTTAAGCGACCCTCACGCTGCTGGAAGCTGTAGCATTTCTAACCGCACCCTTTGGCAGGCATCCTTTGATGAATTTTTTGGTCTGCTCACCAAGTATTGCCTGAGTAAGTATGAAACTATAGTACAATCAATATTTACACAGAGTCAGCAAAGTGCAGAAGTTATTGGTTCAGAGGCCACCAGGGCAATACATCGTGAAATGCCTGTGGAGCTTCTGCGTGCTAGTCTTCCTCACACAGATGAGCATCAGCGGAAGCTTTTGTCAGATTTTTCTCATCGATCAATGCCCATTTCTGGTCTTAATGCCCATGGTGGGAGCGGAGGTCAAATGAACTCTGAATCAGTGAGGGGATAATGGAGGACCTGCAAGTTTTCTGAAAAAAAAGCATAATCTGTCTTTGGCTGGCGATTCTTTGAGCGGAGGTCAGATTCTTTAACAAAGTGAATCTGCTTGGAACGTGGCAGGCTGGGGTGTGCCGGGGATAGTGCCTGTGTGCGTGCATCCCCAACGAAGTAATTTTAAAGGCTTTGCTTTTATTTGTTGCTTAACTTTTTACTGTTCCGAAGGTCAAGAAAACATGCGATGCTCGGTTTGATGATGGATTGATAGTCATGCATAAGAAAAATGTGTAATGTGATGGGGTTCTGTTTGTATGGGACTAGGAGTTTGGAGTGTGGAAGTATGGTTCTTCTGGGGAGCTTTTATTTTGGTGGCTCTGTGTTGAACTGGAAGCATAGGGATAGAGATAATGTACAGGGTGTAGTCTTACAGAACCTTCAAAACTCCTTTTGTTCCATCTCTCTCTCATTTTCTCCCATATTTCAAATTCAGTTATGTTTCTGTCTCTCTGTTAGCAACTTATAATTTGACAATGTGTATGTAAACAGAAAATTAGAGCATTAGTTTCTAGAATATTTTTGATAAACCGAACTAGACTGAACCAGATTGAAATTGAACAGAATTATTTCTCTGTTAATTCGAACCATGTTATTTTGGTTCAGCTTCGGTTTGAGATTCAGGATACCGTCACCGCAATGGAGTTTAACAACCACATCCAGGATGGAATGGTGTGGTTCCTCCACACTCGGGATACCATAATATCGAACCATGATGGAAGAAAGGTATGACAAAAAAACATATTGGCTAGTGATTGTGAGGCTCAAATTCTTGATTGGAGGGGACGCTACTGCCCTTCCATCCTTTAGATACGTAGAGAGGGTAGAGGGGTGTGGGGGCGAGCTTTTTGTTTGTCATGTTGTTAAAGAGTTGAACAATAATTTTTAGTGTTGTCAAAGAGTTGAACAATAAAAATAGATGGCGAGTGCCTGATCGAATTGATCCAGTCATGTAGGAACAATGTTCAAGTTTACCAGTCCGTTAGGATGCATCAACTGTATACATCACCGCACCTTCACTTGACACCTATCGTATCGCAATGAAGAACGGCTCGCCTCGCCGTGACTGAATTCTCAAAACTTCCCTCGCTCCACCCCGTAGGGGCACAAAACCCATCGCTGCAGAGATCCATGAAACGGTCGAGCCAGGTACAGCAGTGGATTACTTGTCCAGATACGAGTACGGAAAAAAATGGTTAAAAAGTAGAGGCAAGCCGAAGATTTGAAGTGCATGGGGAATGTTGCAGAGGTCGCCCTCCCAACAGCTTCAGTCCAGGAAAGACCTATTGAGCCAAACGTGGGCATAATTAACCAAACCTAATATGAAAAAGACACTCACTACGTTATAGGTCAAACTTTATAAAAACCAACGTTCACAACTTAACTTGCTTGGAACCAGCCGCCAAGGTGACAGTGTCGTAAACCATTGATACAATACCATATGGGGAAGCTAATTCCTTGGGCTTAATTCGAGCCCTAATTTTGCGGTTACTTGTTGGCTTACTTGGAAGTGGAGATTTGCATGGGAATCGTCGTGATCCTAATTGCGGTGAAGAGCCGCCGGATCCTGGGTGCGTAGACGGGGAGAGGTTCCTGGGAAGTATTTTCTATTTTTCAATTTAAAAAATATTATTTCACGTTTAAATTAAATATTTTAAACAAATAAGAATTTGTAATCCTCGAGTAATATAACAATCAACTCGATAAAAAAAAAAAAAAAGAACTATTTCAAGCATCAAGAACGTGAAAGTCTCTCAGTTGGTTAAAGGAGGTTGGTGCTCCATTGTTGCCGATCTCTTCCTCATCGTCCAAAATGCGGCGTAGTATCGGTTCTGCAAGGAAAAACGGACCTTAAGATTATCAAAAGCAGCAAAGATTTTAAAAGAACAACTCAGTTTTAAACAGGTTTCAAATCTAAAATTTCTGGCATTAGAGGAGTAACATATGCAGAGATCCAGTTTCGAGATTACAACATGAAAGCGGAATAAAGAGTTTGAAGGAAGAACAAGAAAAGCCACATTACATGGTACTACTTACTTGCATCATTGACCTAGGATTTGTAGTGTAGGTTGTCTCAACGGTACTTTCTTTCTGTGGTTCATGAACAAGGCAATTTATACGGTTATGATCATCCAATGATGCTTAAGCAACACAATAGAACTGGACTGAACTTACCTCGAAATGAAATCCGTAGTGCAAAGCAACCCTCTTCACATCCTCCAAACTCAGTTCAATAGATATTTCCTAAAACAAAACAATAAAAACAATTTTAAAGAGAATATAGGGCTCCCTCAGAGAGCACGCGAGCAAACGAAACGCTTAATTGAAAGGAAGCTTACATCTTGCCCATAGACATCCGCAAAGTGATAAAGTAGGGGACCCAGATTTATCCAAACCTGTCATCGAATCAATAAGGATTAATAAAGTGATCAGACAGCGGAACACAAATTGAAGCCACCACGACTGATTGAGGAACTTACTCCGCCGTCTTTCAAGATTCTTGATATGATTTCAATGTATTCAATAATGTTGTGCGCGGTATCAATAAAGAAACAGGTCACAACCGCATCCCAGACACCTGTACGTTCCACAAATATCTCCATGAGAAATACTACAGAGGTTATTTATGCAATTTCCTGGAGTGCATCCCAGTCTCAATCTTTCAAAGGTAATTTCCTCAGCAGTAAAGCAAAGTTAACAAATTAAATTTGCTTCGTCTAAGTTTGCTTCGTCAATCTGTTTGACCAGGTTTTTCTTATTATACCTTGCCCCTAAATTGACTTTGGAAATTGATTTTGTCAATCTTTGTGACACGAGATTCATTTAGGTCGCCTCACAAAGATCTTATCAATATTTAAACACTATGAATGGGAAGCAAGAAAATTATTTTATCTCACCCAGATGTGTTTATACCAGACAAGGCAACTATCTGTTGAAGCCTATATTAGCCTACATTCAGAATTCTGTATGTCATTTTCCGTTTATTATTTCCCCACCAGCGGGTTGAAAGTCGTCCTGACTGTCTCAGCTTATCAACACAAGACCTTAACAATTTAAGACCACCAGTCACTATGCAGAAGCAACTTGCCACATTATACACCTTATAACAAATGGATTACCACAGGTTAAATGCAATGGAAAATTTCTTACACTATTTGCTACTACTAGGTGCTCAAAATATCAAGTATTCATTAGCAACAATCAAATGTTTGAATATAAGAAACCCATATTTTCTTACCTACTTGGCTTGGATAGTTGTAAACCTCAACAAAGTCGCCACCGCACATAGAAAAGCCTTCAGTAATCCCTGCACTGTTTGAAAGAAGACCTACAATTATTGGAAAACAAATCCTAATAGAAGATTTTATGAAAAGAAAATGGTTTTCATATATTAAAAAATAAGAAGAAAAGCATGTTATCTCTTTCTAGGACAGTGATAAAAAATAAAAAAAGGATATTGAAGAGTATAGAGTATATTCAACTACAATCTATTTCAATGATTCATGGATAAACGCCTTAAAAGTATTTAGAGAACTGAAAGAATGTCAGAAACACTTTTGTAACAAATGAATTAGCAGCATCAGTACCTAGCTGGATGAATATCTGGCACTGGAACAGGACGAAGTTGGTCACTATCTGAAAGTGAATTGCAATTGCTGTGGATCCAAGGATATATTGTCCACTCCCCAGCAGTTTGGCAACTGATTAACCAAAAAAGAAAACATAGAATACAAAATGAAAATGATATATATCAGAAAAAGAATCTATTGCCAACCATTGAAAACTCTCTTCCATGGTCAGAAAATGGATTCCTTTTTCATGATAGCAAGATGATTAAAGACTGTTTAAGGTGAGGCGTAATGACATGCTTACTGATTAAGAATAAAATTCGAACATATCATCATGTAGTATGAAAATTCATTTCCCTGACTTATAAAACCTGTATAAAATATGAGAAATAATAAACATGAGTATGAATATGTTATAAATCGAATTCTTAGCAAACAAACAACGTATGCACACCTAGACACGAGATTTCCAAAGCCAGCCGCCCAAGTCCAGCACCAGGAACCAAACAGGCAGGAGGACTGTTAAAAAAGAATTTTGATTATCGTACACAGTAAACTAGTAAAGTACTTGAAAAAAAAACACTTGCTCGATAAGAAACGGTAATTTGATAATTGCAATGGTTAAGAAACGATACAAGCATAACCAACATAATAAAATTACCTTTCCTTAGAGCGATTAGCAAAAAGTGCATCAAGTTCTTTTAATATAGGCTTGTAGCACTGATCACGTTCTTTCTGTCCCTGTATTTTATATAGTTACAAACTTAAGTAAAACTGAGAATCACAGATAAGATATCCTCGAGGACAGAAATCAATCATAAATCATGAGATACCTCTGCCGCCCAGTCTCTAACTATGTTCCGTACTACACAACGAACCTGTAGCAAGGGTAAAAGAAATTTTGATAAATAAAACCAAAATTTTTACTACTTGTATTTCTTATTGCTTAAAGGGAAGACAAGTAGTCTCATAGAACCAGATATCCAACACACGAGAAGCAACATACCTTATCAACATCAACTAATGGAACATGTAATTGTAATGATGGATCCAACCATGTCCGAGTTGGTGAGGATACCTGAACATGTATCACCAAGAAAGCCACAATTTTCAATAGAAAAATTTGGCCACTTTCTGAAAAATTAAATTACAAAAAGAGACACACACCTAGTCAAATAAGTTGTAAATTAAAGCTATAAAGACACAAAAAATCTTACATCTCCATTGGAATCAATGGCATCATTCCCACAACAGTTCTGTGTCTCTTTGTCATATTCCACGCCTAGAGCGTGTCTATCGGTCATGGACTCACGATGACCATTTTTGTCTACCTCCTGTGGTTATCTACAGAGGTCAAATTTCTAATGAAAAAAGACATATATGAAGAGAAATATACATTTAATTCTCATTAATGAAAATTGAAAAGCTAACATGGTCGTGTAAGTGTTGCAGAAACCTTATTGGTAGTCACTATCGGTGAACTGCTCACTGTATTGCTCCCTTCTCCACAACAGGCCTGATCTGAATTGGAGGTATGCAATCTTTCGCTAGCGCAGGTAGACTGAGAAGAGAAGACATTATTTACTCCAGAAACATCGTGATTCTTCAGGACGTTTTCAAGATGTGGTCCATCACAGACATCTATGTCCTGGCTCAAACCAAGTGGAGGTTCAAATGCCTGCAACGTAATATAAAAGTGGGGAGACAAAAAAAGTCAAGATACCTTATTACCAATTAGACCAGTTTGAGGAATCGCTCACATAATGTCAGTCCTTTGAGAAGTCATGGAGTGTCTCGATGTCAAAAGGTCATCGGAATATCATCAAACAAATTTCTAGAAAGAAAAATAGATAAGAAGGAAGTCGGAACTAACCTGAAGCATGTTAAAAATGAAATATGAATTTGCGGAGATGCACCTGCAGAATTAACAAGTCTGACCCGTTACAAATCTCGAAACTCTTTTTTATCAATCATGTATTCAAAAAGATTGGGAGCAGCCTCTCCATAAATGGGGGTAAGGCTAGCCGACATTCACCTCTCCCAGACCCGGCGTAAAGCAGGAGCCTTGTGCACTGGGTACGACATTTTTTATGTATTCAAAAAGAAAGCCCTAGGATGTTTTACAGATTTTTTTTTTAAAACACGCTATTATCTTGGACGTCACAATACTCTAGAATATTAAGTAGATTGTCAGAAAATTCCGCCACATTAACCTTGAGATTAGATTTTGAGTTAATATGTTAAGTTTTACTAGGTTCACTGTTAACTCTAGATCATAGGTACTTTGCCTACACATTTTACAGTTTAAATTAAAACCAAAGATATGCCAGTAATGGGTGTAATATCCAAATTATAGAAACTTGAAATTAATGTAATGAGAAAATAGTCAAGAAAAGTTTACCGTCTTAGTCTTTGAAACTTCAATGGGTAGTGGGATAAGAGAGCCTGCAGTATCAAGAGAGATCGTTAGAAACAAAAAAGATAGTGAAATACCAATTTGGTTACTATATCCAAGTTCCTAAACATATGAAGGCTCTTATAGTAGTATACCTTATGGGCAGGTGGAAGCAATCTAAAAGATCTTTCATACCGCCTCACGTCCTCTTCTGACGCCTCCGGGTAACTGCATTCAGAATGAGGGACATTATTCAAACTATAGGAACATATTTGATATCTCTGTGAAAATTAAACAAAGTAAGCTATCGCACCAACAGAATAATCAAAAGGTTCATAATTTCCAAAATTCGAGCCATAAAGTTTAAGAATTCATACACAATCTAACAGAGCAGAATGTAAAAAACAGATGTTCGAGCTGATTATATGACAATCACAGCAGCCTTTTTTCCAAAATTCAAATATTTCGACTGTTTACAAGAAAAATTAAATCTTTTGGTATTAAATGAACAAAATTAACGAAAGTATCAGGCTTTACAATCATAGATGCAAATTAATTAAATCCCAAATCATTGAATTCAAACTTGAGAGAGAGAGAGAGAGGGAGAAGGGTACTTGAGGTAGGCGCTGATGATGCGCCTGAGGGACTTGATTTCGAGAGCTTCTTCAAGCTTCCTCTGACGACGTCGCTTGTCGTCTTCGTCCTCAACTCCTCCTCCAGCTAATGGATGCATATCTCTGCTGTCGTCGGCTCTGACTGACAGAATACTGAGAGGAACACTCTGGTGTTTGTTCCAACAACTGATGCGAGTACTTCGACTCCTCGCGCTGTCAGTCAAACAGGATGAGTTACACGAGCATGATTGAATACATAAAAGGGCCGAGCCCAGCATGAAACACAATCTTAAGTTGACCAACCCATTAGTACCTGTTAATTGGGGGTCTGATAAAGAGTTGGATATTGGATGTTTGGGCTTTTTATATTTTAAAATTTGAGGGAATCTTAGGTTGATCAACTCATTAGTTCCTCATAATTTATGGGTCGAGCTCATCAATCTGCTTGCCACTTCGATTCTTAATTAGGTCACTTTTTACTTCATTGTGTTTAACCTTGTCTCATCTTATCGTCTTTGGTTGTCAATGTTTTCCTCATCTCGAAAATTACGCCAAACACAAATTAGAAAATCATTCAAAATCATGTCTTTATAGGTTATAGTGCCCAACACAATGTTGTCTTGATTCGATTTTTCTTGATTTCATTTGTGTGTAAAGAGTACAATATATAAGTGTACAATGTTTGTTCGTACAATGAAATACATACAATGGCTAGGTACAAGTACAACGGGTCGAAAAAGGAATACATACATACCTAAGTTCAATGGCTAGAAAACTATGAAAAATAAACATGATTAAAAGTGGTTAAAACGCAGTTCATCACTATGAGTTCTTATGAAAAAGATACATGAATTGATCTCTAATATTAATTAAACTGCCTAAAATAATAAAATAATATTTGATGAGATATAGTCATAGGTTGGTGGTGGAGTTGTATGGAGAAGCTGCTTGACTTCTTTGCTTTCTCTTTTGGAGAAAGCTTTGAAGAGACCTCTTCAGGGACACACCTGGAGGCCCATAAATTTGATAGTGCAATGCAAGCAATGCTGCGCTGGACCACATTGATCTGTCTCTTCCTTCCATTTCTCTAGCTGCCAACAAAATTATGGCCCTAGCCTACACCAGATAAACTTAACATATCAGAATGTCTGGTAACTCTTTGTCGTTATTGTTTTCGTTTGAAAAAAAAAGGTTCAAAGCTTATCTTAGATTGAAATCCTAATTGTCCTTCCAAAACATGGTCAAGATCGAAATCATTCTCTTCAGATGTACCAAAAACATGAAAAAAATTAAAAACAATAATAATTGACTACAGATTAATAACACTTATGTTGGGTTCACAGGGTTGGGCTCAAGCTGCTTGTTGTTGACTAACACTTCTGTTGCACATCCTCTTTTCTACCCAGAAAAATTTTTAGTTTTGAAACCATTCTTTATGGCACAACTCTGATTGTTCTGTTCCTTTCATTTCTCAGTTTCCTCTTCTGTTTTTTGTTTGATACAATGTTGTCATATAGCATTGACTCTCATGTATATACCGGAAAATCTACAATACCACGTTACATTGAATACAACATGAAATAAACGAGTGAGATATAAAGAAACGGATCATATTCATACACATTGGAGAGAACCTACAGTTTTTTTCCCTTAAAAATGCAAACCTATTTCATACAATACACAAAGTACCTGAAGTTCCGTCACGTCGCAAACGAAAACTTGTCCATTATAGAAAATCGTAATTTGTTCTTCGCTCCGAGTTGACTCATCCCTAACAAAGATAAGAGGGAAAGCAAAGAGATATCAGGGAAGTCTCTTTCCGGTTTCCAAAAGAGATATCAACAAGCAAACAGATAGAATTAACCATTTGTTTGGTCATTTCAATTTTTCGGCATGATATATCAAAAGCAATCTCTTATAAAACCAAAAGGAAAGGGCTATGTTTTCGAAATCGTCCATACACACGCACAAAATGATCATAACTTATCATCCACTAATGTAAGTGTGAATTTCATCGTCAATCTCATAGATCCACGGTTAGGAATCACTTGTGTGCGTGTAAATGCGGAAAATATCATAGCATTTCGGGCATGAAAACATTGATGAACTTACGTTGGAATTTTGTGAGAATCCGACTGTGGTTCAGAAGTGGCCATCGGAGAAAGTTGAACGTACGAGCTGCACTCCGTTTCCGATAGACGCCAGTAGGAGGAGAGACTACTATTCCATCCAAGAATTAAATCAAATCATAAAAATAAGGGAGGGGGTGAGGGGCGGCGAGAGAACTGTGTCGACGAAGGGATCAGAGTTTCATGGTTTGTTATAGGAGAGTGTTTGATAAAAAAACAAAAAGCATAAAAAACGTGCCCCAAATATTGGCTAGGTATTTGGCCACGTGAGAAATTCTTTCACTCACTTTATATCTCTATCCTTCACTCTCTTTCTCCCTCAAATTTTCTCTACCTCTCTCTCACACTTTCTATATTATGACATTGCGTGTAGGTAGCGGCCTTTTGTCTTTTCAAATTGGATTCCAAAAATGGAAAGTACTGTATTGCAATTCATGAGTGGTGGAATTTGCAGGGTTTGTTTTGCTTTGTTGATGAAATTGACTCGTAATCCTATTTACTTGCACGTTAGGTGGAGACAAAAGCTCTAAATTGAGATATTTTGTTAATGGATAATCATCTCCTTTAATTGAATGTGGTCTAATCATATTGCTTCGTTGGATGTGTGGGCACACGAGAAAGGATAAAATTAGGAATGAGGATATCCGGGGTAAAGTAGGAGTAGCCGAAATTGAAGGAAAGATGAGAGAAAATCGGTTACGGTGGTTTGGACATGTGCAAAGAAGGCCTACTGACGCTCCGATTAGAAGATGCGACTATAGGACAGAGGTTCAGGGCCGAAGGGGTAGAGGAAGACCTAGGAAAACTTTGGAAGAGACCCTAAGAAAAGACTTAGAGTACTTGGATCTAACGGAGGACATGACACAGGACAGAACACAATGGCATTCTAAGATTCATATAGCCGATCCCACTCAGTGACTTGGATTTTCCAAGTCTCCAACCGAGAAGTTTTCCTCACTCGGGAAATTAAGGGAACACTACCTCAACCTACATGCTCCACTCACAAAGCTTCAACATACAAGCTTCAACAAAAGAAAATTCAAAGAACTTAGCGAAGAAGGCTTTGGTGTATTTAACACAATACGTTGAAATGAAGGAAAGCTTATTTATTGATATCTCCGATAAGTTACAAATATGTACATATACTTGAGTCAAAATAAACAAACAAGAGGGAGCCTTTACAAAGGTTGCTTAGGAGAAGTCTCAGCAGTCGGTAGAGCCCCAGAAAGAGAAGGCACCGGAGGGGGATCATTCGGAGCCTCAGTACTGGACAAAACCCTAGAAGGAGGAGGCATCAGAGGTTGATCATTTGGAGCTTCATTACGTGGTACAGCCCCAGAAGACGAAGGCAATAAATGCCTTTGGAACAAACCCACAAATCTCTGATGATCAAGTAAAACCTGACCATCAGATTCCTTCATCTGGTCAAGCTTCGTCTTCATGTTTGTAGCATAGTCATGTGCGAGCCGGTGCAACTGTTTATTCTCATGCTTGAGCCCTCTAATCTCCTGTTTGAGACTCATCACTTCAGCCGCCAATGATTCAACTTGGCGGGTTCGAGCAAATAGGCGTTGGGCCATATTAGACACAGAACCTGCACACTGAACACTGAGAGCCAGAGAATCCTTAACAGCCAACTCATCAGACCGTTTGGAAAGTAGTCTGTTATCTTTGGGAGTGAGAAGGTTCCTGGCCACTACCGCAGCGGTCATATCATTCTTCATCACGGAATCCCCAACGGTAAGAGGACCAGTAGGGGAGACGAAGGATGTGCGCCATATGTTGTCTGGAGAAGGCGGGGCTGCCTCTTCAACAAGGTTCAAGTCAAAACGACGGTCGGAGGGGCCAGACATTTTCAAAGGTGTTGAAAAGAGAAGAGGTCGAACAAATCAAGATCTTAGAAGTGCAAGAATGGAGCTTCTACTGGTGGATATTCAAGTGTGCTTTGGAACTTAATGTCAGCCCCTATAAAAATCTGCACTCGACGAAGCTTCAGAAATCGAAGAGGCGTTTGCTTTCTCAAAAGCTGGGCTGCTCAGAGACCACGAGGGTCGATCTCAGAAATCGAAGAGGCGTTTGCTTTCTCAAAAGCTGGGCTGCTCAAAGACCACGAAGGCCGATCTCAGAAATCGAAAAGGCTTGCTTTCTCAAAAGCTGGGCTGCTAAGAGACCACGAGGGCCGATCTCAGAAATCGAAGAGGCACTTACTTTTCCAGCCTTCTAAGGTCTAGCTACCATATTATTACCCACAAGGGTAAAGGAACAGTACCACTGCTGGATAATTGGAAAGTCCCGGTGTGTCAACCTCTGTGCTTCGTGGCAAGGTAGACTAGCAAACATGCCAACCTTTACTCACATTCGAGAAAACACTCCCAACAGGATTGCTTGCTCCAAAATCGAAGAGGCACCGCCCTCCGAATCTCGAGAGCCAGACTCCCAACATGATTACTTTCTCAAAAATCGAAGAGAGGGTAAAGGAACAGTACCACTGCTGGATAATTGGAAAGTCCCTGTGTGTCAACCTTTGTGCTTCGTGGCAAGGTAGACTAGCAAACATGCCCAACCTTTACTCACATTCGAGAAAACACTCCCAACAAGATTGCTTGCTCTAAAATCGAAGAGGCACCACCCTCCGAATCTCGAGAGCCAGACTCCCAACATGATTACTTTCTCAAAAATCGAAGAGAGGGTAAAAGAACAGTACCACTGCTGGATAATTGGAAAGTCCTTGTGTGTCAACCTCTGTGCTTCGTGGCAAGGTAGACTAGCAAACATGCCCAACCTTTACTCACATTCGAGAAAACACTCAACATGATTACTTTCTCAAAAATTGAAGAGACACCGCTCTCCGAATCTTGAGAGTCAGACCCCCAGCAGGATTGCTTTCTCAAAAATCGAAGAGGCATCGTTCTCCGAATCTCGAGAGCCAGATCCCCGACAGGATTGCTTGTTCGAAAACCGAAGAGGCACCACTTTCCCAACTTCAAGAGCTGGATCTCTTTGGATAAAGCTTGTCTGTAATCTTCACACGCAACATCAGCTTTCCAGATACCACAGACCACTTTTTCAAAGTGCTCTGACAGAGTTAAAACATGTGAAGCTGGCAGCTCCCACTACCGTGTTATGACCAAGCAGGGTAAAGGAATAACATTATTACTTGATGTTAGGGAGACTCCTATATATGTCGACCTCCATCCCTAACGGACAGGCAGACCTGCAAAAATGCTCAACCCTTTCTCTTATCTGAGAGGGCACTCCCAACAAAGCCTTTCGAAATATTCAGTTTTCTTTCCCCCCGATAATACCTCTGTAAACAAGCTATACTAAAGCAAGAATATCTCATATCATCAGGGTTAAAAGCAAGAGTATCCCATATCATGCTTTTTCCCTGTCTTTTCCTTTAGCCTTGTTCTTACCTGCAAGACAAGGAGAAAAAGAGCAATCAGTCAGCACTTGGAATCAAGCTTCCAGCCAGGAACTGACTGCCTGGAACCCCTTACCTGATTACTTACCTGGCATTGCTCTCGAGTACTCATCTTCAACATCTTATGCTTCCAGGGAAGATACCGCATCTGCCTGAGGAACAGATAGGGCAAGTGAGAAGGATACAAGGAAGCATGTGGAGACAAGCGTAACAGCACACGTGCCGATACATCCACTACTCTGTCAAAAGCAAAAGTATCCCATATCAGCAGGGTCGAACGTACTCTAGATTTGATGGACTTGTTTTGACCCTCAAATTCTTCAGTCGGCCTTATACTCTGGAGGAAACTAGAAAACCCTCCAGCCCGGTTCAAGAATAAGCCTGTGGAAAGTTACTTCTTCAAAAGCAAAAGTATCCCATATCATCTCTTCTCATTTTTCTTCTCTTTATCCTTCATGCTGCCTGCAAGATAGGGAGAATGTGAACAATCAGTCGGAGCTCTGATTGCTTACCTTGTCTGTCACCTCTTTCAGCAGATCCCCTAGCCCGGCGACTTGGGGGACTCCTACTACATGGTTTGTATCGCGCTTGACCAAGCCTGAAACTACAAGTAAACTTCAAGTGAAATTGATACATTACCTTGTGCATCTCCACCAGTTACAGATACCACCCATGGATGGAGGAAGAGTACTTCCAGAGAAGATGCCACATCTACCTATGAGACAGATAAGGCAAGTCAAGACGATACCACACTCTGGTACTTAGAAGTTTCGTGGTTACGAGATCATTCTCCCACAATATTTCCTAATGTCATTTGTACTAAATCATTCACTTGTACTCACTAAAGGAGAGCTTGAACCTATGTACTTGTGTAAACCCTTCACAATTAATGAGAACTCCTCTATTCCGTGGACGTAGCCAATCTGGGTGAACCACGTACATCTTGTGTTTGCTTTCCTATCTTTATCCATTTATATACTTATCCACACTAATGACCGGAGCAATCTAGCGAAGATCACAAAAAGTGACCGTTTTCGCTACCTAGGATCTATCTTGCAAGAGAACGGAGAATTAGATGGAGATCTCAACCATAGAATACAAGCTGGATGGATGAAGTGTAAGAGTGCATCCGGCGTGTTGTGTGACCGTCGTAGGCCACTGAAGCTCAAGGGAAAATTTTATAGGACGGCAATAAGGCCAGCGATGTTGTATGGCACAGAATGTTGGGCGGTGAAGCATCAACACGTACACAAAATGGGTGTAGCGGAGATGAGGATGCTTCGTGGGATGTATGGGCACACGATAAAGGAAAAGATTGGGAATGAGGATATCCGAGGTAAAGTAGGAGTAGACAAAATTGAAGGAAATATGAGAGAAAATCGGTTCCGGTGGTTTGGACATGTGCAAAGAAGGTCTACTGACGCTCCGGTTCGAAAATGTGACTACGGGACAGAGGTTCAGGGCCAAAGGGGTAGAGGAAGACTTAGGAAAACTTTGGAAGAGACCCTAAGAAAAGACTTGAGTACTTGGATCTAACGGAGGACATGACACAAAATCGAGCGCAATGGCGTTCTAGGATTCATATAGCCGACCCCACTTAGTGGGAAAAGGCTTTGTTGTTGTTGTTGTTGTTGTTGGTCTAATCATATTATTACGAATTTGGCGTCTTACTTTTGAATGAAAATTTTATTTTTACATTTGACGCGGTTTAATCATATTTAACACGTTTTTGTTAGAACTTTAGAAACAAGTTTAATTATTGCAATCAACAAAAATATCTTTTGATATGTTTCTCTCAAATCCAAAAACACAAAGGGTTTGTTTGGATGGGGAATTTAGTGGGTTTCAAGGGATTTTGTTTCGTGTTGAGTTAATAGGTTGTGCATGAAATTGTCAGGTTTAATTTCGTGGTTAGTACTTTAGTTAGAAACACTTTGAAGGACGTAGTGAGAACCATTTTTTGTACACAAGTATAATAGATTGATTATATGAGTGATTGCTAGTATCTAGACTCACTTAAAATGTCGAATTTTGTTACAACACTTATAAGTACTCACTACTATCATTATTTGAACATCAAATATGTTGTAATGACATTTACAGAACATATCTAATTGATGAATAGTGATAATACTAAATACTTGTGAATGTTGTAGGCCAGCCTCAAATTCTCACATATAATAGGAAAATGGACATTGTTAAAGCAAGAGGAGAAATAAACAACATAGGCATGGATACTTGTTCCACAAACGTCCTTGTCATACAACATAGGCATATATTGCAGCCCACATGCATGCAATTATCATGTACTTTCACTCACATTACATATTGTCACTCATCTAGCTAGTCAAGTCCTCCTTGCTCAAAAGGAAAAGTTGTTTTCGTAATTAACTTAAGGCACGTGGAAATTGTCCCTCAAATGGCACGTGCTTAAATTTGTTTCCCTTTCATAACAAATGCATGAGAGCCGAAAGCCAATCATGTACAAATGGGAGTTGCAAGTCTTATGAGATGGTGCCGCTTTGCTTGGTTTTTTACTGGTTTTGTAAAGCAAATGAGATATGATGCCTTTATAACTATTGTTCTAAATATATTCGTTTAGCGCCGTTTAAGTTCCACTTAGTGCCGTCTGGGTCTTGCCTAGACGCTAGGCTGTTAGCCATTGTCCCAATGAATTTCTAGGCATTTGAAGATTAAGAAAAGGGGCCTAGAACTACTTAGGCATCTGCCTTGGCGCCTGCCTAGACCCGTATAATCACCTGCTTTGCATTTTATATTTTGAATAAAATGTAAGAGACTTGTTGAATAGTTAAATGAACACTCATTATATGCTTGCTTGTTCCCCATGTGCTCAATATATAATTTTATTTTGAAATTTATGTATCTCAGTATAATTATATATTTTTAAGTACAAATAGACACTTATTTATATGATATATAATAAATTTACTTAAGTCTGTCTAGTTCGCCAGGCCTTGCCTAGCTGCCTAGGCGCTAGATCCCAGCTTATTACCCGACTAACACCTAGCATCTTTTAGAACCTTGTGCATAACAACACCTAAAGGACCTTGTAGGGGACGATAGATATTTGTAATTTGTGTGTTTAGGTTGTGTGAAAATTGTAATATTTCCTCTATATGTTGTAAAACTTTGGAGTATATTTAAAGGAGGTGGTGCACTTTGGTATATTATGTCACACCATTTATGCACATGCCATGTGTTATTGCTATTACTAGATCTCAACTGTTACTAACTATTTTGTTCCTTGCTAAATTTGGATTATATCTAACTCCAATATCTTGGTGCCATCATGTTACCAGGAAATACTTGGGATTGTATGATTAGACCATAATTAGGTTTGAGTGTGACAAGATTAGGTCAAAGTTGAATATATATGACTAAGCCAAACTAGTTAATCAGTGGAAAGAATCTAACACGTTGAAGCGAAACTTGAAAGTACATACTATTATTATATATAGCTATCTTAAGGGGTGGGCAATGGGCGGATCGGTCCGGGTTGGGCATAAACCCGTTGATCGACCCAATAAGCTCGGGTAGTGATTTTTAGAACCCATTTCCAGCCGCTCAAACATGTAACCCAATCCACCAAACCCATTGTTATGTAGGTTGGGTTGGGCGGGTTTTTTGGTTTGGGCTTCGTGCTATTTTTTTTAATAACAATTTTATTCTTCTTCTTAAACAAACATTAAAAAGATTCAACTGAGTAATCAGAACTCTTGAATCCAAATTTCCTCAACAAAAAATGAACTTGAAACTTGAAATCTCAAATACTTAAATATTATACTTAAAATCCACGTTCCAAACTTCAACCATAAAAGAAAATCAACTTAACAATTCCATAATAATAAAATTCAAAAGTTAAACATGAACTAACTTATCAAGCCCAAAATTATAATAAAATTCAAAACTTTAGATAATGGCAGTGTCCATGAGCTTTGAGCAGCAAATTTTGATGACCCTAAGCAACATGATGACATCTACTAATTTATTCCCAAAGTCAAGGTCCAAAGCATTCAAGAGGAGTTGCAAGCCTACAATGGATTAAAAACATTCATTAAATCAGTAAACCATTGCTGATAACACAAAAGTATTGGAATTTAAATAGAAGATTAGATTTGATTAGTTCATAGAAATTGCAAAGACCTTAACTCAACCATGTATTAATCAATGGTATCCATTTTAGATGTGGAAGCAACTGAAAGCTCTACAAAACATATACAAATGAAAATAAAACAAGTCAGAAAGTATTTACTTGAAAAATGAAAACCAAATACAAGTACAAATAGTTTATTACCTGATATGTTCTACTCATGGAGTTCCATGTCATCAATGGATGATGATTCAACTTCTGAAGAGATAGGAGACGACTTTAATCAATTTTGTGTGCAAATCAGTGCCTCTACCATCTTAGGAGTCAGGGAACTCCTACAATCATCAAGAATACGCCCTCCAGTGCTAAAGGTAGATTCATATATATGCCACTGTGGAAACTGGTATTGCAAACACATCCCTTGCAATCTTAGCTAAAATTGGATATTTTTCTCAGTGGACCTTCCACCATTTCAAGCAATTAAATTGCTTATCCATTGGATTCTCAAGAGGTTCCAATAAGAAACTATCCACCTCACTTCTTAACTCACCACTATTTCTCTGTTTTCTTATCTTCAAAAACTGAGACAACCTTGCATCTTCAATAGAACTACCATCAACAATTTGTGTTCGGAGCTTGGGGAGCTTGTTCATTAGACTTCAAATAAAAGTCATAAAGATGCAGTAACTCATCTTTAACACCATTGGTCAACTCAATCACTTCATCTGCACTATATACAAAACTGAAGCAAAATGAAACATAATCCAATTTAAATCTTGGATCAAGCACCATTGAAATAATTAGCAGCTTATTGACATTTCCCACAGAACCCCAATATTTGTCATACTTGTGTTCCTTTAAGTTGTCATATAGCTAAAGTGTTATTTATTTACGAAACTGTCCTACCAGTCACAGAACACATGCAAGAAGTTAGTATAGAGATGTACTGTTGAATCATCAATAGTCTAATATGAAATTCGAATTAAACTCGTTGGCGGACAACATTTTTGTTCTATTTTAAAGACCAAGCATCATCTTTAACACTTATTATTGCTCTCATTTTTGCTGCAGAAGATTCCCAAAAGGTGAATGGCAATGCCAAGGTTGGTGGGCTGGAAGAGGCAACCGTGAGTATCTCACATGTTTCTTAGCTGTATGTGAGTAATATTGATGTACGACTACTTTGCTCATTTGTTTCTCTGGCAGTGATGCAGGTGGCATCTTAGGATACGCCGTGTATTATGGATCAAGAATGGACCTGAGTCTCGTTTCCTTCGGTGTTGGACAAAATAGGCGTTCATTGTTTACCATGTTATTCTGTAGTAATTTCTTTCTTTTTTTCCCGCCCTGTCAAGTTGAGTCCCATGTTATGTGGTGTGGTTTATAATATCATTGTATCCGGGCATGGTTCGATCTGCTTTGCACTAGCTTTTCGTACTCGGTTATGTTGAATGGAGCATAGAGGATTAACCAATTGCTTAGGGTGATTTCAGTGTTTTAGCGAAAATGACGTAGCCCAGATGGATGATTTTATACTCGTGTGTTGTTTGTTTCACTGTTGCTATAAACCTTTATATATGGTGTTAATCTATGTTACTCTGTCTTGTTGCTCCTTAATTTGTTCTAGGGTTTATAGTTGTAGTGAGAAACATTAAACACCGTTAGCCATAGAAGAATGCGGTATGTCATCCACTTTGCCACATTGTAGTATTGGAGAAATTTTTCCATGTGACTCGAACGCACACCTCAACATGACAAGTGGAGTTCCTCACCAAAAACCTATGGACACCTGTATTTAAATTTTATTAAAAGAACAAAATAAACAAGACCTGTATTGTTCTCAAGACTTGCTTTCTAGTCCCTATCTCCCAAGACGCCCATGTCTCCTCCTGACTCTTCTTCCCCCATTGTCACTGGAAAAATCTTAAACGGAGGTCGGCGATGGCAAACCTAAAGGTCTATATGAAATATCCTGCTTTGGTGGAAAGAGGACTTGCACCACTCAAAGGTAAAGAATTAGCAGTGTATAATTTCGTTATTATTTGGTGTTTCTTTTTTAATCAATATACCACCGCCAGTGATCAATTGATCTAAAGTTCATGGACGATAGTTGTGGCATTGGTAAATAAAAAAAATTCTCAAGAGAGTTGCTCTTTAATTTCGTAAACATGCCTATGATTTTATTTTTAATCTTATTAATTAAGTATTGCTTGCGTGTTTGTAGATGAGAGCAGTTTCACGAATGGCTTTTTAGACCACATGATAGATTGGATTCCAGGAATGAAACATATCCGTTTGAGGGATCTCCCCAACGACTTTGTGACAACAAATCCCAATGACAAAATTTTTAACAACATCCTTGAAGTAATGAGTAGAGTTCATGAAGCTTCAGCAATTATTGTACATACCTTTGATGCACTGGAGCAAGATGTTTTGGATGCCCTCTCAAGTATATATCCACCTGTTTACGCCATTGGCCCTCTCCCGTTACTTCTCAATCAGATGCCACAACATCCTTTGAAGTCCTTGGGATACAGTCTGTGGAGAGAAGAAGCTGAGTGTCTCCCCTGTCTGGACGATAAGGAGCCAAACTCGGTTGTTTATGTGAATTTCGGCAGCATAACGGTCATGACACCGGAACAACTTGTGGAGTTTGGCTGGGGACTTGCAAAGAGCAAGTTTACTTTCTTCTGGGTAATTAGGCCTGACTTGGTAATTGGTAAATCAGCAATTTTTCCATCTGAGTTTGTGGATGAAACTAAAGGAAGAAGTCTAATGGCGAGTTGGTGCCCTCAAGAGCAAGTCCTTAACCACCCATCAGTTGGAGGATTTTTGACACACAGCAGTTGGAATTCGACAATGGAAAGTGTCTGCAGGAGTGCCCATGTTGTGTTGGCCTTTCTTTCCTGATCAGCAAACAAACTGTCACTGTACTTGCAAAGAATGGGGCATTGGTACGGAGATTGATAAAAATGTGAAGAGAGATGAAGTGGAGAAGCTTGTTAGAGAGCTGATGCAAGGAGAGAAGGGTAAGAGAATGAAGCATGAGGCCATGGAGTGGAAGAAATTGGCAGAGGAAGCCACTGGTCCACACGGTTCTTCATCTGCAAACTTGGAAAAATTAGTGAATCAATTTCAATTGTAAGAAAAGTCTAGATGTTCTGCACAAGAACAACCAAGAAACATGCACTGCATTCCTAGATGTTATTGGTTCGATGAATTGGCAACATGTTTAGCCTGCCACCATCTTCAATTTTGTTTAGATATTAATTTTGGGTTGAACATTTTAATGTTATACATTATTTGCTATGTATGCTGAGAGATTCTACTCTGTCACTGGGATGATACATTGTGGCACATAAGATTTTCTCCTGCCAAAGATACAAGACAACATCGATTTCTTATCGAAATTTGGATAAAAACTCCGGCACTATTAACAGGAATAGAAGAACAAGTGCATGTAACCAATGAAAATTTAGATGGTAAAGTAATATTTCGGCAACATAAAACAAAAGTGATTCTGTAAAGCATCTGTCGTAATTATCAGTCGGCTTTGGTTTTGAAGGTAAATGACAAGCCAAATTATTGTAAAGCATGTATGTTTCCTACCCAGTTTTAATTCTTACATTATTTTAAAGCAGTTCTCTTTGTCTATTAAATAAGGGGAAAGTCGTGAACTAGTGATCAAATGCTGTCTTTCTGTCTTGCTCAACTGATTTTTCATTTGCAAATCTACTAATCAATGAATTACTTTTTGAAATTCATGATCAAGGGGGTGGCCTAGGCAGTAGGCAAATCAACTAATAAGTCATGCGTAAAACGATTTCTTCAAAACCTTGCCTATTTTCTTTCACGATCTCCCTAGGACATGCGTAAAATAGCAAATCAACCAAAGCATAATATTCATAATTTTCATAATATTTTTTTCATCTGTTGCTGCTAAGTTGGATGATACCAACTATCTTCAATGGCATTTACAGATGAAATTGATGCTCAAGGGGTATGGCATTATGGATTTTGTGGATGGATCAAATACTTGTCCCTCTCAGTTTTCTTCTTCAAGTTCTGCTGATTCAGAGGTTGTATCTATTGGTTCCAACTTAAGAGTTGAATCTGATGAGTTTAAGGTTTTGAAGATGCACGATAGAGCACTAATGCAACTTATCACTGCTACTTTGTCTTTGATTGCAATTTCTTGTGCAATTGGAGCACCAGTGTAAGAGATTTATGGGTGGGTCTTCAAGACTAATTTTCCATAGTTACAAAGACTTCCATTTTCAGTCTGACTTACAAATTATCAAGAAAGGGGCTGATTTTGTAAGTCAATATCTTCAGCGCATCAAGGAGGCTAGAGATTATCTCTTTGTAGCCGGGGTTATTTATGTTGATGAGGACATTGTTATCTTGGCTTTAAATGGTCTACCAGCTAAATATAACATGTTCCAGTGTGTTATTCGTGGTCATGAAAGTGTGATTTCACTCAAGGAGTTTCATGCTCAGTTGCTTGCTGAGGAAGCAACTATTGAGAGTAACTCTTCTGTCAGTTTTCCCACTGCTTTGCTGGCTCAAAATCAAAATCACAATGGTAGTTTTGGATTTTCCTATGGGAATTCTAATGGTACTTCTGGGTTCCAAAATGGCAGTAATGGTTTTAACAATGGGAATCACAGTGGGAATTCTGGGCAGTCCAACCTTTTCAATGGTGGCAATCATTCCAAATACAAAAGCAAAGGGAAATCGAATAACAATTAGGGCAACAAATATTACAATACTCAAGGCTAGAGGTACTATAGTTCCAAACCTATTGTTCATGATTATGCTCCTGGTATTCTTGGAAATCCTTCTCAGTTCAATCGTGTTGCCTTATCTACCAATTTTATTTGTCAATTGTGTTCTCAACAAAAGGTCATTCATATGTCAATTGTGCTTATATAGAGATGCTGAATCTTCTGAGTCCTATCAGATTTGTGATAGAACCAATCACACTGCCAAAACATATTTCTATAGAAATAAAGCCAAGACTTCTGGATCACAGATGACTGCCATGAATGCAATTTATCCTGGTTGAATGCAATATCCTCAGTTTATGAATACTATGCCTCCTGTGATGAATATGCAATCTTCTCAGTTGCCAATTTCTATAAATGCATCATCTTCTTATAATATGCCATCTATGCCATCTTCTTCATCAAATTTAGCTTCACCATAAGTATGGTTGTCAGATTCTAGTGCTACCAATCATTTGGCTAATGATTTGCACAATTTGTCCTTGGCTTCTTCATATCCTCATAATGACACACTACAAACAGCAAATGGTGAAGGTTCAATTCCACTTTCAAAACTCCTATGCGATCAAATTAAATTTTGTTCTTTATGTTCCTAGAATAACTCATAACTTGCTGTCAGTTCATAGATTTTGCTTGGACAATAATTGTTGGCTCATATTTGATGCATTTTGTTTTTGGATTCAGGACAAGGCCATAGGGAGAATCATATATAAAGGACTATGCAACAATGAACTATACCTTATGCCATTCCTTCCTGTTCTTCCCCTGCATCTCAGAAACAACCTTATCCAGCAATTTCATGCCTTGGACACACTGTCAAGACTACATTGTGGCACAATCATGTAGGTCATCCTTCCAACCCTATAGTATCTCTTATGCTTAGTAAATCCAATGTTACTGTTGTAAAAGATAAAGTTTTCGTTTGAAAAATAAAGGTCAAAGCATATTTTAGATTGAAATCCTAATTGTCCTTCCAAAACATAATCAAGATCGAAATCATTCTCTCCAGATGTGCCAAAAACATGAAAAAATTAAAAACCATAATAATTGACTACTGATTAATAACACTTATGTTGGGTTCACAGGGTTGGGCTCAAGCTACTTGTTGACTAATACTTCTGTTGCACATCCTCTTTTCTACCCAGAACTTTTTGAGTTTTGAAACCATTCTTTATGGCACAACTCTAATTGTTCTGTTCCTTTCATTTCTCAGTTTCCTCTTCTGCTTTTTGTTTGATACAATGTTGTCATATAGCATTGACTCTCATATATATACTGGAAAATCTATAGTACCACGTTACATTGAATGCAACATGAAATAAACGAGTGAGATATAAAGAAACGGATCATATTCATACACATTGCAGAGAACCTACAGTTTTCTTCCTTAAAAATGCAAACCTATTTCATACAATTCACGAAGTACCTGAAGTTCCGTCACGTTGCAAACAAAAACTTGTCCATTATAGAAAATCGTAATTTGTTCTTTGCTCCGAGTTGACTCACCCCTAACAAAGATAAGAGGGAAAGCAAAGAGATATCAGGGAAGTCTTTTTCCAGTTTCCAAAGGAGATATCAACAAGCAAACAGATAGAATTAAACAATTGTTTGGTCATTTCAATTTTTCGGCATGATATATCAAATGCAATCTCTTATAAAACCAAAAGGAAAGGGCTATGTTTTTGAAATCGTCCACACGTGCACAAAATGATCATAACTTCTCATCCACTAATGTAATTTCATCGTCAATCTCATACATGCACAGTTAAGAGTTACTTATGTGCGTGTGAATGCGGAAAAATATCATAGCATTTTGGGCACGAAAACACTGATGAACTTACGTTGGAGTTTTGTGAGAATACGAATGTGGTTCAGAAGTGGCCATCGGAGAAAGTTGAACGTGCGAGCTGCACTCCGTTTCCGATAGCCGCCAGTAGGAGGAGAGACTACTATTCCATCCGATGATTAAATCAAATCATAAAAATAAAGCTACAAAATAGAGGGGAAAATAGAAGGAGGGGGGGGGGGGGAAGCATAAAAACGTGCCCCAGATGTTGGCTAGGTATTTGGCCACGTGAGAAATTCTTTCACTCTCTTTATATCTCTATCCTTCACTCTCTTTCTCCGTCTAATTTTTTGTACCTCTCTCTCACACTTTCTATATGAGGTTATTTAAGTCATATGTTGACATCTGACCTACAAAGGCGGCGCTGAAGAGGAGCGAAATGTGCAATCGTAAAGGGCGCTCAAATTTGAAGGGCCCCTAAAATTTTTTGGTATCTTATATTTATATGTAATAATGTTATATATAAAAAAAATAAAAACTTTTATTAGCACTTTAAAATCTTATAGTGCACTTTTATAAGTGTAATTTTTTTTTTCTTTCTAAATATAAAAATTTGGAATGCACAATGAGATATTAGGAGTGCTAATAACAACACCTTAAAAAACGATTTTCTTTTCAATTTTATTAATTATATAATAATGCTATATATTCAAGTGAAACTCTAAAGTTAGAGGTTTTGAAGCTTTTTTTTCTTTATTTGATTGCTTAAGATTGAACTGTTTTTTATTATTTAGTGCATGTTATGTTTGTAACTCTTTTTACCTATTTAATGACACTTGTAAACTTACAATCAGTGAGTCATAAAGGTTGTTTTGATTTAAGTTATCATTTTCTAGTACCAATATATTGTCATACTTTAAAAAAAATATATCTTAAAAATGGGCCCTTTTATAAATTTCGCACAGGGCCCCCGAAATCTCAGAGACGGCCCTGCTGACCTAGCTATGTGATTAGACATGTGACTTTAGGTCGATCACTAGGTTTTGTGACAAAAATAATGAAATTTATGGAAAATACTTAATTTGCACCATATTGTCGAAGTTCAATGTGATTAATTAGCAAAAGGTACAAGTCTCACTCAACTTCGCCATTTGAGCTAACCCATGCGACAACTTAATTATGACTCAATACGGCTAAATAGCCAAAATGGTTTCTGAGATTTGCATAACATATCACTTTCGTCCCTAACATTTCAAATCAATAAAAGTGGTCCTTGAGATTGTCCACCATCCATCATTTTGGTCCTTCCATTAAAAACTCTGTTAAGTGTCCCGGAGCTCTTGGCCGAAAGTTTGGGCAATTTTCAAAGCTTTGTAACTCAATCGTTTCTTAACCAAATTCGACCCATAATATATCAAAATAAAGATAGGACAGTGTAGAATACGATTATACCTATTTGAAAGCCCAATGGTTGCCAGAGATGACCGGAAAATAGCCTCAAAGTTGACTGGTCCGAGGAAAAACTTGAAAACTCGCCGGAAATTGGGTAAACTTTAAATGTTCATAATTTCTTCAATACTCAACGAAATCAAGTGATTCAAAAACTAAAATCATATGTCTCGATGAGACAAAGAGAATGATATCTTTTTAGATGGCTAAATCACCGTGGGTTGGCCAGAAAAGGGCTTGAAAGTGGCTATCTTGGTCTCGAGTTAGCCATTTTCGAGCCGTTTTCAGCCCAAACCATGACGATTTAGCCATCTAAAAAGGTATCATTCTCTTTGTCTCATCGAGAAGTATGATTTTAGTTTTTGAATCACTTGGGTTCGTTGAGTATTGAAGAAGTTATGAATGTTTACAGTTTACCCAGTTTCCGGCGAGTTTTCCAGTTTTCCTTCGGACCAGTCAACTTTGAGGCTATTTTCCGGCCATCTCTGGCAGCCATTGAGCTTCGAAATAGGTATAATCTTATTCTACGCTTTCCTATCTTCATTTTGATATATTATGAGTCGAATTTGGTTAATAAACGATTGAGTTACAAAGCTTTGAAAATTGCCCAAACTTCCCGGTCAAGTGCTCCGGGAAGCTTAACGGAGTTTTTAACGGAAGGACCAAAATGATGGATGGTGGACAATCTCAAGGACCACTTTTATTGATTTGAAATGTTAGGGACCATAGTGATGAGTTATGCAAATCTCAGGGATCATTTTGGCTATCTAGCCTACTCAATACCTACCCTCGCTCTTTTGGCTTGTGCAATAATAATCTACGGAGTTATCTATAAAGGTAATGTTATAGAGACCAAATTTATAAATCAAATTTTGTAAATTAAATATTGTGAATAGTGATGATTAAATTATTATTTAATTGTTGACTAACATGCTTATTTTATAAGGAAAACTACTAAAAATGACTTGAAAACTTTGAGTTTTAATGATAAGGACAAAATAAGGGATAAAGTGAATAGTACCAGGTTTGACTTTTTAGTGTAAAAATGTGGTTTTTCGTTAAAGTGAACAGTATTGTGAGCTTTTCGTTAAAACTCCCTATTTTTTATTGGTGACACATCAATTGATTGACAAATTTGATTTAAAATTTGATCTCCCAAACTTTGCTCTATCAACAAAAATTGTGCTAAAATGCATAGAAAATAGGGGCGGCATGAGCAAAAGCTTTCAAGCCTTTAAAATTATGAGTAACATACGAATTGTTGTGTTCCCATGGTCACCATTCCTTTCCAAACAAGAAATCACACTAAGAATTGAGACATAGCCAGTGAGGGTCCTCTACAAATGAAGGAAAGTGTAAAACTTCTTAGGGTAGAGTTATTGGGACTTGGTCAAAATGTTTGTTTATGTTTTAGCAGACTGCTAGGCCGAACTAGCATTTGACTTGGACTGTTCTGCGTTTGACACTCTTTTACTTGCGTTGAAAGCTTGTTAGTTGAGGCCGTCAAAATAAAAGCTTGTTGGTTGAAGATATTGTTGGGTTTGATTGGCAGGCCAAGGGCCTGCTTTTCGTTTTGGATACTAGTTGTGTTCACCTTTAGGGGAATGAATCAGTCTTCTACTTTGGAAAAAATATATAAATTTTTTATAAACGAAACAATTTATTTTCTAAAGATTCATTTGAAAATAATCTCTGCAAAAATTATTTGAATTAGAGTTTGTTTAGTAATTCAAATATATCAAATACATGAACTGTTCATCGTGAATATACCACTTGATATCTACACTGTTAATTTATTTGATATATTTAGATAACTATGATTATAATAAAAAATAAAAAGATGGAGAAATAGAAGTCCGCTTCAAAATACTTCTTTTAGAGTACTTATGCTTAAATGTATTTTGAGTAAAATCACTTCTACTACAAAAGTATCGATAATTTTAACAAAATTGCAAGTGTTTTTTAGGTAACCCAAAAGCTTTTCTATGTTCCTAATTTTTTTTACCAAATATTGTCAGAAGCACTTCTAAGGAGAAGGCGGATCCATATTCGGGGGATCTGTGGGATCTTGTAATCATGTCTGTTCATCGTACATTGTGTTCGGATCCATTTTCGCACGATGTATGATGAACGGATATGATTACAAGATTTCCGGATCATCAGAAAAAGGATTTGACGAGCAGATAATCTAAAGCTGTATTTAGTTTTGAAAACACATTTTCAAAATGGCCTGAAATTTACTGTAAGATCCGGGATAGAATTGAATTTTAATCTTTTCTTGATAAGAGAAAAATTTAAACTTTCATTATCAAGTATCTTATTAATATTCTCAACAAGCATTTTGATAATCACGAATTCTGTTTGAAGATTCCAACCAGCCGGCCTTGTCATCTTGTCATGTAATTTTAGCAAAGAAACTCTAGTTTACAAGGCCTTTTCTTTCTTCTTTTTCTAAAAATAATTTTGATTGCTTATGCCCGTCCTTTCTTCATGTTTTTACTTGCTACTCCATTTATATTGGACATGTATGTAATGACATGAGTTTAGTCTTCGTAAAATTTGTGTACCGATTTTCTCATCAATTTGGACGTTCTTCGTCTACTTGTCTCAAAGGTTAGAAATTTCAGTATGATAGTCTGATTAGGTGGATGGTCAATTACAGTTTTAAAAGAAACAAATCTTATTTATTTGAATATGATTTGAGTTTACATAGGTATAACTTTCAAAACACATTTTCACCTTTTGTGAGAGTTATATGAATAGTGAATTCGATCAAACTACTCTATTCAAGTTTGTAACCTTAAACGTAGACTCTTTCAAATTGTTAGTTGGTAACTTATTTTTGTTTACTATAATCCGTGATTATTAATTTATTATAATAGTCATGCCAAAATTCTTGTGCATGGGACTCTTTGTAGAACTCATTGTCCTAACCTATAAAATGCACACATTATAAACATTCATCATCATCAGAAATTTACACACAACGTAAGATGGGTTCTAATAAACCTCATGCTGTTTGTGTGCCTGTTCCAGTTCAGGGTCACTTAAAGGCAATGCTCAAATTGGCAAAGCTCCTCCACCATAAAGGCTTTCACATAACCATTATCAACACAGAGTTCAACCACAGGCGCTTACTTAAATCTCTTGGACCCAACTCCCTAGATGGCTTGCCGGATTTTCGGTTTGAAACGATTCCTGATAGCCTTCCAGATTCGAATGAAGATGCCACCCAAGACCTCAATTTGCTCGCTGATTCCATCAGGAATAAGTTCTTGGTACCTTTTCTTGATGTCGTCACAAAACTGAACAATGAAAATCCAGTGACCTGCATTGTTTCGGATGGTTTCATGCCCTTCACAACTCCTGCTGCCAAACAACTTGGCATCCCCATCACACTTTTCTTTACTTTTGCAGCAAGCAGCTTCATGGCGTTTAAGCAATATCCTGCTTTGGTGGAAAAAGGACTTGCACCACTCAAAGGTGAAACAATTGAAGCAATTAATCTTTAATTTTAGGATTAGTTTCTCTTTGGTTTTTGCCAATCAACAATTGCGTTGCTAGTGACTACTCTAGTAGCACCCAGTTTCCACTCTGTTGGAGGAGGTGTGAGTTCGAAGTTCACCAACGAAAGTTGTAGTATTAGTAAAATAGTGAAATTATGGTCCATGAGATTTGCACTTTAATTTTCAAAGTATGCAAATTAATAAACTTTCATTAATGTTCAAGTATCATGTGGGTGCTAATTGTGCAGATGAGAGTTGTTTCGTAAATGGATTTTTAGACCAGGTTATAGATTGGATTCCAGGAATGAAAAATATCCGTTTAAGGGATCTCCCAAATAACTTTTTAACAACAGATCCCAATGATGAAATTTTCACTGGCGTCCTTGAAGTAATTGGTCAAGTTCATGAAGCCTCAGCAGTCATTGTACATACTTTTGATGCATTGGAGCCAGATGTTTTGGATGCTCTCTTGTCTATGTCTCCGCCTGTATACGCCATTGGCCCTCTCCAATTACTTCTCAATCAGATACCACAACACCCTTTGGAGTCCTTGGGATACAGTCTATGGAGAGAAGAAACTGAGTGCCTCAAATGGCTTGATGATAAGGCGCCAAACTCAGTTGTTTATGTGAATTTCGGCAGCATAACGGTAATGACATTGGAACAACTTGTGGAGTTTGGTTGGGGTCTTGCAAATAGCAAGCTTACTTTCTTTTGGGTAATTAGGCCTGACTTGATCATCGGTGAATCCGCAATTTTACCACCTAAGTTTGTGGATGAAACTATGGGAAGAAGTCTAATAGCAGGTTGGTGCCCACAAGAGCAAGTGCTTAATCATCCATCAGTTGGAGGATTTTTAACACATAGCGGTTGGAATTCGACAATAGAGAGTGTGTCTGCAGGCGTGCCTATGTTATGTTGGCCATTCTTTGCTGATCAGCAAACAAACTGCCACTATAGTTGCAAAGAATGGGGCATTGGTATGGAGATTGATAATAAAGTGAAGAGAGATGAACTGGAGAAGCTTGTCAGAGAATTAATGGAGGGAAAGAAGGGGAAGAAAATGAAGAATAAGGCCATGGAGTGGAAGACATTGGCAGAAGAAGCCACTGGTCCACATGGTTCTTCATCCACAAACTTAGAGAATTTAGTGAATCAAATGCAATTAAGAAAAAGCTAGATGTTTTGGATAAGAAGTTATTTGTTCAAAGACCAGCTAGGTATATGTTTATTATGCTACCATCTTCAGTTTTATCTAGATATAAGTTTTATCTTATGTACCAATATTTACTTAGTCCGGGTCACTTGACGATAGATACACTCAGGTACACATGCTTTTCTTCTTCTATGGTTTGAGAATGTCTAAAGTTAATTACTGAAAGATACAATAAGGTATTGAATTTCTCAAAGAAAATCTCCATCAAATGACAAACCACTTATAGTGCGTTTACTAATCCGTAATCAGACTGAGAGGAATTGAATTGAGGAGGAATTGGATTGAGAAGGAATTGAAATGAGGTGGAATTAGAATCAGATTCTTGTTGAAGTTGTTTACTAAAACTTACTAAAACTAAGGTGAAATCAGAATCAGATTCTTGTTGAAGTTGCTTACTAAAACTGTCTCGAATTGGAGTAGGAAAGATGTTTAAGTCTATATAAGTTGTTTACTAATTCACTTCAATCGGAATTAAAACTAGGTTGATTACTAAATTGCCCTTACTTAAATAAATTATTTTCATACTAAATAATTAAATTAAATTTATTAATTCAATTCATCTATATAAAAATATTTAAACATGTTTTATTTGTTTATTTTTTGAGAGAAAGTTTTATTTATTTATTAAAACATGGTTATTTCCATCCATCCCCCACTTGTCCATCTTTCCCAGAGTTCCCTTTCATCCTAAAGGTATTTCTTCCTAGTCGTATAGCCCTCAACCCATCCCTGCCTTTCCTTGCCTTGTCTCTATCTTCCACCCCCTTACACCTCCATAGCCACCGCCCTATAACTAGGCCATTCATGGTCTAGCGTGGAGCGGTCTTGTTGCCATCTTCATCTCAGTCCATTACGTTGGGTAAGAGTGCAACGATCGGATTCAGGTAAGAGTCCAGCAATTCGGTGAAACGAGGGGAGATTAGGCTAGGTATGTGATGTGGCCCTGCGTGGTGGAAGGTGTGGTGTTGACAGAGATGGAGAATGAAGGGCAATGTTGGGATAATAAGAAACAAGTAAGGTTATAATTGGTAGAAAAAATCCATTCCAAATTCCTCAAATGTCCATGAATTAAAATACCTCCCTCATGTAGGGAGTCCAATTCCTCCAACATAAGGAGTGGGATTCCCAATGTGAAACCTCGTCCCTGATTTACTGTATTTTGTGTTATCGAACTTATGAAACTACCAAATTACCCTTGAGTTAACTTTTGTCGACCGTCTCGTCAAAACACGTATTCCTAATTTTAGTAATTTATTCTTATGTATTCATCACCACAAACGCGTAGGCGCAAACAGATTTATAACGAAGTTTTTACATTTCGAAACGTCGAATGTTTTTCGGATATTTTCGTGTTTCGTCCTTAATGACCTTGTTTTGTGAGCCACCAGGGCCCACATGTTTCCTCCCTTTTCCCTCCCCATGACCTCCTTCCTCTTTCTTTTGTCTGAAACAGTCTCTCTCTCTCTCACAACTCTCTCATCTCTCTCCCTCTCTACATTCTCGGCTCTCTCTCAAACCACCATTTTCGAGGGCTTTTCACATAAACAAACAACACAACAACGAAAACAACATCCCCACCATCACCCTAGTGAACTCAAAATCAAAGGAGAACCCTCCAAATACTTCCAAACTCACTGCACAGTGCATTCACTGTTCACCGAGTTTTTGGATGAGTTTCCACGTTCTTCGGCAATGGTAAGCCTCGAACCTCATCCAAAAGTTTTAGATCATGTCTTATTGTATGTTTGGAAGTAGTTTTGAGAAGTTTTGGTGATGTTTGGATGTAGGAATCTCATGGGGGAAGCTTCCCTATTTTTCCAGCGCGCACTGCCATTTTTGAGGCATTTTTTGATCAAACCATGTTGAGTTAGCTATCATACAAGGTACCATTCTCTTCGTCTCATCAAGAAGTATAATTTTCATTTTTGAATCACTAGATTTCATTGAGTATTGAAGAGGTTATAAAAGTTTAAAGTTTACCCAGTTTCCGGGTAGTTTTCCAGTTTACCCACTGCACAGTCATTTTCAAAAAAATTTCCGGCCATCTTTGGCAACCATTGGGCTTCCAAGTAAGTATAATCTTGTTCTTCACTTTCCTAGCTTCGTTTTGATATATTATGGGTCGAATTTGGTTAATAAATGAGTGAGTTACGATGCTTTGAAAATTGTCCAAACTTGTGGCAAAAAATCCCAGATTCTGGTGAGCTCCCGTGGCTCGGCGCTTCAGCTGGCTCAGCTTGGCTGAGTCAGCCATTGACTTTGGGTCAGCGTTGATCGTTGACTGTTGACTAGTCAACGTTGACTTTTGACAGGTCAACATTGACTTTTGGGGGTTTCGCCCGAGACACCATCCTAAATTAATTTTTCCTTTTATGTGCTTAGGTGCATTTGTTAGTGGTGTTTCTATCCTTCCTAGTTTAAACGGCTCTTCAACGACAAAGTATCTGTGAGTGGACCCTTTCCAAAATGCATGATTTAATTACTAGAAATGCATACATGAAAAGCATGATTATATGACTACGTTTTATGAAACGTTAATGAGCAAAACAAATTTACGCTTTATGAAATATCATGCTTTATCAGATTTACGTTCTTTGAAAGATTTATGATTATATACCATGAACATGATTTATGATATGATGTTTAAGCTATTGAGCTCTGATAAGATATATTTTGGAAATATTATGTTTATGATTTCTATGCTTATATTATGCCTACGGGCGAATGATATCATTAAATGGCTTCGGTCGGGTGATGTAGGGGCTTATGTGCGAATGATATTTATATATGGCTTCGGTCAGGTGATGTAGGGCCTACGGGCAAATAAATGCCTTTGGACGAATGAAGAATGAAGATACATATATTCCTATGGGCGGGTGATGAAGTGCCTTCGGGTGAATGAAGATTTATATATAT
Organism: Malus domestica; assembly: GCF_042453785.1. NCBI lineage: Eukaryota > Viridiplantae > Streptophyta > Magnoliopsida > Rosales > Rosaceae > Malus > Malus domestica. Next base: position 11,339,376 of record NC_091677.1, on the reverse strand, counting down.
GCCTTTATGATGCTTCTAAGCACACTATATATAATATATGTTTTATGAAGTTTTTATGGCATGCTAGGGTTTTCGGAAAACCTATTACCTATTATGCTAGATGAGTTTTCATAAACTTTGGGGGTTAGTAGGTTGAAGATTAACTGTGTTAGTATTACTTATATATAAACTTGGTCCACTCATGTTTCGTTTTACGCCCCTTCATGACTTAGAATTGAGGCGTACAATCCCAGCATCAAGGCACTCCCGCATCGGTATCTTTGAGTTCTCTTGGTGTAGGACCCCTTTCTTCGTAATCTTAATTAGTAGTATGCTCTGAATATGTCATGCATCATCACCATTATTTTGTAAAGGTTGTATTTGAATATTATGTTGCATAGTTATGTGCAAATTTTTTATGTATGTTTTACATGTTCTTAGCATATGCATTCATAAATGGCTTGCGTCACCTTCGGGTGTCGGCCAGCCCGTGGCCATCCCGTTGTCCTTTGGACACCAGGATCGAGGCATGTCAGATTGATATCAGAGCCTAGTTATTCAAAGCATACTTAGGATCTTATGTTATTGTAGTAGTGTGTCGGCCTTGACATTATTTGGATGCCACGGTTTTTGGATTTGATGCCTTTTGGTGCAGTTGTGTAAACTTTTTTTTGTCTGAATTTTCATATCCTATTTGAAGGTACAAAATTCTTGTCGGGATTATGCCTTAGCAGTGAAAAATTATAGTGATGAATAGCTCATCAACGGACCGATACTCTGCAGCATGCGTTCCCTAGGAATGGCGAGTAGAGTCGGATTTAAAGCCTAGTGAAAGGAAGTCTGGTTAAAACCAGCCAAAGATCCGAGTCGGTGATGCTACTTTGCGACATGCGTTCCTTAGGAATGGCGGACATAGTCGTATATACCTAGGAGTGTTGTGAAATAGAGAAATTTTAGTGGTATGAGTGGGAGATCTGAAACGGTGAAGTTACTCTGCGACATGCATTACTTAGGAATGGTGGGCAGAGTCATATCCATATGGAATTTCCTCAAAACATTCAAAGTGTGAGTTGGAGAAAGTGAGTAAGTGATAGTCGCGTTTAGTAAGTGTTAGTTGGTAGGATCGAATCAATGTTCTTGGACTTGTTACCGCTGAAGGAATTCGTGTGGACCCTCAGAAGATTTCTTGGTGATTGTTCTATAGATAACCTTCTCGCTTACTCTAACACCAAGGTCAAGTTCACTAAACATCGACAGTCAGTTTTACACGAAATTCTTCAAGCTTTGGCTTTGTTTCGATTAAATACTTTTCTTGGGAGATTTCTTTATAGCAGCCGTTATTCTCATCAATTTCCAAAAGGGTTACGACCGTTGGAAATTGAAAATCTTCACAAGGTGTTATGAAATACGAAATATCCTTGATCTTGTCACTTTCTATCAGCAGTTCTTAACGATTCTTTGAGCATAACCTTATCTCTTTCTTGGCTATGAAACTAGTCAATTTTGTTGAGTTGTTGAAAGTGAACGAAGCTCCTAACAATGGAAATATTGTCTCGTTTGATCATTGTTCTTACACTTTTCGATGACATCGATGAATTTCAATCATACGGTGATGTGTTATTGGATATTTGGCTACATGCTGATGTAGCATGATCGAGTTATGCGTGTTCATCTTTACAGTTGGAATTGTAGGAGGTGAACCATCCTATCTTCAACCTTGAGCCAATGGTTACCGTCTTAATTGAAAAGCCAATGACACCCTTTCTTTGTAGAAATTTATGTGAGATGAAAGTTAGGAACGAAACTTTTTGGAGTTTGGAACATCATCTTACTCATGCTCCCCCCTTTGTTTTTCTTGATGTTGGTGGTGAGTTTTAAGTCTTTTGTTTTGCATCATTTCTAACCAAAGAAGTTGTAGTGTGTTCTGACATAGAAATAGTTGAGTTTTAGACAGAAGAGGTGGATATGGCTCATCAGTGATTTTGGACTGCACTTTTAAGTACCATCTTGGTCAGGCAAATGTTGTAGCTGGTGCTTTTGGTCAGAAATTCCATGGACATCTCACCTTCATTCGAGCTATCCATGTCCCACTATTGTTTTCCCTTCATGGATTTGGCTTTATTTTAGCATCCGATCCACGGTGAGTATTGTTGGCTCACTTTTAAGTCAAACCTGTATCGATAGAGTTCAGGTAAGAAGCCCAAGAGTTGTTCAATAATGTGCGAGTTTGGAGAAGCAAGTGTCGGATGACACGAGACGGGATTTGAAAGTTTGAGGAATTGGAACTCTGTTGATAAGAAACGAATTGTTCTTGCCTAAGGATAAGGAAACTGTGAAAAAGGAAAATTCTTGATGAGGCTCACATTTCAGCGAATGCCATGTGCATGCTGGCAGTACTAAATTGTACCACTATTATCATTTGCTTTAGTACTTGTGTTGTATGTATGGGATATCGTTGAATATGTGAGTAGATGCCTGATTTACTAGTAAGTGGAAGCGGTGAGATGGAAGCCATCAGGCTTATCTCAATTTCTTATATTCCTGTTTAGAGATGGGAAGAAATTTCCTTGGGTGTCTTTGGGTTGTCAGAGACTGCTGAGCATGTAAATGGAAATGGGTGAATGTCACCATAGATTTCCTGTGCAAACCACCTTGTACTCGTGGAGACTATGATGACATTTCAAAAATTGCTATAAACTCACTTAGCGTATTATCTATTAGTCTGCAAGGACTATACTTTCGACCACTTGGCATAATTCTTCATTCTAGACTTCGTTAGACTAATATCTCGATTTACATCGATTTCGATCGTGATCCCAGATTGACCTCCTGATACTGAAAGACATTCTAATCAACTTTGGGTTCGTGTTTACCCTTCAACACTTCGTATCATTCCTAAAAACAGATAAACCTATTCAGGAAGACCACTCAGATTTGAAAGTTTTAGCTGAGACCATTAGTCATTCGATCACCTATTAACACCCTATCGAGCGAATTATTACCAATGGTGATTGAATATCCCTGAGGTTATCATTGTAACAAGCTGTCGTGAATATTGGAAGGGGAAAAGTTTGAGTTCCCGCCTATCAAATTACTTTGAACTACCACTTAAGTCGAGTTCGCACTCGACCGTCTTGACTTGCCATAAAAATCAAGTTTGGTTCTGGCATGTGTTCTTGCATCAAAGTTATGCATTCACTCCAGTTATCTTGTACTTCAGATGTGCTGGACTTGTTTTGACCCTTGAATTCTTGAGTGTTCTTTTAGCCTTCTCGACATAACCGTTCGCTAAATTCAAGAGAAATTTTCAATGAATCAGCTCGCCTAGGCTTTGTGAATCACATTGTTCAGTTTTACGGTATTCTGTCACTATTATATATCATCGTGATGTGCGTGTCGCTCCTAAGTCTTATGAAGTTTTCTTGAAAACCTTGGACAGTCTGAACGAGATATCTAGATCTTGAAGGACGTGTTGTGTTCATTCGTTCTATGGTTTCAGCATGATTAGAATTTGCACCGATCTATTTTTTAGTTATTTACGACGACGTTTATTATTTCAGTTTGGGTATGGCACTATTTGAGACATGGTATGAGAGTTGCGACAAATGACATTGGTTAGACATAAGAGTATTGCGAACTGTATTCGAAGGGTCGAAATTTCGATATGGAAAACTGTGTGCTTTAATTGATGTTGCCTTAGAGTCAGACAAGATGGTAATTTTGCACCCTTAAGAAGTTACTACTTGTTTATCGAGACAACAATGTGTTGTCAATATTGCGAGCTGCAGACTGTAATGTCAATGACTTAATCGTTGAGTTCGCTAAGCAAGTAGGCAAGTTGGCCGTATACGTGAAATGAGATAGGACATGAATTATGTTGAGGAGCCAGTGGTGATTATCGACCAACAGGATAAAGCGATGAGAAACAAGGTCATTTCGTTAGTAAAGGTGTTGTGGAGGAACCACGCAGTCAAGGACGCCACGCGGGAAACAGATGAACTAATGAGGAGTCAGTATCCATACTTGTTTACTTGAGGTTGTAAATTTTGGGATGAAATTCTCTTAAGGAGGCTAGATTGTGAAACCCTGTCCCTAATTTGTCATATTTTGTATTATTGGACTTATGAAACTACCAAATTACCCTTGAGTTGACTTTTGTTGACCGTCTCATCGAAATGCGTATTCTTAATTTTAGTAATTTATTCATATTGTATTCATTGTCATGAAGTCATAAGCGTGAACGGATTCGAAATTGAATTTATAACAAAGTTTTTACATTTCGAAACATCGAACGTTTTTTGGATATTTTTGTGTTTCGTCCTTAGTGACCTTGTTTTGTGAGCCACTAGGGCCCACATGTTTCCTCCCTTTCCCTCCCTATCACCTCATTCCTCTTTCTTTTGTCTGAACACACTCTCTCCTTTTCACAACTCTCTAATCTCTCTCCCTCTTTACACTCTCAGCTCTATCTCAAACCACCCTCTCTGAGGGCTTTCCAACGAGTTTCAACGTTCTTCAGCTAAAGTAAGCCTTGAACCTTGTCCAAAAGTTGTAGATCATGTCTTGGTGTATGTTTGGAAGTAGTTTTGAGAAGTTTTGGTGATGTTTGGATGTAGGAATCTCATAGGGGAAGCTTCCCCATTTTGCAGCAAGCACCACCACTTTCGAGGCATTTTTCGGCCAAACGATGGCAAGTTAGCCATAGTACAAGGTAGCATTCTCTTTGTCTCGTCAAGAAGTATAATTTTTGTTTTTAAATCACTCGATTTCGTTGAGTATTGAAGAACTTATGAACGTTTAAAATTTACCCAGTTTCCGACGAGTTTTTTCTAGTTTACCCAAGGACCAGTCACCTTTCAAGCCATTTTCTGGCCATCTCAGGGAACCATTGGGTTCCAAATAGGTATAATCTTGTTCTTCACTTTCCTAGCTCCATTTTGATACGATTAAGAAATGAGTGAGTTACGAAACTTTGAAAATTGTCTAAACTTCCGGCCAAAAATCCCATATTAATGAGCTCCGGCTCAGCTGAGTCAGTCATTGACTTCTGGTCAACGTTGACCGTTGACTTTTGGGTTGACTTTTTAGGATTTCGTTTGAGTAAAGTTTTATTAATTGGTCCTTTTATGTGTTTAGGTGCGTTTGTTAGTGGCGTTTCCGTCTTTCCTAGTTTGAACGGCTCTTCATCGACAGAGTATCTATGAGTGGACCCCTTCCAAAATGCATGATTTAATTACTAGAAATGCATACATGAAAAACATGATTTTATGACTACGTTTATGAAACGTTTATGAGTAAAACGAATTTACGCCTTATGAAATATCATGTTTTATCATATTTACGTTCTTTGAAAGATTTATGATTATATACAATAAACATGATTTATGATATGATGTTTGAGTTATTGAGTTTCAATGAGATATATTTTGGAAATATTATGTTTATGATTTATGTGCTTATATATATGCCTACGAGAGAATGATATCATTAAATGGTTTCGGTTGGGTGATGTAGGGGCCTACGGGCGAATGATATCTATATATGGCTTCAATCAGGTGATGTAGGGGCCTACGAGCGAATGAAGATTTATATATGGCTTCGATCGGGTGATGTAGGGCCTATGGGCGAATGAAGAATGAAGATATATATATGCCTAAGGGCGGGTGATGAAATGCCTTCGGGTTAATGAAGATATATATATATGCCTTTATGATGCTACTAAGCACACTATATATAATATATGTTTTATGAAGTTTTTATGGCATGCTAGGGTTTTCGGAAAACCTATTACATATTATGCTGGATGAGTTTTCATAAACTTTGGGGGTTAGTATGTTGAAGAATAACTGTGTTAGTATTACTTATATATAAACTTGGCCTACTCATGTTTTGTTTACGCCCCTCAAGACTTAGAATCGAGGTGTACAATCCTGACGTTAAGGCACTCCAACATCGGTATATTTGAGTCCTCTCGGTGTAGGACCATTTTCTTTGTAATCTGAATTTGTAGTATGCTTTGAACATGTCATGCATCATCACCATTATTTTGTTGGCAGTTGAATATTATTATATTATTTTGTAAAGGTTGTATTTGAATATTACGTTGCGTAGTTATGCACGAAATTTTTATGTATGTTTTACATGTTCTTAGCATATGCATTCATAAATGGCTTGCGTCACCCTTGGGTATCGGCCATCCCGTTGTCCTTCGGACACTGGGATTGGGGCATGTCACCCAGGATTCCCAAATTGGTGTGGACCCCACATACAATTTAATTCCCCAAAGTTAAGTAAACGAAGGAGTACTCCGTAATGGGAATCCAATTTCGTAAATTAATTCTGATTATGGATACGTAAACGCTCCCTTATTGTGAAGCATGCCTCTTTTGCTCAATTGAATTTTCTCTAGAGAGATATTTGGGTCCAAACCCATATTACTCAAAACTCAAAAGTTTCCCTTTGCACTGTCCACTAGTTGAATGATATTTACTCAAAAGTTCCCCTTTCCTTCAAATCTCCCTGAATTACTGTTTAAACAAATCAATCATTGATAATAAGTAAAATAAACAACAACAACAACAACAACAACAAAGCCTTTTCCCACTAAGTGGGGTCGGCTATAATAAGTAAAATAAACATTATTATAAAAACTAGCCTCTATCTTCTTTGTTTTTGTTTTTACTTGGTACCTCAACGCAACTTATATCATAAAAAACAAGCTCAGAATGCGACTTGAAATATGTTTTATAATTGGGAATATATCCTTTTGTGCCTATAGTACTTATTTACGTGATCATCTTAGCTACTTAAATGTTATCTTGAAAAATGCCTGATCGGGGAGCTCGCTTTGACTATTCTTCACATTGTTAATTCGTTCTTTTAATTTGACTGTCTTCACCCTTTAATTTAATAGGCATTGCCAAAACTATTGTACATCCGACCCTTGCTTTTTGTAAGTTTGCACCACTCATTACCTCAAGATAGAGCACAAATTCATAGATTCATACCCATAATATTTACATTACTGCTAAAATACAGACATACAATAAGCATATACACTGTTATCCACAGATCTGAGATGCGTTCTAGCAAGCCTCATGCTGTTTGTATTCCAGTTCCGGCTGAGGGTCACATAAAGGCAATGCTTCAATTAGCAAAACTTCTCCACCATAATGGTTTTCGTATAACCTATGTCAACACCAAGTTCAATCACAGGCGGTTACTTAAATCTTTAGGACCGGACTCCCTCGATGGCTTGCCTGATGATTTTCGGTTTGAAACAATCCCAGATGGCCTACCAGATTCGGATGAAGGTGCCACCCAAGACCTCAATTTGCTTGCTGATTCCATCACAAACAACTTCTTGGCACCTTTTGTTGATCTGATAAAGAAACTCAACAATAGTAGTACTTCTCCAGTGACTTGCATTGTTTCAGATGGTTTCATGCCATTCACAACCCCTGCAGCTCAACAACTTGTCATTCCCATCACACTCTTCTTTACTTTTTCAGCAAGCAGCTCCATGGGCTATATGCAGTATCCTGCTTTGGTGAAAAAAGGGCTAGCACACCTCAAAGGTAAAGAATTATAGCAATTGTTAATTTTAGGAAACTTGCAAGCCATCTTGCACTTTTCCATTTTGAAAAAGTAAGGGAGATAATTTCCCACCAATCCGTTTCTCCTCTTTCACACCAATATTTATTTTTGTCACTTGATTCTACTTGGTGCGATGGCAAGTGCCTTCGCCCATGAGCGGTAGGTCTCGGGTTCGAGACTTGGGAGCAGCCTCTCCATAAATGGAGGTAAGGCTAGCCGACATTCACCTCTCCCAGACCCTGCGTAAAGCGGGAGCCTTGTGCACTGGGTACGACCTTTTACTTGATTCTACTTTGGTTTATTCAATCAAAACGTCCAAAATATATGATATCTACTTTGATTTTCTATTATCAATCAACAAATGTCGTCGCCCCGTGGCCAATTAATCTAGTAGCACCCACTTTCCACTTTGTTGGAGAGGTCCTACGTTCAACATTCATGAACGACAGTTGTTGCATTGGTAAAAAAAATAAAAAAATTGTCATGAGAATTGTCCATGAAGATTTCTCTTCAAATATTGTAAACATTGCAAATGAAATTACTTTTTTACACTACAAAAAATTGGGCACTGCACATAATAAATTATATGTGCCATTTGAGGTAAAAAAGCACAAACAATTGTGCCCATAGACCAATAGCAACTGTGCAACAACTATATTTCTATTTGTGCCCTCTATACGCGTTGCCTTTGATCAAAAAGCACAATAACGTATGTTGTGCTGAAAAGTGTAAGCACAAATAAAGGTTCTTTTGTGCCCAGTTCTGACAACGTTGTCAGATGATTGCTGCCACCCATGTTAGCACATTTATTGTTATTGTGCCCAATATATCAACTTATTAAAAAAAAAATTAAAAACCAAAATTGCCTACAAATTGAGATTGAGGTTTTAAGTGAATATCGGTTCTCTCAAGAATAAGAACATCAAATATGAAGGCTTTAAATGAACCTGCACAATTCTTTTCTCATTTTCTAGTTTCAAAATTAGGACATAAAAATAGAATCCAAAGTCCCAACAATATAATTCTCACTCTTTCAAATGTAAAGAAACAATGTCATTTCCTACAACATATAACAAACCTAAATTTAAAGAACTTAGGAGATTAGTAGTTGGTTTGGAGTTTAATTGATAGAACACATAAGTATAATGGAAAAAAATTATACACCTTGCGATGGGCATCAGAATTAACTATAAGATATAATCATACTTTACCTTAATCTAAAAGCGCAAGGCTTTAATACCCAAGCCTGCAAAGGAAAGTAATCCCAAATCACGTAAGCACACATCAACAAAAACCCAAACTTAGAAAGCTACAAAAAGGTCTACACATGGTCATGCACATGGGAATAAGAAAAAGAGATTTGGTACAACTATCAAACCCCAAACCATTACTGTGGATGTTTACAAATTTAAAAGGCCTAATCGGATAAATGGTTCCGTGATCATAAGGTATTCGGATGATAGCCCCTGTGGTAAAAAAAAATTCGGATTTAAATCCCTGTGGTCACAGTCTGTTAGGATTTAAACCCCTATGGTCTAAGTCTGTTAGGATTTATACCCTTCTGTCATTCCTCCATTAGGTTTAGGTTGGCCGAATCGGATAAATAGTCCCCGTGGTCATAAGGAATTTGGAAGATAGCCCCTGTGGTAAAAAAATTTCGGATTTAAATAATTTTTAATTCATTTCTTCTTTTTTTTTTTTATAAATAATTTTTTAAAAAATATGTAAATTAATTATTTAAATAAAAGATATATATCTATATATATAAAGTGAGCACCCTACAATGATGATACATTCAAAATACCATAAATTGTCCTTTAAGAATTTCATAAATTACAATTGAACCAAAAGAAGCTAAAGTATTTAACCATATTTTTATTTTGAATGAATTTAATATTTAAAATTATAGAAAAAAAAAATCCTCCCACATTAGTGGGTGGTTTCACGTTTTTAATTCATTTCTTCTTTTTTTTTTTTTAAAATATGTAAATTAATTATTTAAATAAAAGATATATAAAAATGTCAATTGCCACACGCGTATGCATGTGGCAAGAGGCTAGTAAAGAATTAATTAATCGGTTAGATATTCGGGAGTCAAAAACTCGTTAATTTTATAAAGGCATTTTGAATTATTTGATTTATTAGATCTTGAATTTTAATGAATTATGTGATTTATTAGTTCCACCTCGTTCTGTCGCGTCTCCTCAGAGAAACTCTGCTCCACCTGTAAGCTTAGCGGAGAAATGACAGAACCTCTAGTTTCAAGCATAAATCCTAACAAACTTAGACCACAGAGGTTTAAATCCGAATTTTTTTTACCACAGGGACTATCTTCCGAATACCTTATGACCACAAGGACCATTTATCCGATTTTGCCAACCTAAACCTAATGGAGGAAAGACAGAAGGGCATAAATCCTAACAGACTTAGACCACAGGGGTTTAAATCCTAACAGACTGTGACCACATGGGTTTAAATCCGAATTTTTTTACCACAGGGGCTATCATCCGAATACCTAATGACCATGGGGACCATTTATTAGTCAATTTAAAATGCAGCCCCTGTTCAATAATTACCACTCAAAATTTAATGTTTCGCATGTTCCATATTTAATGTAGTATCGAAAAGGTAGTGCAATATCTTTAATTTGGCAACTCAACATAACAAAGTCAAATATAATCGAGGAAATAAAGATATGCAGAGATGTGCTTACACTAAAAGAGCAAAGCAATCTGAGACCTGCACTTACAGAGTCAAATCTCCTCTTCTTAGAATTAAGAAGTACTGCACCCAAAAAATCAATGACCTCAAAAATGTTAAACTACATATTCAGATTATAATAAAAGAAATCTGAAATCAGAATTGCAAAAACATAAACACTTAACCCATATTCCTTTCAAAGTTTCTTCAAATTTGTCTCAGATCCTGTTTCCTATAACACCACAAACATGCCAAGTACTCTACTTAAAAAATTAAAATCTCATAGAAATTTGAAATCAAAATTGCAAAAAACATAACATTTAACTATATTCCTTTGAAAGTTTCCACAAATTTCTCTCAGATCCTGTTTCCTATAACACCACAACCATGCCAATTGAGGAGATCTGATATCAACATCTTTTCCATCTAATAATCAAATTAAACGACTGTAATAGAAGACGAGGCATTGAAAAAAAAAACAACTAAATGCTCATGAGTAAAAAAGGAAATACCAAGGAAACATACCATACTAAGAAGTACATAAACCAATGCCGCTCTACAAACATCCCGATTTTATCTCCACACCCACCGATTGCAGTTCGCGATCGTGAATAAATGTGTTTCGGTGACTGCAGCCAATTCCAAGCTTGTCTAGACAACCCTATATCCTCCATCACTACAAATATGAGCTTGTGAGTTCAGCCAGATTATAGTCGAATACAAACCCTGCTATCTATAATAATATCTTCGAAACCGAAATTGGTAAGAACCCAAACTCCGAGATGCTAAATCATCAATGAAGTCCATAGAACCGAGAGCAACCTAAATCTTGATCCGCTAAAATATCAAGCTGGAAAGGGGAAAAATCAGCTGAAATTCACAGTTTTTGAATAAGGTAATAGGAATTTCGCCAAATCCTTTCCAAGAGTACTAGTTTTTCGCCCATTTCGTACAAGAGCCTAGAAATTGAATAAGACAAATAATTAAATCGAAAATTCAAAAATTAAAAAAAAAATTAGACGAAAAAATTACCCGTCAACAAAAGGGAAAAAACTAACCCATCGCTCTCGGAGCGACCACGACTAAATCTCAGGTCAAGTATGCATGGTGTGCCATCGGCTAGCCAAGCAAGAACACACGAGTAGGCGGTCAATCTAAGTGAGTAGATCTTGGATCGAGTACGAGCAAACGGAGGTGAAGTTGATGATGGAAGTGGTGCTGAGACGTAGAAAGAAGGTCCATCGATTATTAGAGAAGGAATGTTGAGATTTGTGCCAAATGGACATGTGGAAGTTGTCTTTTCTTGATCATCCGGAGCAAATGCAATCTGATTATATCCAGAATACCCATCAAGAAAGCAATAATGAGAATGATCAGCTAACATTTCTAACATTTGATTAATGAATGGGACTAGAAAGTGATCCTTGCGTGTGGTGCTGTTTATCTTCTGATAGTTTGTACATACTGATAGGAGCATATTTATGCGACTTAATTAGCTTGTTTCCTTGCATTTACGTTACTAGTACTTAGTAATTTTAGTATTTTAAGCTATTTTCATGCAATTTCAGGTTTTAAGGACAAAGTATGCATACATGTGCATTTTGGAGTCTTTTGGAGCAGTTTTGGGCATCAAATGGATTGCATATGCTTGGAGGTAAGAAGATGGACGAAATTGAAGATCAAATGAGCATAGTATTGAATGATGATGTGAAGAATTGGATTCAAGACAAATAAAGAATGAAGTATTCAAAATTGGAAGCCAAAGTTTCTAAAGTTGGAAGATTCTATTTTTGGAGGTTTCCATTCTTGATAGTTTCTATTCGTGGCTTGGAAGTTTCCTAATCTTTCCTCACCTATGTTCCAGCCACAAAGGGATTCCAAAACATATTAGGGCACTTAATTGGTTGTTCTAGAAGCCCTAAACCTTCCCTAAAGTCCTTGCCGCACAAAAGCATCCTTTCTTTCCTATTTTCTGATCTTAAAACCACATTCCCTTTTATTCAAGCAACCAGCCGCACCTTTCCCCTCTTTCTTACCTATTTTCTGACCCAAAATTACATTCCCCTTTGTTCTAAAGCCTTGCCATACAAGGGGATAGGATTCTTACCTATTTTGTGCCTCAAAACACATTCCTAAATATGTCCTACAATTTCTGCCGAATTTCCCTTTCCTTTTCTCTTTAATTCCTACACCTTTCTTGCCTATTTTCTGATCCAAAATCACATTCCTTTTCTTACATAAATCCTTCCCTAAAACCACTTCAAATTCGTAGCCCTTCCTTCCCCTATAAATAAAGGCCCTTGCTGACCATTCTAAGCATTCCATCTTTCACCATAACCTACCTACATCCATCCACCACCACAATTCACCACAAATCATCACCAAACACCCTTGTGTCGCAGCAAAGAAGAAAGAAGGAGACCCTTGGATGTGCTTGCCATTCAAGACGTTGGATTGTTGGAGCGTTTCTAGGTGTAATCTTTCTTTTGTTTTCAATGTTTAAGTTTATGTATCTTTGTTTTGCGAACATGAGGAACTTAGCCCCTCTTGGCTAGGGGGCTATTCAATACCATGGTTATACTTGCATTATGAATTGATTACCTTCAGTTGTTATTTCATAAGTTGTGAATACAATTTGCTTAACCGTTTGATTGATAACTTATTCTTGTATGTTTATTAAGAGTGCACACTTAGTTTTCATGCAAGGATTTGAAGCTAAAATATAAGGGAGTTTCACCTAATAGTTACAAACTTATATTTGCAAGTAGTGGAGGTCGCTTATAAACGATTGTGTTAAGTGAATTCTTGGCAAAAGTTTCATGTTTTTCATAGTAACAATTGCCTCGTCAATGCTTATAGTTTTCATGAAACTTAATAATCTTTTATTGTACCTTTATTGTGCTTTTCACGTAGGGGACTTTTAGAGAATGCTTTGAGTTGTTGTATGTGCTTCCCCATCCAATTCATTAACTTAAGGAGAACTTGAAGGTTAAAAAAGTGATGTCACAGTTAACCTGGAGTATTGAGTTTCATGACTTATTGAGAGAAGCAATTGGAAATCAATTTGAATGCAAGTGTGTCATGTGTGGAGAAGAACTCCCTAGTTAACCCATCACCCATCAATTCACCTAAATTTGCTTAAGAATCTGTTTAAATTGCTCTTGTTTTAATTTACTTATTTTCGTCCAAAACCAAACCCCTTTTACTTTGTTAAGTCATATTAGTTAGAACTTGTCTTAGATTGTGTTTTTAAGTGTTTTGAGCCTTTAGAAACCCAAATTTCGTCCAAATTGTGTTTAGAGCTCAAAACTGCCCAGTTTGTGTTTTTAGGCAGTTTTGAGTGTTTTTAGCTTGTTTTGAGTTTTTTTTTAGTTTGTTTTGAGTCTTTTGAGTCTAGTTAAGTGTTTTAAAGCTTAGTTTTATCTATTTGAGTCAGTTTAGAGTGTTTAGCAATCCCTCCTAATCCCCGCTTTAAGAATGATCCCTACTTATACATATACTACAATTGTCAACAAGAGGGTTTAATTTGTGTGTTAAGTTAATTTACGCATCAAATTTTGGCGCCGTTGCCGGGGATTAGCAACTTTGCTAATCCCTCGTTGTTTTTTTTTTGTGTCTTTTGTTTAGTTACTGATTTTGGTTTGCTTTGTTTTATTTACTTTTGATATTTGATTTAGTTTTGTTTCTTTGATTTCAGGTACTAGAGAAGTAAGACATGGATTTTGCTAACATTCAAGCTCAATTGGCGAATCTTACTTCTCAATTGTCACAGATTGCCGGAAGGACCACAATGCAAAGTGTCCCTACATGTGGTGTGTCCTATGGGCAAGGATATCCAACTCATCAATGTTCTCAATTCGCTACAAATGAAGATGCTTGGGGTTATCAATGCCATAGCCAATCATGGGACAACATGTTTTCCAACGCTTACAATTCGGATTGGAGAGATTATTCAGATTACATGTGGGGAGAACCTCAACAATTCCAACATGGTGGGTATTGGCAGCAAGAAGAGTTCTATCAATGGCCATATGCACCATCACAGCCCCCACAACAATCTGCTGAATTCAATTCAGGTACGTCTCTGGATAATGATATGTTGAATAAGTTACTCACCTCTTTGAATTAGGAAGTAGAAAATCAAAACAAAGAGATGCAAAATCAAGCCACGAAGATGGGCAAATTGGAGGAGCAAATTGGGCAGATTATGGAGTTCATGGCACAAATTCAAGAGCAAAGTGAACTCTCCAACTCAACTATAGAAAATTTGAAGGAAAATTTTGAAATCCATGATGCTATCACTTTGGAAAGTGGCATGGAGGTTGGAACAAGCCCAAAAACGTCCAAACCAATCCAAAACATGGATGAACAGCTGTTGTTCGAAGAAGAAAAGGATGACAAGGCCACGACAAGGGAAGAACCACCCTTGCCGTAGCCTCCCAATGCCCCACCACTGTCCAATACAGGTAAGTTGGGTCCAATTTTCGTTAATTCTAACCCTATTCCACCCAATGTCCCTTTTCCTCGCAGGTTTTTGATTCCCAAGCAAGAAGAGAGTGAAAAAGACATTGTTCCAAGGTGCAAAGTGATATCCCAATTCTTGGCACACCAAATCAAGTTCCAGATTGTGTTGAAGTATTCAAAGAACCTTGTTCACCAAGAAGAATGATTCAAGAGAAAGTAGTGGCTGGAGAATATCAAGAATTCATCAAAGAGGACGTAGTTGAAACAACAAAGTCCACGACAATGCCACGACAAGGGAAGAACCACCCTTGCCGTAGCCTCCCAATGCCCCACCACTGTCCAATACAGGTAAGTTGGGTCCAATTTTCGTTAATTCTAACCCTATTCCACCCAATGTCCCTTTTCTTCGCAGGTTTTTTATTCCCAAGCAAGAAGAGAGTGAAAAAGACATTGTTCCAAGGTGCAAAGTGATATCCCAATTCTTGGCACACCAAATCAAGTTCTAGATTGTGTTGAAGTATTCAAAGAACCTTGTTCACCAAGAAGAATGATTCAAGAGAAAGTAGTGGCTGGAGAATATCAAGAATTCATCAAAGAGGACGTAGTTGAAACAACAAAGTCCAAAGAAGTTGAGTTTGATGACACGGGACAAATCACAACCATCGTAGTAAATTTGGCCAAATTCAAAGTCCCTGAAACTTTCAAAGAAGTGGTGTTTGTCATTGAGTTCTTATCGGACAAAGCAAGTAAGTCACGTTCTCCAATTTCCATTACGTTTTATACTTAAATGTTGTTAATAATTCAGGCACCCACTCTCGAATTTAAACCATTGCCGGATCACTTCAAGTATCACCTTCCGTTCAAGGATCAATTCCATGCTATGGGACCTAGGGGAGCTTAAAGAGAAGTATCGTCCGACTGCAAGACGTTAAAGCAAGCGCTTCTTGGGAGGCAACCCATGCATTCAACAAAGGAAGCCCTAGGAATCACTCCAATTCCAGATTTGAATTCCTAAAACCTTTCTCTTTGTTGATTCTTTCTAATCTGCCCAGTTTAGTTGATTAAGTTGCTGTTTGTGTGTTTAATTTTGTTTGGTGTGATTTTATGCTTGAAATATTGAGGACAATGTTTGATTTAAGTGTGGGGGGTAACTAAGTGTTTTTTATGCAAATTTGTGGGATTTTATCACCCATTATTTCTAAGTTGTTTCTCACTGTTTTTAAGTGTTTTTAGTGCATTTTGAGCTGTTTTGGTGTGTGTTGAAGTAAAAATCCGAAAATTTGATAAAAATTTGAAAAATTGTTTTGAAAAGGCCAAAAAGAGTTGTTTTTGTGTGTTTGTTTGTGTCTTAGGGTACCTTCCAACACAATGATGAGGATTTGGTTTTTAAGTGCATGACTGTTAAAGAAAGTTATAAACATGGATGGAAGTTTGATATGCTCTTTGGTTTATGCTTGGTTGTAGTTATAGTTTACGAATTCACATGTAATCACAAAAGAAAAAAAAATTAGTTTTTGTAACATGCTTGAAGGAAGGAACTCAAATTAACGCTACAACCCTGTGAGACTTGAGCCTAAACGTTATTTGGAGAGTTATTAATCTGTGCATTCTTGTTTTCTAAAGTCGTTGCATGATCTCATCATTCTTTGCTTGGTTGCTACTTAGAATGCGTTTCATCATTATAGATCCAAATACTAGAACTCATGCCTGTTCCATTCAAAGCATGATATTGAGTGCATAACACATATTCAAGATGAAGTTGTTTAGTTACCACCAAAGCCAAAAAGCTATCCCTTTTGTCATATGTTTTGTAGGTTTAACCCCTTTGAGCCTTCGTTAGCCTATTTTCTTTGTTAACCACATTATCCCTACCTAGCCTAGATTAGGACTGTCCACACCCTTGTTCTTAAAGAATAGTGAAGCATGACTTAGAGGGAATTCCTTTTGATTTTTGCAGAAAAACAAGTGTGGGGGAAGGGTTTTCAAAGTGTGTTTTGTGTGTCAAAAGAAAGAAAAGGGCAGATAAAAAAAAATTCGTGGAAAAAGAAAAAGAAGAAGAAAAGTGTGTGAAAAGTATGAAAAAGAGTTGAAAAATAAGTGAGAATGAACTCACATGTGTTGGTTGTTGAAAAAAAAGGGTCCAAAAGTTTGAATTTGACCCTAAGTGTTGCAAGAATCTTCCATTATGTTTAAAAGTTTATTTTTGCATTCAAAAGTAAATTCTAAGTGTCAATTTCATTACTTTGCTTACTATTTCTTTAAGAACCTTTGTTTATCCTTACCTTCCTTTGTTAACCAATACCCTTATCCCCGTTACAACCCTTAGACTTCAATCTTGAGTGTTGTGCACTTCAATATGTGGAGATTGGAATTGGTATGAGCATATGATATCACTGGTTCTCGCTTCTAAGTAGTAGCATTCCGTTCATGAGATCATATATATACATGCATTAATAATTCCAGAAAAGTGCTTTCTTTGCTATAACATATGTGAGTACTAGTTTTTATGTTTACATCAATCTTCTCACATATACCTAGTGTAGGGTGTGTAGTCAGAAAATCTGAGTGAAAATTGAGTGCATATCTAGTAAGGAATTGAGGGAATTCTCTAAGGCATGTTACTACATTCAAAAATGTTGTTTGAATGGATTATATGTGAACTAGTGAATGGTGACTACGATTAAGTATGTGCTCGAGGGTAAGGATGACTAAAATCTGTGTAAGTAATGATTTTTAGCATGTCATATGCATTGGAAATCCCTAAGACAATTGTTGGAAGGTCTATATTGTGTTTTGTTTTGTTTTGTTTTGCTCGAGGACTAGCAAAAGCTAAGTATGGGGGAATTTGATAGGAGCATATTTATGCGACTTAATTAGCTTGTTTCCTTGCATTTACGTTACTAGTACTTAGAAATTTTAGTATTTTAAGCTATTTTCATGCAATTTCAGGTTTTAAGGACAAAGTATGCATACATGTGCATTTTCGAGCAGTTTTGGGCATCAAATGGATTGCATATGCTTGGAGGTAAGAAGATGGACGAAATTGAAGATCAAATGAGCATAGGATTGAATGATGATGTGAAGAATTGGATTCAAGACAAATAAAGAACGAAGTATTCAAAATTGGAAACCAAAGTTTCTAAAGTTGGAAGATTCTATTCTTGGAGGTTTCCATTCTTGATAGTTTCTATTTGTGGCTTGGAAGTTTCCTAATCTTTCCTCACCTATGTTCCAGCCACAAAGGGATTCCAAAACATATTAGGGCACTTAATTGGTTGTTCTAGAAGCCCTAAACCTTCCCTAAAGTCCTTGCCGCACAAAAGCATCCTTTCTTTCCTATTTTCTGATCTTAAAACCACATTCCTTTTTATTCAAGCAACCAACCACACCTTTCCCCTCTTTCTTACCTATTTTCTGACCCAAAATTACATTCCCCTTTGTTCTAAAGCCTTGCCATACAAGGGGATAGGATTCTTACCTATTTTGTGCCTCAAAACACATTCCTAAATCTGTCCTACAATTTCTACCGAATTTCCCTTTCCTTTTCTCTTTAATTCCTGCACCTTTCTTGCATATTTTCTGAACCAAAATCACATTCCTTTTCCTACATAAATCCTTCCCTAAAACCACTTCAAATTCGTAGCCCTTCCTTCCTCTATAAAAAAAGGCCCTTGCTGACCATTCTAAGCATTCCATCCTTCACCATAACCTACCTACATCCATCCACCACCACAATTCACCACAAATCATCACCAAACACCCTTGTGTCGCAGCAAAGAAGAAAGAAGGAGACCCTTGGACGTGCTTGCCATTCAAGACGTTTGATTGTTGGAGCGTTTCTAGGTGTAATCTTTCTTTTGTTTTCAATGTTTAAGTTTATGTATCTTTGTTTTGCGAACATGAGGAACTAAGCCCCTCTTGGCTAGGGGGCTATTCAATACCATGATTATACTTGCATTATGAATTGATTACCTTTAGTTGTTATTTCATAAGTTGTGAATTCAATTTGCTTAACCGTTTGATTGATAACTTATTCTTGTATGTTTATTAAGAGTGCACACTTAGTTTTCATGCAAGGATTTGAAGCTAAAATATAAGGGAGTTTCACCTAATAGTTACAAACTTATATTTGCAAGTAGTGGAGGTCGCTTATAAACGATCGTGTTAAGTGAATTCTTGGCAAAAGTTTCATGCTTTTCATAGTAACAATTGTCTCGTCAATGCTTATAGTTTTCATGAAACTTAATGATCTTTGATTGTACCTTTATTGTGCTTTTCACATAGGGGACTTTTAGAGAATGCTTTGAGTTGTTGTATGTGCTTCCTCATCCAATTCATTAACTTAAGGAGAACTTGAAGGTTAAAAAAGTGCTGTCACAGTTAACCTGGAGTATTGAGTTTCATGACTTATTGAGAGAAGCAATTGGAAATCAATTTGAATGCAAGTGTGTCATGTGTGGAGAAGAACTCCCTAGTTAACCCATCACCCATCAATTCACCTAAATTTGCTTAAGAATCTGTTTAAATTGTTCTTGTTTTAATTTATTTATTTTCGTCCAAAACCAAACCCCCTTTACTTTGTTAAGTCATATTAGTTAGAACTTGTCTTAGATTGTGTTTTTAAGTGGTTTAAGCCTTTAGAAACCCAAATTTCGTCCAAATTGTGTTTAGAGCTCAAAACTGCCCAGTTTGTGTTTTTAGGCATTTTTGAGTGTTTTTAGCTTGTTTTGAGTTTTTTTTTAGTTTGTTTTGAGTCTTTTGAGTCTAGTTAAGTGTTTTAAAGCTTAGTTTTATCTATTTGAGTCAGTTTAGAGTGTTTAGCAATCCCTCATAATCCCCAGCTTAAGAACGATCCCTACTTATACATATACTACAATTGTCAACAAGAGGGTTTAATTTGTGTGTTAAGTTAATTTACGCATCACATACTCTCCAACTATTGTGCACATGTGTAGGCACTTGCTCACTAGCTTCATTCTTAACAACTATGACTTTGGATCGTTTCGAAACAGGGTTCACCCACTTACTGTCTAAGATAGGATATATGATGCCAACATCAAGAAGTTTGATAACCTCTTTCTTGACGACCTCCATCATGAGTGGGTTCAAACGGCAATAACCTTCCCTTGTTGGTTTTGCACTCCTCCACCAGAATCCTATGCATACATTAGCTGGATTTATACCTTCGATATCTGCAATGCTCCAAGTTATGGCATTTTTGTGATCCTTCAGTACCATGATCGGTTTCTCCCCCTCTTATGCTATAAGTTGTGATGATATGATAATCGGTAATGTCTCATCCTCTTCCAAAAATGCATACTTAAAATGTTCAAGAATTGATTTAAGCTCCAATTTGGGTGCCTGAATCATAAAAGGAAGAGTTTTTTCATTAGAAGTAGGAAGAGAAATAAAATAGGAAGAAGACTTACCACGAATTGGTGTAAGAGACTTAAGAGCTGCCACTGTCTGGATTAATTCTTCTTCAATGTGCTCGGAATAATTAAGCTTCCCATGTGTAATGCTATGCACTAACACCTTCTCTAAATTATCTTGTTCCACACCTTCATTAAAACAATCTTGCACAAAATAGTCAAACGCATCAATAGACAAACAAGATTCAAAATCACTAGGGTACCTCATAGCATTGAAGATTCTGAACTTAACGTTTTCTCCATCAATTTCCATGGTTAAGGTACCATTGTAGACATCAATCTTCATACGCGCCGTTCTAAGAAGTTGTCTTCCCAAAATAAGAGGAAGTGCAGTAGGCATAGGGTCATGTTCCATCTTAAGAACAAAAAAGTCAGCGGGAAAAATAAGTTCATTCACTTATACAAATACATCCTCCAATAGGCCTTTGGGATATCTATTTGAACGATCTGCCAACTGTATTACTACCTTTGTTTCCTTCAACTCTCCAAAGTTCAATGATTTATACACTGAATATGGCATCAGATTGATGGATGCCCCCAAATCACACAGTGCTCTCCCAAACTTTTTCCCTCCGATTACACATAGAATGGTAAAACTACCGGCATCCTTCAACTTCGATGGCAGCTTTCTCTGCAAAACAGTTGATACTTCCTCGCTTAATGCCATAATTTCCGGATCATTGAATTTCCTCTTGTTTGTACAAAGCTCTTTAAGGAACATTGCATACTTTGGCACTTGGACTTTCCGGAAATTATCTAAGATTTCCTTATTAGTTTGCTCTTTCTTAAACTTCATAACCTACCAGGAAAAGAACAAGGACACATGAGTTAAATGAATTTTGAACTTCTTTACTTACCTTATCAGAATCTTTTTTGTTCAATTCTGTAGCTTTAGGAGACTTTTCAGTTTCTGTTGAAGCCTAATCTTGCTTAAGATTCTTGGTTTGTAGTTCCCCTCGCTCATTTATATCTTTTCTAGTCCTCTTTTGTATCATCGACTGTTCAAAAACTTCTTTTCCACTCGTTAAAGTCACAACATTCATTTGCTCTACATTTGGATTCACCACGGTTTGGCTAGGCAACCTTCTTGGTTAGTGTTATTGCCCCATCAAACTTGTTAACTAACTCATTTGGCGTTTAAGATTTTCAATTGCTTTGTCTGTTTTTTGTTGATAAGATTGAGTAGAGTTAGCTAAAGAAGCAATTAAATCCTCAAGAGACTTACTTGGAGCTTCTTGTTGTTGAGGTTGAAATGGTGCCTGCAGTCTTGCTTGAAAGAAGCAAGGTGGACGGTTATAGATGTTAGGAACAAATAGTTGTCCGTTGTCTTGATTATTCCACTTTAAGTGTGGATGATCGCGCCACCCCGCGTTATAGTTGTTGGAGTATGGATCATACTATTGCCTTTGTTGCCCCTGAAAACCTCCTAAAGCATTAGCTTGCTCAAGACCACCTTAATCCATCAACGAAGGGCACATGTCCCATCATTGAACATACACCGCACACCTGTTTTGGAGTCACCATAACCTGTTGCACAAGATTAGTCAAGTTAGCTAATTGTAATTCAATACTAGAATTAGCACTTACCTCGTTAACTTTCTTAAGAGGTAGCTCATCTCTCACTCCAAATTGTCGTGTGTTGCCAGCAATGTTCTTTAGCAGTGCCTTAGTGTTAGTTGGTGTCTTGTCCATGAATGCTCCTCCACTTGCTGCATCAAGCATTACACGATCAGTACCACACAATCCCTCATAAAAGTATTGTATTAGAAGATGCTTTGAAATCTGATGATTAGGACAAGATGCAACCAAATGCGTGAACCACTCATAGTAATCTCCAAAGGGCTCTTCATGTTGTTGTCGGATTGCACATATGTGTTTCCTTATGCTTGCAGCTTTTGTGGCCGGAAAATATTGCTCCAAGAATGCTTGCTTCACTTGGTTCCATGTGTTCATTGACCCCGGAGGTAAATTATAAAGCCACTCTTTTACCTTAGCTTCTAATGTAAATGGGAATACACTCAACTTGACTTGCTCCTCATCCACATTTGATGGTCTCATTCTTGAGCATACCACGTGAAACTCCTTGAGATGCTTGTTGGCATCCTTTGTTGAGAAGCCATGGAACTTAGGCAAGTAGTGAATCATGCCGGACTTAAGCTCAAATCCTCCTTCTGCATTTGGATATGTGATGCACAATGGTTGTTGATCCGTATTTGGCGTTGCCAACTCCCTCAAAGTACGGTTATCAGCCATGCCTTCTTGTGGTTCTTCCTCTTCTTTCGAACTCAAATGTGGTGGAGAAGATGGTGGTAAAGACACCGATGCACGCTTCTGCTTGATTTTTCTTTGAAGCTTTCGAAGTGTTCGTTCAAGCGCAAGATAGGTTAATGCTCTTGGACCTTCGAGTATGCATATACTACAAAGAGTACCTGAAATAAAAACAAAAACAAAAACACTAATTATAGAAGAAAACAAAACAATAAAAAAATAAGTAATTAGAAATAACAATCCCCGGCAACACGGTGCCAAAAATTTGATAGGATTCAAAGCACACCACAAAGTAGCACACAAATATCCTATTGATTTTCCTTATTAACAATAAGATTTGTCAATTGCAACATATGAAAATAAGGGTCTTTCCTGCAGAAGATTGTTTTATCTGACTACTTAAAATGTCACAAAAACTGGGGTACTGTCCCTACTGACTAGCCATCGAAAAATAATTATTAGACCAACTTACACTTATCTAAAGTCTACAAAATTTTATATGAAGACACTAGACACACAGAGCTACACTCACACAAATTTTTCGAGTTGATTTGCTATTTAAATAAATCGAACAAAAACAGGACAAAAACATATTTTAAGCAGCTCACAAATTAAGAAAAACGAGTTAGGGGAATTGCTATCCACCACCAAATAATCATGCAAATATTTTATGTTTCATTCAAAATCCTTTTATTTTCAAATGAAGATGCTCAAGTTGGCTCAATGTTTGAACTCAACCTATTACTCTTTCTTATGTAGTATGTTAAGAGAATGGCGTTTTCAACTTAACTTAGTCCCTAACATGCAATCTAGAATGGTGTGTTCATAGATTTAACAAGTAGAAATCATTAAGAACATAAAGAGTTTGAGTTATCACAAGGCATCGTAAGTACTAGCATTGTCTTACTTATCCTAGAAATTGGTTCATGTGTTAATCGCAATTAACAAGAGCTACTCTAGAACATATATTGGTCCTCATTTGATGAGGGCAAGCACACACATATTTACAGCATTAGAATTCTAGATATGCTTACCAAGTATGCATCCGTAGAAAACACATAAAGAATTCATCACTGACATAAGTAGTGAACCAATTTTCTTCCATTCATAAAAGTAATTCAAACGAAATGTCATAACAGACTTGCAATCATATTCGGGGCTTCAAAACAGCCCCTAACTTCTAAAAATTAGTTACACATAATCCTTAAATAAAACCAAAAGAAAGACATGAGTTTGAGAAGATAAAACCGAAAGAAGAGAATGTCAAGATTTCCTCCTTCCACCATTATTGCTTTCCAACGCTGATGCCTTGTGTTTTTTCCTTCCTTTCCATTGCAACCTGCAGTTTTTTTTTCTTTTTCAAAATTTATATATGTAAAAGCTGCCCTTTATTTCCTCCCCTAATGCTCCTTTAAACCAATTCTTGCTGCATCATTTCAATAACTCCCGCCCCCCCACTAATAGCAATTTAGTGATGACAATAAGTGAGGAAAATGGTTAAACAATTGTAACTCTTTGGGCATCCTTTATGCCAATTACTCCCTCTTAATCCTCATCTTTAATTCCATTTCCTTTGATATTTGAATAGGTGTCAGCTGGCTTGTTCTTGACTGCATCAGTTTTGGTTGCTAAATTTATTGGGTTTATTACTTTCATTATAGTTATAAATTGTTCAGCCTCTTGTGAACCTTTCAGTGTTAAAACGGCCATAACTTCCTCTAGAAAAATGATATTAACAATCCGCAACACCCTTTGAAGTCCATGGGATAGCCTATGGAGATTGGAGAGAAGAAACATGAGTGCCTCGAATGGCTGAACGATAAGGCTCCAAACTCAGTTGTTTATGTGAATTTCGGCAGCATAATGGTCATGCCCTCGGAACAACTTGTGGAATTTGGTTGGGGACTAGCAAATAGCAAGGTTTCTTTCTTCTGGGTAATTAGACCTGACTTGGTAGTTGGTAAATCAGCAATTTTGCCACCCGAGTTTGTGGGTGAAACTAAGGGAGGAAGTCTAATAGCGAGTTGGTGCCCTCAAGAGCAAGTCCTTAACCATCCATCAGTTGGAGGATTTTTGACACACAATGGTTGGAATTCGACAATGGAAAGTGCGTCTGCAGGAGTGCCTATGCGGTGTTGGCTATTCTTTGCTGTTCATCAGCAAACAAACTGTCACTGTACTTGCAAACAATGGGGCATTGATATGGAGATTGATAAAAATGTAAAGAGAGATGATGTTGAGAAGCTTGTTAGAGAGTTAATGGAGGGAGAGAAGGGTACGCGTATGAAGAATAAGGCCATGGAGTGGAAAAATTTGGCAGAGCAAGCCACTGGTCCACACGGTTCTTCATCTGCAAACTTAAGAAAAATTAGTGAATCGATTCAGTTTAAAAAGATCTAGATGCTCTGCATAAGGACTAAGAAGAAACATGTATTGCATGCCTAAATGTTACTGGTGCAAAGAACTAGCAACGTGTTTATCCTGCTACTACAACTTCAGTTCTTTTTGGTTATTGTTTTAGTTAAATTGATCTTCTTTGTCATGGAAATTTTTGATTGCAAGTCCAACAGTATCGACATGAATAGAAGAACTAGCGCATTGTTGCTTATTACTGAATTGAGTAGGCGCGTGTGTTAGGGATGGAGCTATGAATTTTTAATCGGCCAGGCTGAAGCTTTAGGCTAACTAATTTACCTTTTTTTTAGCCATAATAAAAAGATTTCTGCGAACTTCAATAGCATGTCATTGTTGTAATGACGTTTTCAAAAATAACCTATCAAAACATTCCAAATATTTTAATATAACTAACACTTGTAGCAAAAGAACTTGAATGAAGTTCTTGAATATGAAAAGAAACAACGCTATTATGCTACTTCGTGGTTTTGGAGCTCAGAGAAAAGTATACGAAGAAGAAGAAATTAGAAGACGTAGCAAACTACTGAACTAGTAGTAGAAGAAACTAAAAAACAATAAAATTTAGAAGAGTGAAAAATAATAAAAAGCCAAGAAACCATGAAAACAGGCCAACTACTTGAGGAAATTGACTAAATGGCCTAGTCACTAGTGCTTAGAGAAGAGTTGTTGGTTAGGAGAAGAAGAAATCAATAGGTTTACTGCGGACAATGGGATAGAATGTTGGCTGGCTCTCTACTTAGCAACAACTGTCCTCTAAGAATAATGACCTGGAACTATAGCTCTATGTACCTTTGTTCCTCAGGAGAGCAGTACTTGAAGAACTAATATACATGTAAACTACGAAAATTGAAATGCTTACGGAATATTTTAGCAATGGGAGCTAACGCACCCCTATATATGTGTAGAAGAAAAAAAGAGTGCGTTTATCATTTGCCTTTAGTAATATACCAAAAAGCTAAAAGTGATTCTGTAACGCAAAATAACACAAGAACAGGAAGTCCACTAAGTCCGGTTCCACTAGTTGCCGGTCGGCTTTGATTTTAAAGTAAATCACTAACAAAATTATCTTAAAGCATTTTCCTAACACTAACATTATTGTACACATTTCTCTTTTTCTAGGAGAAAAGTGAACTCGTGATCAAGTAGCAGCTGTTTTGCTGTCTTCTATATTGCAATGAATGCCTACTTTCTTTCACATCTCCTTGAATTTACTTGATCTCTCTCAATGTATTAAAAGCGTGAGGCATGGGCGAGGCATCCGAAGGATAACCCAGCCTAGACGTGAGGCAAAGTTTCACGGGACCTAAATTTTTTAATATATATACTCAGCATACACATATGTTGAATTAGTGGCCAAGTGGCCAACTTTTGGCTAAATAAAATAAACAAAATGAGGTAGACAACATCATTATGTTTGTTGAAAAGAAAAAAAGGTTATGATGATGTTTGTAGAAAAAGAGGTCAAGGCTAGCAAGTAGCCTTATTATTGGTTTTGTTTATTGGGTGTTTTATGATGGATGAATGTGAGCATACGGAAGTGAGAAAGGTAGAGTACACAATTTTCTGTTTTAGAAGCCCATCTTTGAGAGAGCAAAGGCAGCTGCAAAAAACAAAAAACTGAGAGCAGAAAAAGAAGAAGAAGGTGCTCTTCTCTTTGGTTAGTAATCACTCACCAAGGTAGTTGTTGTAATAGCTTTAAGCTTTGTATAAAGAAAACATTATTCACAATATTTCTTTCTCTATTTGTTTCTTTGGTGTGTGAGAGCTATTGGTTGTATTGGGGTTTTTGGGTTGTGAGCTTGCCAACACTTTGTAAACACCCATTTGGTTGATAGTGGATTATTGGGTGAGCTCCTACTGCTCCAAGGACGTACTCCAGTTACACTGACTGTTGAGGAACCTCGTTAAAATCTTGGTGTTCTTTTATATTTTGTTCTTGCATTCCATTTGATATATTTCTTGTGGGTTAGCTTAAGTTGGCTCCAACGGGTTTGGTGCTATCCTAGCACAACAATTGGTATCAGAGCACTGGTTGCTCTTGGGTACTGTCTAGTTGCCAAAGATGTCAAACGGGCAAGATGAGAATCCTTTTGGAAGCAACTCCGGGTTTGCAAGAACTACAGTGCAAAATGCAAAGTTCGAAGTGGAAAAGTTTGACGGCACAAACAACTTCGGGATATGGTAATGTGAGGTCAAAGATGTGTTGGCTCAACAAGATCTACTTGCCACTCTAGGAGAGAAGCCAGAAGCTATGTCGAAGCCAGAATGGGAGAAATTAAATTTGTGGGCTTGCTCTTCAATTCGGTTATGCCTTGCAAAAACTCAGAAGTATTTTGTGATGCGGGAGACAGTAGCAAGTGTGTTATGGCAAAAATTGGAAGACAAGTATATGACGAATACTGCAGAGAACCGGCTACACTTGAAGAAAAAGCTCTACCGCTTCCAATACAAAGAAGGTACAAAAATGATTAGACACCTTAATGCTTTTAATAAGTTGATTGCCGACTTGTTAAATTTAGATGAGGATATTAAGGATGAAGAAAAGGCCTTAATATTGTTGAATTCCTTGCCGGACTCTTATGAGCATTTTGTTACCACTATTATGCATGGTAAAGAAACTATGAAATTTGAAGATGTGTCAAATGCCTTGATGAATTATGAAATGAGGCATAGAGATAAAAATCATGATAGTACCTCTGAAGCTTTATTTGTTAGAGATAGATCATCGAAGAGGAGATCCTCTTCTAGTAGGAAAAAATCACACTCTCGACCTAGAGGAAACTCTAAAGGTGGAAAAACCTTGGAAAGGGATGAATGTGCCTTTTGTCATAATAAGGGCCATTGGAAGAAAGATTGTCCTAGGTTGAAGACCAAAGGCAAAGAAAGTTTTGAAGCTAATGTTGCTGAGGTTGAAACAGACTTTTCTGATTTTGCTTTAATCACTTCCTCATCATTTGATTGTGCTACTAAGTGGGTGTTGGATACGAGTTGTACTCATCATATGACTCCTCACAAGGATTGGTTTTCAAGCTTGAAAGAGTTTGATGGTGGTGTTGTGTTCATGGGAGATGACAATCCTTGCACAACAAAAGGGATTGGTACAGTTCATTTGAAGTTATATGATGGCATGGTTAAAGAGTTGACAGGTGTTCGGTATGTACCGAATTTGAAGAAAAATCTTATTTCTTTGGGAACTTTAGAAGCCAAGGGCTTCAGGTTTCATTCAAATGGGCAGACATTGAAAGTTACTTATGGTGTACTTGTTGTGATGAAAGCTCCTCGATGTGGTCATTTGTATCTATTGCAAGGAAGCACCGTGACAAGTGAAGCGTCTGTAGTCTAAAAAAATATGGGCACATCTGATTCAGATACTACTAGATTGTGGCATATAAGATTAGGCCATGCCGGTGAGAAAACTTTACAAGGGCTTGTGAAAAAAAGTCTTCTAAAAGGTGCCACGACTTGTAAGCTTGATTTCTGCAAGCATTGTGTCTTGGGAAAGCAAACTAGAGTGAAGTTTGGTACTGCAGTACATCAGACGAAGGGCATTCTTGATTATGTGCATTTGGATGTTTGGGGTCCTACAAAGACTCCCTCTTTGAGTGGTAGACATTGGTTCGTAACCTTCGTTAATGATTATTCAAGAAGGTCTTGGGTCTACACTATGAAGCACAAGAGTGAGATATTAAGCATTTTCTTGAGTTGGAAGAAAATGGTTGAGAACCAGACTAGGAGAAAGATTAAGATTTTGAGATTGGATAATGGTGGTAAATACACATCCGACCCTTTCTTTAAAGTTTGCAAAGAGGAAAGGATTGTGAGACATTTCAGTGTTCGGGGAACTCCACAACAAAATGGAGTTGCAGAAAAATTGAATCGAACCTTGCTTGAGAAGGTTAGATGTATGTTGTCTTAGTCGGGTTTGAGCAAGTCATTTTGGGTAGAGGCAGTTACTTATGCATGTCACATCATCAACCGGTTACCCTCAGCTGCTATTTAGGGTAAGAAACCAATAGAGGTATGGACTGGAAAACCTTCCACTTATTATGATTATATTCATATTTTTGGTTCACCTGCTTATTTTCATGTAACTGAAAATAAACTTGATCCTAGAGCCAAAAATGCTATCTTTCTTGGTTTTAGTAGTGGTGTCAAAGGTTACCGGTTGTGGTGCCCAGAAATGAAGAAACTTGTAATCAGTAAAGATGTGACATTTGATGAAGAAAGTATGTACAAAGACTTTGAGAAGAATGTGAAAGATGTCCAACAGGTGGAGCTTGAGAAAGTTGCCTCTGGTACTTCAAATCCTATTTCCACTGATGTCGAAGTCACTACAAGTGAAGAAGTTGGAGACCATGAGGATGTTGAAGAAGTTAAACTTGAAGAGCAAGTTTCACCTCAAGAGTCTATTGCCAAGAACAGAGGAAAGAGACAAATTACCAAGCCGGCTCGGTATAGTGACTATGTTGCTTTTGCTTTTCCTATTATCATTCATGATATTCCATCCAATTTCGAGGAAGCCATTGAGAGTGAGGAGAAGGAGAGGTGGTGCAATGCCATGGGTGATGAGATGAATTCTCTCTTGAAAAACAAGGCTTGGGAGTTATCTAAATTGCCTAAGGGCAAGAAAGCTATCGGTTGCAAATGGGTGTATACCAAGAAGGAAGATGCTGATGAGAAAAGCAATGTGAGATTCAAAGCAAGATTAGTTGCTAAAGGGTATGCACAAAAGGAGGGCATTGACTACAATGAAATCTTTTCTCTGATTGTGAAGCACTCCTCAATTCGCATTATGTTAGCTCTTGTTGTACAATATGATCTTGAGCTTATGCAACTTGATGTGAAGACGGCTTTCCTACACGGTGATTTGAATGAAGAGATCTATATGTGTCAACCGGATGGGTATACAGTGAAAGGGAAGGAGAATTTGTTTTGCAAATTGAAGAAATCACTTTATGGTTTGAAGCAATCTCCAAGGCAATGGTATTTGAGGTTTGATAAATTTATGAGAGGCCAAAATTATTCTAGAAGTCAATATGATCATTGTGTGTACTTCAAGAAGTTGTAAGATAGGTCCTTCATTTATTTTTTGATATATGTTGATGATATGTTGATTGCCTTAAAGAATGTTGAAGAGATTGAGAAATTCAAGAAGGAAATGAAGAATGAGTTTGAGATGAAGGATCTTGGTGAAGCGAAGAAGATCCTGGGCATGGAGATCACTAGAGATAGAGCGATGGGTTTGGTCAGTTTGAATCAAAGAAAATACCTTGAGAAGTTGATTCGGAAGTTTGGAGTTCATGATTCAACCAAACCGGTTAGTACCCCTTTGCCTCCTCATTTTAAATTGAGTTCTCTACAATGTCCTAAAACTGATAAAGAGAAACTGCAAATGAAAAATATACCATATGCAAATTTGGTTGGTAGTTTGATGTATGCAATGGTATGCTCTAGACTGGATATTGCTCATGCAGTTGGCATGGTGAGTCGATATATGCATAATCTAGGTAAAGAGCATTGGCAAGCAGCTAAGTGGATATTGAGGTATCTCCATGGTACTCGAGACGTTGGTTTATGCTTTGAGGGAGATGACTCTGGTATTAGTCATTTTGCAGTTGGTTATGTTGATTCAGATTCTGCAAGTGATCTGGATGGAAGGAAGTCTACTACAGGCTATGTGTTTATTATGGCTAAGGGGCCAGTTTGTTAGAGGTCCATTTTGCAGTCGTCTATTGCCTTGTCTACTACAGAGGCTGAATATATGACAGTTGCTGAAGCTATAAAAGAGGCCATTTGGATACATGGGCTGATTAGAGATTTGGGGGTTGATCAGAAGTAGGTGGAGGTACATTGTGATAGTTAGAGTGCCATTTATTTGGCTAAGTATCAGGTTCATCATGCGAGGACCAAGCACATAGATGTGCGTTATCACTTTGTTCATGAAATTGTTGGTGAAGGGGAAATCATTCTCCAGAAAATTCCAACTAAAGACAACCCCGCTGATATGTTGACTAAGATTGTTGGTGTAGCTAAGTTTGTTCATTGCTTAAACTTGGCTCACATTTTGCCTATATAAAGAAGGCATTGAGCAGTAGGAGTTTTGGAGAATTTGACTCGGCATGAGTTGTTCTCTTACTAGTGTTTGGGAGTAATTTTTGTGTTGATTGTGTTGGTTGGCTTATCATGGCATTTTCGAAATTTGGCCAAGGTGGAGATTGTTGAATTAGTGGCCAAGTGGCCAACTTTTGGCTAAATAAAATAAACAAAAGGAGGTAGACAACATCATTATGTTTGTTGAAAAGAAAAAAAGGTTATGATGATGTTTGTAGAAAAAGAGGTAAAGGCTAGCAAGTAGCCTTATTATTGGTTTTGTTTATTGGGTGTTTTATGATGGATGAATGTGAGCATACGGAAGTGAGAGAGGTAGAGTACACCATTCTCTGATTTAGAAGCCCATCTTTGAGAAAGCAAAGGCAGCTGCAGAAAACAACAAACTGAGAGCAGAAAAAGAAGAAGAAGGTGCTCTTCTCTTTGGTTAGTAATCACTCACCAAGGTAGTTGTTGTTGTAATAGCTTTGAGCTTTATATAGAGAAGAAATTATTCACAATATTTCTTTCTCTATTTGTTTCTTTGGTGTGTGAGAGCTATTGGTTGTATTCGGGTTTTTGGGTTGTGAGCTTGCCAACACTTTGTAAACTCCCATTTGGTTGATAGTGGATTATTGGATGAGCTCCTACTGCTCCAAGGACGTACTCCAGTTACACTGATTGTTAAGAAATCTCGTTAAAATCTTGGTGTTCTTTTATATTTTGTTCTTGCATTCCATTTGATATATTTCCTGTGGGTTAGCTTAAGTTGGTTCCAACGGGTTTAGTGCTATCCTAGCACAACAACATATATTATATTAAAAAAAAAAGATTATTAATCAATAATCACCCTGAGCACACACAAATATTACAAATACACACACACACATATATACACGTATATTATATATTATATATACATATATTATATTTTATATATATATATATAATAGAGGATGAAAAGCACAATGAGCACACATATAACAATGCACGCAGACAGCACACACATCTATTATATATAAAAAAAAAATCAGAAAAAAGGCAGAGAGACGATATTGCAAGGAAGATGTATGAGGCAGTTAAAACCCTACCCAAAATTTGGGTTTGGGAGTGAAAAAAAATAAAAAATTCCCCTGAGGCAAGCCTAGGTAGCTCTGGAGGCGCCTTCCGCCGCCTAGCCGGCGACGCCTTCCACCGCCTTCCGCCCACTCCAGCAAAACAGAGGCGTTAGCCTTTGCGCCCAACCTCAAAGGTGCCCTAGGCGAGCCCCAAGGCTAGTTTTTTAAAACATTGATCTCTCTAAATTCAAATACAATAAAATGGACTACCATTCAACTTAAACCACATGTATGTTGAACAGTAGCTCACTACTAGCACTGTAAACACGCTGCACCGCGATGCAAACACACAATCCAAAATGGATACCACAACAGTAGCTACTAAGCCTCACGCTGTTTGCATTCCAGTTCCGACTCAAAGCCATATCAAGGCAACGCTTAAATTTGCAAAACTCCTACACAGTAGAGGTTTTCATATTACCTTTGTCAACACGGAGTTCAATCACAAGTGGTTTCTTAAATCTCTAGGAGCCGATTCCCTAGATGGCTTGCCTGATTTCCGGTTCGAAGCCATCCCAGATGGCATTCCAGATTCAGATGAAGATGCCACCCAAAATCTCACTTTACTCTGCGATTCCATATTAAAACATACTTTCCTGGCGCTGTTTCGTGACCTCCTCACTAAGTTCAACAATGATGCCTAAACAACATCCAACAATCCACCAGTGACTTGCACAGTTTCAGATGGTTTCATGTCCCCAGTCACAATCACTGCTGCTCAAGATATTGGAGTCCCTTCGGTTCAGTTCTACACTATTGCTGCATGTGCCTTCATGGGCTTTATACAATTTCGTGCTTTGGTTGAAAAAGGACTTGCACCACTCAAAGGTGAAATATATACAACTATTGAAGCAACTGCTTAATTTTTGGTTAATTCTTTATTTCTTATTTTCTAAACATGCAAATGAAAATTTTCGTGTTGTAGATGAGATCTGTTTGACATCCTATTTAACTTCACGATGAAAGCAACGGATATACCAACTTTTTTTTGAACCACAAATCCGGATGACATCCTATTTAACTTCACGATGAAAGCAACGGATAGAGCTCATGAAGCTTCAGCAATTGTTCTTCATACTTTTGATGCCTTGGAGACAGATGTGTTGGATGCTCTCTCATCTATGCTTCCACTTGTTTATCCCATTGGCCCTCTTCAATTACAGCTCAACCAGATACCAGAACACCCCTTGAATACTGGATACAGTCTATGGAAAGAAGAAACTGAATGCCTTGAGTGGCTAAACGCTAAGGCGCCAGATTCTGTCATGTATGTGAATTTTGGTAGTATAGCAGTCATGACACCTGAAAATCTTGTCGAGTTTGGTTGGGGACTTGCAAAAAGAAAATTGCCCTTCTTTTGGGTAATCAGGCCTGATCTTGTAATTGGTGAATCCACAATTTTTCCACCTGAGTTTGTTGCCGAAACAAAAGAAAGAAGTCTCATAGCAAGTTGGTGCCCACAAGAGCAAGTCCTGAACCACCCATCAGTAGGAGGATTTTTAACTCACAGCGGTTGCGGTTCAACAATTGAGAGCCTAACTGCAGGAGTGCCTATGCTCTGTTGGCCATCCTTCGGGGACCAGCAAATGGACTGCCACTATACTTGCAATGAATAGGGCATTGGGATGGAGATGAGTAATGATGTGAAGATGCATGAAGTAGAGAAGCTTGTCAACGAGTTAATGGAGGGAGAGAAGCGTAAGAAGTTGAAAAATAAGGTCATGGAGTGGAAGAAACTTGCAGAAGAAGCTACTGGGCCGAATGGTTCTTCATCCAAAAACTTAGACAATTTAGTGAATCAAGTTCTACTAAGAAAGAACTAGATGTCAGTATGTAATTTAGAACTACCAACTATTCCCCGAGTTCAAAACTCCCTGTCTCTTCCGTTAGTGTTGATTAGTATAAAAGATCATTTATAATAAAAATAAAAATAAACCTAGATGTCGATACGTGATTTAGAACTATCTCAAAATTACCATATTATTATTGTTCTAAGTTTTAGAACTATCTGAGTATGAGGCATTCTCAGCATCATATAATAAATGGTAGACCAACCTCAACCCTTTGAATGTTTGGTAGTGTGGTTGTGCATGATGACCAATATAATATGTTACCCCACATATTCATTGCAGCTGCATGATTGAAAAAAACGGAAATGTAAACAAAACTTTTATATGGAAACTTTGGAATAAATCTCCAGCAATACCAATAACAATACCAGACCTAGTGAATATAACCAAATACAAATTAAGATGGTAAACGAATATTTGAGTCATCATCGGAAAAGCCCATTTACACTGATAGTAGTCACATAAATGGCACACTTGATCCATAAAATTGACTTGATTTGAACTAATTATAGAGTTTAATTTAGATTAGTTTAGCTTGGCGTTGATTTTGTTCTATTTAGGCCCCTCTTTAAATGGTTTAGAATAAGCTCACATAAAAAAGTATAATCTGAAATTATTCAGTTGTTACTTAACCTCATGTTTAATTCAAATTGGAATTGATGTTAAATAGCCAAATCCAATCCTACTTTGGCCAATAAAAGCCCCAAAAGAACTTTCTTCAAAACTGTCTTTTCCTTCTGTATTCCTTATCTTACATAGTTATGTGTCTTCTGTCACTGCAGCAATCTTCTTTGACCTACAAAAAAAATCCAAAGGGTAATCAATGAAAACTTCAATACAAGACAATTGACTAATTATTTAATTTGGATCACTCATTCAAGATTCTTCAAACAAGATTATTTCACTGCCTGAACTTGTGTGAAGATAAGAATAGGAATGAATGTATGTGAAGAAGTGTCCCCTATCGGAATTTCAACAAATCTTGTATATGCTTCATGGAATCAGAGCAAGTTGGCTCACATGTAAAGTCCAACGGCCATACGTATTTCGTGTCACTCAGTTATCTACGTATTGGGTTTGAAGATTATCCACCCATAAGGGAACGTGTGAGAAAACGAAGAAATATCCCACATTGGAAAGTTACCAAACCATGCATGTACTCATAAAAATTTTTAATTCGAAACCTTAGCCTCCTCACACAAACATAATGAATAGTGCTCACTAGTCTACAAATATCAATAGTGTGCATTCTGCAAACACTGCAACTCTGCACCACAAAAAAAAAAAAGGCATACAGAAAATAGAGGATGTATACCAAAGAAGTACCTAAAAAGCCTCATGCTGTTTGTATTCCAGTTCCAGCTCAAGGCCATATCAAGGCCATGCTTAAATTCTCAAAGCTCCTCCACCACAGAGGTTTTCATATCACCTTTGTCAACACAGTGTTCATCCACAAGCGCTTTCTTAGATCTATTGGCCCCAACTCCCTTGACGGCTTGCCTGATTTTCGGTTTGAAGCCATCCCAGATGGCCTTCCTGATTCAGATGAAGATAGCACCCAAGATGTCACCTTGCTCGCTGACTCTGTCAGAAAACAGAATTTCTTGGCTCCCTTTCGTGCCCTCCTCAAAAAACTCGACAATGATGCCATATCAACAACCAACAATCCTCCAGTGACTTGCATAATTTCAGATGGTTCCATGTCCATATTCACAATAACAGCTGCTGAAGAAATTGGAGTCCCTATAGTACTGTTTTACACTATTGCTGCATGCAGCTTCATGGGCTGTTTACAATTTCGTTCTTTGGTCGAAAAAGGACTTGTACCACTCAAAGGTTAAATATTTACAACTATTGGACAAACTGATATTTACGATTAACACTTTTAATTGCTTATGTGTATAAAAAATTTCGTGTTGTAGATGAGAGTTGTTTGACAAATGGCTATTTGGACAAGGTTATCGATTGGATTCCAGGAGTGAAGGATATCCGTTTGAAGGATCTCCCAACCTTCCTTCGAACCACAAATCCTGAGGACATATTTTTCAACTTCGTGATGGAATCAACAGATAGAGCGCATGAAGCTTCAGCAGTTATTCTTCATACTTTTGATGCCTTGGAGCGAGATGTTTTGGATGCTCTCTCATCTATGCTTCCACGGGTTTATACCATTGGCCCTCTTCAATTACATCTCAATCAGATACCTGAACACCACTTGAATATTGGATACAGTCTATGGAAAGAAGATACTGAATGCCTCGAGTGGCTAAACAGTAAGGCGCCAAATTCAGTTGTGTATGTGAATTTTGGCAGTATAGCAGTCATGACACCTGAACATCTAGTCGAGTTTGCATGGGGACTAGCAAACAGCAAGCTGCCTTTCTTCTGGGTAATTAGACCCGATTTGGTGATTGGTGAATCAGCGATTTTGCCACCTGAGTATGTGGCTGAAACAAAACAAAGAAGTTTAATAGCAAATTGGTGCCCACAAGAGCTTGTCCTTAACCATCCATCAGTTGGAGGATTTTTAACACACAGCGGTTGGAATTCAACTATTGAGAGCCTGACTGCAGGAGTGCCTATGCTCTGTTGGCCATTCTTTGCCGACCAGCAAATGGACTGCCGTTATACTTGCAAGGAATGGGGCATTGGCTTGGAAATCAATAATGATGTGAAGAGGGACGAAGTAGAGAGGCTTGTTATAGAGTTAGTGGAGGGGGAGAAGGCTAAGAAGATGAAAAATAAGGTGATGGAGTGGAAGAAACTTGCAGAAGAAGCTACTAGTCCTCACGGTTCTTCATCCAAGAACTTCGACAATTTAGTGAATTGTGTGCTATTAAGGAAAAGCTAGATATCACCTTTAACAATATTGTTATTGATGATTTTTGTAATTTTGTTCGTGCTTCTTAAGGTTTTTTTTTTTAATTGTTGGCCGTAGCCTCAAATGATAATCATCTGGCTAGGAAGATGTGAGAAATTGCATGTACTGCATTCCTAGATGTTTTTTGGTTCAATAAACTAGTAATACGTGTAGCGTGCGACCACCATCTTGAATTTTGTTTTGCTATAAGTGTGATTAATTGATCTTAGTTTTCCAATATCTAACAATAATTAAATTCTTTAGATTAAAAATATTGAAGTTTTGCTACAAACTTTATATATATAAACCAACAATTTCAACACCAATAGAAGAATAAGTGCATAAAACCAACGAAAATTGAGTTGGTAACGACATAATTTAGTAAAATAATAATAATAATAAGAGAAGTGGTAACACAAAATGATAAAAGTGAAGAATCCATATAACTCATATATTTG
Source organism: Malus domestica (assembly GCF_042453785.1). Classification (NCBI taxonomy): domain Eukaryota; kingdom Viridiplantae; phylum Streptophyta; class Magnoliopsida; order Rosales; family Rosaceae; genus Malus; species Malus domestica. The sequence continues at coordinate 11,302,149 of NC_091677.1, read as the reverse complement.
AGGGCTTGTTAGGATCCAAATCTATATAACTCAAATAATGTCGCGTACCGGCAAGTGGCTTATAGCTTGTAGCTTGGCTAAGAGCATTAGTCAATGGTGCCATGCATTAATTGTCATGGCATAGTTCAAAAATTATAGTTAAGTCTCAAATTAAAGTGTGAATGACATCAAACAAATAGAATATAACATTTTCATAATTAAAGATGTGACAAACTAGAGGTAGAAGAAACTAGAAGATGAAGCAAACTAGTAGTAGAAGAAACTAAAAAACAATAAAATTTAGAAGAACGAAAAATAATAAAAAGCCAAGAAACCATGGAAACAGGCCATACTTAGAAAAGGGTTTTTGGCTAGGAGAAAAAATAAAATAGGGAGTTTTAACGAAAAGCCCACGGTACTGTTCACTTTAACGAAAAACCACATTTTTACACTAAAAATTAAAACTCAAAGTTTTCAAGCTCTTTTCATTAGTTTTCCTAATAAAATAACCTGCACTGTAGCTGGGATTTAGCTCACCTTTGTTCCTCAGGAGAGCAGTACTTGAAGAACTAATCCACATATTACCCATGAAAAAAGAGATGATTAAAGAATATTTGGAAAATGGGAGCTGATTTTTCACACCCTATTTTTAACTTCTCATGCACCCCTCCGTATTTCTGGTCATCAGATTGTATAATGAAAATAGAAACAACGAATAAGATTAAACAATAATATGTGTTGAAAGCATTTCCCTTTAGCTATAGAGTAAATTGTATCAATGGTCCCTTAACTTTAATCAAATTGGAACAATGGTCCCTCAACTAAAAATTCATTACCATTGGTCCGTCAATTTATCAAAATGTTTAGCTATAGTCATTTTCATCAATTTCGTCAAAATTTTGTCAAAATAAGTTATGTAGTAATAACCATTTATATAATTAGGGTCCCTCAACTCATCAAAGTGTGTAATTATGGTCATTTTCGTCAACTACGTCAAAATTTTTGTCAAAACGAGTTATGTTGGAAGGACCATTGCTACAATTGGGTTAAAGTTAATGGATCATTTCTCCAGTTGAATTAAAGTTAAGGGACCAATGGTAATGGATTTTTAGTTGAGAGACTATAGCTGCACATTTTGATGAGTTGAGGGACCAATAGTAATGGATTTTTAGTTGAGGGACCATTACTCCAATTGAGTTAAAGTTAAGAAACCATAGGTACAATTTACTCTTAGCTATATTAAAAAACCAAAAAGTGATTCTGTAATGCGAAATGACGCAAGAACTGAAGGTCCACTAAGTCCAGTTCCACTAATTGCCAGTCGGCTTTGATTTTAGAGGTAAATCACTAACCAAATTATCTTAAAGCATTTTCCCTACAGATTCTTAACCCTTACATTATTGTACATATTTCTCCTTTTCTTGGAGAAAAGTCGAGAACTCGTGATCAAGTAGCTGTCTTGCTGGCTTCTATTTTTCAGTATTGCCTACTTTCTTTCACATCTCCCTGAATTTACTTGATCTCTCTAAATTCAAATACAAGAAAATGGATTACCTTAAACCACATATATGTTGAAAAGTAGCTCACTACTAGCACTATAAACAATATGTGAAAGCACTGAAGAAAGATGAGATTTCACCATAAAATCAATTGGTAATGTTGATGCACAAAATCAGTGAGGACTTTGGTACAACAGAAAGTATCAAGGTTGTGACCTTCGCTAGATTGCTCCGGTCACTAGTGTGGATAAGTATGTAAATGGACAGAGGCAGAGAAGCAAACACAAGATGTACGTGGTTCACCCAGATTGGCTACGTCCACGGAGTAGAGGAGTTCTCATTAATTGTGAAGGGTTTACACAAGTGCATAGGTTCAAACTCTCCTTTAGTGATTTCTAGTAAATGATTTAGTATAAATGACATTAGGAAATATTGTGAGAGAATGATCTCCTTTTATAGAAGAGAGTCTTTAGCCTTGTTCTGACTTTGACACGTGTCGTGCTGTGATTGGCCTCTGATGTTGACACATGTCGCGCTATGATTGGCCTTTGATGTCGACACGTGTCGCGCTGTGATTGGCCTCCTGGTTGGAGGGAAACTCTTATGGATCCTTGATAGTATAACGTTAACTGGTGCTCAGTAGTTTCGGGATTGGTCAAGTATGGTACAAACAGTGCTCCCCTAAGTTTCCGAGTGAGGGAAGCTCCTCGGTTGGGGACTTACAAGATCCAAGCCATTGAGTAATCACAAAACTTCTAAGTACCGAAGTGTGGTATAATTTTCACTTGCCTTATCTGTCTCATAGGTAGATGTGGCATCTTTTCTTGAAGTATTTTTCCTGCATCCAAGGGTGCTATCTCTAACCGGTGGAGATGCACAAGGTAATGTATCAATTTCACTTGAAGCTTACTTGTAGTTTCGGGCTTGGTTAAGCGCGATACAAACCCTATAGTATGAGTCCCCTAAGTCTCTGAGTGAGGAGATCTGCCGAAGGAGGTGATAGACAACGTAAGCAATCAGAGTTCCAAGCAATCAGTTTTAGATCAGAAGTTTGATCTCCGGTTCTGGCTGATTGTTCTTCTTCTCCTTGTCTTGCAGACCGCAACAAGGACAAAGAAAAGGACATGGAGAAGATATGATATGAGATACTCTTGCTTTTGAAGAAGTAATAGATGAATCGACACTTCTTCTATTGCACTTGTCTCCACATGCTTCTTTGTATCCTTTTCACTTGCCCTATCTGTTTTTCAGGCAGATGTGGTATCTTCTCTGGAAGCACAAGATGTTGAAGATGAGTACTCAAGAGCAATGCTAGGTAAGCAACTAGGCAAGGGGTTCCTGACTGGAAGCTTGATTCCAAATGTTGGCTGATTGCTCTCTTTCTCTTTGTCTTGCAGGTAAGAACAAGGGCAGAGGAAAAAATAGGGAAAAAACATGATATGAGATACTGTTGCTTTTGAAGAAGTAACTTTCCACAAGCTTATTCTTGAACTGAGCTAGAGGGTTTTCTGGTTTCCTCCAGAGTATAAGGCAGACTCAAGAATTTGAGGGTCAAAACAAGTCCATCAAATCTAAAGTACGTTCGACCCTGATGATATGGGATACTTTTGCTGTCGACAAAGTAGCGAATGTGGTATGGCAAGGTTTTGCTCTTTGGCGACGGTGCCAACAAAAGGTTGTTGAAGCATCTTGAGCTTTTCGGATAGGGCAGCGATGCCGGGCTTGAATTTGATTTAGACTCCTCTGTCTGGGTTGTGCGGTTCTGCAGGAAGGGCATCGTGCTGTAGTGATCTATTCCAGCTCATCGTTGAACCTTCTGCTTCAATCTTTTGCATCGCAGAAGTGGTGCTCAACCTTTGCATTTAAATGGTCCTTCAGAGCACTACCTCTCATCGACTCATCCATGTGTGGCAACTTCAGTGTAAAGCGTCAATATCGTATCAACTGTTCTGAGGTATTTGTCGAAGGACTTCGTGACCTTGACAACAGTTGAGGATGAGTACTCAAAAGCAATGTTAAGCAAGCAACCATGCAAAGATTCCAGGAAATCAGTTCCAGATCAGAAGTTTGATTTCAAGTTTCTCCTTGTCCTGCAGGTAAGAGCAAAGGCAAAGGAAAAGACAGGGAAAAAACATGATATGGGATACTCTTGCTTTTAACCCTGATGATATGAGATACTCTTGCTCTGGTGTGGCTTGTTTGCAGAGGTATTATCGAGGGGAAAAGAAGCTGAGTATTTCGAGAGACTTTGCTGGGAGTGCCCTCTCGGATGTGAAGAAAAGTTGAGTATTTTTTTTTATTTGCAAGCCTGCCTGGCCGTGGAGGATGGAGGTAGACATATATAGGAATTGTCCCAACAGCGAATAGTAATGTTATTCCTTTACCCTTCTCGGTCATAGCAATGTAGTGGGAGCTGCAAGATTCAAGTGTTTTAACTTTGTCAGAGCACTTTGAAAAAATGGTCTGTGGTATCTGGAAAGTTGATGTTGCATGTGAAAATTGCAGACAAATTTTATCCAAGGAAATCTTGCTCTCGAAGTTCGGAGAGTGGTGCCTTTTCGATTTTCGAATAAGCAATCCTGTTGAGGATCTGGCTCTCGAAATTCGGAGAGCGGTGCCTTTTCGATTTTTAAGCAAGCAATCCTGTTGGGGATTTAGCTTTCGGGATTCGGAGAGCGTTGCCTCTTCGATTTTTGAACAAGCAACCTTATTGGGGATTTTTTAGAAAGTAATCCTCTTGGGAGTGTTTTCTCGAATGTGAGTAAATGTTGGGCATTTTTGTCAGTCTGCCTTGCCACGAAGTACGGAGGTTGTCACACATACGGACTTTTCAGTTATCAAGCAATGGTGTTGTTCATTTACCTTGTGGGTAATAGTATGGTAGCTGGACCTTCAAATTTTATGTGTCTAAACTTTGTCAGAGATCTTTGGCAAAGTTATCTGTGGTACCCGAGAAGCTGATGTTGTGTGTGGAGATTGTCGACAGATTTTTCTCAGGAAAATCCGCTTCTCGAAATTCGAAGAGTGGTGTCTCTTCGATTTTTGAACAAACGGCCCTGTTGCCCTTTCTTTTATAGGGGCACCAATTGTGTGCAAGAAGTACATTCAGAGAGTTATTGCTTGTAGGAATTTTCCCCTTATTTTTGTACTTCAGAGATTTATTGGACTTATTTTTCCTTTATCGTTTATGAAAATGTCTAGCCCATCTGACCGTCGTTTTGACTTGAACTTTGGTGAAGAGGCAGCCATGTCTCCTCAAGACAACATATGGCGCTCATCCTTCTTATCCCCTACTGGTCCTCTTACCATTGAGGACTCTGTGATGAAGAATGATATGGCTGCTGCGATGGTGGCCATGAACCTTCTCACTCCAAGAGATAACATACTACTTTCCAAACGGTATGATGAGTTGGATGTTAAGAATTCTCTGACTTTTAGTGTTCAGTGTGCAGGTCATGTGTCTAATATGGCCCAACGCCTATTTGCTCGAACCTGCCAGGTTAAATCATTGGCGGCTGAAGTGATAAGTCTCAAACAGGAGATCAGAGGGCTCAAGCATGAGAATAAACAGTTGCACAGGCTCGCACATAACTATGTTACAAACATGAAGAGGAAGCTTGACCGGCTGCAGGAATCTGATGGTCAGATTTTACTTGATCATCAGAAGTTTGTGGGTTTGTTCCAAAGGCATTTATTTCCTTCGTCTTCTAAGGCTGTACCACGTACTGAAGCTCCAAATGATCAACCTCTGGTGTCTCCTCCTTCTGGGGTTCTGCCCAGTATTGAGGCTCCGAATGATCACCCTCCGGTGCCTCCTCTTTCTAGGGCTCTGCCGACTGCTGAGACTTCTCCTAAGGTTCTACCCAGTATTGAGGCTCCATATGATCACCATCCGGAGCTTCTAAGCTTATATGAGCTAGGGCGACTGATGTCAATAACTTCAAACGGTTCATCCCAGTTTGGACTAAGTGTTCATTCACTCGGGACTCTGTCGCAGAGTAATCTTTTCTTCAGTACCCAGTCCCCCAATTTGAAAGAGCGAGGTTTGACCTTTAAGTCATAACAGTTGAAGATAAGCTGCTTGTAGGCGACATTCCTTAAGTGAGCCTGGTTTCTGTGTTCCTCTACTAGATTTAAGTTGATGGTGAGTTGTTTGTCATTTTCTCTTTGCACGTATTTCTGGACTCGGAATGTTGCTTGCTCAAGCTCAACTGGGACAATTGCCGCTGTACCAAAAGCAAGTGAGAATGGAGTTTCTCCTGTTGAAGTCTGATACGAAGTGTGGTGTGACCAAAGAACCTGGGGTACAAATTCTGGCCAGCAGCCTTTAGCCTTGTCCATGCTGGTTTTTAAAGTGCGCTTAATTATTTTGTTGATGGCTTCAACTTGTCCATTAGACTGGGGATGAGCTGGGGAGGCAAAACATAAGTTGATGTTGAACTTAAAGCAAAACATCCTGAACTTATTGTTGCCGAACTGTCGCCCGTTGTCAGTGACTATCGCATTGGGAATGCCGAATCTGCAAAGGATGTTCTTCCATACAAAGTCTTCTATTTTTGCCTTAGTAATGGTTGCCAAGGGTTCTACTTCGGCCCACTTTGTGAATTAGTCAATTGCAACGATTGCATAGCAGACCTTGCCCTTCCCTGCAGGCATTGGGCCGATTAAATCAAGTCCCCATTGGGCGAAGGGCCAAAGGCTGATCATAGGAGTGAGCGGTTTAGGAGGGAAGTGAGGAATAGTTGCATAGTGTTGACACTTATCACATGAGCGGGATATTCTGATGGCATCTTGGTGGAGTGTTGGCCAGTAATATCCTTGGCGAAAAGCTTTGTGTGCGAGGGATCAAGATCCAGCATGATCTCCGCAGACTCCTTCATGTATTTCCCGAAGGACAATTTCCGCCTTCGCCGGCGTAAGGCATCCTAGGTATGGCAGGTTAAAACCTCACTTGTAGAGTTGGTCATTAATGATCAAGTAACGGGTAGACTTGTACCGAATCTGCTTAGCTTGGACTTTATCATTGGGGATGGTGCCATGAGAAAGGAATTTATAAATCGGGGTAATCCAACTATCCCCCTGTTATAAGTTGCACACTTTTGCGGCCATTGTGCTTGGTGCTGCCAACAATTCGACCTAATTTTTTCTCCCAATCTTGTCTTCCACTGCTGAGGCTAAGTGAGCCAAAGCATCTACATGACTGTTTGCCGCTTGAGGAACTTGGGTGATCTGGTAGTGGAAGTGCTTGAGCAACAGTTGTGTTTGTGCAAGATATGTTGCCATGGAGCTATCCTTAGCGTCAAAGTTGTTGGTGACGTAGTTAACCACCAATTGGGAGTCACTGAAGATATCAATCCATTTAACCCCGAAGTGTTTAGCCAAACGTAAGCCTGCTAGGAGGGCTTTATATTCAGCGTCATTGTTCGACGCCTTAAATTTGAAACGAAAAGCATACTCCATCGCCACTTTATCGGTGGTAGTAAGGACTAGTCCTGCTCTATAACCCTGTTGGTTGGACGAGCCATTAACATATAGACTCCATGCTGGAGCTGTTGGTTCTATTTTCTGAGCTTCTGAGGGTAATGAAGCCACTGCTTTAGGCGTAGAAGCAATGTCAACAGGATATGTGAAGTCGGCGATGAAATCTGCTACTGTTTGGCCCGTCTCAACTGGCTTTGGTTGGTAGGAAATGTCAAACTCACCCAATGTTATCGAAGAGGATGATTGGTAAGCACGATGATGGAATGTGCTTGGAAGTAAGGGCGAAGTTTTCGAGCAGACATGACCAATGCTAGAGCCAATTTCTCAATGTTGGAGTATCATGACAAGGTGGTGCCAATCTTCACCATACGATCTGGATAATCTTTTGAGATAGGACCTTCTCCAACTCTTTAGCGGGTTGTTCTTGCTGGGTGAAAGAGTCATCTCGAGGATCGTCGGGTTGACTGTTGCCACCTTGAAGATCCAAGTTGGCTTCGTCCGGGCTAGTCTTTATGACTTGGTCATGTATAGAAAGGGTTTCATTGGGCACAGGCAGGTGTTGTTACTTAACCGAAGTGTTGTAACATGATCGTGCACTAAGTTGATCTCCTCTGATGTAACCATTGTTGTAGGGGGTTGGAAATTTCATCAACAACATATGTGTGGATACCATGGCCTTGAGATCATTGATACATGTGCGTCCAAAGATGACATTATATGTCGTTGGGCAATCAACCACCAGGAAGTTAATGGTAATGGTAGCTGTGTCAGGGCTTGTACCAATAGTGAAATATAAGTGTATGCTCCCTAAAGGTTGCACAATATCACCGGAGAAGCTTATCAGAGGAGAAATCGAGCGATCGAGCAAGTAGCTACATTAAGTGCTCTGAAAGCTTCATCAAACATGATATTGACAGAAGCCCCCGTGGCTACCAGAATTTGTCGTACTTCAAAGTTGGCTATGTGAGCTTCCACGATCAGTGGGTCATTGTGAGGGTAGATGATACCTCTTTCTTCCTCAGGGTAGAAACATATTGGATCCCAGTTAGGCTTTTGATACTTGCCTCCCCTAATGTCTTCCAGGTGAAACACTTGGTGGCTAGGCCTCAAAGCTCGTTCACTATTTTTCATGGCCCCGTTGGAAGATTTAGATATGGGTGTGCCGGCACTTATGGAATATATCACATTCACTTGGCATTGGTTACGGTTATCCCTTGGAGGGTGAATGAGGAATTGATCAATTTTTCCTTCATGTGCCAAAGCTTCAATATGATCACGAAGGGTGGTACACTTCTTACCGTCATGGCCGTTATACTTGTGGTAACTGCAAAACGTGCCTGTGTTCTTCGTGGGCTTGTAATCCGGGTGCCTCGGCTTTGGCTTCAGTATCAGGTGTGCTATACTAGGGTAAATGGCCACGCATGTGGCATTCAAAGGTATGTATGCCTCATACCTCAGGGTAGGGCCTATCCTGACACGTGCTTGACTCACTGTGTTGACTGTCTGGGGGCGGGGATTATCGTGGCGATACCCTTAGTTATCGCGGTAGTGTCCCTTACTCCTTTTACTAAAATGAAACTGGTGAAGGTGGAAATCTTTCCTTTTGCCCTGAGATTGATATGTCTATTGACTTGGCAAAGTATTAAGTAAGGTAGGGGGAGGCACCGCTGCCGTTTGGAAGGTTGAGGTCTTCTCATTTGGTTGGATCTGACTTCCACTCCCTACTTGCTGATAAGGGTTAGCTGTAGGGGGTTTCCCTTGATATGTCTTTGTTTCGGCAGATGCGTGGTTGTAAGCCTGTGCCATCACCTCAGAGTAAGTCTTCCAAGTGTTGGCATTGATCATGTACTTGAAGAAATAGTCACGTAGGCCTGCCGTGAAGGCCTTAAGGGCGGTCTTGTATCTGCTTCAGCACAGCGAGAATACTCATGGCTGAAGCGACCGGCATACTCTCGTAGTGACTCGCCCGGCTTCTAGAGAATAGTGTACAAGTCATCTACATAATGCAAGTGATTGGTCTGGAAGATGTGTTGACAGATAAATAGTTTCCTCAGTTCCCCAAATGAGTCTACTGTCTCAGATGGAAGACGGCAATACCAGTTTAGAGCTCCGCCATAGAGGGTGGAAAGGAAGAGAAGACATTGCTCTTTATCGGTGTGCATCCGATATGCCATGGTGGACTCAAAGAGGTTAAGGTGTTCAATAGGGGTCCTCCCTTCCAGTATAGAGTTTTAAACCAAGCTTTTGTTTTGTCTTCTCTTGAAGGGGGTCCTGAGTGGAGTTATGCACCACTGGAATTTTCTTCCTCAAGAAGCTGTAGGATAAGGGGGTTCTGAGTGGAGTCATGCATCAATGGAATTTTCTTCCGTAAGTCTTCATCGCCCCTTGGAAGTAGGAAAGTTTGAGCAAGAGGGTGTGGTTTTTCCTTGGACTCGCCGTAATGACTTATAGGGCGAGTCTGTCCGAATACTTCCGAGTCCCCTGTACCTTTAAGTTCCTCTGGGACCTGTCGTTCATTCCCTAGATTGGCAGCTGGCCTGGGTCTTGGGAGGGGACTGAGCCTTTCAGAAACCCTTGGGTCATTGATCTCCGAGCTTATGTGGAGGGGATTCTCTTGACGTTGCTTTAGGAAGTCTTGGCAGTCATGATAAACGGTTGTCGATCATTCCAACCCTTTTGCAATGAGGTGTCGATCCTTCCGTAAGTCTTCATCGCCCCTTGGAAGTAGGAAAGTTTGAGCAAGAGGGTGTGGTTTTTCCTTGGACTCGCCGTACTGACTTATAGGGCGAGTCTGTCCGAATACTTCCGAGTCCCCTGTACCTTTATGTTCCTCTGGGACCTGTCGTTCATTCCCTAGATTAGCAGCTGGCCTGGGTCTTGGGAGGGGACCGAGCCTTTCAGAAACCCTTGGGTCATTGATCTCCGAGCTTATGTGGAGGGGATTCTCTTGACGTTGCTTTAGGAAGTCTTGGCAGTCATGATAAACGGTTGTCGATGCTTCCAACCTTTTTGCAATGAGGTGTCTTCCTCCACTTCTCCTGTTTCGGGTCGAAACAGCTGGGTTGAGAGAAGTCTCATGTTGATCAACACCTTGATGAGTAGCTCGTTCCCTATTAGGGATATCCATATTGAAGGCAGATGACCCTCCATGTTGGGCATCACCCAGATAATGGTTGACGTCCACAGGAGCAATGAGCTCATATGTTTGAGTATGCCTGGCTTCGTGGAGCGTCTCGAAGAGCTTCTCATATTGCTCCTGGAGGATCTCATTCTTTATTGCTATCTTGTTGTTTTAAGCCTCCAACTTATCGACTTTAGCTTGAAGAGCGAGCTTCTTTCGTTCCTTCTTTTGCAGCCTCACACTAGGCGCGAGAGGGTGTCGTTCTGTATGCTGTGGCTTCCTTCACTCCCCATGTTGGAGAATGATGCCTGGTCAAAATAGAGTGTACGAATGGTGGAAACCAGCTTCACAAGGCTGAAGAGAGTAGGAATAAGTATGTTTCCCACAGACGGCGCCAAATGTTGATGCACAAAATCAGTGAGGACTTTGGTATAACAGAAAGTATCAAGGTTGTGACCTTCGCTAGATTGTTCCGGTCACTAGTGTGGATAAGTATGTAAATGAACAGAGGCAGGGAAGCAAACACAAGATGTACGTGGTTCACCCAGATTGGCCACGTCCACAGAGTAGAGGAGTTCTCATTAATTGTGAAGGGTTTACACAAGTGCATAGGTTCAAGCTCTCCTTTAGTGATTTCTAGTAAATGATTTAGTATAAATGACATTAGGAAATATTGTGAGAGAATGATCTCCTTTTATAGAAGAGAGTCTTTAGCCTTGTTCTGACTTTGACACGTGTCGTGCTGTGATTGGCCTCTGATGTTGACATGTGTCGCGCTATGATTTGCCTTTGATGTCGACACGTGTCGCGTTGTGATTGGCCTCCTAGTTGGAGGGAAACTCTTGTGGATCCTTGACAGTATAACGTTGATCGGTGCTCAGTAGTTTCGGGATTGGTCAAGTATTGTACAAACAGGTAATATGATGAGTAGTCTAACTACTTATAAGCACATGCAAGGTCCCTTTTCTCATCATTGTGGGATTCATTCTCAACTCGGCCTCTCATATGTGGCAAATTTTCAAGCATAACACGTAGACAACATAACTTGGTAACGTGGAGCACGTGCAGCTGTTAAGCTTTACACGTGGGACAAACCTACTCTGACATCCTAAAGAAAGTTGAAGTTCTACCATAAAACCAATTGTAAATATGGAGAGTAGCCCAGCCTCTTATAAGCCCTTGCAAGGTTTCCCCTTTCACCAAAGTGGGATTGTTTTACTTTCACATTCTCATACGACCCCTCATGTATGTCGAATTTTCAAGTCAAACACGTGGACAACACGAATTGGGTGATGTGCCAAACATGTGAACACCATGAATTGGGTGATGTGGAACACGTGTTGCCGTTAAGCTTCACACGTGAGCCAATCTACTCTGATACCATGAAAAAAGTTGAGGTTCCACCACAAAACCAATTGGCAATATGAAAAGTACCCTAACTACTTATAAGCACATGCAAGATCTCTCCTCTTGTCAATGTAGGATTCATTCTCAACAGCCACAACAGTAGCTACTAAGCCTCACACTGTTTGCATTCCAGTTCTGACGCGAAGCCATATCAAGGCAACGCTTAAATTTGCAAAACTCCTGCACAATGGAGGTTTTCATATTACCTTTGTCAAAGTTGATCCATCAGGTTGACTTTGTTTGGACTAATTATAAAGATTGCTTTGGATTAGTGGAGCTTGCGTTGGATTTGTTTTATTTATGTCTCTCATTTTTTTTAGCAAACGATATTATTTACATTAAGGATTTAGAAGAGTGGGCTAATCCTCACAATGGGCTAGCAATAATGTGGTTCAAATTCGTCTTTGGCAATAATTTGGAACAAACGATATTATCTATACTAATGGAGCGGAGAGTGGGCATGCCTAACCCATTATGAGACTTAGCCTATTTTCTTACTCTCTTAGTGTAGATATAGTGTTTGTTAAAAAAAAAAAAAAGTTTATATAGAAAAAGAATAATCTGAAATTATTCAGTTGTTTATTAAATTGGAATTGGTCTTAGATAAGCCAAATCCAATCCTACTTTGGCCAATCAAAAGCCCCAAAGAACTTTATGTTTGAGATACAAATAAATCCAAACGGTAACCAATGAAAATTTTATTACAAGACAATTGACTAGTTAATTAATTTGGATCACTCCATTCAAGATTCTTCAAATAAGATTATTTCATAGCCTGAACTAGTGTGAAGATAAGAATAGGAATGAAAGGATGTGAAGAAGTGTCCCTTACCGGAATTTCAACAAATTTTGTATGTGATTCATGGAATCAAAGTAAGTTGGCACACATGTGAAGCCTCACCGCATACGCATTTTGTGTCACTAGATTATTATTCACGTATTGAACTTGAAAATTCTCCACACATAAGGGAACTTAAACGAAGAAATATCCCACATTAAAAATTTACCAAACCATGCATGTACTCATAAATTTTTTTTAATTTTTTTAATTTTAATTTTTTTTTTGAGGGAAAGGAAACTTTTATAAAAAGGCACAAAAGTCAGAGCAAGTACATCAGACCAAAGAGCAAGCTCATAAAAAAAACCTCCGAAAAAACCCTTCCTGGAAAGCCCCATGGGGAACTTTCAGGGAGGGGGTGAGAGGCCGAGCAAGCCAAAAGTGACCACCATACAAGACCTTAGACAAATACAGACTCTGAATTCAAGATTTCAGTAAGCGTTGGTTACTCTATATCTTGCAAATTGATTTTATTGCAAAAACTTAGGGCCAAGTTTGGTATACTATTAAATTTTTATCATTTTTAAAACTCAATTTTTTATAAGACTAAAAAACTTATTTGGTACGAAAATTCAAAATTACTTTTAAATCTTAACAATTAAAGAAATAAGAAAGGGATAGAGAAAATTGAAAGAAAGGGAGATAGAGGAGAGAGAATAGAGAGAGAGAATCTAGAGTGAGAGAGACAGAGAAAACTAAAGGAAAGGATTCGAAGGGATAGAGGAGAGAAAGGAAGAGAGAGAGGAGAGGGGAGAGAGAAAGATTTATAATAGATTGGAAGAGAGGAGAGAAGGAAATGTTCGGGTGAGAGAGAGGAGAGACGAGAGAAAAAAATCATAACACATAAGAAGAGATGATTGGAGGAGAACTAGATAGATATAAGATTAAAAACTTTAAAAGCTGACTTTTTGTGTTTTTCATAAGTAAACTAATTTTTTAAGTTGGTTTTGATTTTACTTTAAAAAAAATAGTCCTATTAAACAAGAATTATTGACTTGAGACTCAAAAATTATATTTGAGATAAACAAAATTTGGATTTAAATAGCATACAAAACAGACTCTTAGATTCCTCACACAAACATATTGAAAAGTGCTCACTATAAATATTAGTAGTGTGCATTCTGCAAACGCTGAGTCTGCAATACAAAAAAACAATAGGCATACAGAAAATAGAGGATGGATACCAGAGAAGTACCTAATAAGCCTCATGCTGTTTGTATTCCAGTTGCAGCAAAGAGCCACATCAAGGTCATGCTTCAATTTGCAAAGCTCCTCCACCACAGGTTTTCATATCACCTTTGTCAACACAGAGTTCAACCACAAGCGCTTTCTTAGATCACTCGGCCCCAACTCCCTTGACGGCTTGCCTAATTTTCAGTTCGAATCCATCCCATTTGGCCTTCCTGATTCAGATGAAAATACCACCCAAGATGTCACTTTGCTTGCTGACTCTGTCCAAAAACAGAATTTCTTGGCTCCCTTTCGTGCCCTCCTCAAAAAACTAACAACGATGCCTTATCCACATCCAACAATCCTAGAGTGGCTTACATAATTTCAGATGGTTTCATGTCCACATTCACAATCACAGCTGCTGAAGAAATTGGAGTCCCTATAGTACTGTTCTACACTATTGCTGCATGCAGCTTCATGGGCTTTATACAACTTCGTGCTTTGGTCGAAAAAGGACTTGCACCACTCAAAGGTTAAATATTTACAACTATTGGACAAACTGATATTTATGATTAGCTCTTTTAATTGCTTAATCATAACTTGTGTATAAATTTTTTTGTGTTGTAGATGAGAGTTGTTTGACAAATGGCTATTTCGACAACATTATAGATTGGATTCCAGGAATGAAGGGTATCCGTTTGAAGGATCTCCCAACCTTCCTTCGAACCACAAATCCTAATGACGTATTTTTCAACTTTGTGATGGAATCAACAGAGAGAGCTCATGAAGCTTCAGCAATTATTCTTCATATTTTTTAGGCCTTGGAGAGAGATTTTTTGGATGCTCTCGCATCTATGCTTCCACTTGTTTATACCATTGGCCCTCTTCAATTACATCTCAACCAGATACCAGAACATCCCTTGAATATTGGATACAGTCTATGGAAAGAAGAAACTCAAATGCCTCGAGTGGCTAAATAGTAAGGCCCCAAATTCAGGTGTGTACGTGAATTTTGGCAGTATAACGGCCATGACACCTGAACATCTAACTGAGTTTGGATGGGGACTAGCAAACAGCAAGCTGCCTTTCTTCTAGGTAATTAGACCCGATTTGGTAATTGGCAGATCAGCGATTTTGCCATCAGAGTTTGTGGC